>NC_071592.1:20000-620000 GCF_024509145.1 Vidua macroura
ACCCTGGCTGGGGATTTTTTATTCTAAATTTAAAAATGAGCTGAAAAACCTGAAAGGCAAAGGCCATACGCACAAGGTTAGAACCGGTCAACACACACTCACACCTGCAGACACAAGCTCTCACAGACAGACACGGACAATCACGCTCTCTCACACGCTCTTCCGCTTACACGCTGACTGCGACCCTTACTTGAAACGCTATGTTGCCGCTTCGACGCGTCTTCTGACCGCGGCTCTTCGATGTCCGGCGGTAGATTCCGGGATAACGTGTAGGGACCCGGGGACCTGCGAGACGACAGAGACGACGGGAGGCGGTCGACGAGTGACTATCTGACGGCTAGGAGCTGTTCCCGCTCCGGGCCCATAAATTTTGTACCCAAAACCCCCATAGAAGACAGATGAACTGTAAAGTTTTATAACTGCTCTACCTAACTGTGACTACGCGCCTGGGCAGGGCAGCTCCGATCGTAAGTGGCACGACAGAGGCATGTACAACATAAGCCAAGGTAGGTACATACAATATATGCACAATATAAGCCAACATAGGAACATACAGTATAAGTACATACAATATAAACCGACATAGGTACATACGACATAAGTACATACAATATAAGCACATACAGTATAAGCCAACATAGGTAGGTACAACCTAAGCACGTACAATATATGCCGACGTAGATACAATATAAGTGAGGACTTGACGTAACTCTCCGGAAGATTAATTGTTGAGCCCTATACCCTTTGAGAAGGCGCAAGCTACGGAACTACTGTGGTCAGGTGATGAGGGTCTAATATGCTCCCTCTAGAAGTCCAAGAGAATGGCACGGGAAGAGAAGGCGCTACCAAAGGTGAGAAGGAAGATGGATGAGAACGTCTCCTGTACTTCTTCCCGTCTCAAAAAGTAAAAATGTAACGATGCCGGAATAAGCGATATCCAGGAAGGTACACGAGTAAAATATGGCCGATACTGCAGAGAACAATGCCGATAAAGCCTCGAGATGTAACAAAGGCCTATGACGCAGAAATCAATGGACACGGACGACATAACACAGACACGGACGACATAACACAGACACGGACGACATAACACAGACACGGACGACATAACACAGACACGGACGACATAACACAGACACGAGTGAAAACTGCCTGGCAGTTCCACCTTATGGACCCAAGATTGCTAGTCCAAGATGAGTCATAGGCCGATGATGCCAAAGGAAAGAAAGCCCTAGGGCAATAGCATGTGATGATGAAATTTAACTCCTTTCAAGATGTTAGTGCCAAAGGACTTAAGAGGAAGCCTAAGAAGCTCAGTAGGCCTAGACAAGAAAGCGATGACTACGGCGTGACCGTGGCTAGAGCTCCGGACGTGAAGGCGAGCTCCTCGGGTGAAAAGATCCACGACGACATCAAGAGTCAAAGAAGGCCGCCGACGCAAACCTCGCGAGGACGCGAAGACGGATCGGAACTGCCCTGCCCGGCGAAGACTCTGGTGAGGCTGAGGAGAAACCCTCTCCCTCTGCTTCCGAGGGGCCCGTCCCACTATGGGCCTCTCCTCTAAGCTAACATCTAATTGTCTCCTGTGATAGTAAAGGTTTTTCCCCTTCTCCCACCTACTGGCCCCGACACTTAGCTTTTGCAAGACGACCGGACAAAATCCATCGTCAGCCAGACGTGGACGGCGACATGTTCTCTACATCCGCTTCGGTGCTGCCGTTTCCAAACTTCAGCTATGCGCCTCCTCACGGTACCTAAGACAAAACAGAAAATGCAACTAGCGCCCTGCAAAAGAGGAATCCCCGGAACTCTGACGCACCGCTGCCCCGGCTCACCTGAAATCTTGATGCGACTCAACAGGCTGCCAGGAGGATACCTACAAAAGGAAAAGGTACAGGCTTAGCGTGCTGCCGCATAACGGTCACCTATGAGTCACCCAGCCTAAATGCCGACTCACCCGCTTGACTCTGTTCCTTCACACGCCTAGGGCAGCAATGACACCTGCAAAGAAACAAAGCAAAAAAAACCACACTGAGATACCGAGAAAAGACCACCACCCTGACCTGACAAGTACGCCCACCTACACCTTAAGCTTGCACCCACCGGCCCTCAGACATCTGGGATCAGAGACATCTCGCGAGAGAACTGCCTGAAATAAAAAAAAAAAAACAAAAGGGATGCTGAGACTTTCACCAGAAACTGAGACCTGTGCGAGAACAACTGCTTCTGTCCACTGCTCACCTGGCACACTTGGCCTTGGCTGCAGCTATCTGCCTGGACTTCCTAATAATAAAGACAAAGAACAGTGCTGTAACATAGTCACCATTTATGCTTCCCCTGCAAATACAAACAGCAACTGACCTTCTCAGGGAAAACCCCCTGACCCAGGAGGGGCGCTCTGCCACAGATCTTAAATGTCTGCATCTGAAAGAAAGTTAGGAGAAAATTCAAACAACTGTAGGATAACTTAACAGGTCCAAGCATCCTGTGTGAATCTAGGAATACCATCTAGAATACAACTACATCCCCCATTCCAAATTGCAGGTCTCCAGGACTTGTGCAATTACACCAGGCTATGCAGCAGGACAGAGCAGCTCCGGGACAAATATGTGCAGACACCCGTGACACAGGACAGGACACGACAAACGAGGGGACGCCACAAGGAGAAAAATCTCTTGGCGAGAAAAATGCCCGCGAGGACAGAGAGATTGCGGAACGAGATGACCTAGGGGAGACGGACGGCTCGGAGCTGATGAGGCTCAAAGAACCCTGCAGGAAGAAGATGCTAAGAAAACGATGTCTTCCGAGAACTGCACAAGCGGATGCCTGAAAAGCCTACGGTAAGAATGAGCTACCTAGCTTGGCGTTCTCACAAGTCCTAAGCCGCTATAATGGATCGTTGGGGTGTGCGGCTGTCGCTACCGCTCAGAACGAGACCTTCAAAGACATCTGACCGGATGCTTCTAAAGACAGATACGACTGCGATGCCTGTCGGGACTCCCGAGTCAAAAGGCCTGTGGCGTTGGGGCCGGGCCGAGGAACGCAAAGATCACAGATGCCAAGATGACCCTCAGACAGCTAAGGTAAAAAAAGACAAGTGACGTGACAGACCCAAACAACACAGAATGCACAAGAGACAAGTGACACGACCCACACCGGAACTGCTCTGCCCTGCGCACCTCAGCGCTGAGATCAAAAGAGACGCTTTCCCTTTAGGTGGCCTAAGGAGACACTTCTTAGACATCCCCATCTCCAAAGCAGACTCAAAAATCCCTTCCGGGCAGTCCCAAGCCAGCACCCCGCTTCCCTCCCCTCAGTGGGTCGTAGCCCTCGACTTATCTTGCACACTTCTGGGCGTGCAAATCCCTGTCGAGTGCAAAAGAAGGCCACCTCCCCGTCTGGGAAGTTCCAGCTGTCACCAGGCTCTTATCTCTTCGTCTGCCAAGACAAAGAAAAGGAAACATCAGTGCACAATCTTAACAGCACACGGGCTAAAACCTGACAATTCTGCTACTCACCTTCTCCTAAGAGAGCCCTGGCGTTCGGGCCGCACGCTTTGGCCGTGCTCCGAGGCCGACGCTGCCGTCACGAGGTACGCCTAGGTTAAGTGGAGACAAGGTGACTGGGCACGGCTGAAACTGGAGTGGACCCCCTCTCCTCCTCCCTACCTCCCCGACTCACCGCAGCTCCTCGGCCGTTCCCGTGAGCTACCTAGACGGGACCTTGAAATACAAGATGTGTGGGCTTCATCACGGGGTCCCGTCATACTTCCGGAGGGCTCACGAGTGCAGGAAACCCGGTCCGTCCGCCACCTGATGACATGGGCTTAGCGTACGCCGAGTGGATGGCCTAAAGCACGCAAATGAGAACGGATGGTTAGAGGTGCACCAGAAACTGAGACCTGTGCGAAAACAACTGCTTCTGTCCACTGCTCACCTGGCACACTTGGCCTTGGCTGCAGCTATCTGCCTGGACTTCCTAATAATAAAGACAAAGAACAGTGCTGTAACATAGTCACCATTTATGCTTCCCCTGCAAACACAAACAGCGACTGACCTTCTCAGGGAAAACCCCTTGACCCGGGATTGGGGGCTCTGCTACAGATTTAATCTGCCTGCATCTGAAAGAAAGGTAGGAGTAATGTCAAACGGCTGCAGGATAACTTAACAGCACCAAACATGTCAATCTACGAATACAATCTAGAGCCCAACTACACCCCGCAGCAGAAATTTCAACTCCTGGGACTTGTCCTGTTACAGGCTATGCAGCAGGGCAGAGCAGTTCCGGGACAAATACGTGCAGACACCCGTGACACAGGACAGAACGTGACAAACGAGGGGACGTGACAGGGAGAGAGAGCTCTTGGTGAGAAGAATGCCGGCGAGCGCCGGGAGAATGCGGAACGAGATGACCTAGGTGAGACGGACCGCTCGGAGCCGATGAGGCTCAGAGAACCCTGCAGGAACAAGATGCTAACAGAATGATTTCTTAAGAGAACTGCAGAGAGGAATGTTTTACGGTCCGAAGGCTCTAGCTAGCTTTGCATTCTTATCAGTCCTAATCGGCTTTAAGGGATCATTGCGGTGTGTGGCTGTTGACACAGCTCAGAGCAAGACCTTAAAAGACATCTGACTGGATGCTTCTAAAGAGAGATGCAATTCAGATGCCTGTCTGACCTCTGGAATCAAGAGTCCTATTGCACTGGTGCCCGTCCAAGGAATGCGGAGATCACGGATGCCAAAAATGAGGCCAGGGTTTCTGATAGGGCCCTCAAAGGGCTAAGGTAAAAAAGCCATGTGACACGAAATACCCAAACACACAGAATGCACAATAGACAAGTGACACAACACACACCGGAACTGCTCTGCCCTGAGCACTGTGATCAAAAAAAACCCTTTCCCTTTAGGTGGCCTAAGTGGATACTTCTTGCACATCCCTGCCACCAAAGCTGATTCAAAAAACGCTCCCAGCGCCTCGCTTTCATCCCCTCTCAAGGTCGTAGCCCTCGACTTATCTCTCGGACATCCGGGGATGAGAATCCACGTCGCGTGCGAACGGAGGCCGCCTCGCCTGCTGGGAATTTTCTTACGATCACCGGGCTGTAGTCCCTTGCTCAACTGCAATCGAGAACACCAAACATCACTGCGTGATCTTAGCTGTACAACGGACAAAACCCAGCAATTCTGCTACTCACCGTTCTCCTCAGAATGCCCGGCTCCTTGGGCCGCACGCTTTGGCCGTGCTCGGAGGCTGACGCCGTCATCGCAGGGTATTCCTGGGTTGAGAAGAGACAAAGTGACTCGGCATTGCTGAAACCTAAGTGGACCCTGGCTCCCTCTCCCTACCTCGGCGACTCACCGCAACTCCTCGGCCCTTGCCAAAGGCTACCCGGATGGGACCTTGAAATACAAAATTTCAAGGCTTCATTACGGCCCTGAAATACTTCCAGAGGACTCACGAGCACAGGAAACCCGGTCCATCGGCTGGTTGGTGACGGGGGCTTGGCATACTCCGAGTGGATTGCCTAAAGCACACAAACAAGAATGGAGGCTTTAGAGTTGCACCAGAAATTGAGACCTGAGTGAGAACACCTGTTTCTGCAACCGGTCACTGCTCACCTTGACTGCAGAGATCCAGATTTAATGCCTAAAAATAAAGACAGAAAACAGTACTGTAACACACAGTCACCATTTATACTTCCACTGCAGAGACAAACGGTGACTGACCTGCTCAGGGGAACCCCCTCTCCAGGGACTGGGGGGGCTCTGCCACAGATTTAATCCACCTGCATCTGAAAGAGAGTTAGGACAAAAGTCAAATGGTTGCAAGATAACTTAACAGCTGCAAACACCTTATGCCAATCTAGGAATACCATCTAGAGTCCAACTACACCCTGCACTGCAAATTTCAAGTCCCCAGAACTTATCCTATTACACCAGGCTATGCAGCAGGGCAGAACAGCTCTGGGACAAATATGTGCAGACACCCGTGACACAGGACGGGACAAACAAGGGGACGCTAAACACAAACAACACGTTATGACACAAACAACACGTTATGATACGAACGGCGTGACACAAGGATGATAACTTCCTGGCAAGAAGAATAATGGCGAGGAGCGAGAGGATGCCAAAAGAGATGACCGATGCTCTGGCAGTGGTGGATGGAGGAGGCTCTAAGGAGCAGAAGAGCTCCTGGAGAAGACTGGAACAGAGTGACCCGTTAAAAGAACTGTTGGTCACAATGATCAGGATGGCTGTGAGACAATGCTACGTTTAGAATGCTTTCCATATCCACACAATCTGGTAAGCCCCAGGATGTTACAGCTCGTGGCTGGAAAGGATGGATGGTGATACGGCCGGGAAGGAGGCCTCAAAAGACGTCCGACTCGATGCTTCGGAGATGCGACCAAGAGAGATGGCCGAGCCCGCCGGTAAAAGAACGAACGATATCGGCGTCGTGCCGAGAAGTGCGAGCGTTCGAGAACCCAGAGATGCTGGCTGATGCTTGTGTTAAGGCCCTTGAGGGGAAAAGGCAGGGATATCTGATCCAAGGGACCCCAAAGACACACCAGATAACACGGTACATGGGACAACACAACACGGACCAGAACTGTTCTGCACTGCACACCCTACAGCTGCAATCAAAAGTAGAGCCTCTCCCTTTAGCTGTCCTAAGAGGCCCCTTAGAAGATATCCCTTTATCCTCTGCTAGTTTTCAAATCTATCCCAGGAATTTCCAATCCACTACTCCCATCTCCAGGCTGTGGCCCCGACTTATCTTTTGGGTGATGGGTGATGTGAATCCAGGTTGGACCTGAAATGAGTCTACCTCGGAGGGCCATGTGATCGCCTGTTAGCCTCTTAGTCGGTTACAATAAAGAACAGCAAAATCAATGCATGAGTTTAGTGTTACGTGGGCCAAATCCCAGCAAGTCAGCTACTTATCCTCTTCTGAGCGTGCCTGGGTCCTCAAGTCTCCAGCTTCATCCTGAGTCCAAGGCTATGGCTGTTATTATGAGTGGCACCTGGATTAGAGAGAGGCAAAGTTACATGGCATTTCTGTGAGTGCAGTGGATGAGCTCGTGTGCTGTACGACACACGAATGCCTCTGCTATGCTTGTGAAAAGCCTTGGGGGGGGTCCTCAAATAGACACCATTTCTCACCCTGCTACCTTCAAAACCCCCCACAATAACTCCTAACCGGGCACCCTGCTCACTCTCCCTCTCCTAGTCACAATCCTCAACTCATCTGAAGCCTCAATCTCAAACATCATCTTTGACACAGGGCAGATACCTTTTGTGACGCAATGAATCTGCTGAAAAAATGTTGTACTTGACACAACCTGGAGTTGCAGGAAGTTGGACTCCTCCTAAAAAAAAAAAAAAAAAAAAAAAAACAACAAAATCATAAATTACAAAACCACCTTACCACCCCTGAATGCAAAACCCAAATCATGAACTTAAATACTCCCTGTATTCAACGTTGTTTTCTTCACAGTCTCTTCAAAGCCTCTGTTGCTTTAGATGCCCAAAAGCACCTGCTGAAAACAACCTGAGATAAGCTGAAAGAGCCTCTTCACCAAAATGAGAGGAGAGCTCTTACCCCAGCAGATTCCAGAGAGGGAATGAAGGCCCCTGGTAAAGGCTGGGGTTAATATACCCCTGATTGGGCCCGCCTCTCGTTCCCACAATGCCTGGGAAAGGAGAGGGGCAAATCCCACCGGGTATAAAAGCCCTCAGAGTGGCTGCAGCTGTTTGGCTCCTCTGACTTGAATTCGAGGGGAGTAAAGGGCTTGCTACAGAAGAAAACTCTCCAGGGAAATGACAGCACTTTCTTTTTTGCTACAACTACTTGGAACAAAAGGGCAGAAAGCTGGTAAGAAATAAACTTTGTTTATTTGAAAATAAAAAAGAAATAAAACTTTGTTTTTAGGCAGCATAGCTAGATAAGTTGGGTAATTTGCTGTTAACTTATATAATTATTCCTCAGTGACTACTAAGTAGTACTCCACTTGTGACTAAGTAGGGTGGAGAAGAATACTAATTATATGAACAGTCTGTCTCCTTGGGACTACTACCTAGGGCTATCTACATTATAAATAAAAATAAGAAAAATAATAGCCTCCCAGGCAGCATAAAGATTAAGTACATGCCAGGCTTGCCCTGCTCTGAGATATTTAGTCCTAGGGTGCAGAAAGAAGTGCCCTGAAAGGTAGTTTTAAACCCTTAAAATGCTGAAAAAGACAGAGCCTCCTTCAAGTGAAGCCTTTAACAGGAGGAAATGGGGCAGTTACCTCCGCTGAAACTGATACAATGGCAAATGAATGTCTTCTGCCCTTTAATTCAATCCCCGAGAATATTGGGAAAAGAGGGGTTTTCCTCACTTTAAATCTCTCCAGTGATGAAGAAAGAGGGATTTTCCCCTCAATCCAAACCCTTAAGAAGGAGGGACAGCTGGGCTTTCCCCTCAATTTAAGCCTTACGACAACACAAAGGGTTACCCTTAATTCAAATGCAGTTACCCTTAATTCAAACCCATAAAAAACATTATCAAGGTTTTCCCCTTCTATTTAATCTGGAAAATAATGGAAAATGGGGATTCCCTGTCAATTAACACCCCTAACAGCATAGAAAAGGCAGGGATTCTTTCCACTGAGACCATTAAAATTGCAGGGAAAGTGGATTCCCTCACGATTTGAACACAAGAAATAATGGAAAAGGAAGCTTTTTCTCTCAATTTAAACTCCTTTTCTCCTACTAAGCCCTCTCTTTTCTGGGACTGCTGTGGAAGGTCTGGGGGTTCTAGGGAAGGGCTGACACAATAAAAGGGGAAAGCTGAAAGCTCTCCCCTGGAACCCCACATGCTGCCTGGCCTGCTCAGGTGCTGACCCTTGGCAAGAGGGCTCTTCCCTTGGCATTTTCTCAAAGGGATGCTCCGTGCCCAGGTGGGTCTGGCTGCTCCCCAGTCCCTGCTGGATGTTCCAACCATAGCTCCTGGAGGAACGCTTGGAATAGCCCTGTTAGGCCCTCTGGACTAGCAGCTCCCTATGCAGGTGTGCCCAGGTAACTCTCTGAAAGCGGCTTGTCACACAGGGGGCTGCGACACTTTGGAGTGGGGGATGAGGTGAAGAAAGGTCCTGTGGGGAGTTCCCTCCCCCACGCAGCCCTTTGTCTGCCCCTTAAACAATGGGGTGTCAGACTTTGCTTTCCAAGGAAATTAACAGTCTTTCCTCTCTGTGTGCCCCTAGCCAAACAGGAATTGCATCCAAAATTGCAGACAGCGAACGATTTCTCACAGACCACAGATGCCAACACCAAGAACTCTTGCTGCCCTCGGGGTGAAGCACACCACCAGTGAACAGACATCAATACACGGTGAGAGAGAGTTTGGTTTTACAGGGAAAAGGACCAGCGATTGGGTCCAGAGGTCAGTGGCCCCAAATGACATTATGCAACCTCAAGGTCCGAACGGTGCAAGATTTACAAGGGAGCAAAACTGCCCCCACCGAAAATTCGGGCTGCCCTGGCAGTGACAAGAACCTCCTGCAAACTAGCATAAAAATCGGGAGTGGTGGTTTTTGTTTCACAGGGAAAAGGGCTGGGGATCAAGTTCAAGGGGCCTGTGGCTCTGAATAGGCGGTTCCCTCCACAAATCTAAGTAAGGCAGGCTGAGTCCCACACCCAAATTGTCACCACCAAGAATTTCTGCTGCCCTGACAGTCCCAAGGGAACCCTGCAAACTGACATCAGGAACCTGGGCTGGCCACTTTTCTTTCCCAAGGAAAAAGGCTGATCTTTGCTTCCGGGGCCTATGGCCCTGAAGTGGCCGGACACCTCCAAAAATCCAAACGATCGAAGATGTGTCGCAGACCCAAGCTGCCCCCACCTCAAACCTGTGCTGCCCTGACAGTCCCAAGGGAACCCTACAAACTGACATCAGGAACCTGGGCTGGCCACTTTTCTTTCCCAGGGAAAAGGACCGGTCTGTGTCTACAGGGGCCTGTGTCCCTGAGTGGTCGGACACCTCCAAAAATCCAAACGATCAAGGATGTGTCGCAGACCCAAGCTGCCCCCACCTCAAACCTGTGCTGCCCTGACAGTCCCAAGGGAACCCTACAAACTGACATCAGGAACCTGGGCTGGCCACTTCTCTTTCCCAGGGAAAAAGGAGCGGTCTGTGTCTCCAGGGGCCTGTGGCCCTGAAGTGGCCGGACACCTCCAAAAATCCAAACGATCGAAGATGTGTCGCAGACCCAAGCTGCCCCCAGCTCAAACCTGTGCTGCCCTGACAGTCCCAGGGGAACCCTACAAACTGACATCAGGAACCTGAGCTGGCCACTTTTCTTTCCCTGGGAAAAAGGACCGGTCTTTGTCTCCAGGGGCCTGTGGCCCTGAGTGGCCGGACACCTCCAAAAATCCAAACGATCGAAGATGTGTCGCAGACGCAAGCTGCCCCCAGCTCAAACCTGTGCTGCCCTGACAGTCCCAAGGGAACCCTACAAACTGACATCAGGAACCTGGGCTGGCCACTTTTCTTTCCCAGGGAAAAGGACCGGTCTCTGTCTCCAGGGGCCTGTGGCCCTGAAGTGGCCGGACACCTCCAAAAATCCAAACGATCGAAGATGTGTCGCAGACCCAAGCTGCCCCCACCTCAAACCCGCGCTGCCCTGACAGTCCCAACGGAACCCTACAAACTGACATCAGGAACCTGGGCTGGCCACTTTTCTTTCCCAAAGAAAATAGCTATCTTTGCCTCCAGGGGCCTGTGGCCCTGAAGTGGCCGGACACCTCCAAAAATCCAAACGATCGAGGATGTGTCGCAGACCCAAGCTGCCCCCACCTCAAACCTGTGCTGCCCTGACAGTCCCAAGGGAACCCTACAAACTGACATCAGGAACCTGGGCTGGCCACTTTTCTTTCCCAAGGAAAAAGGTTGATCTTTGCCTCCAGGGGCCTGTGGCCCTGACTGGCCGGACACCTCCAAAAATCCAAACGATCGAAGATGTGTCGCAGACCCAAGCTGCCCCCACCTCAAACCTGTGCTGCCCTGACAGTCCCAAGGCAACCCTAAAAACTGACATCAGGAACCTGGGCTGGCCACTTTTCTTTCCCAGGGAAAAGGACCAGTCTTTGTCTCCAGGGGCCTGTGGCCCTGAAGTGGCCGGACACCTCCAAAAATCCAAACGATCGAGGATGTGTCGCAGACCCAAGCTGCCCCCACCTCAAACCTGTGCTGCCCTGACAGTCCCAAGGGAACCCTACAAACTGACATCAGGAACCTCGGCTGGCCACTTTTCTTTCTCAAGGAAAAAGCCTGATCTTTGCTCCAGGCGCCTGTGGCCCTGAAGTGGCCAGACACCTCCAAAAATCCAAACGATCGAAGATGTGTCGCAGACCCAAGCTGCCCCCACCTCAAACCTGTGCTGCCCTGACAGTCCCAAGGGAACCCTACAAACTGACATCAGGAACCTGGGCTGGCCACTTTTCTTTCCCAGGGAAAAGAACTGGTCTTTGTCTCCAGAGGCCTGTGGCCCTGGAGCGGCCAGACACCTCCAAAAATCCAAACGATCGAAGATGTGTCGCAGACCAACGCTGCCCCCAGCTCAAACCTGAGCTGCCCTGACAGTCCTAAGGGAACCCTACAAACTGACATCAGGAACCTGGGCTGGCCACTTTTCTTTCCCAGGGAAAAGGACCAGTCTTTGTCTCCAGGGGCCTGTGGCCCTGACTGGCCGGACACCTCCAAAAATCCAAACGATCGAAGATATGTCGCAGACCCAAGCTGCCCCCACCTCAAACCTGTGCTGCCCTGACAGTCCCAAAGGAACCCTACAAACTGACATCAGGAACCTGGGCTGGCCACTTTTCTTTCCCAGGGAAAAGGACCAGTCTTTGTTTCCAGGGGCCTGTGGCCCTGAGTGGCCGGACACCTCCAAAAATCCAAACGATCGAAGATGTGTCGCAGACCCAAGCTGCCCCCACCTCAAACCTGTGCTGCCCTGACAGTCCCAAGGGAACCCTACAAACTGACATCAGGAACCTGGGCTGGCCACTTTTCTTTCCCAGGGAAAAGGACCAGTCTTTGTCTCCAGGGGCCTGTGGCCCTGAAGTGGCCGGACACCTCCAAAAATCCAAACGATCGAGGATGTGTCGCAGACCCAAGCTGCCCCCACCTCAAACCTGTGCTGCCCTGACAGTCCCAAGGGAACCCTACAAACTGACATCAGGAACCTCGGCTGGCCACTTTTCTTTCTCAAGGAAAAAGCCTGATCTTTGCCTCCATGAGCCTGTGGCCCTGAAGTGGCCGGACACCTCCAAAAATCCAAACGATCGAAGATGTGTCGCAGACCCAAGCTGCCCCCACCTCAAACCTGTGCTGCCCTGACAGTCCCAAGGGAACCCTACAAACTGACATCAGGAACCTGGGCTGGCCACTTTTCTTTCCCAGGGAAAAGAACTGGTCTTTGTCTCCAGGGGCCTGTGGCCCTGAAGTGGCCAGACACCTCCAAAAATCCAAACGATCGAAGATGTGTCGCAGACCCAAGCTGCCCCCAGCTCAAACCTGAGCTGCCCTGACAGTCCTAAGGGAACCCTACAAACTGACATCAGGAACCTGGGCTGGCCAATTTTCTTTCCCAGGGAAAAGGACCAGTCTTTGTCTCCAGGGGCCTGTGGCCCTGAAGTGGCCAGACACCTCTAAAAATCCAAACGATCGAAGATGTGTCGCAGACCCAAGCTGCCCCCACCTCAAACCTCTGCTGCCCTGACAGTCCTAAGGGAACCCTACAAACTGACATCAGGAACCTGGGCTGGCCACTTTTCTTTCCCAGGGAAAAGGACCAGTCTTTGTTTCCAGGGGCCTGTGGCCCTGAGTGGCCGGACACCTCTAAAAATCCAAATGATCGAAGATGTGTCGCACACCCAAGCTGCCCCCACCTCAAACCTGTGCTGCCCTGACAGTCCCAAAGGAACCCTACAAACTGACATCAGGAACCTGGGCTGGCCACTTTTCTTTCCCAGGGAAAAAGGCTGATCTTTGCCTCCAGGGGCCTGTGGCCCTGAAGTGGCCGGACACCTCCAAAATCCAAACGATCGAAGATGTGTCGCAGACCCAAGTTGCCCCCAGCTCAAACCTGTGCTGCCCTGACAGTCCCAAGGGAACCCTGCAAACTGACATCAGGAACCTGGGCTGGCCACTTTTCTTTCCCAGGGAAAAGAACTGGTCTTTGTCTCCAGAGGCCTGTGGCCCTGGAGCGGCCAGACACCTCCAAAAATCCAAACGATCGAAGATGTGTCGCAGACCAACGCTGCCCCCAGCTCAAACCTGAGCTGCCCTGACAGTCCTAAGGGAACCCTACAAACTGACATCAGGAACCTGGGCTGGCCACTTTTCTTTCCCAGGTAAAAGGACCAGTCTTTGTCTCCAGGGGCCTGTGGCCCTGACTGGCCGGACACCTCCAAAAATCCAAACGATCGAAGATATGTCGCAGACCCAAGCTGCCCCCACCTCAAACCTGTGCTGCCCTGACAGTCCCAAAGGAACCCTACAAACTGACATCAGGAACCTGGGCTGGCCACTTTTCTTTCCCAGGGAAAAGGACCAGTCTTTGTTTCCAGGGGCCTGTGGCCCTGAGTGGCCAGACACCTCCAAAAATCCAAACGATCGAAGATGTGTCGCAGACCCAAGCTGCCCCCACCTCAAACCTGTGCTGCCCTGACAGTCCCAAGGGAACCCTACAAACTGACATCAGGAACCTGGGCTGGCCACTTTTCTTTCCCAAGGAAAAAGGTTGATCTTTGCCTCCAGGGGCCTGTGGCCCTGACTGGCCGGACACCTCCAAAAATCCAAATGATCGAAGATGTGTCGCAGACCCAAGCTGCCCCCACCTCAAACCTGTGCTGCCCTGACAGTCCCAAAGGAACCCTACAAACTGACATCAGGAACCTGGGCTGGCCACTTTTCTTTCCCAGGGAAAAGGACCAGTCTTTGTCTCCAGGGGCCTGTGGCCCTGAAGTGGCCGGACACCTCCAAAAATCCAAACGATCGAGGATGTGTCGCAGACCCAAGCTGCCCCCAGCTCAAACCTGTGCTGCCCTGACAGTCCCAAGGGAACCCTACAAACTGACATCAGGAACCTCGGCTGGCCACTTTTCTTTCCCAGGGAAAAGGACCAGTCTTTGTTTCCAGGGGCCTGTGGCCCTGAGTGGCCGGACACCTCTAAAAATCCAAATGATCGAAGATGTGTCGCAGACTCAAGCTGCCCCCACCTCAAACCTGTGCTGCCCTGACAGTCCCAAAGGAACCCTACAAACTGACATCAGGAACCTGGGCTGGCCACTTTTCTTTCGCAGGGAAAAAGGCTGATCTTTGCCTCCAGGGGCCTGTGGCCCTGAAGTGGCCGGACACCTCCAAAATCCAAACGATCGAAGATGTGTCGCAGACCCAAGTTGCCCCCAGCTCAAACCTGTGCTGCCCTGACAGTCCCAAGGGAACCCTGCAAACTGACATCAGGAACCTGGGCTGGCCACTTTTCTTTCCCAGGGAAAAGAACTGGTCTTTGTCTCCAGAGGCCTGTGGCCCTGGAGCGGCCAGACACCTCCAAAAATCCAAACGATCGAAGATGTGTCGCAGACCTAAGCTGCCCCCAGCTCAAACCTGAGCTGCCCTGACAGTCCCAAGGGAACCCTACAAACTGACATCAGGAACCTGGGCTGGCCACTTTTCTTTCCCAGGGAAAAGCACCAGTCTTTGTCTCCAGGGGCCTGTGGCCCTGAAGTGGCCGGACA
This sequence comes from Vidua macroura, assembly GCF_024509145.1. NCBI lineage: Eukaryota > Metazoa > Chordata > Aves > Passeriformes > Viduidae > Vidua > Vidua macroura. The sequence continues at coordinate 34,790 of NC_071592.1, forward strand.
CCTCCAAAAATCCAAACGATCGAGGATGTGTTGCAGACCCAAGCTGCCCCCACCTCAAACCTGTGCTGCCCTGACAGTCCCAAGGGAACCCTACAAACTGACATCAGGAACCTGGGCTGGCCACTTTTCTTTCCCAAGGAAAAAGGCTGATCTTTGCCTCCAGGGGCCTGTGGCCCTGACTGGCCGGACACCTCCAAAAATCCAAACGATCGAAGATGTGTCGCAGACCCAAGCTGCCCCCAGCTCAAACCTGTGCTGCCCTGACAGTCCCAAGGGAACCCTACAAACTGACATCAGGAACCTGGGCTGGCCACTTTTCTTTCCCAGGGAAAAGGACCAGTCTTTGTCTCCAGGGGCCTGTGGCCCTGAAGTGGCCGGACACCTCCAAAAATCCAAACGATCGAGGATGTGTCGCAGACCCAAGCTGCCCCCACCTCAAACCTGTGCTGCCCTGACAGTCCCAAGGGAACCCTACAAACTGACATCAGGAACCTCGGCTGGCCACTTTTCTTTCTCAAGGAAAAAGCCTGATCTTTGCCTCCAGGAGCCTGTGGCCCTGAAGTGGCCAGACACCTCCAAAAATCCAAACGATCGAAGATGTGTCGCAGACCCAAGCTGCCCCCACCTCAAACCTGTGCTGCCCTGACAGTCCCAAGGGAACCCTACAAACTGACATCAGGAACCTGGGCTGGCCACTTTTCTGTCCCAGGGAAAAGGACCAGTCTTTGTCTCCAGGGGCCTGTGGCCCTGAAGTGGCCGGACACCTCCAAAAATCCAAACGATCGAGGATGTGTCGCAGACCCAAGCTGCCCCCAGCTCAAACCTGTGCTGCCCTGACAGTCCCAAGGGAACCCTACAAACTGACATCAGGAACCTCGGCTGGCCACTTTTCTTTCTCAAGGAAAAAGCCTGATCTTTGCCTCCAGGAGCCTGTGGCCCTGAAGTGGCCGGACACCTCCAAAAATCCAAACGATCGAAGATGTGTCGCAGACCCAAGCTGCCCCCACCTCAAACCTGTGCTGCCCTGACAGTCCCAAGGGAACCCTACAAACTGACATCAGGAACCTGGGCTGGCCACTTTTCTTTCCCAGGGAAAAGAACTGGTCTTTGTCTCCAGGGGCCTGTGGCCCTGAAGTGGCCAGACACCTCCAAAAATCCAAACGATCGAAGATGTGTCGCAGACCCAAGCTGCCCCCAGCTCAAACCTGAGCTGCCCTGACAGTCCTAAGGGAACCCTACAAACTGACATCAGGAACCTGGGCTGGCCACTTTTCTTTCCCAGGGAAAAGGACCGGTCTTTGTCTCCAGGGGCCTGTGGCCCTGAAGTGGCCAGACACCTCTAAAAATCCAAACGATCGAAGATGTGTCGCAGACCCAAGCTGCCCCCAGCTCAAACCTCTGCTGCCCTGACAGTCCTAAGGGAACCCTACAAACTGACATCAGGAACCTGGGCTGGCCACTTTTCTTTCCCAAGGAAAAGGACCAGTCTTTGTTTCCAGGGGCCTGTGGCCCTGAGTGGCCAGACACCTCTAAAAATCCAAATGATCGAAGATGTGTCGCAGACCCAAGCTGCCCCCACCTCAAACCTGTGCTGCCCTGACAGTCCCAAGGGAACCCTACAAACTGACATCAGGAACCTGGGCTGGCCACTTTTCTTTCCCAGGGAAAAAGGCTGATCTTTGCCTCCAGGGGCCTGTGGCCCTGAAGTGGCCGGACACCTCCAAAATCCAAACGATCGAAGATGTGTCGCAGACCCAAGCTGCCCCCAGCTCAAACCTGTGCTGCCCTGACAGTCCCAAGGGAACCCTACAAACTGACATCAGGAACCTGGGCTGGCCACTTTTCTTTCCCAGGGAAAAGAACTGGTCTTTGTCTCCAGAGGCCTGTGGCCCTGGAGCGGCCAGACACCTCCAAAAATCCAAACGATCGAAGATGTGTCGCAGACCTAAGCTGCCCCCAGCTCAAACCTGAGCTGCCCTGACAGTCCTAAGGGAACCCTACAAACTGACATCAGGAACCTGGGCTGGCCACTTTTCTTTCCCAGGGAAAAGCACCAGTCTTTGTCTCCAGGGGCCTGTGGCCCTGAAGTGGCCAGACACATCCAAAAATCCAAACGATCGAAGATGTGTCGCAGACCCAAGCTGCCCCCAGCTCAAACCTGTGCTGCCCTGACAGTCCCAAGGGAACCCTACAAACTGACATCAGGAACCTGGGCTGGCCACTTTTCTTTCCCAAGGAAAAAGGCTGATCCTTACCTCCAGGGGCCTGTGGCCCTGAAGTGGCCGGACACCTCCAAAAATCCAAACGATCGAGGATGTGTCACAGACCCAAGCTGCCCCCACCTCAAACCTGTGCTGCCCTGACAGTCCCAAGGGAACCCTACAAACTGACATCAGGAACCTGGGCTGGCCACTTTTCTTTCCCAAGGAAAAAGGCTGATCTTTGCCTCCAGGGGCCTGTGGCCCTGAGTGGCCGGACACCTCCAAAAATCCAAACGATCGAAGATGTGTCGCAGACCCAAGCTGCCCCCACCTCAAACCTGTGCTGCCCTGACAGTCCCAAGGGAACCCTACAAACTGACATCAGGAACCTGGGCTGGCCACTTTTCTTTCCCAAGGAAAAAGGCTGATCCTTACCTCCAGGGGCCTGTGGCCCTGAAGTGGCCGGACACCTCCAAAAATCCAAACGATCGAGGATGTGTCACAGACCCACGCTGGCCCAGCTCAAACCTGTGCTGCCCTGACAGTCCCAAGGGAACCCTACAAAGTGACATCAGGAACCTGGGCTGGCCACTTTTCTTTCCCAAGGAAAAAGGCTGATCTTTGCCTCCAGGGGCCTGCGGCCCTGAGTGGCCGGACACCTCCAAAAATCCAAACGATCGAAGATGTGTCGCAGACCCAAGCTGCCCCCACCTCAAACCTGTGCTGCCCTGACAGTCCCAAGGGAACCCTACAAACTGACATCAGGAACCTGGGCTGGCCACTTTTCTTTCCCAAGGAAAAAGGCTGATCCTTACCTCCAGGGGCCTGTGGCCCTGAAGTGGCCGGACACCTCCAAAAATCCAAACGATCGAGGATGTGTCACAGACCCAAGCTGCCCCCACCTCAAACCTGTGCTGCCCTGACAGTCCCAAGGGAACCCTACAAACTGACATCAGGAACCTGGGCTGGCCACTTTTCTTTCCCAAGGAAAAAGGCTGATCTTTGCCTCCAGGGGCCTGTGGCCCTGACTGGCCGGACACCTCCAAAAATCCAAACGATCGAAGATGTGTCGCAGACCCAAGCTGCCCCCACCTCAAACCTGTGCTGCCCTGACAGTCCCAAGGGAACCCTACAAACTGACATCAGGAACCTGGGCTGGCCACTTTTCTTTCCCAGGGAAAAAGGCTGATCCTTACCTCCAGGGGCCTGCGGCCCTGAGTGGCCGGACACCTCCAAAAATCCAAACGATCGAAGATGTGTCGCAGACCCAAGCTGCCCCCACCTCAAACCTGTGCTGCCCTGACAGTCCCAAGGGAACCCTACAAACTGACATCAGGAACCTGGGCTGGCCACTTTTCTTTCCCAAGGAAAAAGGACCGGTCTTTGTCTCCAGGGGCCTGTGACATGTAGTGGCCCGACACCTCCAAAAATCCAAACGATCGAAGATGTGTCGCAGACCCAAGCTGCCCCCACCTCAAACCTGTGCTGCCCTGACAGTCCCAAGGGAACCCTACAAACTGACATCAGGAACCTGGGCTGGCCACTTTTCTTTCCCAAGGAAAAAGGCTGATCTTTGCCTCCAGGGGCCTGTGGCCCTGAAGTGGCCGGACACCTCCAAAAATCCAAACGATCGAAGATGTGTCGCAGACCCAAGCTGCCCCCACCTCAAACCTCTGCTGCCCTGACAGTCCCAAGGGAACCCTACAAACTGACATCAGGAACATGGGCTGGCCACTTTTCTCTCCCAAGGAAAAAGGCTGATCTTTGCCTCCAGGGGCCTGTGGCCCTGAGTGGCCGGACACCTCCAAAAATCCAAACGATCGAAGATGTGTCGCAGACCCAAGCTGCCCCCACCTCAAACCTGTGCTGCCCTGACAGTCCCAAAGGAACCCTACAAACTGACATCAGGAACCTGGGCTGGCCACTTTTCTTTCCCAAGGAAAAAGGCTGATCTTTGCCTCCAGGGGCCTGTGGCCCTGAAGTGGCCGGACACCTCCAAAAATCCAAACGATCGAAGATGTGTCGCAGACCCAAGCTGCCCCCAGCTCAAACCTGTGCTGCCCTGACAGTCCCAAGGGAACCCTACAAACTGACATCAGGAACCTGGGCTGGCCACTTTTCTTTCCCAGGAAAAAGGCTGATCCTTACCTCCAGGGGCCTGTGGCCCTGAAGTGGCCGGACACCTCCAAAAATCCAAACGATCGAAGATGTGTCGCAGACCCAAGCTGCCCCCACCTCAAACCTGTGCTGCCCTGACAGTCCCAAGGGAACCCTACAAACTGACATCAGGAACCTGGGCTGGCCACTTTTCTTTCCCAGGGAAAAGGACCGGTCTTTGTCTCCAGGGGCCTGTGGCCCTGAAGTGGCCGGACACCTCCAAAAATCCAAATGATCGAAGATGTGTCGCAGACCCAAGCTGCCCCCACCTCAAACCTGTGCTGCCCTGACAGTCCCAAGGGAACCCTACAAACTGACATCAGGAACCTGGGCTGGCCACTTTTCTTTCCCAAGGAAAAAGGCTGATCTTTGCCTCCAGGGGCCTGTGGCCCTGACTGGCCGGACACCTCCAAAAATCCAAACGATCGAAGATGTGTCGCAGACCCAAGCTGCCCCCACCTCAAACCTGTGCTGCCCTGACAGTCCCAAGGGAACCCTACAAACTGACATCAGGAACCTGGGCTGGCCACTTTTCTTTCCCAGGGAAAAAGGCTAATCTTTGCCTCCAGGGGCCTGTGGCCCTGAAGTGGCCGGACACCTCCAAAAATCCAAACGATCGAAGATGTGTCGCAGACCCAAGCTGCCCCCACCTCAAACCTGTGCTGCCCTGACAGTCCCAAGGGAACCCTACAAACTGACATCAGGAACCTGGGCTGGCCACTTTTCTTTCCCAGGTAAAAGAACTGGTCTTTGTCTCCAGGGGCCTGTGGCCCTGAAGTGGCCGGACACCTCCAAAAATCCAAACGATCGAAGATGTGTCGCAGACCCAAGCTGCCCCCAGCTCAAACCTGAGCTGCCCTGACAGTCCTAAGGGAACCCTACAAACTGACATCAGGAACCTGGGCTGGCCACTTTTCTTTCCCAGGGAAAAGAACTGGTCTTTGTCTCCAGAGGCCTGTGGCCCTGGAGCGGCCAGACACCTCCAAAAATCCAAACGATCGAAGATGTGTCGCAGACCTAAGCTGCCCCCAGCTCAAACCTGAGCTGCCCTGACAGTCCTAAGGGAACCCTACAAACTGACATCAGGAACCTGGGCTGGCCACTTTTCTTTCCCAGGGAAAAGCACCAGTCTTTGTGTCCAGGGGCCTGTGGCCCTGAAGTGGCCAGACACATCCAAAAATCCAAACGATCGAAGATGTGTCGCAGACCCAAGCTGCCCCCACCTCAAACCTGTGCTGCCCTGACAGTCCCAAGGGAACCCTACAAACTGACATCAGGAACCTGGGCTGGCCACTTTTCTTTCCCAAGGAAAAAGGCTGATCTTTGCCTCCAGGGGCCTGTGGCCCTGAGTGGCCGGACACCTCCAAAAATCCAAACGATCGAGGATGTGTCGCAGAACCAAGCTGCCCCCACCTCAAACCTGTGCTGCCCTGACAGTCCCAAGGGAACCCTACAAACTGACATCAGGAACCTGGGCTGGCCACTTTTCTTTCCCAGGGAAAAAGGCTGATCTTTGCCTCCAGGGGCCTGTGGCCCTGAAGTGGCCGGACACCTCCAAAAATCCAAACGATCGAAGATGTGTCGCAGACCCAAGCTGCCCCCACCTCAAACCTGTGCTGCCCTGACAGTCCCAAGGGAACCCTACAAACTGACATCAGGAACCTGGGCTGGCCACTTTTCTTTCCCAGGGAAAAGGACCAGTCTTTTTCTCCAGGGGCCTGTGACATTGAGTGGCCCGACACCTCCAAAAATCCAAAAGATCGAAGATGTGTCGCAGACCCAAGCTGTCCCCACCTCAAACCTGTGCTGCCCTGACAGTCCCAAGGGAACCCTACAAACTGACATCAGGAACCTGGGCTGGCCACTTTTCTTTCCCAAGGAAAAAGGCTGATCTTTGCCTCCAGGGGCCTGTGGCCCTGAGTGGCTGGACACCTCCAAAAAATCCCAACAATTCAGGATGTGCCCTCCACTGGCACCTTTCCAAAGCATTGCACTAGAGTCCAGTAATACTCTGCATTTCCAGTGGTTCAGCCTGTCTGACCCTCATCCTGACCCTTAAAATGCACTAAGGAATTCTAAAACAGCCCTTAGGAAGGTGTAACAATGCCCTCAAAGACACCAGACGAGTCCTAAGAAGCCTTCCAAAAGCCCCTAAATATTCCTAATAGTCCTGCAAAAACACTCAAGGAAACCTGCTCAGCCTCCAAAGCCTTCCTGGTGCTCTCTAGCCCACAGATGTCATCCCTACTTTTCTCCAGGGGGTCCTGTTGTCCTCTGAGGGTTCTGTCGTTGTCCTGGTGTGAGGGTCACTGCCTTGTCCTAGCGGGAGCGTTCCGGTGTGCTCTCGCTGTTAGGGTTGCTGTGTGGTGCTGCTGCTGGCAGGGCTGAAAAGGGAAAAGGCTCTTGTTAGGGGGGCTGCTTAGGCTGAGGTTAGGGCTGGGGGGAGAGGTGGTGCTCCTGTACCCTAACTTGCCTCCTAAGCTGTACCCTGTAGCCCTGATCTCCACTGCACTGTCCAGCCCTCAAGCCCTCGCCCTTTACCCCTCAACCTCTCCCTCTGCCCCCCAGCCCTCAGGCTCTGTGTGTCACCCTCGAGCCCCCCCTTTGCCCCTCAAGCCCCCTCTCAGCTGCCCCTCAGCTCCTGTGCGTCACCCTTAATCCCTCTCCTTTGCCCCTCAGCCCCCAGCTTCTCTGTGTCATGCTCCAGCTGCCCCTGCCCCCCTCAGCATCTCTCTGTCACCCACTGTCCCCTTTCCCCGTGCCTCCCTCAGCTCCCAGCCTCTGTCACCCTCAAGCCCCCACAGTGCCCCTCAGCCTCTATGTGCTGTGCCATGAAAAAACATAAAAGTTCCCTAAAAACCCCTCATCTTCAAAATGTTCTAAAAGCCCCACAAAAACATAAAAATAGCCTCAGAATACCCTTAAAATACAAGAAAAATACCCTACTTTTAAAAAAACCCTAAAACACACCTAAATATCCCTAAAAAACCTTTAAGAAATCCCTCAATATTCCTAAAAGAGCTCTAAAAATACCCCAAAATACTTAAAATGCCCTGATAAGACCCTAAAAAAAACCTAAAAGTTCCCTCAAAAGACCTAAAAATACCCTAGTCCTAAGAGTCCTCCACATACCCTCAATAGACCTAAAAAAGCCCCAAGAACACCCCAAAAAAACCCCATAAACATTCTAATTAGTAGTAAGAAAGCCATGAAAATACCCTAAAAAAAATCTTTTAAAAGCCCTAAAAAAGCCCTAAAAGTATCCTAAATAGTCACAGAAAATTCCTAAAAAGCTCCTGTGAAAGAAACCCTAAAATATCTTTTTAAAGCCCTAAAAAACCCCTAAAAAAGTGCTCAGTCCCCAACCTCTACCAGTCACTCTCTAGCCAGCAAACATCATCCCTACCTTTTCATTAGGGTCACTGCCTGCAGCTGCTGGGAGGGTTCTGGGGCTGTCCCAGCAGTAGGGTTGCTGCCTGCAGCTGCTGTTGAGGAACACTGGTGTTCTAGGGGTGTGTTTAGGGTGAGCTTAGGGTTGGGGTGAGGGCTGCTGCTGTACCCTAACCCTTCCTGGTACCCCGTGCCCTGTCCTTTGTACCCCTAACCCTCAGGGTCAGCTCTCCACCTGTCAAGTCCCCCCCTTTTTGCCCCTCAGCCCGCAATGTCTGTGTGTCACCCCAAGCCCCCCGACACTGTCCTGTGGCCCCCTAACCTCCACCGTGCACTTTCCACCCTTGTAGGGGTGGTTTTAAGGGTGAGGTTAAGGGTGCTGTGAGGGCTGGTTCACCTGTCACCCTCAGGCACCCCCCCACTTTGTCCCTCAGGACAGCCCCTGCCTCTCAGCCTCCTTGTGTCACCCTCAGGTTCCCACCGCAGCCTCTCAGCGTCTCTCTGCCACCCTGGAGCCCCCCTTTTTGACTCCTAAAGACCCCTTCTGCCTCTCAGCTGCCCCCATGTTCTGTGTCACCCTCCAGCCCCCTCCCCTCAGCCCCAGCTGCCTTTGTGACACCGCGCGGCCCACAGATGCCATCCCTGCCTGTTTTCTTTGGGTGTTGTCCTGCTGTGAGGGCCGCACTATCCCCACGAGTCCGGGCTCCCATGTCCTGCTGCAGGGAGTCACACCTGGGGCATGGGAGGAGTGAGGGATGGGGCAGGGGCGGGATGGGGAGGGGTGAAGGGTGGAGAGAGACTGGGGAAGGGGTGGGCTGGAAGGACAAGTAGGGGTGAGGGGTGGAGACGGGGACAGAGCAGAACAGGGCAGAGGGAAGAGGGACATTTGGAGGGGGCACTCCACATATCCCAGACCAAAGCTGCAGCAAAATACAATTTTAGTGGACAGGGCAAAGCCAAAAACCACCTGCAAACTGACACCAGGAACCAGGGCTGGCCACATTTCTTTCCCAGGAAAAAGGGCATGTCAGGGCCACAGACCCCTGGAGGCAAAGATCAGCCTTTTTCCTTGAGAAAGAAAAGTGGCCAGCCCAGGTTCCTGATGTCAGTTTGTAGGGTTCCCTTGGGACTGTCAGGGCAGCACAGGTTTGAGGTGGGGGCAGCTTGGGTCTGCGACACATCTTCGATCGTTTGGATTTTTGGAGGTGTCCGGCCACTCAGGGCCACAGGACCCTGGAGACAAAGATCAGCTTTTTTCCTTTGGAAAGAAAAGTGGTCAGCCCAGGTTCTTAATGTCAGTTTGTAGGGTTCCCTTGGGACTGTCAGGGCAGCACAGGTTTGAGGTGGGGGCAGCTTGGGTCTGCGACACATCCTCGATCGTTAGGATTTTTGGAGGTGTCCAGCCACTCAGGGCCACAGGACCCTGGAGACAAAGACCGGCCCTTTTCCCTGGGAAAGAAAAGTGGCCAGCCCAGGTTCTTAATGTCAGTTTGTAGGGTTCCCTTGGGACTGTCAGGGCAGCACAGGTGTGAGGTGGGGGCAGCTTGGGTCTGTGACACATCCTCGATCGTTTGGATTTTTGGACGTAGCCGGCCACTGAGGACCACAGGCCCATGGAAACCAAGTTCAGCCTTTTTCCTTGGAAAGAAAAGTGGTCAGCCCTGGTTCCTGATGTCAGTTTGTAGGGGTCCCTTGGGACTGTCAGGGCAGCACAGGTTTGAGGTGGGAGCAGCTTGGGTCTGCAACACATGCTCGATCGTTCGGAATTTTTGGACGTAGCCCGCCACTGAGAGCCACAGGCCCCTGGAGACAAAGATCAGCTTTTTTCCTTTGGAAAGAAAAGTGGTCAGCCCAGGTTCTTAATGTCAGTTTGTAGGGTTCCCTTGGGACTGTCAGGGCAGCACAGGTTTGAGGTGAGGGCAGCTTGGGTCTGCGACACATCCTCGATCGTTTGGATTTTTGGAGGTGTCCAGCCACTCAGGGCCACAGGCCCCTGGAGACAAAGACCGGCCCTTTTCCCTGGGAAAGAAAAGTGGCCAGCCCAGGTTCCTGATGTCAGTTTGTAGGGTTCCCTTGGGACTGTCAGGGCAGCACAGGGTTGAGGTGGGGGCAGCTTAGGTCTGCGACACATCCTCGATCGTTCGGATTTTTGGACGCAGCCGGCCACTGAGGGCCTAACCCTAAACCCTAAACCCAAACCCTAACCCCTAACCCTACAAGATGGTGGCACCCCTGTGGTCACATGATGGGGAGTAAAATGGCAGCACCTGTGTGGTCATGTGACAGGGAGCAAGATGGTGGCGCCCATAGGGTCACGTGATGGGGAGCAAGGTGGCGGTGTCTACATGGTGGGGGTGATGTGGGTAGTGGGTATTGTAATGTGCCAGGTGGAGCACTAATTAGGGGTTGTATAGGTATATATAAAAAAGAAGAAAAACTATATGTCCGGTGCAGCAGTAGAAAGTTTCAGGCTCCCGGGGCGTAAATTCTTTTTTTTTTTTAATAATTATTTAAAGTTTGTTTTTTATTTTACTCCCAGGGAGCCTGAAACTTTCTACTGCTGCTTTTTGAAAGCTAGAAAGGGAAACAAAGTTAGAAATGAAAAGATGGAAAGAAAGAAAAAGACAGACTTAAGAGAGGACTTAAGAGAGGACTTAAGAGAGGACTTAAGAGAGCACTTAAGAGAGGACTTAAGAGAGGACTTAAGAGAGGACTTAAGAGAGCACTTAAGAGAGGACTTAAGAGAGGACTTAAGAGAGCACTTAAGAGAGGACTTAAGAGAGGACTTAAGAGAGGACTTAAGAGAGGACTTAAGAGAGCACTTAAGAGAGGACTTAAGAGAGGACTTAAGAGAGCACTTAAGAGAGGACTTAAGAGAGGACTTAAGAGAGCACTTAAGAGAGCACTTAAGAGAGCACTTAAGAGAGGACTTAAGAGAGCACTTAAGAGAGGACTTAAGAGAGCACTTAAGAGAGGACTTAAGAGAGGACTTAAGAGAGGACTTAAGAGAGCACTTAAGAGAGGACTTAAGAGAGCACTTAAGAGAGCACTTAAGAGATGACTTAAGAGAGGACTTAAGAGAGGACTTAAGAGAGGACTTAAGAGAGCACTTAAGAGAGCACTTAAGAGAGGACTTAAGAGACGACTTAAGAGACTACTTAAGAGACTACTTAAGAGACTACTTAAGAGACGAAAAGAAATAGGAAGAGAATGGCAAAGAGTAAAAAAATGAGAAGGGTTACAGTGAAAAAGAAAGAGGGTGAGAGTGAAAAAGAGGACAAAAGAATAGAGAAAAAAAAGAAGCTGGAGAGAAAAAGAAATAAAGAGTAAAAGCATCAACTAGAGAGACAAATAAATAGTTAGAAATAGTGAAACAGAGAAACAAAAGAAAAGACATACAGGGAAATAGAGAAGCAGAGAGAGAGAGAGTTAGAAACAGTGAGAAACAGAAACAAAGTTAGGGACGGACAGAAATGACATGACAGAAAGAAAACTAAGAGAAGAAGCAAAGGAAGAAATACAGTGGGGAAAAAAAAAATGACTAAACCACACCAAAAAAACACAGGAGCCAAAGGGGGAAGGGGAGGGAGCGGGGGGCATCATTATTAGGGTTGATTCAAATTTATTGAATATTTTTTTTTATTTACACTCCAGCAAAACACATGGAAATGATGTATAAAAATGGGAACCCTACAAACTGACATCAGGAACCTGGGCTAGCCACTTTTCTTTCCCAGGGAAAAAGGACAAGTCTTTGTCTCCAGGGGCCTGTGGCATTGAGTGGCCCGACACCTCCAAAAATCCAAACGATCGAAGATGTGTCGCAGACCCAAGCTACCCCCACCTCAAACCTGTGCTGCCCTGACAGTCCCAAAGGAACCCTACAAACTGACATCAGGAACCTGGGCTGGCCACTTTTCTTTCCCAGGGAAAAAGGCTGATCTTTGCCTCGAGGGGCCTGTGGCCCTGAAGTGGCCGGACACCTCCAAAAATCCAAACGATCGAGGATGTGTCGCAGACCCAAGCTGCCCCCAGCTCAAACCTGTGCTGCCCTGACAGTCCCAAGGGAACCCTACAAACTGACATCAGGAACCTGGGCTGGCCACTTTTCTTTCCCAGGGAAAAGGACTGGTCTTTGTCTCCAGGGGCCTGTGGCCCTGAAGTGGCCGGACACCTCCAAAAATCCAAACGATCGAAGATGTGTCGCAGACCCAAGCTGCCCCCACCTCAAAACTGTGCTGCCCTGACAGTCCCAAGGGAACCCTACAAACTGACATCAGGAACCTGGGCTGGCCACTTTTCTTTCCCAATGAAAAAGGCTGATCTTTGCCTCCAGGGGCCTGTGGCCCTGAGTGGCCGGACACCTCCAAAAATCCAAACGATCGAAGATGTGTCGCAGACCCAAGCTGCCCCCACCTCAAACCAGTGCTGCCCTGACAGTCCCAAGGGAACCCTACAAACTGACATCAGGAACCTGGGCTGGCCACTTTTCTTTCCCAAGGAAAAAGGCTGATCTTTGCCTCCAGGGGCCTGTGGCCCTGAAGTGGCCGGACACCTCCAAAAACCCAAACAATCGAAGATGTGTCGCAGACCCAAGCTGCCCCCAGCTCAAACCTGTGCTGCCCTGACAGTCCCAAAGGAACCCTACAAACTGACATCAGGAACCTGGGCTGGCCACTTTTCTTTCCCAGGGAAAAAGGCTGATCTTTGCTTCCAGGGGCCTGTGGCCCTGAAGTGGCCGGACACCTCCAAAAATCCAAACGATCGAAGATGTGTCGCAGACCCAAGCTGCCCCACCTCAAACCTGTGCTGCCCTGACAGTCCCAAGGGACCCCTACAAACTGACATCAGGAACCTGGGCTGGCCACTTTTCTTTCCCAGGGAAAAGGACTGGTCTTTGTCTCCAGGGGCCTGTGGCCCTGAACTGGCCAGACACCTCCAAAAATACAAACGATCGAAGATGTGTCACAGACCCAAGCTGCCCCCACCTCAAACCTGTGCTGCCCTGACAGTCCCAAGGGAACCCTACAAACTGACATCAGGAACCTGGGCTGGCCACTTTTCTTTCCCAAGGAAAAAGGCTGATCTTTGCCTCCAGGGGCCTGTGGCCCTGAAGTGGCCGGACACCTCCAAAAATCCAAACGATCGAAGATGTGTCGCAGACCTAAGCTGCCCCCAGCTCAAACCTGTGCTGCCCTGACAGTCCCAAGGGAACCCTACAAACTGACATCAGGAACCTGGGCTGGCCACTTTTCTTTCCCAGGGAAAAGGACCAGTCTTTGTCTCCAGGGGCCTGTGGCCCTGAAGTGGCCGGACACCTCCAAAAATCCAAACGATCGAAGATGTGTCGCAGACCCAAGCTGCCCCCAGCTCAAACCTGTGCTGCCCTGACAGTCCCAAGGGAACCCTACAAACTGACATCAGGAACCTGGGCTGGCCACTTTTCTTTCCCAGGGAAAAGGACCAGTCTTTGTTTCCAGGGGCCTGTGGCCCTGAGTGGCCAGACACCTCCAAAAATCCAAACGATCGAGGATGTGTCGCAGACCCAAGCTGCCCCCAGCTCAAACCTGTGCTGCCCTGACAGTCCCAAGGGAACCCTACAAACTGACATCAGGAACCTGGGCTGGCCACTTTTCTTTCCCAAGGAAAAAGGCTGATCTTTGCCTCCAGGGGCCTGTGGCCCTGAAGTGGCCGGACACCTCCAAAAATCCAAACGATCGAAGATGTGTCGCAGACCCAAGCTGCCCCCACCTCAAACCTGTGCTGCCCTGACAGTCCCAAGGGAACCCTACAAACTGACATCAGGAACCTGGGCTGGCCACTTTTCTTTCCCAGGGAAAAAGGCTGATCTTTGCCTCCAGGGGCCTGTGGCCCTGAAGTGGCCGGACACCTCCAAAAATCCAAACGATCGAAGATGTGTCGCAGACCCAAGCTGCCCCCAGCTCAAACCTGTGCTGCCCTGACAGTCCCAAGGGAACCCTACAAACTGACATCAGGAACCTGGGCTGGCCACTTTTCTTTCCCAGGGAAAAGCACTAGTGTTTGTCTCCAGAGGCCTGTGGCCCTGAAGTGGCCGGACACCTCCAAAAATCCAAACGATCGAAGATGTGTTGCAGACCCAAGCTGCCCCCACCTTAAACCTGTGCTGCCCTGACAGTCCCAAGGGAACCCTACAAACTGACATCAGGAACCTGGGCTGGCCACTTTTCTTTCCCAGGGAAAAGGACCAGTCTTTGTCTCCAGGGGCCTGTGGCCCTGAAGTGGCCGGACACCTCCAAAAATCCAAACGATCGAAGATGTGTCGCAGACCCAAGCTGCCCCCACCTCAAACCTGTGCTGCCCTGACAGTCCCAAGGGAACCCTACAAACTGACATCAGGAACCTGGGCTGGCCACTTTTCTTTCCCAAGGAAAAAGGCTGATCTTTGCCTCCAGGGGCCTGTGGCCCTGAAGTGGCCGGACACCTCTAAAAATCCAAACGATCGAAGATGTGTCGCAGACCCAAGCTGCCCCCACCTCAAACCTGTGCTGCCCTGACAGTCCCAAGGGAACCCTACAAACTGACATCAGGAACCTGGGCTGGCCACTTTTCTTTCCCAGGGAAAAGGACCGGTCTTTGTCTCCAGGGGGCTGTGGCCCTGACTGGCCGGACACCTCCAAAAATCCAAACGATCGAGGATGTGTCGCACACCCAAGCTGCCCCCACCTCAAACCTGTGCTGCCCTGACAGTCCCAAGGGAACCCTACAAACTGACATCAGGAACCTGGGCTGGCCACTTTTCTTTCCCAGGGAAAAGGACCAGTCTTTGTCTCCAGGGGCCTGTGGCCCTGAAGTGGCCGGACACCTCCAAAAATCCAAACGGTCGAAGATGTGTCGCAGATCCAAGCTGCCCCCACCTCAAACCTGTGCTGCCCTGACAGTCCCAAGGGAACCCTACAAACTGACATCAGGAACCTGGGCTGGCCACTTTTCTTTCCCAGGGAAAAGGACCAGTCTTTGTTTCCAGGGGCCTGTGGCCCTGAGTGGCCAGACACCTCCAAAAATCCAAACGATCGAAGATGTGTCGCAGACCCAAGCTGCCCCCACCTCAAACCTGTGCTGCCCTGACAGTCCCAAGGGAACCCTACAAACTGACATCAGGAACCTGGGCTGACCTCTTTTCTTTCCAAAGGAAAAAGGCTGATCTTTGCCTCCAGGGGCCTGTGGCCCTGAAGTGGCCGGACACCTCCAAAAATCCAAACGATCGAAGATGTGTCGCAGACCCAAGCTGCCCCCACCTCAAACCTGTGCTGCCCTGACAGTCCCAAGGGAACCCTACAAACTGACATCAGGAACCTGGGCTGGCCACTTTTCTTTCCCAAGGAAAAAGACCGGTCTTTGTCTCCAGGGGCCTGTGGCCCTGAGTGGCCGGACACCTCCAAAAATCCAAACGATCGAGGATGTGTCGCAGACCCAAGCTGCCCCCACCTCAAACCTGTGCTGCCCTGACAGTCCCAAGGGAACCCTACAAACTGACATCAGGAACCTGGGCTGGCCACTTTTCTTTCCCAAGGAAAAAGACCGGTCTTTGTCTCCAGGGGCCTGTGGCCCTGAAGTGGCCGGACACCTCCAAAAATCCAAACGATCGAAGATGTGTCGCAGACCCAAGCTGCCCCCACCTCAAACCTGTGCTGCCCTGACAGTCCCAAGGGAACCCTACAAACTGACATCAGGAACCTGGGCTGGCCACTTTTCTTTCCCAGGGAAAAGAACTGGTGTTTGTCTCCAGGGGCCTGTGGCCCTGAAGTGGCCAGACACCTCAAAAAATCCAAACGATCGAAGATGTGTCGCAGACCCAAGCTGCCCCCAGCTCAAACCTGAGCTGCCCTGACAGTCCTAAGGGAACCCTACAAACTGACATCAGGAACCTGGGCTGGCCACTTTTCTTTCCTAGGGAAAAGGACCAGTCTTTGTCTCCAGGGGCCTGTGGCCCTTAAGTGGCCAGACACCTCCAAAAATCCAAACGATCGAAGATGTGTCGCAGACCCAAGCTGCCCCCAGCTCAAACCTGTGCTGCCCTGACAGTCCCAAGGGAACCCTACAAACTGACATCAGGAACCTGGGCTGGCCACTTTTCTTTCCCAGGGAAAAGGACCAGTGTTTGTTTCCAGGGGCCTTTGGCCCTGAGTGGCCGGACACCTCCAAAAATCCAAACGATCGAAGATGTGTCGCAGACCCAAGCTGCCCCCACCTCAAACCTGTGCTGCCCTGACAGTCCCAAAGGAACCCTACAAACTGACATCAGGAACCTGGGCTGGCCACTTTTCTTTCCCAGGGAAAAAGGCTGATCCTTACCTCCAGGGGCCTGTGGCCCTGAAGTGGCCGGACACCTCCAAAAATCCAAACGATCGAGGATGTGTCACAGACCCAAGCTGCCCCCACCTCAAACCTGTGCTGCCCTGACAGTCCCAAGGGAACCCTACAAACTGACATCAGGAACCTGGGCTGGCCACTTTTCTTTCCCAGGGAAAAAGGCTGATCCTTACCTCCAGGGGCCTGTGGCCCTGAAGTGGCCGGACACCTCCAAAAATCCAAACGATCGAGGATGTGTCACAGACCCAAGCTGCCCCCACCTCAAACCTGTGCTGCCCTGACAGTCCCAAGGGAACCCTACAAACTGACATCAGGAACCTGGGCTGGCCACTTTTCTTTCCCAAGGAAAAAGGCTGATCTTTGCCTCCAGGGGCCTGCGGCCCTGAGTGGCCGGACACCTCCAAAAATCCAAACGATCGAAGATGTGTCACAGACCCAAGCTGCCCCCACCTCAAACCTGTGCTGCCCTGACAGTCCCAAGGGAACCCTACAAACTGACATCAGGAACCTGGGCTGGCCACTTTTCTTTCCCAAGGAAAAAGGACCGGTCTTTGTCTCCAGGGGTCTGTGACATTGAGTGGCCCGACACCTCCAAAAATCCAAACGATCGAAGATGTGTCGCAGACCCAAGCTGCCCCCACCTCAAACCTGTGCTGCCCTGACAGTCCCAAGGGAACCCTACAAACTGACATCAAGAACCTGGGCTGGCCACTTTTCTTTCCCAAGGAAAAAGGCTGATCTTTGCCTCCAGGGGCCTGTGGCCCTGAAGTGGCCAGACACCTCCAAAAATCCAAACGATCGAAGATGTGTCGCAGACCCAAGCTGCCCCCACCTCAAACCTGTGCTGCCCTGACAGTCCCAAGGGAACCCTAGAAACTGACATCAGGAACCTGGGCTGGCCACTTTTCTTTCCCAAGGAAAAAGGCTGATCTTTGCCTCCAGGGGCCTGTGGCCCTGAGTGGCCGGACACCTCCAAAAATCCAAACGATCGAAGATGTGTCGCAGACCCAAGCTGCCCCCACCTCAAACCTGTGCTGCCCTGACAGTCCCAAGGGAACCCTACAAACTGACATCAGGAACCTGGGCTGGCCACTTTTCTTTCCCAGGGAAAAGGACCAGTCTTTGTCTCCAGGGGCCTGTGGCCCTGAAGTGGCCAGACACCTCCAAAAATCCAAACGATCGAGGATGTGTCGCAGACCCAAGCTGCCCCCAGCTCAAACCTGTGCTGCCCTGACAGTCCCAAGGGAACCCTACAAACTGACATCAGGAACCTGGGCTGGCCACTTTTCTTTCCCAGGTAAAAGAACTGGTCTTTGTCTCCAGGGGCCTGTGGCCCTGAAGTGGCCGGACACCTCCAAAAATCCAAACGATCGAGGATGTGTCGCAGACCCAAGCTGCCCCCAGCTCAAACCTGTGCTGCCCTGACAGTCCCAAGGGAACCCTACAAACTGACATCAGGAACCTGGGCTGGCCACTTTTCTTTCCCAAGGAAAAAGGCTGATCTTTGCCTCCAGGGGCCTGTGGCCCTGAAGTGGCCGGACACCTCCAAAAATCCAAACGATCGAAGATGTGTCGCAGACCCAAGCTGCCCCCACCTCAAACCTGTGCTGCCCTGACAGTCCCAAGGGAACCCTACAAACTGACATCAGGAACCTGGGCTGGCCACTTTTCTTTCCCAGGGAAAAAGGCTGATCTTTGCCTCCAGGGGCCTGTGGCCCTGAAGTGGCCGGACACCTCCAAAAATCCAAACGATCGAAGATGTGTCGCAGACCCAAGCTGCCCCCAGCTCAAACCTGTGCTGCCCTGACAGTCCCAAGGGAACCCTACAAACTGACATCAGGAACCTGGGCTGGCCACTTTTCTTTCCCAGGGAAAAGCACTAGTGTTTGTCTCCAGAGGCCTGTGGCCCTGAAGTGGCCGGACACCTCCAAAAATCCAAACGATCGAAGATGTGTTGCAGACCCAAGCTGCCCCCACCTTAAACCTGTGCTGCCCTGACAGTCCCAAGGGAACCCTACAAACTGACATCAGGAACCTGGGCTGGCCACTTTTCTTTCCCAGGGAAAAGGACCAGTCTTTGTCTCCAGGGGCCTGTGGCCCTGAAGTGGCCGGACACCTCCAAAAATCCAAACGATCGAAGATGTGTCGCAGACCCAAGCTGCCCCCACCTCAAACCTGTGCTGCCCTGACAGTCCCAAGGGAACCCTACAAACTGACATCAGGAACCTGGGCTGGCCACTTTTCTTTCCCAAGGAAAAAGGCTGATCTTTGCCTCCAGGGGCCTGTGGCCCTGAAGTGGCCGGACACCTCTAAAAATCCAAACGATCGAAGATGTGTCGCAGACCCAAGCTGCCCCCACCTCAAACCTGTGCTGCCCTGACAGTCCCAAGGGAACCCTACAAACTGACATCAGGAACCTGGGCTGGCCACTTTTCTTTCCCAGGGAAAAGGACCGGTCTTTGTCTCCAGGGGGCTGTGGCCCTGACTGGCCGGACACCTCCAAAAATCCAAACGATCGAGGATGTGTCGCACACCCAAGCTGCCCCCACCTCAAACCTGTGCTGCCCTGACAGTCCCAAGGGAACCCTACAAACTGACATCAGGAACCTGGGCTGGCCACTTTTCTTTCCCAGGGAAAAGGACCAGTCTTTGTTTCCAGGGGCCTGTGGCCCTGAGTGGCCAGACACCTCCAAAAATCCAAACGATCGAAGATGTGTCGCAGACCCAAGCTGCCCCCACCTCAAACCTGTGCTGCCCTGACAGTCCCAAGGGAACCCTACAAACTGACATCAGGAACCTGGGCTGACCTCTTTTCTTTCCAAAGGAAAAAGGCTGATCTTTGCCTCCAGGGGCCTGTGGCCCTGAAGTGGCCGGACACCTCCAAAAATCCAAACGATCGAAGATGTGTCGCAGACCCAAGCTGCCCCCACCTCAAACCTGTGCTGCCCTGACAGTCCCAAGGGAACCCTACAAACTGACATCAGGAACCTGGGCTGGCCACTTTTCTTTCCCAAGGAAAAAGACCGGTCTTTGTCTCCAGGGGCCTGTGGCCCTGAGTGGCCGGACACCTCCAAAAATCCAAACGATCGAGGATGTGTCGCAGACCCAAGCTGCCCCCACCTCAAACCTGTGCTGCCCTGACAGTCCCAAGGGAACCCTACAAACTGACATCAGGAACCTGGGCTGGCCACTTTTCTTTCCCAAGGAAAAAGACCGGTCTTTGTCTCCAGGGGCCTGTGGCCCTGAAGTGGCCGGACACCTCCAAAAATCCAAACGATCGAAGATGTGTCGCAGACCCAAGCTGCCCCCACCTCAAACCTGTGCTGCCCTGACAGTCCCAAGGGAACCCTACAAACTGACATCAGGAACCTGGGCTGGCCACTTTTCTTTCCCAGGGAAAAGAACTGGTGTTTGTCTCCAGGGGCCTGTGGCCCTGAAGTGGCCAGACACCTCAAAAAATCCAAACGATCGAAGATGTGTCGCAGACCCAAGCTGCCCCCAGCTCAAACCTGAGCTGCCCTGACAGTCCTAAGGGAACCCTACAAACTGACATCAGGAACCTGGGCTGGCCACTTTTCTTTCCTAGGGAAAAGGACCAGTCTTTGTCTCCAGGGGCCTGTGGCCCTTAAGTGGCCAGACACCTCCAAAAATCCAAACGATCGAAGATGTGTCGCAGACCCAAGCTGCCCCCAGCTCAAACCTGTGCTGCCCTGACAGTCCCAAGGGAACCCTACAAACTGACATCAGGAACCTGGGCTGGCCACTTTTCTTTCCCAGGGAAAAGGACCAGTGTTTGTTTCCAGGGGCCTTTGGCCCTGAGTGGCCGGACACCTCCAAAAATCCAAACGATCGAAGATGTGTCGCAGACCCAAGCTGCCCCCACCTCAAACCTGTGCTGCCCTGACAGTCCCAAAGGAACCCTACAAACTGACATCAGGAACCTGGGCTGGCCACTTTTCTTTCCCAGGGAAAAAGGCTGATCCTTACCTCCAGGGGCCTGTGGCCCTGAAGTGGCCGGACACCTCCAAAAATCCAAACGATCGAGGATGTGTCACAGACCCAAGCTGCCCCCACCTCAAACCTGTGCTGCCCTGACAGTCCCAAGGGAACCCTACAAACTGACATCAGGAACCTGGGCTGGCCACTTTTCTTTCCCAGGGAAAAAGGCTGATCCTTACCTCCAGGGGCCTGTGGCCCTGAAGTGGCCGGACACCTCCAAAAATCCAAACGATCGAGGATGTGTCACAGACCCAAGCTGCCCCCACCTCAAACCTGTGCTGCCCTGACAGTCCCAAGGGAACCCTACAAACTGACATCAGGAACCTGGGCTGGCCACTTTTCTTTCCCAAGGAAAAAGGCTGATCTTTGCCTCCAGGGGCCTGCGGCCCTGAGTGGCCGGACACCTCCAAAAATCCAAACGATCGAAGATGTGTCACAGACCCAAGCTGCCCCCACCTCAAACCTGTGCTGCCCTGACAGTCCCAAGGGAACCCTACAAACTGACATCAGGAACCTGGGCTGGCCACTTTTCTTTCCCAAGGAAAAAGGACCGGTCTTTGTCTCCAGGGGTCTGTGACATTGAGTGGCCCGACACCTCCAAAAATCCAAACGATCGAAGATGTGTCGCAGACCCAAGCTGCCCCCACCTCAAACCTGTGCTGCCCTGACAGTCCCAAGGGAACCCTACAAACTGACATCAAGAACCTGGGCTGGCCACTTTTCTTTCCCAAGGAAAAAGGCTGATCTTTGCCTCCAGGGGCCTGTGGCCCTGAAGTGGCCAGACACCTCCAAAAATCCAAACGATCGAAGATGTGTCGCAGACCCAAGCTGCCCCCACCTCAAACCTGTGCTGCCCTGACAGTCCCAAGGGAACCCTAGAAACTGACATCAGGAACCTGGGCTGGCCACTTTTCTTTCCCAAGGAAAAAGGCTGATCTTTGCCTCCAGGGGCCTGTGGCCCTGAGTGGCCGGACACCTCCAAAAATCCAAACGATCGAAGATGTGTCGCAGACCCAAGCTGCCCCCACCTCAAACCTGTGCTGCCCTGACAGTCCCAAGGGAACCCTACAAACTGACATCAGGAACCTGGGCTGGCCACTTTTCTTTCCCAGGGAAAAGGACCAGTCTTTGTCTCCAGGGGCCTGTGGCCCTGAAGTGGCCAGACACCTCCAAAAATCCAAACGATCGAGGATGTGTCGCAGACCCAAGCTGCCCCCAGCTCAAACCTGTGCTGCCCTGACAGTCCCAAGGGAACCCTACAAACTGACATCAGGAACCTGGGCTGGCCACTTTTCTTTCCCAGGTAAAAGAACTGGTCTTTGTCTCCAGGGGCCTGTGGCCCTGAAGTGGCCGGACACCTCCAAAAATCCAAACGATCGAAGATGTGTCGCAGACCCAAGCTGCCTCCAGCTCAAACCTGAGCTGCCCTGACCGTCCTAAGGGAACCCTACAAACTGACATCAGGAACCTGGGCTGGCCACTTTTCTTTCCCAGGGAAAAGAACTGGTCTTTGTCTCCAGAGGCCTGTGGCCCTGGAGCGGCCAGACACCTCCAAAAATCCAAACGATCGAAGATGTGTCGCAGACCTAAGCTGCCCCCAGCTCAAACCTGTGCTGCCCTGACAGTCCTAAGGGAACCCTACAAACTGACATCAGGAACCTGGGCTGGCCACTTTTCTTTCCCAGGGAAAAGCACCAGTCTTTGTGTCCAGGGGCCTGTGGCCCTGAAGTGGCCAGACACATCCAAAAATCCAAACGATCGAAGATGTGTCGCAGACCCAAGCTGCCCCCAGCTCAAACCTGTGCTGCCCTGACAGTCCCAAGGGAACCCTACAAACTGACATCAGGAACCTGGGCTGGCCACTTTTCTTTCCCAAGGAGAAAGGCTGATCTTTGCCTCCAGGGGCCTGTGGCCCTGAGTGGCCGGACACCTCCAAAAATCCAAACGATCGAAGATGTGTCGCAGACCCAAGCTGCCCCCACCTCAAACCTGTGCTGCCCTGACAGTCCCAAGGGAACCCTACAAACTGACATCAGGAACCTGGGCTGGCCACTTTTCTTTCCCAAGGAAAAAGGCTGATCTTTGCCTCCAGGGGCCTGTGGCCCTGAGTGGCTGGACACCTCCAAAAAATCCCAACAATTCAGGATGTGCCCTCCACTGGCACCTTTCCAAAGCATTGCACTAGAGTCCAGTAATACTCTGCATTTCCAGTGGTTCAGCCTGTCTGACCCTCATCCTGACCCTTAAAATGCACTAAGGAATTCTAAAACAGCCCTTAGGAAGGTGTAACAATGCCCTCAAAGACACCAGACGAGTCCTAAGAAGCCTTCCAAAAGCCCCTAAATATTCCTAATAGTCCTGCAAAAACACTCAAGGAAACCTGCTCAGCCTCCAAAGCCTTCCTGGTGCTCTCTAGCCCACAGATGTCATCCCTACTTTTCTCCAGGGGGTCCTGTTGTCCTCTGAGGGTTCTGTCGTTGTCCTGGTGTGAGGGTCACTGCCTTGTCCTAGCGGGAGCGTTCCGGTGTGCTCTCGCTGTTAGGGTTGCTGTGTGGTGCTGCTGCTGGCAGGGCTGAAAAGGGAAAAGGCTCTTGTTAGGGGGGCTGCTTAGGCTGAGGTTAGGGCTGGGGGGAGAGGTGGTGCTCCTGTACCCTAACTTGCCTCCTAAGCTGTACCCTGTAGCCCTGATCTCCACTGCACTGTCCAGCCCTCAAGCCCTCGCCCTTTACCCCTCAACCTCTCCCTCTGCCCCCCAGCCCTCAGGCTCTGTGTGTCACCCTCGAGCCCCCCCTTTGCCCCTCAAGCCCCCTCTCAGCTGCCCCTCAGCTCCTGTGCGTCACCCTTAATCCCTCTCCTTTGCCCCTCAGCCCCCAGCTTCTCTGTGTCATGCTCCAGCTGCCCCTGCCCCCCTCAGCATCTCTCTGTCACCCACTGTCCCCTTTCCCCGTGCCTCCCTCAGCTCCCAGCCTCTGTCACCCTCAAGCCCCCACAGTGCCCCTCAGCCTCTATGTGCTGTGCCATGAAAAAACATAAAAGTTCCCTAAAAACCCCTCATCTTCAAAATGTTCTAAAAGCCCCACAAAAACATAAAAATAGCCTCAGAATACCCTTAAAATACAAGAAAAATACCCTACTTTTAAAAAAACCCTAAAACACACCTAAATATCCCTAAAAAACCTTTAAGAAATCCCTCAATATTCCTAAAAGAGCTCTAAAAATACCCCAAAATACTTAAAATGCCCTGATAAGACCCTAAAAAAACCTAAAAGTTCCCTCAAAAGACCTAAAAATACCCTAGTCCTAAGAGTCCTCCACATACCCTCAATAGACCTAAAAAAGCCCCAAGAACACCCCAAAAAAACCCCATAAACATTCTAATTAGTAGTAAGAAAGCCATGAAAATACCCTAAAAAAAATCTGTTAAAAGCCCTAAAAAAGCCCTAAAAGTATCCTAAATAGTCACAGAAAATTCCTAAAAAGCTCCTGTGAAAAAAACCCTAAAATATCTTTTTAAAGCCCTAAAAAACCCCTAAAAAAGTGCTCAGTCCCCAACCTCTACCAGTCACTCTCTAGCCAGCAAACATCATCCCTACCTTTTCATTAGGGTCACTGCCTGCAGCTGCTGGGAGGGTTCTGGGGCTGTCCCAGCAGTAGGGTTGCTGCCTGCAGCTGCTGTTGAGGAACACTGGTGTTCTAGGGGTGTGTTTAGGGTGAGCTTAGGGTTGGGGTGAGGGCTGCTGCTGTACCCTAACCCTTCCTGGTACCCCGTGCCCTGTCCTTTGTACCCCTAACCCTCAGGGTCAGCTCTCCACCTGTCAAGTCCCCCCCTTTTTGCCCCTCAGCCCGCAATGTCTGTGTGTCACCCCAAGCCCCCCGACACTGTCCTGTGGCCCCCTAACCTCCACCGTGCACTTTCCACCCTTGTAGGGGTGGTTTTAAGGGTGAGGTTAAGGGTGCTGTGAGGGCTGGTTCACCTGTCACCCTCAGGCACCCCCCCACTTTGTCCCTCAGGACAGCCCCTGCCTCTCAGCCTCCTTGTGTCACCCTCAGGTTCCCACCGCAGCCTCTCAGCGTCTCTCTGCCACCCTGGAGCCCCCCTTTTTGACTCCTAAAGACCCCTTCTGCCTCTCAGCTGCCCCCATGTTCTGTGTCACCCTCCAGCCCCCTCCCCTCAGCCCCAGCTGCCTTTGTGACACCGCGCGGCCCACAGATGCCATCCCTGCCTGTTTTCTTTGGGTGTTGTCCTGCTGTGAGGGCCGCACTATCCCCACGAGTCCGGGCTCCCATGTCCTGCTGCAGGGAGTCACACCTGGGGCATGGGAGGAGTGAGGGATGGGGCAGGGGCGGGATGGGGAGGGGTGAAGGGTGGAGAGAGACTGGGGAAGGGGTGGGCTGGAAGGACAAGTAGGGGTGAGGGGTGGAGACGGGGACAGAGCAGAACAGGGCAGAGGGAAGAGGGACATTTGGAGGGGGCACTCCACATATCCCAGACCAAAGCTGCAGCAAAATACAATTTTAGTGGACAGGGCAAAGCCAAAAACCACCTGCAAACTGACACCAGGAACCAGGGCTGGCCACATTTCTTTCCCAGGAAAAAGGGCATGTCAGGGCCACAGACCCCTGGAGGCAAAGATCAGCCTTTTTCCTTGAGAAAGAAAAGTGGCCAGCCCAGGTTCCTGATGTCAGTTTGTAGGGTTCCCTTGGGACTGTCAGGGCAGCACAGGTTTGAGGTGGGGGCAGCTTGGGTCTGCGACACATCTTCGATCGTTTGGATTTTTGGAGGTGTCCGGCCACTCAGGGCCACAGGACCCTGGAGACAAAGATCAGCTTTTTTCCTTTGGAAAGAAAAGTGGTCAGCCCAGGTTCTTAATGTCAGTTTGTAGGGTTCCCTTGGGACTGTCAGGGCAGCACAGGTTTGAGGTGGGGGCAGCTTGGGTCTGCGACACATCCTCGATCGTTAGGATTTTTGGAGGTGTCCAGCCACTCAGGGCCACAGGACCCTGGAGACAAAGACCGGCCCTTTTCCCTGGGAAAGAAAAGTGGCCAGCCCAGGTTCTTAATGTCAGTTTGTAGGGTTCCCTTGGGACTGTCAGGGCAGCACAGGTGTGAGGTGGGGGCAGCTTGGGTCTGTGACACATCCTCGATCGTTTGGATTTTTGGACGTAGCCGGCCACTGAGGGCCACAGGCCCATGGAAACCAAGTTCAGCCTTTTTCCTTGGAAAGAAAAGTGGTCAGCCCTGGTTCCTGATGTCAGTTTGTAGGGGTCCCTTGGGACTGTCAGGGCAGCACAGGTTTGAGGTGGGAGCAGCTTGGGTCTGCAACACATGCTCGATCGTTCGGAATTTTTGGACGTAGCCCGCCACTGAGAGCCACAGGCCCCTGGAGACAAAGATCAGCTTTTTTCCTTTGGAAAGAAAAGTGGTCAGCCCAGGTTCTTAATGTCAGTTTGTAGGGTTCCCTTGGGACTGTCAGGGCAGCACAGGTTTGAGGTGAGGGCAGCTTGGGTCTGCGACACATCCTCGATCGTTTGGATTTTTGGAGGTGTCCAGCCACTCAGGGCCACAGGCCCCTGGAGACAAAGACCGGCCCTTTTCCCTGGGAAAGAAAAGTGGCCAGCCCAGGTTCCTGATGTCAGTTTGTAGGGTTCCCTTGGGACTGTCAGGGCAGCACAGGGTTGAGGTGGGGGCAGCTTAGGTCTGCGACACATCCTCGATCGTTCGGATTTTTGGACGCAGCCGGCCACTGAGGGCCTAACCCTAAACCCTAAACCCAAACCCTAACCCCTAACCCTACAAGATGGTGGCACCCCTGTGGTCACATGATGGGGAGTAAAATGGCAGCACCTGTGTGGTCATGTGACAGGGAGCAAGATGGTGGCGCCCATAGGGTCACGTGATGGGGAGCAAGGTGGCGGTGTCTACATGGTGGGGGTGATGTGGGTAGTGGGTATTGTAATGTGCCAGGTGGAGCACTAATTAGGGGTTGTATAGGTATATATAAAAAAGAAGAAAAACTATATGTCCGGTGCAGCAGTAGAAAGTTTCAGGCTCCCGGGGCGTAAATTCTTTTTTTTTTTTAATAATTATTTAAAGTTTGTTTTTTATTTTACTCCCAGGGAGCCTGAAACTTTCTACTGCTGCTTTTTGAAAGCTAGAAAGGGAAACAAAGTTAGAAATGAAAAGATGGAAAGAAAGAAAAAGACAGACTTAAGAGAGGACTTAAGAGAGGACTTAAGAGAGGACTTAAGAGAGCACTTAAGAGAGGACTTAAGAGAGGACTTAAGAGAGGACTTAAGAGAGGACTTAAGAGAGCACTTAAGAGAGGACTTAAGAGAGGACTTAAGAGAGCACTTAAGAGAGGACTTAAGAGAGGACTTAAGAGAGCACTTAAGAGAGGACTTAAGAGAGGACTTAAGAGAGCACTTAAGAGAGCACTTAAGAGAGCACTTAAGAGAGCACTTAAGAGATGACTTAAGAGAGGACTTAAGAGAGCACTTAAGAGAGGACTTAAGAGAGGACTTAAGAGAGCACTTAAGAGATGACTTAAGAGAGGACTTAAGAGAGGACTTAAGAGAGGACTTAAGAGAGGACTTAAGAGAGGACTTAAGAGAGCACTTAAGAGAGGACTTAAGAGAGCACTTAAGAGAGGACTTAAGAGAGCACTTAAGAGAGCACTTAAGAGAGGACTTAAGAGAGCACTTAAGAGAGGACTTAAGAGAGCACTTAAGAGAGCACTTAAGAGAGGACTTAAGAGAGCACTTAAGAGAGGACTTAAGAGAGCACTTAAGAGAGCACTTAAGAGAGGACTTAAGAGAGCACTTAAGAGAGGACTTAAGAGAGCACTTAAGAGAGGACTTAAGAGAGCACTTAAGAGAGGACTTAAGAGAGGACTTAAGAGAGCACTTAAGAGAGGACTTAAGAGAGCACTTAAGAGAGCACTTAAGAGAGGACTTAAGAGAGCACTTAAGAGAGGACTTAAGAGAGGACTTAAGAGAGCACTTAAGAGAGCACTTAAGAGAGGACTTAAGAGACGACTTAAGAGACTACTTAAGAGACTACTTAAGAGACGAAAAGAAATAGGAAGAGAATGGCAAAGAGTAAAAAAATGAGAAGGGTTACAGTGAAAAAGAAAGAGGGTGAGAGTGAAAAAGAGGACAAAAGAATAGAGAAAAAAAAGAAGCTGGAGAGAAAAAGAAATAAAGAGTAAAAGCATCAACTAGAGAGACAAATAAATAGTTAGAAATAGTGAAACAGAGAAACAAAAGAAAAGACATACAGGGAAATAGAGAAGCAGAGAGAGAGAGAGTTAGAAACAGTGAGAAACAGAAACAAAGTTAGGGACGGACAGAAATGACATGACAGAAAGAAAACTAAGAGAAGAAGCAAAGGAAGAAATACAGTGGGGAAAAAAAAAATGACTAAACCACACCAAAAAAACACAGGAGCCAAAGGGGGAAGGGGAGGGAGCGGGGGGCATCATTATTAGGGTTGATTCAAATTTATTGAATATTTTTTTTTATTTACACTCCAGCAAAACACATGGAAATGATGTATAAAAATGGGAACCCTACAAACTGACATCAGGAACCTGGGCTAGCCACTTTTCTTTCCCAGGGAAAAAGGACAAGTCTTTGTCTCCAGGGGCCTGTGGCATTGAGTGGCCCGACACCTCCAAAAATCCAAACGATCGAAGATGTGTCGCAGACCCAAGCTGCCCCCAGCTCAAACCTGTGCTGCCCTGACAGTCCCAAGGGAACCCTACAAACTGACATCAGGAACCTGGGCTGGCCACTTTTCTTTCCCAGGGAAAAGGACCGGTGTTTGTTTCCAGGGGCCTTTGGCCCTGAGTGGCCGGACACCTCCAAAAATCCAAACGATCGAAGATGTGTCGCAGACCCAAGCTGCCCCCACCTCAAACCTGTGCTGCCCTGACAGTCCCAAAGGAACCCTACAAACTGACATCAGGAACCTGGGCTGGCCACTTTTCTTTCCCAGGGAAAAAGGCTGATCCTTACCTCCAGGGGCCTGTGGCCCTGAAGTGGCCGGACACCTCCAAAAATCCAAACGATCGAGGATGTGTCACAGACCCAAGCTGCCCCCACCTCAAACCTGTGCTGCCCTGACAGTCCCAAGGGAACCCTACAAACTGACATCAGGAACCTGGGCTGGCCACTTTTCTTTCCCAGGGAAAAAGGCTGATCTTTGCCTGCAGGGGCCTGTGGCCCTGACTGGCCGGACACCTCCAAAAATCCAAACGATCGAGGATGTGTCGCAGACCCAAGCTGCCCCCACCTCAAACCTGTGCTGCCCTGACAGTCCCAAAGGAACCCTACAAACTGACATCAGGAACCTGGGCTGGCCACTTTTCTTTCCCAGGGAAAAGGACCGGTCTTTGTCTCCAGGGGCCTGTGGCCCTGACTGGCCGGACACCTCCAAAAATCCAAACGATCGAAGATGTGTCGCAGACCCAAGCTGCCCCCACCTCAAACCTGTGCTGCCCTGACAGTCCCAAGGGAACCCTACAAACTGACATCAGGAACCTGGGCTGGCCACTTTTCTTTCCCAGGGAAAAGGACCGGTCTTTGTCTCCAGGGGCCTGTGGCCCTGAAGTGGCCGGACACCTCCAAAAATCCTAACGATCGAAGATGTGTCGCAGACCCAAGCTGCCCCCACCTCAAACCTGTGCTGCCCTGACAGTCCCAAGGGAACCCTACAAACTGACATCAGGAACCTGGGCTGGCCACTTTTCTTTCCCAGGGAAAAAGGCTGATCCTTACCTCCAGGGGCCTGTGGCCCTGAAGTGGCCGGACACCTCCAAAAATCCAAACGATCGAGGATGTGTCACAGACCCACGCTGGCCCAACTCAAACCTGTGCTGCCCTGACAGTCCCAAGGGAACCCTACAAACTGACATCAGGAACCTGGGCTGGCCACTTTTCTTTCCCAAGGAAAAAGGATGATCTTTGCCTCCAGGGGCCTGCGGCCCTGAGTGGCCGGACACCTCCAAAAATCCAAACGATCGAAGATGTGTCGCAGACCCAAGCTGCCCCCACCTCAAACCTGTGCTGCCCTGACAGTCCCAAGGGAACCCTACAAACTGACATCAGGAACCTGGGCTGGCCACTTTTCTTTCCCAAGGAAAAAGGACCGGTCTTTGTCCCCAGGGGTCTGTGACATTGAGTGGCCCGACACCTCCAAAAATCCAAACGATCGAAGATGTGTCGCAGACCCAAGCTGCCCCCACCTCAAACCTGTGCTGCCCTGACAGTCCCAAGGGAACCCTACAAACTGACATCAAGAACCTGGGCTGGCCACTTTTCTTTCCCAAGGAAAAAGGCTGATCTTTGCCTCCAGGGGCCTGTGGCCCTGAAGTGGCCAGACACCTCCAAAAATCCAAACGATCGAAGATGTGTCGCAGACCCAAGCTGCCCCCACCTCAAACCTGTGCTGCCCTGACAGTCCCAAGGGAACCCTAGAAACTGACATCAGGAACCTGGGCTGGCCACTTTTCTTTCCCAAGGGAAAAGGCTGATCTTTGCCTCCAGGGGCCTGTGGCCCTGAGTGGCCGGACACCTCCAAAAATCCAAACGATCGAAGATGTGTCGCAGACCCAAGCTGCCCCCACCTCAAACCTGTGCTGCCCTGACAGTCCCAAAGGAACCCTACAAACTGACATCAGGAACCTGGGCTGGCCACTTTTCTTTCCCAGGGAAAAGGACCAGTCTTTGTCTCCAGGGGCCTGTGGCCCTGAAGTGGCCAGACACCTCCAAAAATCCAAACGATCGAGGATGTGTCGCAGACCCAAGCTGCCCCCAGCTCAAACCTGTGCTGCCCTGACAGTCCCAAGGGAACCCTACAAACTGACATCAGGAACCTGGGCTGGCCACTTTTCTTTCCCAAGGAAAAAGGCTGATCTTTGCCTCCAGGGGCCTGTGGCCCTGAAGTGGCCGGACACCTCCAAAAATCCAAACGATCGAAGATGTGTCGCAGACCCAAGCTGCCCCCACCTCAAACCTGTGCTGCCCTGACAGTCCCAAGGGAACCCTAGAAACTGACATCAGGAACCTGGGCTGGCCACTTTTCTCTCCCAAGGAAAAAGGCTGATCTTTGCCTCCAGGGGCCTGTGGCCCTGAGTGGCCGGACACCTCCAAAAATCCAAACGATCGAAGATGTGTCGCAGACCCAAGCTGCCCCCACCTCAAACCTGTGCTGCCCTGACAGTCCCAAAGGAACCCTACAAACTGACATCAGGAACCTGGGCTGGCCACTTTTCTTTCCCAAGGAAAAAGGCTGATCTTTGCCTCCAGGGGCCTGTGGCCCTGACTGGCCGGACACCTCCAAAAATCCAAACGATCGAAGATGTGTCGCAGACCCAAGCTGCCCCCACCTCAAACCTG
Organism: Vidua macroura; assembly: GCF_024509145.1. Taxonomy (NCBI): domain Eukaryota; kingdom Metazoa; phylum Chordata; class Aves; order Passeriformes; family Viduidae; genus Vidua; species Vidua macroura. Next base: position 65,286 of record NC_071592.1, read on the forward strand.
TGCTGCCCTGACAGTCCCAAGGGAACCCTACAAACTGACATCAGGAACCTGGGCTGGCCACTTTTCTTTCCCAGGGAAAAGAACTGGTCTTTGTCTCCAGGGGCCTGTGGCCCTGAAGTGGCCGGACACCTCCAAAAATCCAAACGATCGAAGATGTGTCGCAGACCCAAGCTGCCCCCAGCTCAAACCTGTGCTGCCCTGACAGTCCCAAGGGAACCCTACAAACTGACATCAGGAACCTGGGCTGGCCACTTTTCTTTCCCAGGGAAAAGGACCAGTGTTTTTTTCCAGGGGCCTTTGGCCCTGACTGGCCGGACACCTCCAAAAATCCAAACGATCGAAGATGTGTCGCAGACCCAAGCTGCCCCCAGCTCAAACCTGTGCTGCCCTGACAGTCCCAAAGGAACCCTACAAACTGACATCAGGAACCTGGGCTGGCCACTTTTCTTTCCCAGGGAAAAAGGCTGATCCTTACCTCCAGGGGCCTGTGGCCCTGAAGTGGCCGGACACCTCCAAAAATCCAAACGATCGAGGATGTGTCACAGACCCACGCTGGCCCAGCTCAAACCTGTGCTGCCCTGACAGTCCCAAGGGAACCCTACAAACTGACATCAGGAACCTGGGCTGGCCACTTTTCTTTCCCAAGGAAAAAGGCTGATCTTTGCCTCCAGGGGCCTGCGGCCCTGAGTGGCCGGACACCTCCAAAAATCCAAACGATCGAAGATGTGTCGCAGACCCAAGCTGCCCCCACCTCAAACCTGTGCTGCCCTGACAGTCCCAAGGGAACCCTACAAACTGACATCAGGAACCTGGGCTGGCCACTTTCCTTTCCCAAGGAAAAAGGACCGGTCTTTGTCTCCAGGGGCCTGTGACATTGAGTGGCCCGACACCTCCAAAAATCCAAACGATCGAAGATGTGTCGCAGACCCAAGCTGCCCCCACCTCAAACCTGTGCTGCCCTGACAGTCCCAAGGGAACCCTACAAACTGACATCAGGAACCTGGGCTGGCCACTTTTCTTTCCCAAGGAAAAAGGCTGATCTTTGCCTCCAGGGGCCTGTGGCCCTGAAGTGGCCGGACACCTCCAAAAATCCAAACGATCGAAGATGTGTCGCAGACCCAAGCTGCCCCCACCTCAAACCTGTGCTGCCCTGACAGTCCCAAGGGAACCCTACAAACTGACATCAGGAACCTGGGCTGGCCACTTTTCTTTCCCAAGGAAAAAGGCTGATCTTTGCCTCCAGGGGCCTGTGGCCCTGAAGTGGCCGGACACCTCCAAAAATCCAAACGATCGAAGATGTGTCGCAGACCCAAGCTGCCCCCACCTCAAACCTGTGCTGCCCTGACAGTCCCAAGGGAACCCTACAAACTGACATCAGGAACCTGGGCTGGCCACTTTTCTCTCCAAAGGAAAAAGGCTGATCTTTGCCTCCAGGGGCCTGTGGCCCTGAGTGGCCGGACACCTCCAAAAATCCAAACGATCGAAGATGTGTCGCAGACCCAAGCTGCCCCCACCTCAAACCTGTGCTGCCCTGACAGTCCCAAAGGAACCCTACAAACTGACATCAGGAACCTGGGCTGGCCACTTTTCTTTCCCAAGGAAAAAGGCTGATCTTTGCCTCCAGGGGCCTGTGGCCCTGAAGTGGCCGGACACCTCCAAAAATCCAAACGATCGAAGATGTGTCGCAGACCCAAGCTGCCCCCACCTCAAACCTGTGCTGCCCTGACAGTCCCAAGGGAACCCTACAAACTGACATCAGGAACCTGGGCTGGCCACTTTTCTTTCCCAGGGAAAAGGACCAGTCTTTGTCTCCAGGGGCCTGTGGCCCTGAAGTGGCCAGACACCTCCAAAAATCCAAACGATCGAGGATGTGTCGCAGACCCAAGCTGCCCCCAGCTCAAACCTGTGCTGCCCTGACAGTCCCAAGGGAACCCTACAAACTGACATCAGGAACCTGGGCTGGCCACTTTTCTTTCCCAAGGAAAAAGGCTGATCTTTGCCTCCAGGGGCCTGTGGCCCTGAGTGGCCGGACACCTCCAAAAATCCAAATGATCGAAGATGTGTCGCAGACCCAAGCTGCCCCCACCTCAAACCTGTGCTGCCCTGACAGTCCCAAAGGAACCCTACAAACTGACATCAGGAACCTGGGCTGGCCACTTTTCTTTCCCAGGGAAAAAGGCTGATCCTTACCTCCAGGGGCCTGTGGCCCTGAAGTGGCCGGACACCTCCAAAAATCCAAACGATCGAGGATGTGTCACAGACCCAAGCTGCCCCCACCTCAAACCTGTGCTGCCCTGACAGTCCCAAGGGAACCCTACAAACTGACATCAGGAACCTGGGCTGGCCACTTTTCTTTCCCAAGGAAAAAGGCTGATCTTTGCCTCCAGGGGCCTGTGGCCCTGAGTGGCCGGACACCTCCAAAAATCCAAACGATCGAAGATGTGTCGCAGACCCAAGCTGCCCCCACCTCAAACCTGTGCTGCCCTGACAGTCCCAAGGGAACCCTACAAACTGACATCAGGAACCTGGGCTGGCCACTTTTCTTTCCCAAGGAAAAAGGCTGATCTTTGCCTCCAGGGGCCTGTGGCCCTGAAGTGGCCGGACACCTCCAAAAATCCAAACGATCGAAGATGTGTCGCAGACCCAAGCTGCCCCCAGCTCAAACCTGTGCTGCCCTGACAGTCCCAAGGGAACCCTACAAACTGACATCAGGAACCTGGGCTGGCCACTTTTCTTTCCCAAGGAAAAAGGCTGATCTTTGCCTCCAGGGGCCTGTGGCCCTGAAGTGGCCGGACACCTCCAAAAATCCAAACGATCGAAGATGTGTCGCAGACCCAAGCTGCCCCCACCTCAAACCTGTGCTGCCCTGACAGTCCCAAGGGAACCCTACAAACTGACATCAGGAACCTGGGCTGGCCACTTTTCTCTCCAAAGGAAAAAGGCTGATCTTTGCCTCCAGGGGCCTGTGGCCCTGAGTGGCCGGACACCTCCAAAAATCCAAACGATCGAAGATGTGTCGCAGACCCAAGCTGCCCCCACCTCAAACCTGTGCTGCCCTGACAGTCCCAAAGGAACCCTACAAACTGACATCAGGAACCTGGGCTGGCCACTTTTCTTTCCCAAGGAAAAAGGCTGATCTTTGCCTCCAGGGGCCTGTGGCCCTGAAGTGGCCGGACACCTCCAAAAATCCAAACGATCGAAGATGTGTCGCAGACCCAAGCTGCCCCCACCTCAAACCTGTGCTGCCCTGACAGTCCCAAGGGAACCCTACAAACTGACATCAGGAACCTGGGCTGGCCACTTTTCTTTCCCAGGGAAAAGGACCAGTCTTTGTTTCCAGGGGCCTGTGGCCCTGAGTGGCCGGACACCTCCAAAAATCCAAACGATCGAAGATGTGTCGCAGACCCAAGCTGCCCCCACCTCAAACCTGTGCTGCCCTGACAGTCCCAAGGGAACCCTACAAACTGACATCAGGAACCTGGGCTGGCCACTTTTCTTTCCCAAGGAAAAAGGCTGATCTTTGCCTCCAGGGGCCTGTGGCCCTGAAGTGGCCGGACACCTCCAAAAATCCAAACGATCGAAGATGTGTCGCAGACCCAAGCTGCCCCCAGCTCAAACCTGTGCTGCCCTGACAGTCCCAAGGGAACCCTACAAACTGACATCAGGAACCTGGGCTGGCCACTTTTCTTTCCCAAGGAAAAAGGCTGATCTTTGCCTCCAGGGGCCTGTGGCCCTGAAGTGGCCGGACACCTCCAAAAATCCAAACGATCGAAGATGTGTCGCAGACCCAAGCTGCCCCCACCTCAAACCTGTGCTGCCCTGACAGTCCCAAGGGAACCCTACAAACTGACATCAGGAACCTGGGCTGGCCACTTTTCTCTCCAAAGGAAAAAGGCTGATCTTTGCCTCCAGGGGCCTGTGGCCCTGAGTGGCCGGACACCTCCAAAAATCCAAACGATCGAAGATGTGTCGCAGACCCAAGCTGCCCCCACCTCAAACCTGTGCTGCCCTGACAGTCCCAAAGGAACCCTACAAACTGACATCAGGAACCTGGGCTGGCCACTTTTCTTTCCCAAGGAAAAAGGCTGATCTTTGCCTCCAGGGGCCTGTGGCCCTGAAGTGGCCGGACACCTCCAAAAATCCAAACGATCGAAGATGTGTCGCAGACCCAAGCTGCCCCCACCTCAAACCTGTGCTGCCCTGACAGTCCCAAGGGAACCCTACAAACTGACATCAGGAACCTGGGCTGGCCACTTTTCTTTCCCAGGGAAAAGGACCAGTCTTTGTCTCCAGGGGCCTGTGGCCCTGAAGTGGCCAGACACCTCCAAAAATCCAAACGATCGAGGATGTGTCGCAGACCCAAGCTGCCCCCAGCTCAAACCTGTGCTGCCCTGACAGTCCCAAGGGAACCCTACAAACTGACATCAGGAACCTGGGCTGGCCACTTTTCTTTCCCAAGGAAAAAGGCTGATCTTTGCCTCCAGGGGCCTGTGGCCCTGAGTGGCCGGACACCTCCAAAAATCCAAACGATCGAAGATGTGTCGCAGACCCAAGCTGCCCCCAGCTCAAACCTGTGCTGCCCTGACAGTCCCAAAGGAACCCTACAAACTGACATCAGGAACCTGGGCTGGCCACTTTTCTTTCCCAGGTAAAAAGGCTGATCCTTACCTCCAGGGGCTGTGGCCCTGAAGTGGCCGGACACCTCCAAAAATCCAAACGATCGAGGATGTGTCGCAGACCCAAGCTGCCCCCACCTCAAACCTGTGCTGCCCTGACAGTCCCAAGGGAACCCTACAAACTGACATCAGGAACCTGGGCTGGCCACTTTTCTTTCCCAAGGAAAAAGGCTGATCTTTGCCTCCAGGGGCCTGTGGCCCTGAGTGGCCGGACACCTCCAAAAACCCAAACGATCGAAGATGTGTTGCAGACCCAAGCTGCCCCCACCTCAAAACTGTGCTGCCCTGACAGTCCCAAGGGAACCCTACAAACTGACATCAGGAACCTGGGCTGGCCACTTTTCTTTCCCAGGGAAAAGGACCAGTCTTTGTTTCCAGGGGCCTGTGGCCCTGAGTGGCCGGACACCTCCAAAAATCCAAACGATCGAAGATGTGTCGCAGACCCAAGCTGCCCCCACCTCAAACCTGTGCTGCCCTGACAGTCCCAAGGGAACCCTACAAACTGACATCAGGAACCTGGGCTGGCCACTTTTCTTTCCCAAGGAAAAAGGCTGATCTTTGCCTCCAGGGGCCTGTGGCCCTGAATGGCCGGACACCTCCAAAAATCCAAACGATCGAAGATGTGTCGCAGACCCAAGCTGCCCCCACCTCAAACCTGTGCTGCCCTGACAGTCCCAAGGGAACCCTACAAACTGACATCAGGAACCTGGGCTGGCCACTTTTCTCTCCCAAGGAAAAAGGCTGATCTTTGCCTCCAGGGGCCTGTGGCCCTGAGTGGCCGGACTCCTCCAAAAATCCAAACGATCGAGGATGTGTCGCAGACCCAAGCTGCCCCCACCTCAAACCTGTGCTGCCCTGACAGTCCCAAAGGAACCCTACAAACTGACATCAGGAACCTGGGCTGGCCACTTTTCTTTCCCAAGGAAAAAGGCTGATCTTTGCCTCCAGGGGCCTGTGGCCCTGAAGTGGCCGGACACATCCAAAAATCCAAACGATCGAAGATGTGTCGCAGACCCAAGCTGCCCCCTGCTCAAACCTGTGCTGCCCTGACAGTCCCAAGGGAACCCTACAAACTGACATCAGGAACCTGGGCTGGCCACTTTTCTTTCCCAGGGAAAAGGACTGGTCTTTGTTTCCAGGGGCCTGTGGCCCTGAGTGGCCGGACACCTCCAAAAATCCAAACGATCGAAGATGTGTCGCAGACCCAAGCTGCCCCCACCTCAAACCTGTGCTGCCCTGACAGTCCCAAGGGAACCCTACAAACTGACATCAGGAACCTGGGCTGGCCACTTTTCTTTCCCAGGTAAAAGAACTGGTCTTTGTCTCCAGGGGCCTGTGGCCCTGAAGTGGCCGGACACCTCCAAAAATCCAAACGATCGAAGATGTGTCGCAGACCCAAGCTGCCTCCAGCTCAAACCTGAGCTGCCCTGACCGTCCTAAGGGAACCCTACAAACTGACATCAGGAACCTGGGCTGGCCACTTTTCTTTCCCAGGGAAAAGAACTGGTCTTTGTCTCCAGAGGCCTGTGGCCCTGGAGCGGCCAGACACCTCCAAAAATCCAAACGATCGAAGATGTGTCGCAGACCTAAGCTGCCCCCAGCTCAAACCTGTGCTGCCCTGACAGTCCTAAGGGAACCCTACAAACTGACATCAGGAACCTGGGCTGGCCACTTTTCTTTCCCAGGGAAAAGCACCAGTCTTTGTCTCCAGGGGCCTGTGGCCCTGAAGTGGCCAGACACATCCAAAAATCCAAACGATCGAAGATGTGTCGCAGACCCAAGCTGCCCCCAGCTCAAACCTGTGCTGCCCTGACAGTCCCAAGGGAACCCTACAAACTGACATCAGGAACCTGGGCTGGCCACTTTTCTTTCCCAAGGAGAAAGGCTGATCTTTGCCTCCAGGGGCCTGTGGCCCTGAGTGGCCGGACACCTCCAAAAATCCAAACGATCGAAGATGTGTCGCAGACCCAAGCTGCCCCCACCTCAAACCTGTGCTGCCCTGACAGTCCCAAGGGAACCCTACAAACTGACATCAGGAACCTGGGCTGGCCACTTTTCTTTCCCAAGGAAAAAGGCTGATCTTTGCCTCCAGGGGCCTGTGGCCCTGAGTGGGTGGACACCTCCAAAAAATCCCAACAATTCAGGATGTGCCCTCCACTGGCACCTTTCCAAAGCATTGCACTAGAGTCCAGTAATACTCTGCATTTCCAGTGGTTCCGCCTGTCTGACCCTCATCCTGACCCTTAAAATGCACTAAGGAATTCTAAAACAGCCCTTAGGAAGGTGTAACAATGCCCTCAAAGACACCAGACGAGTCCTAAGAAGCCTTCCAAAAGCCCCTAAATATTCCTAATAGTCCTGCAAAAACACTCAAGGAAACCTGCTCAGCCTCCAAAGCCTTCCTGGTGCTCTCTAGCCCACAGATGTCATCCCTACTTTTCTCCAGGGGGTCCTGTTGTCCTCTGAGGGTTCTGTCGTTGTCCTGGTGTGAGGGTCACTGCCTTGTCCTAGCGGGAGCGTTCCGGTGTGCTCTCGCTGTTAGGGTTGCTGTGTGGTGCTGCTGCTGGCAGGGCTGAAAAGGGAAAAGGCTCTTGTTAGGGGGGCTGCTTAGGCTGAGGTTAGGGCTGGGGGGAGAGGTGGTGCTCCTGTACCCTAACTTGCCTCCTAAGCTGTACCCTGTAGCCCTGATCTCCACTGCACTGTCCAGCCCTCAAGCCCTCGCCCTTTACCCCTCAACCTCTCCCTCTGCCCCCCAGCCCTCAGGCTCTGTGTGTCACCCTCGAGCCCCCCCTTTGCCCCTCAAGCCCCCTCTCAGCTGCCCCTCAGCTCCTGTGCGTCACCCTTAATCCCTCTCCTTTGCCCCTCAGCCCCCAGCTTCTCTGTGTCATGCTCCAGCTGCCCCTGCCCCCCTCAGCATCTCTCTGTCACCCACTGTCCCCTTTCCCCGTGCCTCCCTCAGCTCCCAGCCTCTGTCACCCTCAAGCCCCCACAGTGCCCCTCAGCCTCTATGTGCTGTGCCATGAAAAAACATAAAAGTTCCCTAAAAACCCCTCATCTTCAAAATGTTCTAAAAGCCCCACAAAAACATAAAAATAGCCTCAGAATACCCTTAAAATACAAGAAAAATACCCTACTTTTAAAAAAACCCTAAAACACACCTAAATATCCCTAAAAAACCTTTAAGAAATCCCTCAATATTCCTAAAAGAGCTCTAAAAATACCCCAAAATACTTAAAATGCCCTGATAAGACCCTAAAAAAACCTAAAAGTTCCCTCAAAAGACCTAAAAATACCCTAGTCCTAAGAGTCCTCCACATACCCTCAATAGACCTAAAAAAGCCCCAAGAACACCCCAAAAAAACCCCATAAACATTCTAATTAGTAGTAAGAAAGCCATGAAAATACCCTAAAAAAAATCTTTTAAAAGCCCTAAAAAAGCCCTAAAAGTATCCTAAATAGTCACAGAAAATTCCTAAAAAGCTCCTGTGAAAGAAACCCTAAAATATCTTTTTAAAGCCCTAAAAAACCCCTAAAAAAGTGCTCAGTCCCCAACCTCTACCAGTCACTCTCTAGCCAGCAAACATCATCCCTACCTTTTCATTAGGGTCACTGCCTGCAGCTGCTGGGAGGGTTCTGGGGCTGTCCCAGCAGTAGGGTTGCTGCCTGCAGCTGCTGTTGAGGAACACTGGTGTTCTAGGGGTGTGTTTAGGGTGAGCTTAGGGTTGGGGTGAGGGCTGCTGCTGTACCCTAACCCTTCCTGGTACCCCGTGCCCTGTCCTTTGTACCCCTAACCCTCAGGGTCAGCTCTCCACCTGTCAAGTCCCCCCCTTTTTGCCCCTCAGCCCGCAATGTCTGTGTGTCACCCCAAGCCCCCCGACACTGTCCTGTGGCCCCCTAACCTCCACCGTGCACTTTCCACCCTTGTAGGGGTGGTTTTAAGGGTGAGGTTAAGGGTGCTGTGAGGGCTGGTTCACCTGTCACCCTCAGGCACCCCCCCACTTTGTCCCTCAGGACAGCCCCTGCCTCTCAGCCTCCTTGTGTCACCCTCAGGTTCCCACCGCAGCCTCTCAGCGTCTCTCTGCCACCCTGGAGCCCCCCTTTTTGACTCCTAAAGACCCCTTCTGCCTCTCAGCTGCCCCCATGTTCTGTGTCACCCTCCAGCCCCCTCCCCTCAGCCCCAGCTGCCTTTGTGACACCGCGCGGCCCACAGATGCCATCCCTGCCTGTTTTCTTTGGGTGTTGTCCTGCTGTGAGGGCCGCACTATCCCCACGAGTCCGGGCTCCCATGTCCTGCTGCAGGGAGTCACACCTGGGGCATGGGAGGAGTGAGGGATGGGGCAGGGGCGGGATGGGGAGGGGTGAAGGGTGGAGAGAGACTGGGGAAGGGGTGGGCTGGAAGGACAAGTAGGGGTGAGGGGTGGAGACGGGGACAGAGCAGAACAGGGCAGAGGGAAGAGGGACATTTGGAGGGGGCACTCCACATATCCCAGACCAAAGCTGCAGCAAAATACAATTTTAGTGGACAGGGCAAAGCCAAAAACCACCTGCAAACTGACACCAGGAACCAGGGCTGGCCACATTTCTTTCCCAGGAAAAAGGGCATGTCAGGGCCACAGACCCCTGGAGGCAAAGATCAGCCTTTTTCCTTGAGAAAGAAAAGTGGCCAGCCCAGGTTCCTGATGTCAGTTTGTAGGGTTCCCTTGGGACTGTCAGGGCAGCACAGGTTTGAGGTGGGGGCAGCTTGGGTCTGCGACACATCCTCGATCGTTAGGATTTTTGGAGGTGTCCAGCCACTCAGGGCCACAGGACCCTGGAGACAAAGACCGGCCCTTTTCCCTGGGAAAGAAAAGTGGCCAGCCCAGGTTCTTAATGTCAGTTTGTAGGGTTCCCTTGGGACTGTCAGGGCAGCACAGGTGTGAGGTGGGGGCAGCTTGGGTCTGTGACACATCCTCGATCGTTTGGATTTTTGGACGTAGCCGGCCACTGAGGACCACAGGCCCATGGAAACCAAGTTCAGCCTTTTTCCTTGGAAAGAAAAGTGGTCAGCCCTGGTTCCTGATGTCAGTTTGTAGGGGTCCCTTGGGACTGTCAGGGCAGCACAGGTTTGAGGTGGGAGCAGCTTGGGTCTGCAACACATGCTCGATCGTTCGGAATTTTTGGACGTAGCCCGCCACTGAGAGCCACAGGCCCCTGGAGACAAAGATCAGCTTTTTTCCTTTGGAAAGAAAAGTGGTCAGCCCAGGTTCTTAATGTCAGTTTGTAGGGTTCCCTTGGGACTGTCAGGGCAGCACAGGTTTGAGGTGAGGGCAGCTTGGGTCTGCGACACATCCTCGATCGTTTGGATTTTTGGAGGTGTCCAGCCACTCAGGGCCACAGGCCCCTGGAGACAAAGACCGGCCCTTTTCCCTGGGAAAGAAAAGTGGCCAGCCCAGGTTCCTGATGTCAGTTTGTAGGGTTCCCTTGGGACTGTCAGGGCAGCACAGGGTTGAGGTGGGGGCAGCTTAGGTCTGCGACACATCCTCGATCGTTCGGATTTTTGGACGCAGCCGGCCACTGAGGGCCTAACCCTAAACCCTAAACCCAAACCCTAACCCCTAACCCTACAAGATGGTGGCACCCCTGTGGTCACATGATGGGGAGTAAAATGGCAGCACCTGTGTGGTCATGTGACAGGGAGCAAGATGGTGGCGCCCATAGGGTCACGTGATGGGGAGCAAGGTGGCGGTGTCTACATGGTGGGGGTGATGTGGGTAGTGGGTATTGTAATGTGCCAGGTGGAGCACTAATTAGGGGTTGTATAGGTATATATAAAAAAGAAGAAAAACTATATGTCCGGTGCAGCAGTAGAAAGTTTCAGGCTCCCGGGGCGTAAATTCTTTTTTTTTTTTAATAATTATTTAAAGTTTGTTTTTTATTTTACGCCCAGGGAGCCTGAAACTTTCTACTGCTGCTTTTTGAAAGCTAGAAAGGGAAACAAAGTTAGAAATGAAAAGATGGAAAGAAAGAAAAAGACAGACTTAAGAGAGGACTTAAGAGAGGACTTAAGAGAGCACTTAAGAGAGGACTTAAGAGAGGACTTAAGAGAGGACTTAAGAGAGCACTTAAGAGAGGACTTAAGAGAGGACTTAAGAGAGGACTTAAGAGAGCACTTAAGAGAGGACTTAAGAGAGGACTTAAGAGAGCACTTAAGAGAGCACTTAAGAGACGACTTAAGAGAGCACTTAAGAGAGGACTTAAGAGAGGACTTAAGAGACTACTTAAGAGACTACTTAAGAGACTACTTAAGAGACTACTTAAGAGACGAAAAGAAATAGGAAGAGAATGGCAAAGAGTAAAAAAATGAGAAGGGTTACAGTGAAAAAGAAAGAGGGTGAGAGTGAAAAAGAGGACAAAAGAATAGAGAAAAAAAAGAAGCTGGAGAGAAAAAGAAATAAAGAGTAAAAGCATCAACTAGAGAGACAAATAAATAGTTAGAAATAGTGAAACAGAGAAACAAAAGAAAAGACATACAGGGAAATAGAGAAGCAGAGAGAGAGAGAGTTAGAAACAGTGAGAAACAGAAACAAAGTTAGGGACGGACAGAAATGACATGACAGAAAGAAAACTAAGAGAAGAAGCAAAGGAAGAAATACAGTGGGGAAAAAAAAAATGACTAAACCACACCAAAAAAACACAGGAGCCAAAGGGGGAAGGGGAGGGAGCGGGGGGCATCATTATTAGGGTTGATTCAAATTTATTGAATATTTTTTTTTATTTACACTCCAGCAAAACACATGGAAATGATGTATAAAAATGGGAACCCTACAAACTGACATCAGGAACCTGGGCTAGCCACTTTTCTTTCCCAGGGAAAAAGGACAAGTCTTTGTCTCCAGGGGCCTGTGGCATTGAGTGGCCCGACACCTCCAAAAATCCAAACGATCGAAGATGTGTCGCAGACCCAAGCTACCCCCAGCTCAAACCTGTGCTGCCCTGACAGTCCCAAGGCAACCCTACAAACTGACATCAGAAACCTGGGCTGGCCACTTTTCTTTCCCAAGGAAAAAGGCTGATCTTTGCCTCCAGGGGCCTGTGGCCCTGAAGTGGCCGGACACCTCCAAAAATCCAAACGATCGAAGATGTGTCGCAGACCCAAGCTGCCCCCACCTCAAACCTGTGCTGCCCTGACAGTCCCAAGGGAACCCTACAAACTGACATCAGGAACCTGGGCTGGCCGCTTTTCTCTCCCAAGGAAAAAGGCTGATCTTTGCCTCCAGGGGCCTGTGGCCCTGAGTGGCCGGACACCTCCAAAAATCCAAACGATCGAAGATGTGTCGCAGACCCAAGCTGCCCCCACCTCAAACCTGTGCTGCCCTGACAGTCCCAAGGGAACCCTACAAACTGACATCAGGAACCTGGGCTGGCCACTTTTCTTTCCCAAGGAAAAAGGCTGATCTTTGCCTCCAGGGGCTTGTGGCCCTGAGTGGCCAGACACCTCCAAAAATCCAAATGATCGAAGATGTGTCGCAGACCCAAGCTGCCCCCACCTCAAACCTGTGCTGCCCTGACAGTCCCAAGGGAACCCTACAAACTGACATCAGGAACCTGGGCTGGCCACTTTTCTTTCCCAATGAAAAAGGCTGATCTTTGTCTCCAGGGGCCTGTGGCCCTGAGTGGCCGGACACCTCCAAAAATCCAAACGATCGAAGATGTGTCACAGACCCAAGCTGCCCCCACCTCAAACCTGTGCTGCCCTGACAGTCCCAAGGGAACCCTACAAACTGACATCAGGAACCTGGGCTGGCCACTTTTCTTTCTCAAGGAAAAAGGCTGATCTTTGCCTCCAGGGGCCTGTGGCCCTGAGTGGCCGGACACCTCCAAAAATCCAAACGATCGAAGATGTGTCGCAGACCCAAGCTGCCCCCACCTCAAACCTGTGCTGCCCTGACAGTCCCAAGGGAACCCTACAAACTGACATCAGGAACCTGGGCTGGCCACTTTTCTTTCCCAGGGAAAAGCACCAGTCTTTGTTTCCAGGGGCCTGTGGCCCTGAGTGGCCAGACACCTCCAAAAATCCAAACGATCGAGGATGTGTCGCAGACCCAAGCTGCCCCCAGCTCAAACCTGTGCTGCCCTGACAGTCCCAAGGGAACCCTACAAACTGACATCAGGAACCTGGGCTGGCCACTTTTCTTTCCCAAGGAAAAAGGCTGATCTTTGCCTCCAGGGGCCTGTGGCCCTGAAGTGGCCGGACACCTCCAAAAATCCAAACGATCGAAGATGTGTCGCAGACCCAAGCTGCCCCCACCTCAAACCTGTGCTGCCCTGACAGTCCCAAAGGAACCCTACAAACTGACATCAGGAACCTGGGCTGGCCACTTTTCTTTCCCAGGGAAAAAGGCTGATCTTTGCCTCCAGGGGCCTGTGGCCCTGAAGTGGCCGGACACCTCCAAAAATCCAAACGATCGAAGATGTGTCGCAGACCCAAGCTGCCCCCACCTCAAACCTGTGCTGCCCTGACAGTCCCAAGGGAACCCTACAAACTGACATCAGGAACCTGGGCTGGCCGCTTTTCTCTCCCAAGGAAAAAGGCTGATCTTTGCCTCCAGGGGCCTGTGGCCCTGAGTGGCCGGACACCTCCAAAAATCCAAACGATCGAAGATGTGTCGCAGACCCAAGCTGCCCCCACCTCAAACCTGTGCTGCCCTGACAGTCCCAAAGGAACCCTACAAACTGACATCAGGAACCTGGGCTGGCCACTTTTCTTTCCCAAGGAAAAAGGCTGATCTTTGCCTCCAGGGGCCTGTGGCCCTGAAGTGGCCGGACACCTCCAAAAATCCAAACGATCGAAGATGTGTCGCAGACCCAAGCTGCCCCCACCTCAAACCTGTGCTGCCCTGACAGTCCCAAGGGAACCCTACAAACTGACATCAGGAACCTGGGCTGGCCACTTTTCGTTCCCAAGGAAAAAGGACCGGTCTTTGTCTCCCGGGGCCTGTGACATTGAGTGGCCCGACACCTCCAAAAACCCAAACGATCGAAGATGTGTCGCAGACCCAAGCTGCCCCCACCTCAAACCTGTGCTGCCCTGACAGTCCCAAGGGAACCCTACAAACTGACATCAGGAACCTGGGCTGGCCACTTTTCTTTCCCAAGGAAAAAGGCTGATCTTTGCCTCCAGGGGCTTGTGGCCCTGAGTGGCCAGACACCTCCAAAAATCCAAATGATCGAAGATGTGTCGCAGACCCAAGCTGCCCCCACCTCAAACCTGTGCTGCCCTGACAGTCCCAAGGGAACCCTACAAACTGACATCAGGAACCTGGGCTGGCCACTTTTCTTTCCCAATGAAAAAGGCTGATCTTTGTCTCCAGGGGCCTGTGGCCCTGAGTGGCCGGACACCTCCAAAAATCCAAACGATCGAAGATGTGTCACAGACCCAAGCTGCCCCCACCTCAAACCTGTGCTGCCCTGACAGTCCCAAGGGAACCCTACAAACTGACATCAGGAACCTGGGCTGGCCACTTTTCTTTCTCAAGGAAAAAGGCTGATCTTTGCCTCCAGGGGCCTGTGGCCCTGAGTGGCCGGACACCTCCAAAAATCCAAACGATCGAAGATGTGTCGCAGACCCAAGCTGCCCCCACCTCAAACCTGTGCTGCCCTGACAGTCCCAAGGGAACCCTACAAACTGACATCAGGAACCTGGGCTGGCCACTTTTCTTTCCCAGGGAAAAGCACCAGTCTTTGTTTCCAGGGGCCTGTGGCCCTGAGTGGCCAGACACCTCCAAAAATCCAAACGATCGAGGATGTGTCGCAGACCCAAGCTGCCCCCAGCTCAAACCTGTGCTGCCCTGACAGTCCCAAGGGAACCCTACAAACTGACATCAGGAACCTGGGCTGGCCACTTTTCTTTCCCAAGGAAAAAGGCTGATCTTTGCCTCCAGGGGCCTGTGGCCCTGAAGTGGCCGGACACCTCCAAAAATCCAAACGATCGAAGATGTGTCGCAGACCCAAGCTGCCCCCACCTCAAACCTGTGCTGCCCTGACAGTCCCAAAGGAACCCTACAAACTGACATCAGGAACCTGGGCTGGCCACTTTTCTTTCCCAGGGAAAAAGGCTGATCTTTGCCTCCAGGGGCCTGTGGCCCTGAAGTGGCCGGACACCTCCAAAAATCCAAACGATCGAAGATGTGTCGCAGACCCAAGCTGCCCCCACCTCAAACCTGTGCTGCCCTGACAGTCCCAAGGGAACCCTACAAACTGACATCAGGAACCTGGGCTGGCCACTTTTCTTTCCCAGGGAAAAGCACTAGTGTTTGTCTCCAGGGGCCTGTGGCCCTGAAGTGGCCAGACACCTCAAAAAATCCAAACGATCGAAGATGTGTCGCAGACCCAAGCTGCCCCCAGCTCAAACCTGTGCTGCCCTGACAGTCCCAAGGGAACCCTACAAACTGACATCAGGAACCTCGGCTGGCCACTTTTCTTTCCCAAGGAAAAAGGACCGGTCTTTGTCTCCAGGGGCCTGTGGCCCTGAAGTGGCCGGACACCTCCAAAAATCCAAACGATCGAAGATGTGTTGCAGACCCAAGCTGCCCCCACCTTAAACCTGTGCTGCCCTGACAGTCCCAAGGGAACCCTACAAACTGACATCAGGAACCTGGGCTGGCCACTTTTCTTTCCCAGGGAAAAGGACCAGTCTTTGTCTCCAGGGGCCTGTGGCCCTGAAGTGGCCGGACACCTCCAAAAATCCAAACGATCGAAGATGTGTCGCAGACCCAAGCTGCCCCCACCTCAAACCTGTGCTGCCCTGACAGTCCCAAGGGAACCCTACAAACTGACATCAGGAACCTGGGCTGACCACTTTTCTTTCCCAGGGAAAACGACCAGTCATTGTCTCCAGGGGCCTGTGGCCCTGACTGGCCGGACACCTCCAAAAATCCAAACGATCGAAGATATGTCGCAGACCCAAGCTGACCCCACCTCAAACCTGTGCTGCCCTGACAGTCCCAAAGGAACCCTACAAACTGACATCAGGAACCTGGGCTGGCCACTTTTCTTTCCCAAGGAAAAAGGCTGATCTTTGCCTCCAGGGGCCTGTGGCCCTGAAGTGGCCGGACACCTCTAAAAATCCAAACGATCGAAGATGTGTCGCAGACCCAAGCTGCCCCCACCTCAAACCTGTGCTGCCCTGACAGTCCCAAGGGAACCCTACAAACTGACATCAGGAACCTGGGCTGGCCACTTTTCTTTCCCAGGGAAAAGGACCGGTCTTTGTCTCCAGGGGGCTGTGGCCCTGACTGGCCGGACACCTCCAAAAATCCAAACGATCGAGGATGTGTCGCACACCCAAGCTGCCCCCAGCTCAAACCTGTGCTGCCCTGACAGTCCCAAGGGAACCCTACAAACTGACATCAGGAACCTGGGCTGGCCACTTTTCTTTCCCAGGGAAAAGGACCAGTCTTTGTCTCCAGGGGCCTGTGGCCCTGAAGTGGCCGGACACCTCCAAAAATCCAAACGGTCGAAGATGTGTCGCAGATCCAAGCTGCCCCCACCTCAAACCTGTGCTGCCCTGACAGTCCCAAGGGAACCCTACAAACTGACATCAGGAACCTGGGCTGGCCACTTTTCTTTCCCAGGGAAAAGGACCAGTCTTTGTTTCCAGGGGCCTGTGGCCCTGAGTGGCCAGACACCTCCAAAAATCCAAACGATCGAAGATGTGTCGCAGACCCAAGCTGCCCCCACCTCAAACCTGTGCTGCCCTGACAGTCCCAAGGGAACCCTACAAACTGACATCAGGAACCTGGGCTGACCTCTTTTCTTTCCAAAGGAAAAAGGCTGATCTTTGCCTCCAGGGGCCTGTGGCCCTGAAGTGGCCGGACACCTCCAAAAATCCAAACGATCGAAGATGTGTCGCAGACCCAAGCTGCCCCCAGCTCAAACCTGTGCTGCCCTGACAGTCCCAAGGGAACCCTACAAACTGACATCAGGAACCTGGGCTGGCCACTTTTCTTTCCTAGGGAAAAGGACCAGTCTTCGTCTCCAGGGGCCTGTGGCCCTGAAGTGGCCAGACACCTCCAAAAATCCAAACGATCGAAGATGTGTCGCAGACCCAAGCTGCCCCCAGCTCAAACCTGTGCTGCCCTGACAGTCCCAAGGGAACCCTACAAACTGACATCAGGAACCTGGGCTGGCCACTTTTCTTTCCCAGGGAAAAGGACCAGTGTTTGTTTCCAGGGGCCTTTGGCCCTGAGTGGCCGGACACCTCCAAAAATCCAAACGATCGAAGATGTGTCGCAGACCCAAGCTGCCCCCACCTCAAACCTGTGCTGCCCTGACAGTCCCAAAGGAACCCTACAAACTGACATCAGGAACCTGGGCTGGCCACTTTTCTTTCCCAGGGAAAAAGGCTGATCCTTACCTCCAGGGGCCTGTGGCCCTGAAGTGGCCGGACACCTCCAAAAATCCAAACGATCGAGGATGTGTCACAGACCCAAGCTGCCCCCACCTCAAACCTGTGCTGCCCTGACAGTCCCAAGGGAACCCTACAAACTGACATCAGGAACCTGGGCTGGCCACTTTTCTTTCCCAAGGAAAAAGGCTGATCTTTGCCTCCAGGGGCCTGTGGCCCTGAAGTGGCCAGACACCTCCAAAAATCCAAATGATCGAAGATGTGTCGCAGACCCAAGCTGCCCCCACCTCAAACCTGTGCTGCCCTGACAGTCCCAAAGGAACCCTACAAACTGACATCAGGAACCTGGGCTGGCCACTTTTCTTTCCCAGGGAAAAAGGCTGATCCTTACCTCCAGGGGCCTGTGGCCCTGAAGTGGCCGGACACCTCCAAAAATCCAAACGATCAAGGATGTGTCAAAGACCCACGCTGGCCCAGCTCAAACCTGTGCTGCCCTGACAGTCCCAAGGGAACCCTACAAACTGACATCAGGAACCTGGGCTGGCCACTTTTCTTTCCCAAGGAAAAAGGCTGATTTTTGCCTCCAGGGGCCTGCGGCCCTGAGTGGCCGGACACCGCCAAAAATCCAAACGATCGAAGATGTGTCACAGACCCAAGCTGCCCCCAGCTCAAACCTGTGCTGCCCTGACAGTCCCAAGGGAACCCTACAAACTGACATCAGGAACCTGGGCTGGCCACTTTTCTTTCCCAAGGAAAAAGGCTGATGTTTGCCTCCAGGGGCCTGTGGCCCTGAAGTGGCCGGACACCTCCAAAAATCCAAACGATCGAAGATGTGTGGCAGACCCAAGCTGCCCCCACCTCAAACCTGTGCTGCCCTGACAGTCCCAAGGGAACCCTACAAACTGACATCAGGAACCTGGGCTGGCCACTTTTCTTTCCCAAGGAAAAAGGCTGATCTTTGCCTCCAGGGGCCTGTGGCCCTGAAGTGGCCGGACACCTCCAAAAATCCAAACGATCGAAGATGTGTCGCAGACCCAAGCTGCCCCCACCTCAAACCTGTGCTGCCCTGACAGTCCCAAGGGAACCCTACAAACTGACATCAGGAACCTGGGCTGGCCGCTTTTCTCTCCCAAGGAAAAAGGCTGATCTTTGCCTCCAGGGGCCTGTGGCCCTGAGTGGCCGGACACCTCCAAAAATCCAAACGATCGAAGATGTGTCGCAGACCCAAGCTGCCCCCACCTCAAACCTGTGCTGCCCTGACAGTCCCAAAGGAACCCTACAAACTGACATCAGGAACCTGGGCTGGCCACTTTTCTTTCCCAAGGAAAAAGGCTGATCTTTGCCTCCAGGGGCCTGTGGCCCTGAAGTGGCCGGACACCTCCAAAAATCCAAACGATCGAAGATGTGTCGCAGACCCAAGCTGCCCCCACCTCAAACCTGTGCTGCCCTGACAGTCCCAAGGGAACCCTACAAACTGACATCAGGAACCTGGGCTGGCCACTTTTCTTTCCCAGGGAAAAGGACCAGTCTTTGTCTCCAGGGGCCTGTGGCCCTGAAGTGGCCAGACACCTCCAAAAATCCAAACGATCGAGGATGTGTCGCAGACCCAAGCTGCCCCCAGCTCAAACCTGTGCTGCCCTGACAGTCCCAAGGGAACCCTACAAACTGACATCAGGAACCTGGGCTGGCCACTTTTCTTTCCCAAGGAAAAAGGCTGATCTTTGCCTCCAGGGGCCTGTGGCCCTGAAGTGGCCGGACACCTCCAAAAATCCAAACGATCGAAGATGTGTCGCAGACCCAAGCTGCCCCCACCTCAAACCTGTGCTGCCCTGACAGTCCCAAGGGAACCCTACAAACTGACATCAGGAACCTGGGCTGGCCACTTTTCTCTCCCAAGGAAAAAGGCTGATCTTTGCCTCCAGGGGCCTGTGGCCCTGAGTGGCCG
This sequence comes from Vidua macroura, assembly GCF_024509145.1. Taxonomy (NCBI): domain Eukaryota; kingdom Metazoa; phylum Chordata; class Aves; order Passeriformes; family Viduidae; genus Vidua; species Vidua macroura. The sequence goes on from NC_071592.1 coordinate 84,292, forward strand.
GACTCCTCCAAAAATCCAAACGATCGAGGATGTGTCGCAGACCCAAGCTGCCCCCACCTCAAACCTGTGCTGCCCTGACAGTCCCAAGGGAACCCTACAAACTGACATCAGGAACCTGGGCTGGCCACTTTTCTTTCCCAGGGAAAAGGACTGGTCTTTGTTTCCAGGGGCCTGTGGCCCTGAGTGGCCGGACACCTCCAAAAATCCAAACGATCGAAGATGTGTCGCAGACCCAAGCTGCCCCCAGCTCAAACCTGTGCTGCCCTGACAGTCCCAAGGGAACCCTACAAACTGACATCAGGAACCTGGGCTGGCCACTTTTCTTTCCCAAGTAAAAAGGCTGATCTTTGCCTCCAGGGGCCTGTGGCCCTGAGTGGCTGGACACCTCCAAAAATCCAAACGATCGAAGATGTGTCGCAGACCCAAGCTGCCCCCACCTCAAACCTGTGCTGCCCTGACAGTCCCAAGGGAACCCTACAAACTGACATCAGGAACCTGGGCTGGCCACTTTTCTTTCCCAGGGAAAAGGACCAGTCTTTGTCTCCAGGGGCCTGTGGCCCTGAAGTGGCCGGACACCTCCAAAAATCCAAATGATCGAAGATGTGTCGCAGACCCAAGCTGCCCCCACCTCAAACCTGTGCTGCCCTGACAGTCCCAAGGGAACCCTACAAACTGACATCAGGAACCTGGGCTGGCCACTTTTCTTTCCCAAGGAAAAAGGCTGATCTTTGCCTCCAGGGGCCTGTGGCCCTGACTGGCCGGACACCTCCAAAAATCCAAACGATCGAAGATGTGTCGCAGACCCAAGCTGCCCCCACCTCAAACCTGTGCTGCCCTGACAGTCCCAAAGGAACCCTACAAACTGACATCAGGAACCTGGGCTGGCCACTTTTCTTTCCCAGGGAAAAGGACCAGTCTTTGTCTCCAGGGGCCTGTGGCCCTGAAGTGGCCAGACACATCCAAAAATCCAAACGATCGAAGATGTGTCGCAGACCCAAGCTGCCCCCACCTCAAACCTGTGCTGCCCTGACAGTCCCAAGGGAACCCTACAAACTGACATCAGGAACCTGGGCTGACGTCTTTTCTTTCCAAAGGAAAAATCTGATCTTTGCCTCCAGGGGCCTGTGGCCCTGAGTGGCCGGACACCTCCAAAAATCCAAACGATCGAAGATGTGTCGCAGACCCAAGCTGCCCCCAGCTCAAACCTGTGCTGCCCTGACAGTCCCAAGGGAACCCTACAAACTGACATCAGGAACCTGGGCTGGCCACTTTTCTTTCCCAGGGAAAAGAACTGGTCTTTGTCTCCAGAGGCCTGTGGCCCTAGAGCGGCCAGACACCTCCAAAAATCCAAACGATCGAAGATGTGTCGCAGACCTAAGCTGCCCCCACCTCAAACCTGAGCTGCCCTGACAGTCCTAAGGGAACCCTACAAACTGACATCAGGAACCTGGGCTGGCCACTTTTCTTTCCCAGGGAAAAGCACCAGTCTTTGTCTCCAGGGGCCTGTGGCCCTGAAGTGGCCAGACACATCCAAAAATCCAAACGATCGAAGATGTGTCGCAGACCCAAGCTGCCCCCAGCTCAAACCTGTGCTGCCCTGACAGTCCCAAGGGAACCCTACAAACTGACATCAGGAACCTGGGCTGGCCACTTTTCTTTCCCAGGGAAAAGGACCAGTGTTTGTTTCCAGGGGCCTTTGGACCTGACTGGCCGGACACCTCCAAAAATCCAAACGATCGAAGATGTGTCGCAGACCCAAGCTGCCCCCACCTCAAACCTGTGCTGCCCTGACAGTCCCAAGGGAACCCTACAAACTGACATCAGGAACCTGGGCTGGCCACTTTTCTTTCCCAGGGAAAAAGGCTGATCCTTACCTCCAGGGGCCTGTGGCCCTGAAGTGGCCGGACACCTCCAAAAATCCAAACGATCGAGGATGTGTCGCAGACCCAAGCTGCCCCCACCTCAAACCTGTGCTGCCCTGACAGTCCCAAGGGAACCCTACAAACTGACATCAGGAACCTGGGCTGGCCACTTTTCTTTCCCAGGGAAAAAGGCTGATCTTTGCCTCCAGGGGCCTGTGGCCCTGAGTGGCCGGACACCTCCAAAAATCCAAACGATCGAAGATGTGTCGCAGACCCAAGCTGCCCCCACCTCAAACCTGTGCTGCCCTGACAGTCCCAAGGGAACCCTACAAACTGACATCAGGAACCTGGGCTGGCCACTTTTCTTTCCCAGGGAAAAAGGCTGATCCTTACCTCCAGGGGCCTGTGGCCCTGAAGTGGCCGGACACCTCCAAAAATCCAAACGATCGAGGATGTGTCACAGACCCACGCTGGCCCAGCTCAAACCTGTGCTGCCCTGACAGTCCCAAGGGAACCCTACAAACTGACATCAGGAACCTGGGCTGGCCACTTTTCTTTCCCAAGGAAAAAGGCTGATCTTTGCCTCCAGGGGCCTGTGGCCCTGACTGGCCGGAAACCTCCAAAAATCCAAACGATCGAAGATGTGTCGCAGACCCAAGCTGCCCCCACCTCAAACCTGTGCTGCCCTGACAGTCCCAAGGGAACCCTACAAACTGACATCAGGAACCTGGGCTGGCCACTTTTCTTTCCCAGGGAAAAGGACCAGTCTTTGTCTCCAGGGGCCTGTGGCCCTGAAGTGGCCGGACACCTCCAAAAATCCAAACGATCGAAGATGTGTCGCAGACCCAAGCTGCCCCCACCTCAAACCTGTGCTGCCCTGACAGTCCCAAGGGAACCCTACAAACTGACATCAGGAACCTGGGCTGACGTCTTTTCTTTCCAAAGGAAAAATCTGATCTTTGCCTCCAGGGGCCTGTGGCCCTGAGTGGCCGGACACCTCCAAAAATCCAAACGATCGAAGATGTGTCGCAGACCCAAGCTGCCCCCAGCTCAAACCTGTGCTGCCCTGACAGTCCCAAGGGAACCCTACAAACTGACATCAGGAACCTGGGCTGGCCACTTTTCTTTCCCAGGGATAAAGGCTAATCTTTGCCTCCAGGGGCCTGTGGCCCTGAAGTGGCCGGACACCTCCAAAAATCCAAACGATCGAAGATGTGTCGCAGACCCAAGCTGCCCCCAGCTCAAACCTGTGCTGCCCTGACAGTCCCAAGGGAACCCTACAAACTGACATCAGGAACCTGGGCTGGCCACTTTTCTTTCCCAGGGAAAAGAACTGGTCTTTGTCTCCAGGGGCCTGTGGCCCTGAAGTGGCCGGACACCTCCAAAAATCCAAACGATCGAAGATGTGTCGCAGACCCAAGCTGCCCCCAGCTCAAACCTGTGCTGCCCTGACAGTCCCAAGGGAACCCTACAAACTGACATCAGGAACCTGGGCTGGCCACTTTTCTTTCCCAAGGAAAAAGGCTGATCTTTGCCTCCAGGGGCCTGCGGCCCTGAAGTGGCTGGACACCTCCAAAAATCCAAACGATCGAAGATGTGTCGCAGACCCAAGCTGCCCCCACCTCAAACCTGTGCTGCCCTGACAGTCCCAAGGGAACCCTAGAAACTGACATCAGGAACCTGGGCTGGCCACTTTTCTCTCCCAAGGAAAAAGGCTGATCTTTGCCTCCAGGGGCCTGTGGCCCTGAGTGGCCGGACACCTCCAAAAATCCAAACGATCGAAGATGTGTCGCAGACCCAAGCTGCCCCCACCTCAAACCTGTGCTGCCCTGACAGTCCCAAGGGAACCCCACAAACTGACATCAGGAACCTGGGCTGGCCACTTTTCTTTCCCAAGGAAAAAGGCTGATCTTTGCCTCCAGGGGCCTGTGGCCCTGAGTGGCCGGACACCTCCAAAAATCCAAACGATCGAAGATGTGTCGCAGACCCAAGCTGCCCCCAGCTCAAACCTGTGCTGCCCTGACAGTCCCAAGGGAACCCTACAAACTGACATCAGGAACCTGGGCTGGCCACTTTTCTTTCCCAGGGAAAAAGGCTGATCTTTGCCTCCAGGGGCCTGTGGCCCTGAGTGGCTGGACACCTCCAAAAATCCAAACGATCGAAGATGTGTCGCAGACCCAAGCTGCCCCCACCTCAAACCTGTGCTGCCCTGACAGTCCCAAAGGAACCCTACAAACTGACATCAGGAACCTGGGCTGGCCACTTTTCTTTCCCAGGGAAAAGGAGCGGTCTATGTCTCCAGGGGCCTGTGGCCCTGACTGGCCGGAAACCTCCAAAAATCCAAACGATCGAGGATGTGTCGCAGACCCAAGCTGCCCCCAGCTCAAACCTGTGCTGCCCTGACAGTCCCAAGGGAACCCTACAAACTGACATCAGGAACCTGGGCTGGCCACTTTTCTTTCCCAGGGAAAAGGACCAGTCTTTGTCTCCAGGGGCCTGTGGCCCTGAAGTGGCCGGACACCTCCAAAAATCCAAACGATCGAAGATGTGTCGCAGACCCAAGCTGCCCCCACCTCAAACCTGTGCTGCCCTGACAGTCCCAAGGGAACCCTACAAACTGACATCAGGAACCTGGGCTGGCCACTTTTCTTTCCCAGGGATAAAGGCTAATCTTTGCCTCCAGGGGCCTGTGGCCCTGAAGTGGCCGGACACCTCCAAAAATCCAAACGATCGAAGATGTGTCGCAGACCCAAGCTGCCCCCAGCTCAAACCTGTGCTGCCCTGACAGTCCCAAGGGAACCCTACAAACTGACATCAGGAACCTGGGCTGGCCACTTTTCTTTCCCAGGGAAAAGAACTGGTCTTTGTCTCCAGGGGCCTGTGGCCCTGAAGTGGCCGGACACCTCCAAAAATCCAAACGATCGAAGATGTGTCGCAGACCCAAGCTGCCCCCAGCTCAAACCTGTGCTGCCCTGACAGTCCCAAGGGAACCCTACAAACTGACATCAGGAACCTGGGCTGGCCACTTTTCTTTCCCAGGGAAAAGGACCAGTGTTTGTTTCCAGGGGCCTTTGGCCCTGACTGGCCGGACACCTCCAAAAATCCAAACGATCGAAGATGTGTCGCAGACCCAAGCTGCCCCCACCTCAAACCTGTGCTGCCCTGACAGTCCCAAGGGAACCCTACAAACTGACATCAGGAACCTGGGCTGGCCACTTTTCTTTCCCAGGGAAAAAGGCTGATCCTTACCTCCAGGGGCCTGTGGCCCTGAAGTGGCCGGACACCTCCAAAAATCCAAACGATCGAGGATGTGTCACAGACCCAAGCTGCCCCCACCTCAAACCTGTGCTGCCCTGACAGTCCCAAGGGAACCCTACAAACTGACATCAGGAACCTGGGCTGGCCACTTTTCTTTCCCAAGGAAAAAGTCTGATCTTTGCCTCCAGGGGCCTGTGGCCCTGAGTGGCCGGACACCTCCAAAAATCCAAACGATCGAAGATGTGTCGCAGACCCAAGCTGCCCCCACCTCAAACCTGTGCTGCCCTGACAGTCCCAAGGGAACCCTACAAACTGACATCAGGAACCTGGGCTGGCCACTTTTCTTTCTCAAGGAAAAAGGCTGATCTTTGCCTCCAGGGGCCTGTGGCCCTGAGTGGCCGGACACCTCCAAAAATCCAAACGATCGAAGATGTGTCGCAGACCCAAGCTGCCCCCACCTCAAACCAGTGCTGCCCTGACAGTCCCAAGGGAACCCTACAAACTGACATCAGGAACCTGGGCTGGCCACTTTTCTTTCCCAAGGAAAAAGGATGATCTTTGCCTCCAGGGGCCTGTGGCCCTGAAGTGGCCGGACACCTCCAAAAACCCAAACAATCGAAGATGTGTCGCAGACCCAAGCTGCCCCCAGCTCAAACCTGTGCTGCCCTGACAGTCCCAAAGGAACCCTACAAACTGACATCAGGAACCTGGGCTGGCCACTTTTCTTTCCCAGGGAAAAAGGCTGATCTTTGCTTCCAGGGGCCTGTGGCCCTGAAGTGGCCGGACACCTCCAAAAATCCAAACGATCGAAGATGTGTCGCAGACCCAAGCTGCCCCACCTCAAACCTGTGCTGCCCTGACAGTCCCAAGGGACCCCTACAAACTGACATCAGGAACCTGGGCTGGCCACTTTTCTTTCCCAGGGAAAAGGACTGGTCTTTGTCTCCAGAGGCCTGTGGCCCTGAACTGGCCAGACACCTCCAAAAATACAAACGATCGAAGATGTGTCGCAGACCCAAGCTGCCCCCACCTCAAACCTGTGCTGCCCTGACAGTCCCAAGGGAACCCTACAAACTGACATCAGGAACCTGGGCTGGCCGCTTTTCTCTCCCAAGGAAAAAGGCTGATCTTTGCCTCCAGGGGCCTGTGGCCCTGAGTGGCCGGACACCTCCAAAAATCCAAACGATCGAAGATGTGTCGCAGACCCAAGCTGCCCCCACCTCAAACCTGTGCTGCCCTGACAGTCCCAAAGGAACCCTACAAACTGACATCAGGAACCTGGGCTGGCCACTTTTCTTTCCCAAGGAAAAAGGCTGATCTTTGCCTCCAGGGGCCTGTGGCCCTGAAGTGGCCGGACACCTCCAAAAATCCAAACGATCGAAGATGTGTCGCAGACCCAAGCTGCCCCCACCTCAAACCTGTGCTGCCCTGACAGTCCCAAGGGAACCCTACAAACTGACATCAGGAACCTGGGCTGGCCACTTTTCTTTCCCAGGGAAAAGGACCAGTCTTTGTCTCCAGGGGCCTGTGGCCCTGAAGTGGCCAGACACCTCCAAAAATCCAAACGATCGAGGATGTGTCGCAGACCCAAGCTGCCCCCAGCTCAAACCTGTGCTGCCCTGACAGTCCCAAGGGAACCCTACAAACTGACATCAGGAACCTGGGCTGGCCACTTTTCTTTCCCAAGGAAAAAGGCTGATCTTTGCCTCCAGGGGCCTGTGGCCCTGAAGTGGCCGGACACCTCCAAAAATCCAAACGATCGAAGATGTGTCGCAGACCCAAGCTGCCCCCACCTCAAACCTGTGCTGCCCTGACAGTCCCAAGGGAACCCTACAAACTGACATCAGGAACCTGGGCTGGCCACTTTTCTCTCCCAAGGAAAAAGGCTGATCTTTGCCTCCAGGGGCCTGTGGCCCTGAGTGGCCGGACTCCTCCAAAAATCCAAACGATCGAGGATGTGTCGCAGACCCAAGCTGCCCCCACCTCAAACCTGTGCTGCCCTGACAGTCCCAAGGGAACCCTACAAACTGACATCAGGAACCTGGGCTGGCCACTTTTCTTTCCCAGGGAAAAGGACTGGTCTTTGTTTCCAGGGGCCTGTGGCCCTGAGTGGCCGGACACCTCCAAAAATCCAAACGATCGAAGATGTGTCGCAGACCCAAGCTGCCCCCAGCTCAAACCTGTGCTGCCCTGACAGTCCCAAGGGAACCCTACAAACTGACATCAGGAACCTGGGCTGGCCACTTTTCTTTCCCAAGTAAAAAGGCTGATCTTTGCCTCCAGGGGCCTGTGGCCCTGAGTGGCTGGACACCTCCAAAAATCCAAACGATCGAAGATGTGTCGCAGACCCAAGCTGCCCCCACCTCAAACCTGTGCTGCCCTGACAGTCCCAAGGGAACCCTACAAACTGACATCAGGAACCTGGGCTGGCCACTTTTCTTTCCCAGGGAAAAGGACCAGTCTTTGTCTCCAGGGGCCTGTGGCCCTGAAGTGGCCGGACACCTCCAAAAATCCAAATGATCGAAGATGTGTCGCAGACCCAAGCTGCCCCCACCTCAAACCTGTGCTGCCCTGACAGTCCCAAGGGAACCCTACAAACTGACATCAGGAACCTGGGCTGGCCACTTTTCTTTCCCAAGGAAAAAGGCTGATCTTTGCCTCCAGGGGCCTGTGGCCCTGACTGGCCGGACACCTCCAAAAATCCAAACGATCGAAGATGTGTCGCAGACCCAAGCTGCCCCCACCTCAAACCTGTGCTGCCCTGACAGTCCCAAAGGAACCCTACAAACTGACATCAGGAACCTGGGCTGGCCACTTTTCTTTCCCAGGGAAAAGGACCAGTCTTTGTCTCCAGGGGCCTGTGGCCCTGAAGTGGCCAGACACATCCAAAAATCCAAACGATCGAAGATGTGTCGCAGACCCAAGCTGCCCCCACCTCAAACCTGTGCTGCCCTGACAGTCCCAAGGGAACCCTACAAACTGACATCAGGAACCTGGGCTGACGTCTTTTCTTTCCAAAGGAAAAATCTGATCTTTGCCTCCAGGGGCCTGTGGCCCTGAGTGGCCGGACACCTCCAAAAATCCAAACGATCGAAGATGTGTCGCAGACCCAAGCTGCCCCCAGCTCAAACCTGTGCTGCCCTGACAGTCCCAAGGGAACCCTACAAACTGACATCAGGAACCTGGGCTGGCCACTTTTCTTTCCCAGGGAAAAGAACTGGTCTTTGTCTCCAGAGGCCTGTGGCCCTAGAGCGGCCAGACACCTCCAAAAATCCAAACGATCGAAGATGTGTCGCAGACCTAAGCTGCCCCCACCTCAAACCTGAGCTGCCCTGACAGTCCTAAGGGAACCCTACAAACTGACATCAGGAACCTGGGCTGGCCACTTTTCTTTCCCAGGGAAAAGCACCAGTCTTTGTCTCCAGGGGCCTGTGGCCCTGAAGTGGCCAGACACATCCAAAAATCCAAACGATCGAAGATGTGTCGCAGACCCAAGCTGCCCCCAGCTCAAACCTGTGCTGCCCTGACAGTCCCAAGGGAACCCTACAAACTGACATCAGGAACCTGGGCTGGCCACTTTTCTTTCCCAGGGAAAAGGACCAGTGTTTGTTTCCAGGGGCCTTTGGACCTGACTGGCCGGACACCTCCAAAAATCCAAACGATCGAAGATGTGTCGCAGACCCAAGCTGCCCCCACCTCAAACCTGTGCTGCCCTGACAGTCCCAAGGGAACCCTACAAACTGACATCAGGAACCTGGGCTGGCCACTTTTCTTTCCCAGGGAAAAAGGCTGATCCTTACCTCCAGGGGCCTGTGGCCCTGAAGTGGCCGGACACCTCCAAAAATCCAAACGATCGAGGATGTGTCGCAGACCCAAGCTGCCCCCACCTCAAACCTGTGCTGCCCTGACAGTCCCAAGGGAACCCTACAAACTGACATCAGGAACCTGGGCTGGCCACTTTTCTTTCCCAGGGAAAAAGGCTGATCTTTGCCTCCAGGGGCCTGTGGCCCTGAGTGGCCGGACACCTCCAAAAATCCAAACGATCGAAGATGTGTCGCAGACCCAAGCTGCCCCCACCTCAAACCTGTGCTGCCCTGACAGTCCCAAGGGAACCCTACAAACTGACATCAGGAACCTGGGCTGGCCACTTTTCTTTCCCAGGGAAAAAGGCTGATCCTTACCTCCAGGGGCCTGTGGCCCTGAAGTGGCCGGACACCTCCAAAAATCCAAACGATCGAGGATGTGTCACAGACCCACGCTGGCCCAGCTCAAACCTGTGCTGCCCTGACAGTCCCAAGGGAACCCTACAAACTGACATCAGGAACCTGGGCTGGCCACTTTTCTTTCCCAAGGAAAAAGGCTGATCTTTGCCTCCAGGGGCCTGTGGCCCTGACTGGCCGGAAACCTCCAAAAATCCAAACGATCGAAGATGTGTCGCAGACCCAAGCTGCCCCCACCTCAAACCTGTGCTGCCCTGACAGTCCCAAGGGAACCCTACAAACTGACATCAGGAACCTGGGCTGGCCACTTTTCTTTCCCAGGGAAAAGGACCAGTCTTTGTCTCCAGGGGCCTGTGGCCCTGAAGTGGCCGGACACCTCCAAAAATCCAAACGATCGAAGATGTGTCGCAGACCCAAGCTGCCCCCACCTCAAACCTGTGCTGCCCTGACAGTCCCAAGGGAACCCTACAAACTGACATCAGGAACCTGGGCTGACGTCTTTTCTTTCCAAAGGAAAAATCTGATCTTTGCCTCCAGGGGCCTGTGGCCCTGAGTGGCCGGACACCTCCAAAAATCCAAACGATCGAAGATGTGTCGCAGACCCAAGCTGCCCCCAGCTCAAACCTGTGCTGCCCTGACAGTCCCAAGGGAACCCTACAAACTGACATCAGGAACCTGGGCTGGCCACTTTTCTTTCCCAGGGATAAAGGCTAATCTTTGCCTCCAGGGGCCTGTGGCCCTGAAGTGGCCGGACACCTCCAAAAATCCAAACGATCGAAGATGTGTCGCAGACCCAAGCTGCCCCCAGCTCAAACCTGTGCTGCCCTGACAGTCCCAAGGGAACCCTACAAACTGACATCAGGAACCTGGGCTGGCCACTTTTCTTTCCCAGGGAAAAGAACTGGTCTTTGTCTCCAGGGGCCTGTGGCCCTGAAGTGGCCGGACACCTCCAAAAATCCAAACGATCGAAGATGTGTCGCAGACCCAAGCTGCCCCCAGCTCAAACCTGTGCTGCCCTGACAGTCCCAAGGGAACCCTACAAACTGACATCAGGAACCTGGGCTGGCCACTTTTCTTTCCCAAGGAAAAAGGCTGATCTTTGCCTCCAGGGGCCTGCGGCCCTGAAGTGGCTGGACACCTCCAAAAATCCAAACGATCGAAGATGTGTCGCAGACCCAAGCTGCCCCCACCTCAAACCTGTGCTGCCCTGACAGTCCCAAGGGAACCCTAGAAACTGACATCAGGAACCTGGGCTGGCCACTTTTCTCTCCCAAGGAAAAAGGCTGATCTTTGCCTCCAGGGGCCTGTGGCCCTGAGTGGCCGGACACCTCCAAAAATCCAAACGATCGAAGATGTGTCGCAGACCCAAGCTGCCCCCACCTCAAACCTGTGCTGCCCTGACAGTCCCAAGGGAACCCCACAAACTGACATCAGGAACCTGGGCTGGCCACTTTTCTTTCCCAAGGAAAAAGGCTGATCTTTGCCTCCAGGGGCCTGTGGCCCTGAGTGGCCGGACACCTCCAAAAATCCAAACGATCGAAGATGTGTCGCAGACCCAAGCTGCCCCCAGCTCAAACCTGTGCTGCCCTGACAGTCCCAAGGGAACCCTACAAACTGACATCAGGAACCTGGGCTGGCCACTTTTCTTTCCCAGGGAAAAAGGCTGATCTTTGCCTCCAGGGGCCTGTGGCCCTGAGTGGCTGGACACCTCCAAAAATCCAAACGATCGAAGATGTGTCGCAGACCCAAGCTGCCCCCACCTCAAACCTGTGCTGCCCTGACAGTCCCAAAGGAACCCTACAAACTGACATCAGGAACCTGGGCTGGCCACTTTTCTTTCCCAGGGAAAAGGAGCGGTCTATGTCTCCAGGGGCCTGTGGCCCTGACTGGCCGGAAACCTCCAAAAATCCAAACGATCGAGGATGTGTCGCAGACCCAAGCTGCCCCCAGCTCAAACCTGTGCTGCCCTGACAGTCCCAAGGGAACCCTACAAACTGACATCAGGAACCTGGGCTGGCCACTTTTCTTTCCCAGGGAAAAGGACCAGTCTTTGTCTCCAGGGGCCTGTGGCCCTGAAGTGGCCGGACACCTCCAAAAATCCAAACGATCGAAGATGTGTCGCAGACCCAAGCTGCCCCCACCTCAAACCTGTGCTGCCCTGACAGTCCCAAGGGAACCCTACAAACTGACATCAGGAACCTGGGCTGGCCACTTTTCTTTCCCAGGGATAAAGGCTAATCTTTGCCTCCAGGGGCCTGTGGCCCTGAAGTGGCCGGACACCTCCAAAAATCCAAACGATCGAAGATGTGTCGCAGACCCAAGCTGCCCCCAGCTCAAACCTGTGCTGCCCTGACAGTCCCAAGGGAACCCTACAAACTGACATCAGGAACCTGGGCTGGCCACTTTTCTTTCCCAGGGAAAAGAACTGGTCTTTGTCTCCAGGGGCCTGTGGCCCTGAAGTGGCCGGACACCTCCAAAAATCCAAACGATCGAAGATGTGTCGCAGACCCAAGCTGCCCCCAGCTCAAACCTGTGCTGCCCTGACAGTCCCAAGGGAACCCTACAAACTGACATCAGGAACCTGGGCTGGCCACTTTTCTTTCCCAGGGAAAAGGACCAGTGTTTGTTTCCAGGGGCCTTTGGCCCTGACTGGCCGGACACCTCCAAAAATCCAAACGATCGAAGATGTGTCGCAGACCCAAGCTGCCCCCACCTCAAACCTGTGCTGCCCTGACAGTCCCAAGGGAACCCTACAAACTGACATCAGGAACCTGGGCTGGCCACTTTTCTTTCCCAGGGAAAAAGGCTGATCCTTACCTCCAGGGGCCTGTGGCCCTGAAGTGGCCGGACACCTCCAAAAATCCAAACGATCGAGGATGTGTCACAGACCCAAGCTGCCCCCACCTCAAACCTGTGCTGCCCTGACAGTCCCAAGGGAACCCTACAAACTGACATCAGGAACCTGGGCTGGCCACTTTTCTTTCCCAAGGAAAAAGTCTGATCTTTGCCTCCAGGGGCCTGTGGCCCTGAGTGGCCGGACACCTCCAAAAATCCAAACGATCGAAGATGTGTCGCAGACCCAAGCTGCCCCCACCTCAAACCTGTGCTGCCCTGACAGTCCCAAGGGAACCCTACAAACTGACATCAGGAACCTGGGCTGGCCACTTTTCTTTCTCAAGGAAAAAGGCTGATCTTTGCCTCCAGGGGCCTGTGGCCCTGAGTGGCCGGACACCTCCAAAAATCCAAACGATCGAAGATGTGTCGCAGACCCAAGCTGCCCCCACCTCAAACCAGTGCTGCCCTGACAGTCCCAAGGGAACCCTACAAACTGACATCAGGAACCTGGGCTGGCCACTTTTCTTTCCCAAGGAAAAAGGATGATCTTTGCCTCCAGGGGCCTGTGGCCCTGAAGTGGCCGGACACCTCCAAAAACCCAAACAATCGAAGATGTGTCGCAGACCCAAGCTGCCCCCAGCTCAAACCTGTGCTGCCCTGACAGTCCCAAAGGAACCCTACAAACTGACATCAGGAACCTGGGCTGGCCACTTTTCTTTCCCAGGGAAAAAGGCTGATCTTTGCTTCCAGGGGCCTGTGGCCCTGAAGTGGCCGGACACCTCCAAAAATCCAAACGATCGAAGATGTGTCGCAGACCCAAGCTGCCCCACCTCAAACCTGTGCTGCCCTGACAGTCCCAAGGGACCCCTACAAACTGACATCAGGAACCTGGGCTGGCCACTTTTCTTTCCCAGGGAAAAGGACTGGTCTTTGTCTCCAGAGGCCTGTGGCCCTGAACTGGCCAGACACCTCCAAAAATACAAACGATCGAAGATGTGTCGCAGACCCAAGCTGCCCCCACCTCAAACCTGTGCTGCCCTGACAGTCCCAAGGGAACCCTACAAACTGACATCAGGAACCTGGGCTGGCCACTTTTCTTTCCCAAGGAAAAAGGCTGATCTTTGCCTCCAGGGGCCTGTGGCCCTGAAGTGGCCGGACACCTCCAAAAATCCAAACGATCGAAGATGTGTCGCAGACCTAAGCTGCCCCCAGCTCAAACCTGTGCTGCCCTGACAGTCCCAAGGGAACCCTACAAACTGACATCAGGAACCTGGGCTGGCCACTTTTCTTTCCCAGGGAAAAGGACCAGTCTTTGTCTCCAGGGGCCTGTGGCCCTGAAGTGGCCGGAGACCTCCAAAAATCCAAACGATCGAAGATGTGTCGCAGACCCAAGCTGCCCCCAGCTCAAACCTGTGCTGCCCTGACAGTCCCAAGGGAACCCTACAAACTGACATCAGGAACCTGGGCTGGCCACTTTTCTTTCCCAAGTAAAAAGGACCAGTCTTTGTCTCCAGGGGCCTGTGACATTGAGTGGCCGGACACCTCCAAAAATCCAAACGATCGAAGATGTGTCGCAGACCCAAGCTGCCCCCACCTCAAACCTGTGCTGCCCTGACAGTCCCAAAGGAACCCTACAAACTGACATCAGGAACCTGGGCTGGCCACTTTTCTTTCCCAGGGAAAAAGGCTGATCTTTGCCTCCAGGGGCCTGTGGCCCTGAAGTGGCCGGACACCTCTAAAAATCCAAACGATCGAAGATGTGTTGCAGACCCAAGCTGCCCCCACCTCAAACCTGTGCTGCCCTGACAGTCCCAAGGGAACCCTACAAACTGACATCAGGAACCTGGGCTGGCCACTTTTCTTTCCCAAGGAAAAAGACCGGTCTTTGTCTCCAGGGGCCTGTGGCCCTGAGTGGCCGGACACCTCCAAAAATCCAAACGATCGAAGATGCGTCGCAGACCCAAGCTGCCCCCACCTCAAACCTGTGCTGCCCTGACAGTCCCAAGGGAACCCTACAAACTGACATCAGGAACCTGGGCTGGCCACTTTTCTTTCCCAAGGAAAAAAGCTGATCTTTGCCTCCAGGGGCCTGTGGCCCTGAAGTGGCCGGACACCTCCAAAAATCCAAACGATTGAAGATGTGTCGCAGACCCAAGCTGCCCCCACCTCAAACCTGTGCTGCCCTGACAGTCCCAAAGGAACCCTACAAACTGACATCAGGAACCTGGGCTGGCCACTTTTCTTTCTCAAGGAAAAAGCCTGATATTTGCCTCCAGGGGCCTGTGGCCCTGAGTGGCCGGACACCTCCAAAAATCCAAACGATCGAAGATGTGTCGCAGACCCAAGCTGCCCCCACCTCAAACCTGTGCTGCCCTGACAGTCCCAAGGGAACCCTACAAACTGACATCAGGAACCTGGGCTGGCCACTTTTCTTTCCCAAGGAAAAAGGACCGGTCTTTGTGTCCAGGGGCCTGTGACATTGAGTGGCCCGAAACCTCCAAAAATCCAAACGATCGAAGATGTGTCGCAGACCCAAGCTGCCCCCACCTCAAACCTGTGCTGCCCTGACAGTCCCAAGGGAACCCTACAAACTGACATCAGGAACCTGGGCTGGCCACTTTTCTGTCCCAGGGAAAAGGACCAGTCTTTGTCTCCAGGGGCCTGTGGCCCTGAAGTGGCCGGACACCTCCAAAAATCCAAACGATCGAAGATGTGTCGCAGACCCAAGCTGCCCCCACCTCAAACCTGTGCTGCCCTGACAGTCCCAAGGGAACCCTACAAACTGACATCAGGAACCTGGGCTGGCCACTTTTCTTTCCCAGGGAAAAAGGCTGATCTTTGCCTCCAGGGGCCTGTGGCCCTGAAGTGGCCGGACACCTCTAAAAATCCAAACGATCGAAGATGTGTCGCAGACCCAAGCTGCCCCCACCTCAAACCTGTGCTGCCCTGACAGTCCCAAGGGAACCCTACAAACTGACATCAGGAACCTGGGCTGGCCACTTTTCTTTCCCAAGGAAAAAGGCTGATCTTTGCCTCCAGGGGCCTGTGGCCCTGAAGTGGCCGGACACCTCCAAAAATCCAATCGAAGATGTGTCACAGACCCAAGCTGCCCCCACCTCAAACCTGTGCTGCCCTGACAGTCCCAAGGGAACCCTACAAACTGACATCAGGAACCTGGGCTGGCCACTTTTCTTTCCCAAGGAAAAAGGCTGATCTTTGCCTCCAGGGGCCTGTGGCCCTGACTGGCCGGACACCTCCAAAAATCCAAACGATCGAAGATGTGTCGCAGACCCAAGCTGCCCCCACCTCAAACCTGTGCTGCCCTGACAGTCCCAAAGGAACCCTACAAACTGACATCAGGAACCTGGGCTGGCCACTTTTCTTTCCCAGGGAAAAAGGCTGATCTTTGCCTCGAGGGGCCTGTGGCCCTGAAGTGGCCGGACACCTCCAAAAATCCAAACGATCGAAGATGTGTCGCAGACCCAAGCTGCCCCCACCTCAAACCTGTGCTGCCCTGACAGTCCCAAGGGAACCCTACAAACTGACATCAGGAACCTGGGCTGGCCACTTTTCTTTCCCAGGGAAAAGGACTGGTCTTTGTCTCCAGGGGCCTGTGGCCCTGAAGTGGCCAGACACCTCCAAAAATCCAAACGATCGAAGATGTGTCGCAGACCCAAGCTGCCCCCACCTCAAACCTGTGCTGCCCTGACAGTCCCAAGGGAACCCTACAAACTGACATCAGGAACCTGGGCTGGCCACTTTTCTTTCCCAAGGAAAAAGACCGGTCTTTGTCTCCAGGGGCCTGTGGCCCTGAGTGGCCGGACACCTCCAAAAATCCAAACGATCGAGGATGTGTCGCAGACCCAAGCTGCCCCCACCTCAAACCTGTGCTGCCCTGACAGTCCCAAGGGAACCCTACAAACTGACATCAGGAACCTGGGCTGGCCACTTTTCTTTCCCAAGGAAAAAGGCTGATCTTTGCCTCCAGGGGCCTGTGGCCCTGAAGTGGCCAGACACCTCCAAAAATCCAAACGATCGAAGATGTGTCGCAGACCCAAGCTGCCCCCAGCTCAAACCTGTGCTGCCCTGACAGTCCCAAGGGAACCCTACAAACTGACATCAGGAACCTGGGCTGGCCACTTTTCTTTCCCAAGGAAAAAGGCTGATCTTTGCCTCCAGGGGCCTGTGGCCCTGAGTGGCCGGACACCTACAAAAATCCAAACGATCGAAGATGTGTCGCAGACCCAAGCTGCCCCCACCTCAAACCTGTGCTGCCCTGACAGTCCCAAGGGAACCCTACAAACTGACATCAGGAACCTGGGCTGGCCACTTTTCTTTCCCAAGGAAAAAGGACCGGTCTTTGTCTCCAGGGGCCTGTGACATTGAGTGGCCCGACACCTCCAAAAATCCAAACGATCGAAGATGTGTCGCAGACCCAAGCTGCCCCCACCTCAAACCTGTGCTGCCCTGACAGTCCCAAGGGAACCCTACAAACTGACATCAGGAACCTGGGCTGGCCACTTTTCTTTCCCAGGGAAAAGGACCGGTCTTTGTCTCCAGGGGCCTGTGGCCCTGAGTGGCCGGACACCTCCAAAAATCCAAACGATCGAGGATGTGTCGCAGACCCAAGCTGCCCCCACCTCAAACCTGTGCTGCCCTGACAGTCCCAAGGGAACCCTACAAACTGACATCAGGAACCTGGGCTGGCCACTTTTTTTTCCCAAGGAAAAAGGACCGGTCTTTGTCTCCAGGGGCCTGTGACATTGAGTGGCCCGACACCTCCAAAAATCCAAACGATCGAAGATGTGTCGCAGACCCAAGCTGCCCCCACCTCAAACCTGTGCTGCCCTGACAGTCCCAAGGGAACCCTACAAACTGACATCAGGAACCTGGGCTGGCCACTTTTCTTTGCCAAGGAAAAAGGCTGATCTTTGCCTCCAGGGGCCTGTGGCCCTGACTGGCCGGACACCTCCAAAAATCCAAACGATCGAAGATGTGTCGCAGACCCAAGCTGCCCCCACCTCAAACCTGTGCTGCCCTGACAGTCCCAAAGGAACCCTACAAACTGACATCAGGAACCTGGGCTGGCCACTTTTCTTTCCCAAGGAAAAAGACCGGTCTTTGTCTCCAGGGGCCTGTGGCCCTGAGTGGCCGGACACCTCCAAAAATCCAAACGATCGAAGATGCGTCGCAGACCCAAGCTGCCCCCACCTCAAACCTGTGCTGCCCTGACAGTCCCAAGGGAACCCTACAAACTGACATCAGGAACCTGGGCTGGCCACTTTTCTTTCCCAAGGAAAAAGGCTGATCTTTGCCTCCAGGGGCCTGTGGCCCTGAAGTGGCCGGACACCTCCAAAAATCCAAACGATCGAAGATGTGTCGCAGACCCAAGCTGCCCCCACCTCAAACCTGTGCTGCCCTGACAGTCCCAAGGGAACCCTACAAACTGACATCAGGAACCTGGGCTGGCCACTTTTCTTTCTCAAGGAAAAAGCCTGATATTTGCCTCCAGGGGCCTGTGGCCCTGAGTGGCCGGACACCTCCAAAAATCCAAACGATCGAAGATGTGTCGCAGACCCAAGCTGCCCCCACCTCAAACCTGTGCTGCCCTGACAGTCCCAAGGGAACCCTACAAACTGACATCAGGAACCTGGGCTGGCCACTTTTCTTTCCCAAGGAAAAAGGACCGGTCTTTGTGTCCAGGGGCCTGTGACATTGAGTGGCCCGAAACCTCCAAAAATCCAAACGATCGAAGATGTGTCGCAGACCCAAGCTGCCCCCACCTCAAACCTGTGCTGCCCTGACAGTCCCAAGGGAACCCTACAAACTGACATCAGGAACCTGGGCTGGCCACTTTTCTGTCCCAGGGAAAAGGACCAGTCTTTGTCTCCAGGGGCCTGTGGCCCTGAAGTGGCCGGACACCTCCAAAAATCCAAACGATCGAAGATGTGTCGCAGACCCAAGCTGCCCCCACCTCAAACCTGTGCTGCCCTGACAGTCCCAAGGGAACCCTACAAACTGACATCAGGAACCTGGGCTGGCCACTTTTCTTTCCCAAGGAAAAAGGCTGATCTTTGCCTCCAGGGGCCTGTGGCCCTGAAGTGGCCGGACACCTCCAAAAATCCAATCGAAGATGTGTCACAGACCCAAGCTGCCCCCACCTCAAACCTGTGCTGCCCTGACAGTCCCAAGGGAACCCTACAAACTGACATCAGGAACCTGGGCTGGCCACTTTTCTTTCCCAAGGAAAAAGGCTGATCTTTGCCTCCAGGGGCCTGTGGCCCTGACTGGCCGGACACCTCCAAAAATCCAAACGATCGAAGATGTGTCGCAGACCCAAGCTGCCCCCACCTCAAACCTGTGCTGCCCTGACAGTCCCAAAGG
Organism: Vidua macroura; assembly: GCF_024509145.1. Classification (NCBI taxonomy): domain Eukaryota; kingdom Metazoa; phylum Chordata; class Aves; order Passeriformes; family Viduidae; genus Vidua; species Vidua macroura. The sequence goes on from NC_071592.1 coordinate 102,851, forward strand.
AACCCTACAAACTGACATCAGGAACCTGGGCTGGCCACTTTTCTTTCCCAGGGAAAAAGGCTGATCTTTGCCTCGAGGGGCCTGTGGCCCTGAAGTGGCCGGACACCTCCAAAAATCCAAACGATCGAAGATGTGTCGCAGACCCAAGCTGCCCCCACCTCAAACCTGTGCTGCCCTGACAGTCCCAAGGGAACCCTACAAACTGACATCAGGAACCTGGGCTGGCCACTTTTCTTTCCCAGGGAAAAGGACTGGTCTTTGTCTCCAGGGGCCTGTGGCCCTGAAGTGGCCAGACACCTCCAAAAATCCAAACGATCGAAGATGTGTCGCAGACCCAAGCTGCCCCCACCTCAAACCTGTGCTGCCCTGACAGTCCCAAGGGAACCCTACAAACTGACATCAGGAACCTGGGCTGGCCACTTTTCTTTCCCAAGGAAAAAGACCGGTCTTTGTCTCCAGGGGCCTGTGGCCCTGAGTGGCCGGACACCTCCAAAAATCCAAACGATCGAGGATGTGTCGCAGACCCAAGCTGCCCCCACCTCAAACCTGTGCTGCCCTGACAGTCCCAAGGGAACCCTACAAACTGACATCAGGAACCTGGGCTGGCCACTTTTCTTTCCCAAGGAAAAAGGCTGATCTTTGCCTCCAGGGGCCTGTGGCCCTGAAGTGGCCAGACACCTCCAAAAATCCAAACGATCGAAGATGTGTCGCAGACCCAAGCTGCCCCCAGCTCAAACCTGTGCTGCCCTGACAGTCCCAAGGGAACCCTACAAACTGACATCAGGAACCTGGGCTGGCCACTTTTCTTTCCAAAGGAAAAAGGCTGATCTTTGCCTCCAGGGGCCTGTGGCCCTGAGTGGCCGGACACCTACAAAAATCCAAACGATCGAAGATGTGTCGCAGACCCAAGCTGCCCCCACCTCAAACCTGTGCTGCCCTGACAGTCCCAAGGGAACCCTACAAACTGACATCAGGAACCTGGGCTGGCCACTTTTCTTTCCCAAGGAAAAAGGACCGGTCTTTGTCTCCAGGGGCCTGTGACATTGAGTGGCCCGACACCTCCAAAAATCCAAACGATCGAAGATGTGTCGCAGACCCAAGCTGCCCCCACCTCAAACCTGTGCTGCCCTGACAGTCCCAAGGGAACCCTACAAACTGACATCAGGAACCTGGGCTGGCCACTTTTCTTTCCCAGGGAAAAGGACCGGTCTTTGTCTCCAGGGGCCTGTGGCCCTGAGTGGCCGGACACCTCCAAAAATCCAAACGATCGAGGATGTGTCGCAGACCCAAGCTGCCCCCACCTCAAACCTGTGCTGCCCTGACAGTCCCAAAGGAACCCTACAAACTGACATCAGGAACCTGGGCTGGCCACTTTTCTTTCCCAGGGAAAAGGACTGGTCTTTGTCTCCAGGGTCCTGTGGCCCTGAAGTGGCCGGACACCTCCAAAAACCCAAACGATCGAAGATGTGTCGCAGACCCAAGCTGCCCCCACCTCAAACCTGTGCTGACCTGACAGTCCCAAGGGACCCCTAGAAACTGACATCAGGAACCTGGGCTGGCCACTTTTCTTTCCCAGGGAAAAAGGCTGATCTTTGCCTCCAGGGGCCTGTGGCCCTGAAGTGGCCGGACACCTCCAAAAATCCAAACGATCGAAGATGTGTCGCAGACCCAAGCTGCCCCCACCTCAAACCTGTGCTGCCCTGACAGTCCCAAGGGAACCCTACAAACTGACATCAGGAACCTGGGCTGGCCACTTTTCTTTCCCAGGGAAAAGGACCGGTCTTTGTCTCCAGGGGCCTGTGGCCCTGAAGTGGCCGGACACCTCCAAAAATCCAAACGATCGAAGATGTGTCGCAGACCCAAGCTGCCCCCACCTCAAACCTGTGCTGCCCTGACAGTCCCAAGGGAACCCTACAAACTGACATCAGGAACCTGGGCTGGCCACTTTTCTTTCCCAAGGAAAAAGGCTGATCTTTGCCTCCAGGGGCTTGTGGCCCTGAGTGGCCAGACACCTCCAAAAATCCAAACGATCGAAGATGTGTCGCAGACCCAAGCTGCCCCCAGCTCAAACCTGTGCTGCCCTGACAGTCCCAAGGGAACCCTACAAACTGACATCAGGAACCTGGGCTGGCCACTTTTCTTTCCCAAGGAAAAAGGCTGATCTTTGCCTCCAGGGGCTTGTGGCCCTGAGTGGCCGGACACCTCCAAAAATCCAAACGATCGAAGATGTGTCGCAGACCCAAGCTGCCCCCAGCTCAAACCTGTGCTGCCCTGACAGTCCCAAGGGAACCCTACAAACTGACATCAGGAACCTGGGCTGGCCACTTTTCTTTCCCAGGGAAAAAGGCTGATCTTTGCCTCCAGGGGCCTGTGGCCCTGAAGTGGCCGGACACCTCCAAAAATCCAAACGATCGAAGATGTGTCGCAGACCCAAGCTGCCCCCAGCTCAAACCTGTGCTGCCCTGACAGTCCCAAGGGAACCCTACAAACTGACATCAGGAACCTGGGCTGGCCTCTTTTCTTTCCCAGGGAAAAGGACCGGTCTGTGTCTCTAGGGGCCTGTGGCCCTGAAGTGGCCGGACACCTCTAAAAATCCAAACGACCGAAGGTGTGTCGCAGACCCAAGCTGCCCCCACCTCAAACCTGTGCTGCCCTGACAGTCCCAAGGGAACCCTACAAACTGACATCAGGAACCTGGGCTGGCCACTTTTCTTTCCCAAGGAAAAAGGCTGATCTTTGCCTCCAGGGGCCTGTGGCCCTGAGTGGCCGGACACCTCCAAAAATCCATATGATCGAAGATGTGTCGCAGACCCAAGCTGCCCCTTCCTCAAACCTGTGCTGCCCTGACAGTCCCAAGGGAACCCTACAAACTGACATCAGGAACCTGGGCTGGCCACTTTTCTTTCCCAGGGAAAAGGACCGGTCTGTGTCTCCAGGGGCCTGTAGCACTGAAGTGGCCAGACACCTCCAAAAATCCAAACGATCGAAGATGTGTCGCAGACCCAAGCTGCCCCCACCTCAAACCTGTGCTGCCCTGACAGTCCCAAGGGAACCCTACAAACTGACATCAGGAACCTGGGCTGGCCACTTTTCTTTCCCAAGGAAAAAGGCTGATCTTTGCCTCCAGGGGCTTGTGGCCCTGAGTGGCTGGACACCTCCAAAAATCCAAACGATCGAAGATGTGTCGCAGACCCAAGCTGCCCCCACCTCAAACCTGTGCTGCCCTGACAGTCCCAAGGGAACCCTACAAACTGACATCAGGAACCTGGGCTGGCCTCTTTTCTTTCCCAGGGAAAAGGACCGGTCTGTGTCTCCAGGGGCCTGTGGCCCTGAAGTGGCCGGACACCTCTAAAAATCCAAACGACCGAAGGTGTGTCGCAGACCCAAGCTGCCCCCACCTCAAACCTGTGCTGCCCTGACAGTCCCAAGGGAACCCTACAAACTGACATCAGGAACCTGGGCTGGCCACTTTTCTTTCCCAAGGAAAAAGGCTGATCTTTGCCTTCAGGGGCCTGTGGCCCTGAGTGGCCAGACACCTCCAAAACTCCAAACGATCGACGATGTGTCGCAGACCCAAGCTGCCCCCACCTCAAACCTGTGCTGCCCTGACAGTCCCAAGGGAACCCTACAAACTGACATCAGGAACCTGGGCTGGCCACTTTTCTTTCAAAGGGAAAAGGACCGGTCTGTGTCTCCAGGGACCTGTGGCCCTGAAGTGGCCGGACACCTCCAAAAATCGAAACGATCGAAGATGTGTGGCAGACCCAAGCTGCCCCCACCTCAAACCTGTGCTGCCCTGACAGTCCCAAGGGAACCCTACAAACTGACATCAGGAGCCTGGGCTGGCCACTTTTCTTTCCCAAGGAAAAAGGCTGATCTTTGCCTCCAGGGGCCTGTGGACCTGAGTGGCCGGACACCTCCAAAAATCCAAACGATCGAAGATATGTTGCAGACCCAAGCTGCCCCCACCTCAAACCTGTGCTGCCCTGACAGTCCCAAGGGAACCCTACAAACTGACATCAGGAACCTGGGCTGGCCACTTTTCTTTCCCAAGGAAAAAGGCTGATCTTTGCCTCCAGGGGCCTGTGGCCCTGAGTGGCCGGACACCTCCAAAAATCCAAACGATCGAAGATGTGTCGCAGACCCAAGCTGCCCCGTCCTCAAACCTGTGCTGCCCAGACAGTCCCAAGGGAACCCTACAAACTGACATCAGGAACCTGGGCTGGCCACTTTTCTTTCCCAAGGAAAAAGGCTGATCTTTGCCTCCAGGGGACTGTGGCCCTGAGTGGCCAGACACCTCCAAAAATCCAAACGATCGACGATGTGTCGCAGACCCAAGCTGCCCCCACCTCAAACCTGTGCTGCCCTGACAGTCCCAAGGGAACCCTACAAACTGACATCAGGAACCTGGGCTGGCCACTTTTCTTTCAAAGGGAAAAGGACCGGTCTGTGTCTCCAGGGGCCTGTGGCCCTGAAGTGGCCGGACACCTCCAAAAATCCAAACGATCGAAGATGTGTCGCAGACCCAAGCTGCCCCCACCTCAAACCTGTGCTGCCCTGACAGTCCCAAGGGAACCCTACAAACTGACATCAGGAGCCTGGGCTGGCCACTTTTCTTTCCCAAGGAAAAAGGCTGATCTTTGCCTCCAGGGGCCTGTGGCCCTGAGTGGCCAGACACCTCCAAAAATCGAAACGATCGAAGATATGTCGCAGACCCAAGCTGCCCCCACCTCAAACCTGTGCTGCCCTGACAGTCCCAAGGGAACCCTACAAACTGACATCAGGAACCTGGGCTGGCCACTTTTCTTTCAAAGGGAAAAGGACCGGTCTGTGTCTCCAGGGACCTGTGGCCCTGAAGTGGCCGGACACCTCCAAAAATCCAAACGATCGAAGATGTGTGGCAGACCCAAGCTGCCCCCACCTCAAACCTGTGCTGCCCTGACAGTCCCAAGGGAACCCTACAAACTGACATCAGGAGCCTGGGCTGGCCACTTTTCTTTCCCAAGGAAAAAGGCTGATCTTTGCCTCCAGGGGCCTGTGGACCTGAGTGGCCGGACACCTCCAAAAATCCAAACGATCGAAGATATGTTGCAGACCCAAGCTGCCCCCACCTCAAACCTGTGCTGCCCTGACAGTCCCAAGGGAACCCTACAAACTGACATCAGGAACCTGGGCTGGCCACTTTTCTTTCCCAGGGAAAAGGATCGATCTGTGTCTCCAGGGGTCTGTGGCCCTGAAGTGGCCGGACACCTCCAAAAATCCAAACGATCGAAGATGTGTCGCAGACCCAAGCTGCCCCCACCTCAAACCTGTGCTGCCCTGACAGTCCCAAGGGAACCCTACAAACTGACATCAGGAACCTGGGCTGGCCACTTTGCTTTCCCAAGGAAAAAGGCTGATCTTTGCCTCCAGGGGCCTGTGGCCCTGAGTGGCCAGACACCTCCAAAAATCGAAACGATCGAAGATATGTCGCAGACCCAAGCTGCCCCCACCTCAAACCTGTGCTGCCCTGACAGTCCCAAGGGAACCCTACAAACTGACATCAGGAACCTGGGCTGGCCACTTTTCTTTCCCAGGGAAAAAGGCTGATTTTTGCCTCCAGGGGCCTGTGGCCCTGAAGTGGCCGGACACCTCCAAAAATCCAAACGATCGAAGATGTGTCGCAGACCCAAGCTGCCCCCACCTCAAACCTGTGCTGCCCTGACAGTCCCAAGGGAACCCTACAAACTGACATCAGGAACCGGGGCTGGCCACTTTTCTTTCCCAGGGAAAAGGACCGGTCTTTGTCTCCAGGGGCCTGTGGCCCTGAGTGGCCAGACACCTCCAAAAATCGAAACGATCGAGGATGTGTCGCAGACCCAAGCTGCCCCCACCTCAAACCTGTGCTGCCCTGACAGTCCCAAGGGAACCCTACAAACTGACATCAGGAACCTGGGCTGGCCACTTTTCTTTCCCAGGGAAAAGGACCGGTCTTTGTCTCCAGGGTCCGGTGGCCCTGAAGTGGCCGGACACCTCCAAAAACCCAAACGATCGAAGATGTGTCGCAGACCCAAGCTGCCCCCACCTCAAACCTGTGCTGACCTGACAGTCCCAAGGGACCCCTAGAAACTGACATCAGGAACCTGGGCTGGCCACTTTTCTTTCCCAGGGAAAAAGGCTGATCTTTGCCTCCAGGGGCCTGTGGCCCTGAAGTGGCCGGACACCTCCAAAAATCCAAACGATCGAAGATGTGTCGCAGACCCAAGCTGCCCCCACCTCAAACCTGTGCTGCCCTGACAGTCCCAAGGGAACCCTACAAACTGACATCAGGAACCTGGGCTGGCCACTTTTCTTTCCCAGGGAAAAGGACCGGTCTTTGTCTCCAGGGTCCTGTGGCCCTGAAGTGGCCGGACACCTCCAAAAACCCAAACGATCGAAGATGTGTCGCAGACCCAAGCTGCCCCCACCTCAAACCTGTGCTGACCTGACAGTCCCAAGGGACCCCTAGAAACTGACATCAGGAACCTGGGCTGGCCACTTTTCTTTCCCAGGGAAAAAGGCTGATCTTTGCCTCCAGGGGCCTGTGGCCCTGAAGTGGCCGGACACCTCCAAAAATCCAAACGATCGAAGATGTGTCGCAGACCCAAGCTGCCCCCACCTCAAACCTGTGCTGCCCTGACAGTCCCAAGGGAACCCTACAAACTGACATCAGGAACCTGGGCTGGCCACTTTTCTTTCCCAGGGAAAAGGACCGGTCTTTGTCTCCAGGGGCCTGTGGCCCTGAAGTGGCCGGACACCTCCAAAAATCCAAACGATCGAAGATGTGTCGCAGACCCAAGCTGCCCCCACCTCAAACCTGTGCTGCCCTGACAGTCCCAAGGGAACCCTACAAACTGACATCAGGAACCTGGGCTGGCCACTTTTCTTTCCCAGGGAAAAAGGCTGATCTTTGCCTCCAGGGGCCTGTGGACCTGAGTGGCCGGACACCTCCAAAAATCCATATGATCGAAGATGTGTCGCAGACCCAAGCTGCCCCTTCCTCAAACCTGTGCTGCCCTGACAGTCCCAAGGGAACCCTACAAACTGACATCAGGAACCTGGGCTGGCCACTTTTCTTTCCCAGGGAAAAGGACCGGTCTGTGTCTCCAGGGGCCTGTAGCACTGAAGTGGCCAGACACCTCCAAAAATCCAAACGATCGAAGATGTGTCGCAGACCCAAGCTGCCCCCACCTCAAACCTGTGCTGCCCTGACAGTCCCAAGGGAACCCTACAAACTGACATCAGGAACCTGGGCTGGCCACTTTTCTTTCCCAAGGAAAAAGGCTGATCTTTGCCTCCAGGGGCTTGTGGCCCTGAGTGGCCGGACACCTCCAAAAATCCAAACGATCGAAGATGTGTCGCAGACCCAAGCTGCCCCCACCTCAAACCTGTGCTGCCCTGACAGTCCCAAGGGAACCCTACAAACTGACATCAGGAACCTGGGCTGGCCACTTTTCTTTCCCAAGGAAAAAGGCTGATCTTTGCCTCCAGGGGCTTGTGGCCCTGAGTGGCCGGACACCTCCAAAAATCCAAACGATCGAAGATGTGTCGCAGACCCAAGCTGCCCCCAGCTCAAACCTGTGCTGCCCTGACAGTCCCAAGGGAACCCTACAAACTGACATCAGGAACCTGGGCTGGCCACTTTTCTTTCCCAGGGAAAAAGGCTGATCTTTGCCTCCAGGGGCCTGTGGCCCTGAAGTGGCCGGACACCTCCAAAAATCCAAACGATCGAAGATGTGTCGCAGACCCAAGCTGCCCCCAGCTCAAACCTGTGCTGCCCTGACAGTCCCAAGGGAACCCTACAAACTGACATCAGGAACCTGGGCTGGCCTCTTTTCTTTCCCAGGGAAAAGGACCGGTCTGTGTCTCTAGGGGCCTGTGGCCCTGAAGTGGCCGGACACCTCTAAAAATCCAAACGACCGAAGGTGTGTCGCAGACCCAAGCTGCCCCCACCTCAAACCTGTGCTGCCCTGACAGTCCCAAGGGAACCCTACAAACTGACATCAGGAACCTGGGCTGGCCACTTTTCTTTCCCAAGGAAAAAGGCTGATCTTTGCCTCCAGGGGCCTGTGGCCCTGAGTGGCCGGACACCTCCAAAAATCCATATGATCGAAGATGTGTCGCAGACCCAAGCTGCCCCTTCCTCAAACCTGTGCTGCCCTGACAGTCCCAAGGGAACCCTACAAACTGACATCAGGAACCTGGGCTGGCCACTTTTCTTTCCCAGGGAAAAGGACCGGTCTGTGTCTCCAGGGGCCTGTAGCACTGAAGTGGCCAGACACCTCCAAAAATCCAAACGATCGAAGATGTGTCGCAGACCCAAGCTGCCCCCACCTCAAACCTGTGCTGCCCTGACAGTCCCAAGGGAACCCTACAAACTGACATCAGGAACCTGGGCTGGCCACTTTTCTTTCCCAAGGAAAAAGGCTGATCTTTGCCTCCAGGGGCTTGTGGCCCTGAGTGGCCGGACACCTCCAAAAATCCAAACGATCGAAGATGTGTCGCAGACCCAAGCTGCCCCCACCTCAAACCTGTGCTGCCCTGACAGTCCCAAGGGAACCCTACAAACTGACATCAGGAACCTGGGCTGGACTCTTTTCTTTCCCAGGGAAAAGGACCGGTCTGTGTCTCCAGGGCCCTGTGGCCCTGAAGTGGCCGGACACCTCTAAAAATCCAAACGACCGAAGGTGTGTCGCAGACCCAAGCTGCCCCCACCTCAAACCTGTGCTGCCCTGACAGTCCCAAGGGAACCCTACAAACTGACATCAGGAACCTGGGCTGGCCACTTTTCTTTCCCAAGGAAAAAGGCTGATCTTTGCCTTCAGGGGCCTGTGGCCCTGAGTGGCCAGACACCTCCAAAACTCCAAACGATCGACGATGTGTCGCAGACCCAAGCTGCCCCCACCTCAAACCTGTGCTGCCCTGACAGTCCCAAGGGAACCCTACAAACTGACATCAGGAACCTGGGCTGGCCACTTTTCTTTCAAAGGGAAAAGGACCGGTCTGTGTCTCCAGGGACCTGTGGCCCTGAAGTGGCCGGACACCTCCAAAAATCGAAACGATCGAAGATGTGTGGCAGACCCAAGCTGCCCCCACCTCAAACCTGTGCTGCCCTGACAGTCCCAAGGGAACCCTACAAACTGACATCAGGAGCCTGGGCTGGCCACTTTTCTTTCCCAAGGAAAAAGGCTGATCTTTGCCTCCAGGGGCCTGTGGACCTGAGTGGCCGGACACCTCCAAAAATCCAAACGATCGAAGATATGTTGCAGACCCAAGCTGCCCCCACCTCAAACCTGTGCTGCCCTGACAGTCCCAAGGGAACCCTACAAACTGACATCAGGAACCTGGGCTGGCCACTTTTCTTTCCCAAGGAAAAAGGCTGATCTTTGCCTCCAGGGGCCTGTGGCCCTGAGTGGCCGGACACCTCCAAAAATCCAAACGATCGAAGATGTGTCGCAGACCCAAGCTGCCCCGTCCTCAAACCTGTGCTGCCCAGACAGTCCCAAGGGAACCCTACAAACTGACATCAGGAACCTGGGCTGGCCACTTTTCTTTCCCAAGGAAAAAGGCTGATCTTTGCCTCCAGGGGACTGTGGCCCTGAGTGGCCAGACACCTCCAAAAATCCAAACGATCGACGATGTGTCGCAGACCCAAGCTGCCCCCACCTCAAACCTGTGCTGCCCTGACAGTCCCAAGGGAACCCTACAAACTGACATCAGGAACCTGGGCTGGCCACTTTTCTTTCCCAAGGAAAAAGGCTGATCTTTGCCTCCAGGGGCCTGTGGCCCTGACTGGCCGGACACCTCCAAAAATCCAAACGATCGAAGATGTGTCGCAGACCCAAGCTGCCCCCACCTCAAACCTGTGCTGCCCTGACAGTCCCAAGGGAACCCTACAAACTGACATCAGGAGCCTGGGCTGGCCACTTTTCTTTCCCAAGGAAAAAGGCTGATCTTTGCCTCCAGGGGCCTGTGGCCCTGAGTGGCCAGACACCTCCAAAAATCGAAACGATCGAAGATATGTCGCAGACCCAAGCTGCCCCCACCTCAAACCTGTGCTGCCCTGACAGTCCCAAGGGAACCCTACAAACTGACATCAGGAACCTGGGCTGGCCACTTTTCTTTCAAAGGGAAAAGGACCGGTCTGTGTCTCCAGGGACCTGTGGCCCTGAAGTGGCCGGACACCTCCAAAAATCCAAACGATCGAAGATGTGTCGCAGACCCAAGCTGCCCCCACCTCAAACCTGTGCTGCCCTGACAGTCCCAAGGGAACCCTACAAACTGACATCAGGAGCCTGGGCTGGCCACTTTTCTTTCCCAAGGAAAAAGGCTGATCTTTGCCTCCAGGGGCCTGTGGACCTGAGTGGCCGGACACCTCCAAAAATCCAAACGATCGAAGATATGTTGCAGACCCAAGCTGCCCCCACCTCAAACCTGTGCTGCCCTGACAGTCCCAAGGGAACCCTACAAACTGACATCAGGAACCTGGGCTGGCCACTTTTCTTTCCCAGGGAAAAGGATCGATCTGTGTCTCCAGGGGTCTGTGGCCCTGAAGTGGCCGGACACCTCCAAAAATCCAAACGATCGAAGATGTGTCGCAGACCCAAGCTGCCCCCACCTCAAACCTGTGCTGCCCTGACAGTCCCAAGGGAACCCTACAAACTGACATCAGGAACCTGGGCTGGCCACTTTGCTTTCCCAAGGAAAAAGGCTGATCTTTGCCTCCAGGGGCCTGTGGCCCTGAGTGGCCAGACACCTCCAAAAATCGAAACGATCGAAGATATGTCGCAGACCCAAGCTGCCCCCACCTCAAACCTGTGCTGCCCTGACAGTCCCAAGGGAACCCTACAAACTGACATCAGGAACCTGGGCTGGCCACTTTTCTTTCCCAAGGAAAAAGGCTGATCTTTGCCTCCAGGGGCCTCTGGCCCTGAGTGGCCGGACACCTCCAAAAATCCAAACGATCGAAGATGTGTCGCAGACCCAAGCTGCCCCGTCCTCAAACCTGTGCTGCCCTGACAGTCCCAAGGGAACCCTACAAACTGACATCAGGAACCTGGGCTGGCCACTTTTCTTTCCCAAGGAAAAAGGCTGATCTTTGCCTCCAGGGGCCTGTGGCCCTGAGTGGCCGGACACCTCCAAAAATCCAAACGATCGAAGATATGTCGCAGACCCAAGCTGCCCCCACCTCAAACCTGTGCTGCCCTGACAGTCCCAAGGGAACCCTACAAACTGACATCAGGAGCCTGGGCTGGCCACTTTTCTTTCCCAAGGAAAAAGGCTGATCTTTGCCTCCAGGGGCCTGTGGACCTGAGTGGCCGGACACCTCCAAAAATCCAAACGATCGAAGATATGTTGCAGACCCAAGCTGCCCCCACCTCAAACCTGTGCTGCCCTGACAGTCCCAAGGGAACCCTACAAACTGACATCAGGAACCTGGGCTGGCCACTTTTCTTTCCCAAGGAAAAAGGCTGATCTTTGCCTCCAGGGGCCTCTGGCCCTGAGTGGCCGGACACCTCCAAAAATCCAAACGATCGAAGATGTGTCGCAGACCCAAGCTGCCCCGTCCTCAAACCTGTGCTGCCCTGACAGTCCCAAGGGAACCCTACAAACTGACATCAGGAACCTGGGCTGGCCACTTTTCTTTCCCAAGGAAAAAGGCTGATCTTTGCCTCCAGGGGACTGTGGCCCTGAGTGGCCAGACACCTCCAAAAATCCAAACGATCGACGATGTGTCGCAGACCCAAGCTGCCCCCACCTCAAACCTGTGCTGCCCTGACAGTCCCAAGGGAACCCTACAAACTGACATCAGGAGCCTGGGCTGGCCACTTTTCTTTCCCAAGGAAAAAGGCTGATCTTTGCCTCCAGGGGCCTGTGGACCTGAGTGGCCGGACACCTCCAAAAATCCAAACGATCGAAGATATGTTGCAGACCCAAGCTGCCCCCACCTCAAACCTGTGCTGCCCTGACAGTCCCAAGGGAACCCTACAAACTGACATCAGGAACCTGGGCTGGCCACTTTTCTTTCCCAAGGAAAAAGGCTGATCTTTGCCTCCAGGGGCCTCTGGCCCTGAGTGGCCGGACACCTCCAAAAATCCAAACGATCGAAGATGTGTCGCAGACCCAAGCTGCCCCGTCCTCAAACCTGTGCTGCCCTGACAGTCCCAAGGGAACCCTACAAACTGACATCAGGAACCTGGGCTGGCCACTTTTCTTTCCCAAGGAAAAAGGCTGATCTTTGCCTCCAGGGGACTGTGGCCCTGAGTGGCCAGACACCTCCAAAAATCCAAACGATCGACGATGTGTCGCAGACCCAAGCTGCCCCCACCTCAAACCTGTGCTGCCCTGACAGTCCCAAGGGAACCCTACAAACTGACATCAGGAACCTGGGCTGGCCACTTTTCTTTCAAAGGGAAAAGGACCGGTCTGTGTCTCCAGGGGCCTGTGGCCCTGAAGTGGCCAGACACCTCCAAAAATCCAAACGATCGAAGATATGTTGCAGACCCAAGCTGCCCCCACCTCAAACCTGTGCTGCCCTGACAGTCCCAAGGGAACCCTACAAACTGACATCAGGAACCTGGGCTGGCCACTTTTCTTTCCCAGGGAAATGGGCCGCTCTTTATCTCCAGGGGCCTGTGGCCCTGAGTGGCCGGCCGCCTCCAAAAATCCAAACGATCGAGGATGTGTCGCAGACCCAAGCTGCCCCCACCTCAAACCTGTGCTGCCCTGACAGTCCCAAGGGAGCCCTGCAAACTGACAGCAGGAACCTGGGCTGCTGAATGTTCTTTCACAAGGTTTATATCTCTCGTTTGTGACCAGGGTCCGGCACTTTCCCTGGGGCGTCAGGCCCTGGGCGTCCTTTTCCCTCCTCCATTTCGAAACCGTGCATGATTTTTCCGAGACCCCATCTGCCACCCCCAAATACTCAGGGGATTTTTTTTTCCTGAATGCCTCTTGGGAACTGACTGTAGAAAACTTGGTGCTTGATTTTTTCTCTGCTGGATTTCTCCTTGAGAAAGCTGCCAGCATGTAGCCCTTACCACCACCACTTCGATGGGCCCAGAAATCACAACCTTCAGACCATCAGCATGGGACCCTGCCCACTGCCCCTCCAGTGGCACGTTTCCAAAGCATTGCACTACATTCCAGTAATACTCTGCATTTCCAGCGGGCAGCCTGTCTGACCCTCATCCTGACCCTAAAAATGCACTAAGGAATTCTAAAACAGCCTTTAGGAAGGTGTAACAATACCCTAAAAGACACCAGACAAGTCCTAAAAAGCCTTCCAAAATCCCCTAAATATTCCTAACAGTCCTGCAAAAACACTCAAGGAAACCTGCTCAGCCTCCAAACCCTTCCTGTTTCTCTCTAGCCCACAGATGTCATCCCTACCTTTCTCCAGGGGGTCCTGTTGTCCTCTGAGGGTTCTGTCGTTGTCCTGGTGTGACGGTCACTGCCTTGTCCTAGAGGGAGCGTTCCGGTGTGCTCTCGCTGTTAGGGTTGCTGTGTGGTGCTGCTGCTGGCAGGGCTGAAAAGGGAAAAGGCTCTTGTTAGGGGGGCTGCTTAGGCTGAGGTTAGGGCTGGGGGGAGAGGTGGTGCTCCTGTACCCTAACTTGCCTCCTAAGCTGTACCCTGTAGCCCTGATCTCCACTGCACTGTCCAGCCCTCAAGCCCTCGCCCTTTACCCCTCAACCTCTCCCTCTGCCCCCCAGCCCTCAGGCTCTGTGTGTCACCCTCGAGACCCCCTTTGCCCCTCAAGCCCCCTCTCAGCTGCCCCTCAGCTCCTGTGCGTCACCCTTAACCCCTCTCCTTTGCCCCTCAGCCCCCAGCTTCTCCGCGTCACGCTCCAGCTGCCCCTGCCCCCCTCAGCATCTCTGTCACCCACTGTCCCCTCTCCCTGTGCCTCCCTCAGCTCCCAGCCTCTGTCACCCTCAAGCCCCCACAGTGCCCCTCAGCCTCTATGTGCTGTGCCATGAAAAAACATAAAAGTTCCCTAAAAACCCCTCATCTTCAAAATGTTCTAAAGGCCCCACAAAAACATAAAAATAGCCTCAGAATACCCTTAAAATACAAGAAAAATACCCTACTTTTAAAAAAACCCTAAAACACACCTAAATATCCCTAAAAAACCTTTAAGAAATCCCTCAATATTCCTAAAAGAGCTCTAAAAATACCCCAAAAATACTTAAAATGCCCTGATAAGACCCTAAGAAAACCTAAAAGTTCCCTCAAAAGACCTAAAAATACCCTAGTCCTAAGAGTCCTCCACATACCCTCAATAGTCCTAAAAAAGCCCTAAAATTTTTAAATAGTCCTAAAAAAGCCCCAAGAACACCCAACCCCCCCCCAAATATTCTAATTAGCAGTGAGAAAGCCCTTAAAATACCCTAAAAAAATCTTTTAAAAGCCCTGAAAAAGGTCTAAAAGTATCCTAAATAGTCACAGAAAATTCCTAAAACGCTCCTGTGAAAAAAAACCCTAAAATATCTTTTAAAAGCCCTAAAAAAACCCTAAAGAAGTGCTCAGTCCCCAACCTTCACCAGTCACTCTCTAGCCAGCAAACATCATCCCTACCTTTTCATTAGGGTCACTGCCTGCAGCTGCTGGGAGGGTTCTGGGGCTGTCCCAGCATTAGGGTCACTGCCTGCAGCTGCTGTTGAGGAACACTGGTGTTCTAGGGGTGTGTTTAGGGTGAGCTTAGGGTTGGGGTGAGGGCTGCTGCTGTACCCTAACCCTTCCTGGTACCCCCGTGCCCTGTCCTTTGTACCCCTAACCCTCAGGGTCAGCTCTCCACCTGTCAAGTCCCCCCCTTTTTGCCCCTCAGCCCGCAATGTCTGTGTGTCACCCCAAGCCCCCCGACACTGTCCTGTGGCCCCCTAACCTCCACCGTGCACTTTCCACCCTTGTAGGGGTGGTTTTAAGGGTGAGATTAAGGGTGCTGTGAGGGCTGGTTCACCTGTCACCCTCAGGCACCCCCCCACTTTGTCCCTCAGGACAGCCCCTGCCTCTCAGCCTCCTTGTGTCACCCTCAGGTTCCCACCGCAGCCTCTCAGCGTCTCTGTGCCACCCTGGAGCCCCCCTTTTTAACTCCTAAAGACCCCTTCTGCCTCTCAGCTGCCCCCATGTTCTGTGTCACCCTCCAGCCCCCTCCCCTCAGCCCCAGGTGCCTTTGTGACACCGCGCGGCCCACAGACGCCGTCCCTGCCTGTTTTCTTTGGGTGTTGTCCTGCTGCGAGGGCCGCACTATCCCCACGAGTCCGGGCTCCCATGTCCTGCTGCAGGGAGTCACAACTGGGCGGTGGAAGGAGGGAGGGATGGGGCAGGGGCGGGATGGGGAGGGGTGAAGGGTGGAGAGAGACTGGGGATGGGATGGGCTGGAAGTACATGTAGGGTGAGGGGTGGAGACGGGGACAGAGCAGAACAGGGCAGGGGGGAAGAGGGACATTTGGAGGGGGCAGTCCACATATCCCAGACCAAAGCTGCAGCAAAATACAATTTTAGTGGACAGGGCAAAGCCAAACACCACCTGCAAACTGACATCAGGAACCAGGGCTGGCCACTTTTCTTTCCCAAGGAAAAGGGCATGTCAGGGCCACAGACCCCTGGAAGCAAAGATCAGCCTTTTTCCCTGGGAAAGAAAAGTGGCCAGCCCAGGTTCCTGATGTCAGTTTGTAGGGTTCCCTTGGGACTGTCAGGGCAGCACAGGTTTGAGGTGGGGGCAGCTTGGGTCTGCGACACATCTTCGATCGTTTGGATTTTTGGAGGTGTCCGGCCACTCAGGGCCACAGGCCCCTGGAGGCAAAGATCAGCCTTTTTCCTTGGGAAAGAAATGTGGCCAGCCCAGGTTCTTAATGTCAGTTTGTAGGGTTCCCTTGGGACTGTCAGGGCAGCACAGGTTTGAGGTGGGGGCAGCTTGGGTCTGCGACACATCCTCAATCGTTCGGAATTTTTGGACGTAGCCAGCCACTGAGAGCTACAGGCCCAAGGAAAAAAAGATCAGCTTTTTTCCTTTGGAAAGAAAAGTGGCCACCCCAGCTTCTTAATATCAGTTTGTAGGGTTCCCTTGGGACTGTCAGGGCAGCACAGGTTTGCGGTGGGGGCAGCTTGGGTCTGCGACACATCTTCGATCGTTTGGATTTTTGGAGGTGTCCAGCCACTCAGGGCCACAGGCCCCTGGAGGCAAAGATCAGCCTTTTTCCTTGGGAAAGAAAAGTGACCAGCCCAGGTTCCTGATGCCAGTTTGTAGGGCTCCCTTGGGACTGTCAGGGCAGCACAGGTTTGAGGTGGGGGCAGCTTGAGTCTGTGACACATCTTCGATCGTTTGGATTTTTGGAGGTGTCTGGCCACTCAGGGCCAAAGGCCCCTGGAGACAAAGACCGGTCCTTTTCCCTGGGAAAGAAAAGTGGCCAGCCCAGGTTCTTAATGTCAGTTTGTAGGGTTCCCTTGGGACTGTCAGGGCAGCACAGGTTTGAGGTGGGGGCAGCTTGGGTCTGCGACACATCCTCGATCGTTCGGATTTTGGGACGCAGCCCGCCACTGAGGGCCTAAGCCTAAACCCTAAACCCAAACCCTCACCCCTAACCCTACAAGATGGTGGCACCCATGTGGTCACATGATGGGGAGTAAAATGGCAGCACCTGTGTGGTCATGTGGCAGGGAGCAAGATGGTTGCGCCCATAGGGTCACGTGATCGGGAGCAAGGTGGCGGTGTCTACATGGTGGGGGTGATGTGGGTAGTGGGTATTGTAATGTGCCAGGTGGAGCACTAATTAGGGGTTGTATAGGTATATATAAAAAAGAAGAAAAACTATATGTCCGGTGCAGCAGTAGAAAGTTTCAGGCTCCCGGGGAGTAAATTCTTTTTTTTTTTAATAATTATTTAAAGTTTGTTTTTTATTTTACTCCCAGGGAGCCTGAAAGTTTCTACTGCTGCTTTTTGAAAGCTAGAAAGGGAAACAAAGTTAGAAATGAAAAGATGGAAAGAAAGAAAAAGACAGACTTAAGAGAGGACTTAAGAGAGGACTTAAGAGAGGACTTAAGAGAGCACTTAAGAGAGCACTTAAGAGAGCACTTAAGAGAGGACTTAAGAGAGGACTTAAGAGAGCACTTAAGAGAGCACTTAAGAGAGGACTTAAGAGAGCACTTAAGAGAGCACTTAAGAGAGCACTTAAGAGGAGGACTTAAGAGACGACTTAAGAGAGGACTTAAGAGAGGACTTAAGAGACGAAAAGAAATAGGAAAAGAATTGCAAAGAGTAAAAAAATGAGAAGGGTTACAGTGAAAAAGAAAGAGGGTGAGAGTGAAAAAGAGGACAAAAGAATAGAGAAAAAAAAAAGAGAAGCTGGAGAGAAAAAGAAATAAAGAGTAAAAGCATCAACTACAGAGAAAAATAAATAGTTAGAAATAGTGAAACAGAGAAACAGAAGAAAAGACATACAGGGAAATAGAGAAGCAGAGAGAGAGAGAGTTAGAAACAGTGAGAAACAGAAACAAAGTTAGGGACAGACAGAAATGACGTGTCAGAAAGAAAACTAAGAGAAGAAGCAAAGGAAGAAATGCAGTGGGGAAGAAAAAAATGACTAAACCACACAAAAAAAACACAGGAGGCAAAGGGGGAGGGGGAGGGAGCGGGGGGCATCATTATTAGGGTTGATTCAACTTCATTGAATATTTTTTTTTATTTACACGACAGCAAAACACATGGAAATGATGTATACAAATGGGAACCCTACAAACTGACATCAGGAGCCTGGGCTGGCCACTTTTCTTTCCCAGGGAAAAGGACTGGTCTGTGTCTCCAGGGGCCTGTGGCCCTAAGTGGCCGGACACCTCCAAAAATCCAAACGATCGAAGATGTGTCGCAGACCCAAGCTGCCCCCACCGCAAACCTGTGCTGCCCTGACAGTCCCAAGGGAACCCTACAAACTGACATCAGGAACCTGGGCTGGCCACTTTTCTTTCCCAGGGAAAAGTACCAGTCTTTGTCTCCAGGGGCCTGTGGCCCTGAAGTGGCCGGACAGCTCCAAAAATCCAAACGATCGAAGATGTGTCGCAGACCCAAGCTGCCCCCACCTCAAACCTGTGCTGCCCTGACAGTCCCAAGGGAACCCTACAAACTGACATCAGGAACCTGGGCTGGCCACTTTTCTTTCCCAGGGAAAAGGACCGGTCTGGGTCTCCAGGGGCCTGTGGCCCTGAGTGGCCGGACACCTCCAAAAATCCAAACGATCGAAGATGTGTCGCAGACCCAAGCTGCCCCCACCTCAAACCTGTGCTGCCCTGACAGTCCCAAAGGAACCCTACAAACTGACATCAGGAACCTGGGCTGGCCACTTTTCTTTCCCAGGGAAAAAGGCTGATCTTTCCCTCCAGGGGCCTGTGGCCCTGAAGTGGCCGGACACCTCTAAAAATCCAAACGATCGAAGATGTGTCGCAGACCCAAGCTGCCCCCACCTCAAACCTGTGCTGCCCTGACAGTCCCAAGGGAACCCTACAAACTGACATCGGGAACCTGGGCTGGCCACTTTTCTTTCCCAGGGAAAAGGACCGGTCTTTGTCTCCAGGGGCCTGAGGCCCTGAGTGGCCGGACACCTCCAAAAATCCAAACGATCGAAGATGTGTCGCAGACCCAAGCTGCCCCCACCTCAAACCTGTGCTGCCCTGACAGTCCCAAGGGAACCCTACAAACTGACATCAGGAACCTGGGCTGGCCACTTTTCTTTCCCAGGGAAAAGTACCAGTCTTTGTCTCCAGGGGCCTGTGGCCCTGAAGTGGCCGGACAGCTCCAAAAATCCAAACGATCGAAGATGTGTCGCAGACCCAAGCTGCCCCCACCTCAAACCTGTGCTGCCCTGACAGTCCCAAGGGAACCCTACAAATTGACATCAGGAACCTGGGCTGGCCACTTTTCTTTCCCAAGGAAAAAGGCTGATCTTTGCCTCCAGGGGCTTGTGGCCCTGAGTGGCCAGACACCTCCAAAAATCCAAACGATCGAAGATGTGTCGCAGACCCAAGCTGCCCCCACCTCAAACCTGTGCTGCCCTGACAGTCCCAAGGGAACCCTACAAACTGACATCAGGAACCTGGGCTGGCCACTTTTCTTTCCCAAGGAAAAAGGCTGATCTTTGCCTCCAGGGGCCTGTGGCCCTGAGTGGCCGGACACCTCCAAAAATCCAAACGATCGAAGATGTGTCGCAGACCCAAGCTGCCCCCACCTCAAACCTGTGCTGCCCTGACAGTCCCAAGGGAACCCTACAAACTGACATCAGGAACCTGGGCTGGCCACTTTTCTTTCCCAGGGAAAAGGACCAGTCTTTGTCTCCAGGGGCTTGTGGCCCTGAGTGGTCAGACACCTCCAAAAATCCAAACGATCGAAGATGTGTCGCAGACCCAAGCTGCCCCCACCTCAAACCTGTGCTGCCCTGACAGTCCCAAGGGAACCCTACAAACTGACATCAGGAACCTGGGCTGGCCACTTTTCTTTCCCAGGGAAAAGGACCAGTCTTTGTCTCCTGGGGCCTGTGGCCCTGAAGTGGCCAGACACCTCCAAAAATCCAAACGATCGAAGATGTGTCGCAGACCCAAGCTGCCCCCACCTCAAACCTGTGCTGCCCTGACAGTCCCAAGGGAACCCTACAAACTGACATCAGGAACCTGGGCTGGCCACTTTTCTTTCCCAGGGAAAAGGACCAGTCTTTGTCTCCTGGGGCCTGTGGCCCTGAAGTGGCCAGACACCTCCAAAAATCCAAACGATCGAAGATGTGTCGCAGACCCAAGCTGCCCCCACCTCAAACCTGTGCTGCCCTGACAGTCCCAAGGGAACCCTACAAACTGACATCAGGAACCTGGGCTGGCCACTTTTCTTTCCCAGGGAAAAGGACCAGTCTTTGTCTCCAGGGGCCTGTGGCCCTGAAGTGGCCGGACACCTCCAAAAATCCAAACGATCGAAGATGTGTCGCAGACCCAAGCTGCCCCCACCTCAAACCTGTGCTGCCCTGACAATCCCAAGGAAACCCTACAAATTGACATCAGGAACCTGGGCTGGCCACTTTTCTTTCCCAAGGAAAAAGGCTGATCTTTGCCTCCAGGGGCCTGTGGCCCTGAAGTGGCCGGACACATCCAAAAATCCAAATGATCGAAGATGTGTCGCAGACCCAAGCTGCCCCCACCTCAAACCTGTGCTGCCCTGACAGTCCCAAGGGAACCCTACAAACTGACATCAGGAACCTGGGCTGGCCACTTTTCTTTCCCAGGGAAAAGGACCAGTCTTTGCCTCCAGGGGCCTGTGGCCCTGAAGTGGCCGGACACATCCAAAAATCCAAACGATCGAAGATGTGTCGCAGACCCAAGCTGCCCCCACCTCAAACCTGTGCTGCCCTGACAGTCCCAAGGGAACCCTACAAACTGACATCAGGAACCTGGGCTGGCCACTTTTCTTTCCCAGGGAAAAGGACCAGTCTTTGTCTCCTGGGGCCTGTGGCCCTGAAGTGGCCGGACACCTCCAAAAATCCAAACGATCGAAGATGTGTCGCAGACCCAAGCTGCCCCCACCTCAAACCTGTGCTGCCCTGACAGTCCCAAGGGAACCCTAGAAACTGACATCAGGAACCTGGGCTGGCCACTTTTCTTTCCCAGGGAAAAGGACCGGTCTTTGTCTCCAGGGGCCTGTGGCCCTGAAGTGGCCAGACACCTCCAAAAATCCAAACGATCGAGGATGTGTCGCAGACCCAAGCTGCCCCCACCTCAAACCTGTGCTGCCCTGACAGTCCCAAGGGAACCCTACAAACTGACATCAGGAACCTGGGCTGGCCACTTTTCTTTCCCAGGGAAAAGGACCAGTCTTTGTCTCCAGGGGCCTGTGGCCCTGAAGTGGCCGGACACCTCGAAAAATCCAAACGATCGAAGATGTGTCGCAGACCCAAGCTGCCCCCACCTCAAACCTGTGCTGCCCTGACAGTCCCAAGGGAACCCTACAAACTGACATCGGGAACCTGGGCTGGCCACTTTTCTTTCCCAGGGAAAAGGACCGGTCTGGGTCTCCAGGGGCCTGTGGCCCTGAGTGGCCGGACACCTCCAAAAATCCAAATGATCGAAGATGTGTCGCAGACCCAAGCTGCCCCCACCTCAAACCTGTGCTGCCCTGACAGTCCCAAAGGAACCCTACAAACTGACATCAGGAACCTGGGCTGGCCACTTTTGTTTCCCAGGGAAAAAGGCTGATCTTTGCCTCCAGGGGCCTGTGGCCCTGAAGTGGCCGGACACCTCCAAAAATCCACACGATCGAAGATGTGTCGCAGACCCAAGCTGCCCCCACCTCAAACCTGTGCTGCCCTGACAGTCCCAAGGGAACCCTACAAACTGACATCAGGAACCTGGGCTGGCCACTTTTCTTTCCCAGGGAAAAAGGCTGATCTTTGCCTCCAGGGGCCTGTGGCCCTGAAGTGGCCGGACACCTCCAAAAATCCAAACGATCGAAGATGTGTCGCAGACCCAAGCTGCCCCCAGCTCAAACCTGTGCTGCCCTGACAGTCCCAAGGGAACCCTACAAACTGACATCAGGAACCTGGGCTGGCCACTTTTCTTTCCCAAGGAAAAAGGCTGATCTTTGCCTCCAGGGGCTTGTGGCCCTGAGTGGCCAGACACCTCCAAAAATCCAAATGATCGAAGATGTGTCGCAGACCCAAGCTGCCCCCACCTCAAACCTGTGCTGCCCTGACAGTCCCAAGGGAACCCTACAAACTGACATCAGGAACCTGGGCTGGCCACTTTTCTCTCCCAAGGAAAAAGGCTGATCTTTGCCTCCAGGGGCCTGTGGCCCTGACTGGCCAGACACCTCCAAAAATCCAAACGATCGAAGATGTGTCGCAGACCCAAGCTGCCCCCACCTCAAACCTGTGCTGCCCTGACAGTCCCAAAGGAACCCTACAAACTGACATCAGGAACCTGGGCTGGCCACTTTTCTTTCCCAGGGAAAAAGGCTGATCTTTGCCTCCAGGGGCCTGTGGCCCTGAAGTGGCCGGACACATCCAAAAATCCAAACGATCGAAGATGTGTCGCAGACCCAAGCTGCCCCCACCTCAAACCTGTGCTGCCCTGACAGTCCCAAGGGAACCCTACAAACTGACATCAGGAACCTGGGCTGGCCACTTTTCTTTCCCAGGGAAAAGGCTGATCTTTGTCTCCAGGGGCCTGTGGCCCTGAAGTGGCCGGACACCTCGAAAAATCCAAACGATCGAAGATGTGTCGCAGACCCAAGCTGCCCCCACCTCAAACCTGTGCTGCCCTGACAGTCCCAAGGGAACCCTACAAACTGACATCGGGAACCTGGGCTGGCCACTTTTCTTTCCCAGGGAAAAGGACCGGTCTGGGTCTCCAGGGGCCTGTGGCCCTGAGTGGCCGGACACCTCCAAAAATCCAAACGATCGAAGATGTGTCGCAGACCCAAGCTGCCCCCACCTCAAACCTGTGCTGCCCTGACAGTCCCAAAGGAACCCTACAAACTGACATCAGGAACCTGGGCTGGCCACTTTTCTTTCCCAGGGAAAAAGGCTGATCTTTGCCTCCAGGGGCCTGTGGCCCTGACTGGCCGGACACCTCCAAAAATCCAAACGATCGAAGATGTGTCGCAGACCCAAGCTGCCCCCACCTCAAACCTGTGCTGCCCTGACAGTCCCAAAGGAACCCTACAAACTGACATCAGGAACCTGGGCTGGCCACTTTTCTTTCCCAGGGAAAAAGGCTGATCTTTGCCTCCAGGGGCCTGTGGCCCTGAAGTGGCCGGACACATCCAAAAATCCAAACGATCGAAGATGTGTCGCAGACCCAAGCTGCCCCCACCTCAACCCTGTGCTGCCCTGACAGTCCCAAGGGAACCCTACAAACTGACATCAGGAACCTGGGCTGGCCACTTTTCTTTCCCAGGGAAAAGGACCTGTCTTTGTCTCCAGGGGCCTGTGGCCCTGAAGTGGCCGGACACCTCCAAAAATCCAAACGATCGAAGATGTGTCGCAGACCCAAGCTGCCCCCACCTCAAACCTGTGCTGCCCTGACAGTCCCAAGGGAACCCTACAAACTGACATCAGGAACCTGGGCTGGCCACTTTTCTTTCCCAGGGAAAAGGACCGGTCTTTGTCTCCAGGGGCCTGTGGCCCTGAAGTGGCCGGACAGCTCCAAAAATCCAAACGATCGAAGATGTGTCGCAGACCCAAGCTGCCCCCACCTCAAACCTGTGCTGCCCTGACAGTCCCAAGGGAACCCTACAAACTGACATCGGGAACCTGGGCTGGCCACTTTTCTTTCCCAGGGAAAAGGACCGGTCTGGGTCTCCAGGGGCCTGTGGCCCTGAAGTGGCCGGACACCTCCAAAAATCCAAACGATCGAAGATGTGTCGCAGACCCAAGCTGCCCCCACCTCAAACCTGTGCTGCCCTGACAGTCCCAAAGGAACCCTACAAACTGACATCAGGAACCTGGGCTGGCCACTTTTCTTTCCCAGGGAAAAAGGCTGATCTTTGCCTCCAGGGGCCTGTGGCCCTGAAGTGGCTGGACACCTCTAAAAATCCAAACGATCGAAGATGTGTCGCAGACCCAAGCTGCCCCCACCTCAAACCTGTGCTGCCCTGACAGTCCCAAAGGAACCCTACAAACTGACATCAGGAACCTGGGCTGGCCACTTTTCTTTCCCAGGGAAAAAGGCTGATCTTTGCCTCCAGGGGCCTGTGGCCCTGAAGTGGCCGGACACCTCCAAAAATCCAAACGATCGAAGATGTGTCGCAGACCCAAGCTGCCCCCACCTCAAACCTGTGCTGCCCTGACAGTCCCAAGGGAACCCTACAAACTGACATCAGGAACCTGGGCTGGCCACTTTTCTTTCCCAGGGAAAAGGACCAGTCTTTGTCTCCAGGGGCTTGTGGCCCTGAGTGGTCAGACACCTCCAAAAATCCAAACGATCGAAGATGTGTCGCAGACCCAAGCTGCCCCCACCTCAAACCTGTGCTGCCCTGACAGTCCCAAGGGAACCCTACAAACTGACATCAGGAACCTGGGCTGGCCACTTTTCTTTCCCAGGGAAAAGGACCAGTCTTTGTCTCCTGGGGCCTGTGGCCCTGAAGTGGCCGGACACCTCCAAAAATCCAAACGATCGAAGATGTGTCGCAGACCCAAGCTGCCCCCACCTCAAACCTGTGCTGCCCTGACAGTCCCAAGGGACCCCTACAAACTGACATCAGGAACCTGGGCTGGCCACTTTTCTTTCCCAGGGAAAAGGACTGGTCTTTGTCTCCAGGGGCCTGTGGCCCTGAAGTGGCCAGACACCTCCAAAAATCCAAACGATCGAAGATGTGTCGCAGACCCAAGCTGCCCCCACCTCAAACCTCTGCTGCCCTGACAGTCCCAAGGGAACCCTACAAACTGACATCAGGAACCTGGGCTGGCCACTTTTCTTTCCCAGGGAAAAGGACCAGTCTTTGTCTCCAGGGGCCTGTGGCCCTGAAGTGGCCGGACACCTCCAAAAATCCAAACGATCGAAGATGTGTCGCAGACCCAAGCTGCCCCCACCTCAAACCTGTGCTGCCCTGACAATCCCAAGGAAACCCTACAAATTGACATCAGGAACCTGGGCTGGCCACTTTTCTTTCCCAAGGAAAAAGGCTGATCTTTGCCTCCAGGGGCTTGTGGCCCTGAGTGGCCAGACACCTCCAAAAATCCAAACGATCGAGGATGTGTCGCAGACCCAAGCTGCCCCCACCTCAAACCTGTGCTGCCCTGACAGTCCCAAGGGAACCCTACAAACTGACATCAGGAACCTGGGCTGGCCACTTTTCTTTCCCAAGGAAAAAGGCTGATCTTTGCCTCCAGGGGCCTGTGGCCCTGAAGTGGCCGGACACATCCAAAAATCCAAACGATCGAAGATGTGTCGCAGACCCAAGCTGCCCCCACCTCAAACCTGTGCTGCCCTGACAGTCCCAAGGGAACCCTACAAACTGACATCAGGAACCTGGGCTGGCCACTTTTCTTTCCCAGGGAAAAGGACCAGTCTTTGTCTCCAGGGGCTTGTGGCCCTGAGTGGTCAGACACCTCCAAAAATCCAAACGATCGAAGATGTGTCGCAGACCCAAGCTGCCCCCACCTCAAACCTGTGCTGCCCTGACAGTCCCAAGGGAACCCTACAAACTGACATCAGGAACCTGGGCTGGCCACTTTTCTTTCCCAGGGAAAAAGGCTGATCTTTGCCTCCAGGGGCCTGTGGCCCTGAAGTGGCCGGACACCTCTAAAAATCCAAACGATCGAAGATGTGTCGCAGACCCAAGCTGCCCCCACCTCAAACCTGTGCTGCCCTGACAGTCCCAAGGGAACCCTACAAACTGACATCGGGAACCTGGGCTGGCCACTTTTCTTTCCCAGGGAAAAGGACCGGTCTTTGTCTCCAGGGGCCTGAGGCCCTGAGTGGCCGGACACCTCCAAAAATCCAAACGATCGAAGATGTGTCGCAGACCCAAGCTGCCCCCACCTCAAACCTGTGCTGCCCTGACAGTCCCAAGGGAACCCTACAAACTGACATCAGGAACCTGGGCTGGCCACTTTTCTTTCCCAGGGAAAAGTACCAGTCTTTGTCTCCAGGGGCCTGTGGCCCTGAAGTGGCCGGACAGCTCCAAAAATCCAAACGATCGAAGATGTGTCGCAGACCCAAGCTGCCCCCACCTCAAACCTGTGCTGCCCTGACAGTCCCAAGGGAACCCTACAAACTGACATCAGGAACCTGGGCTGGCCACTTTTCTTTCCCAGGGAAAAGGACCGGTCTGGGTCTCCAGGGGCCTGTGGCCCTGAGTGGCCGGACACCTCCAAAAATCCAAACGATCGAAGATGTGTCGCAGACCCAAGCTGCCCCCACCTCAAACCTGTGCTGCCCTGACAGTCCCAAAGGAACCCTACAAACTGACATCAGGAACCTGGGCTGGCCACTTTTCTTTCCCAGGGAAAAAGGCTGATCTTTGCCTCCAGGGGCCTGTGGCCCTGAAGTGGCCGGACACATCCAAAAATCCAAACGATCGAAGATGTGTCGCAGACCCAAGCTGCCCCCACCTCAAACCTGTGCTGCC
The DNA here is from genome assembly GCF_024509145.1 of Vidua macroura. NCBI lineage: Eukaryota > Metazoa > Chordata > Aves > Passeriformes > Viduidae > Vidua > Vidua macroura. The sequence goes on from NC_071592.1 coordinate 128,964, forward strand.
CTGACAGTCCCAAGGGAACCCTACAAACTGACATCAGGAACCTGGGCTGGCCACTTTTCTTTCCCAGGGAAAAGGACCAGTCTTTGTCTCCAGGGGCTTGTGGCCCTGAGTGGTCAGACACCTCCAAAAATCCAAACGATCGAAGATGTGTCGCAGACCCAAGCTGCCCCCACCTCAAACCTGTGCTGCCCTGACAGTCCCAAGGGAACCCTACAAACTGACATCAGGAACCTGGGCTGGCCACTTTTCTTTCCCAGGGAAAAGGACTGGTCTTTGTCTCCAGGGGCCTGTGGCCCTGAAGTGGCCAGACACCTCCAAAAATCCAAACGATCGAAGATGTGTCGCAGACCCAAGCTGCCCCCACCTCAAACCTCTGCTGCCCTGACAGTCCCAAGGGAACCCTACAAACTGACATCAGGAACCTGGGCTGGCCACTTTTCTTTCCCAGGGAAAAGGACCAGTCTTTGTCTCCAGGGGCCTGTGGCCCTGAAGTGGCCGGACACCTCGAAAAATCCAAACGATCGAAGATGTGTCGCAGACCCAAGCTGCCCCCACCTCAAACCTGTGCTGCCCTGACAGTCCCAAGGGAACCCTACAAACTGACATCAGGAACCTGGGCTGGCCACTTTTCTTTCCCAGGGAAAAAGGCTGATCTTTGCATCCAGGGGCCTGTGGCCCTGAAGTGGCCGGACACCTCTAAAAATCCAAACGATCGAAGATGTGTCGCAGACCCAAGCTGCCCCCACCTCAACCCTGTGCTGCCCTGACAGTCCCAAGGGAACCCTACAAACTGACATCAGGAACCTGGGCTGGCCACTTTTCTTTCCCAGGGAAAAGGACCTGTCTTTGTCTCCAGGGGCCTGTGGCCCTGAAGTGGCCGGACAGCTCCAAAAATCCAAACGATCGAAGATGTGTCGCAGACCCAAGCTGCCCCCACCTCAAACCTGTGCTGCCCTGACAGTCCCAAGGGAACCCTACAAACTGACATCGGGAACATGGGCTGGCCACTTTTCTTTCCCAGGGAAAAGGACCAGTCTTTGTCTCCAGGGGCTTGTGGCCCTGAGTGGTCAGACACCTCCAAAAATCCAAACGATCGAAGATGTGTCGCAGACCCAAGCTGCCCCCACCTCAAACCTGTGCTGCCCTGACAGTCCCAAGGGAACCCTACAAACTGACATCAGGAACCTGGGCTGGCCACTTTTCTTTCCCAGGGAAAAGGACTGGTCTTTGTCTCCAGGGGCCTGTGGCCCTGAAGTGGCCAGACACCTCCAAAAATCCAAACGATCGAAGATGTGTCGCAGACCCAAGCTGCCCCCACCTCAAACCTCTGCTGCCCTGACAGTCCCAAGGGAACCCTACAAACTGACATCAGGAACCTGGGCTGGCCACTTTTCTTTCCCAGGGAAAAGGACCAGTCTTTGTCTCCAGGGGCCTGTGGCCCTGAAGTGGCCGGACACCTCGAAAAATCCAAACGATCGAAGATGTGTCGCAGACCCAAGCTGCCCCCACCTCAAACCTGTGCTGCCCTGACAGTCCCAAGGGAACCCTACAAACTGACATCGGGAACCTGGGCTGGCCACTTTTCTTTCCCAGGGAAAAAGGCTGATCTTTGCATCCAGGGGCCTGTGGCCCTGAAGTGGCCGGACACCTCTAAAAATCCAAACGATCGAAGATGTGTCGCAGACCCAAGCTGCCCCCACCTCAACCCTGTGCTGCCCTGACAGTCCCAAGGGAACCCTACAAACTGACATCAGGAACCTGGGCTGGCCACTTTTCTTTCCCAGGGAAAAGGACCTGTCTTTGTCTCCAGGGGCCTGTGGCCCTGAAGTGGCCGGACAGCTCCAAAAATCCAAACGATCGAAGATGTGTCGCAGACCCAAGCTGCCCCCACCTCAAACCTGTGCTGCCCTGACAGTCCCAAGGGAACCCTACAAACTGACATCGGGAACCTGGGCTGGCCACTTTTCTTTCCCAGGGAAAAGGACCGGTCTGGGTCTCCAGGGGCCTGTGGCCCTGAGTGGCCGGACACCTCCAAAAATCCAAACGATCGAAGATGTGTCGCAGACCCAAGCTGCCCCCACCTCAAACCTGTGCTGCCCTGACAGTCCCAAAGGAACCCTACAAACTGACATCAGGAACCTGGGCTGGCCACTTTTCTTTCCCAGGGAAAAAGGCTGATCTTTGCCTCCAGGGGCCTGTGGCCCTGAAGTGGCCGGACACCTCTAAAAATCCAAACGATCGAAGATGTGTCGCAGACCCAAGCTGCCCCCACCTCAAACCTGTGCTGCCCTGACAGTCCCAAGGGAACCCTACAAACTGACATCGGGAACCTGGGCTGGCCACTTTTCTTTCCCAGGGAAAAGGACCGGTCTTTGTCTCCAGGGGCCTGAGGCCCTGAGTGGCCGGACACCTCCAAAAATCCAAACGATCGAAGATGTGTCGCAGACCCAAGCTGTCCCCACCTCAAAACTGTGCTGCCCTGACAGTCCCAAGGGAACCCTACAAACTGACATCAGGAACCTGGGCTGGCCACTTTTCTTTCCCAGGGAAAAGTACCAGTCTTTTTCTCCAGGGGCCTGTGGCCCTGAAGTGGCCGGACAGCTCCAAAAATCCAAACGATCGAAGATGTGTCACAGACCCAAGCTGCCCCCACCTCAAACCTGTGCTGCCCTGACAGTCCCAAGGGAACCCTACAAACTGACATCAGGAACCTGGGCTGGCCACTTTTCTTTCCCTGGGAAAAGGACCGGTCTGGGTCTCCAGGGGCCTGTGGCCCTGAGTGGCCGGACACCTCCAAAAATCCAAACGATCGAAGATGTGTCGCAGACCCAAGCTGCCCCCACCTCAAACCTGTGCTGCCCTGACAGTCCCAAAGGAACCCTACAAACTGACATCAGGAACCTGGGCTGGCCACTTTTCTTTCCCAGGGAAAAAGGCTGATCTTTGCCTCCAGGGGCCTGTGGCCCTGAAGTGGCCGGACACCTCTAAAAATCCAAACGATCGAAGATGTGTCGCAGACCCAAGCTGCCCCCACCTCAAACCTGTGCTGCCCTGACAGTCCCAAGGGAACCCTACAAACTGACATCGGGAACCTGGGCTGGCCACTTTTCTTTCCCAGGGAAAAGGACCGGTCTTTGTCTCCAGGGGCCTGAGGCCCTGAGTGGCCGGACACCTCCAAAAATCCAAACGATCGAAGATGTGTCGCAGACCCAAGCTGCCCCCACCTCAAACCTGTGCTGCCCTGACAGTCCCAAGGGAACCCTACAAACTGACATCAGGAACCTGGGCTGGCCACTTTTCTTTCCCAGGGAAAAGTACCAGTCTTTGTCTCCAGGGGCCTGTGGCCCTGAAGTGGCCGGACAGCTCCAAAAATCCAAACGATCGAAGATGTGTCGCAGACCCAAGCTGCCCCCACCTCAAACCTGTGCTGCCCTGACAGTCCCAAGGGAACCCTACAAACTGACATCAGGAACCTGGGCTGGCCACTTTTCTTTCCCAGGGAAAAGGACCGGTCTTTGTCTCCAGGGGCCTGTGGCCCTGACTGGCCGGACACCTCCAAAAATCCAAACGATCGAAGATGTGTCGCAGACCCAAGCTGCCCCCAGCTCAAACCTGTGCTGCCCTGACAGTCCCAAGGGAACCCTACAAACTGACATCAGGAACCTGGGCTGGCCACTTTTCTTTCCCAGGGAAAAGGACCTGTCTTTGTCTCCAGGGGCCTGTGGCCCTGAAGTGGCCGGACAGCTCCAAAAATCCAAACGATCGAAGATGTGTCGCAGACCCAAGCTGCCCCCACCTCAAACCTGTGCTGCCCTGACAGTCCCAAGGGAACCCTACAAACTGACATCGGGAACCTGGGCTGGCCACTTTTCTTTCCCAGGGAAAAGGACCGGTCTGGGTCTCCAGGGGCCTGTGGCCCTGAGTGGCCGGACACCTCCAAAAATCCAAACGATCGAAGATGTGTCGCAGACCCAAGCTGCCCCCACCTCAAACCTGTGCTGCCCTTACAGTCCCAAAGGAACCCTACAAACTGACATCAGGAACCTGGGCTGGCCACTTTTCTTTCCCAGGGAAAAAGGCTGATCTTTGCCTCCAGGGGCCTGTGGCCCTGAAGTGGCCGGACACCTCTAAAAATCCAAACGATCGAAGATGTGTCGCAGACCCAAGCTGCCCCCACCTCAAACCTGTGCTGCCCTGACAGTCCCAAGGGAACCCTACAAACTGACATCAGGAACCTGGGCTGGCCACTTTTCTTTCCCAAGGAAAAAGGCTGATCTTTGCCTCCAGGGGCCTGTGGCCCTGACTGGCCGGACACCTCCAAAAATCCAAACGATCGAAGATGTGTCGCAGACCCAAGCTGCCCCCACCTCAAACCTGTGCTGCCCTGACAGTCCCAAAGGAACCCTACAAACTGACATCAGGAACCTGGGCTGGCCACTTTTCTTTCCCAGGGAAAAAGGCTGATCTTTGCCTCCAGGGGCCTGTGGCCCTGAAGTGGCCGGACACCTCCAAAAATCCAAACGATCGAAGATGTGTCGCAGACCCAAGCTGCCCCCACCTCAAACCTGTGCTGCCCTGACAGTCCCAAGGGAACCCTACAAACTGACATCAGGAACCTGGGCTGGCCACTTTTCTTTCCCAGGGAAAAGGACCAGTCTTTGTCTCCAGGGGCTTGTGGCCCTGAGTGGTCAGACACCTCCAAAAATCCAAACGATCGAAGATGTGTCGCAGACCCAAGCTGCCCCCACCTCAAACCTGTGCTGCCCTGACAGTCCCAAGGGAACCCTACAAACTGACATCAGGAACCTGGGCTGGCCACTTTTCTTTCCCAGGGAAAAGGACCAGTCTTTGTCTCCTGGGGCCTGTGGCCCTGAAGTGGCCGGACACCTCCAAAAATCCAAACGATCGAAGATGTGTCGCAGACCCAAGCTGCCCCCACCTCAAACCTGTGCTGCCCTGACAGTCCCAAGGGACCCCTACAAACTGACATCAGGAACCTGGGCTGGCCACTTTTCTTTCCCAGGGAAAAGGACTGGTCTTTGTCTCCAGGGGCCTTTGGCCCTGAAGTGGCCAGACACCTCCAAAAATCCAAACGATCGAAGATGTGTCGCAGACCCAAGCTGCCCCCACCTCAAACCTGTGCTGCCCTGACAGTCCCAAGGGAACCCTACAAACTGACATCAGGAACCTGGGCTGGCCACTTTTCTTTCCCAGGGAAAAGGACCAGTCTTTGTCTCCAGGGGCCTGTGGCCCTGAAGTGGCCGGACACCTCGAAAAATCCAAACGATCGAAGATGTGTCGCAGACCCAAGCTGCCCCCACCTCAAACCTGTGCTGCCCTGACAGTCCCAAGGGAACCCTACAAACTGACATCGGGAACCTGGGCTGGCCACTTTTCTTTCCCAGGGAAAAGGACCGGTCTTTGTCTCCAGGGGCCTGAGGCCCTGAGTGGCCGGACACCTCCAAAAATCCAAACGATCGAAGATGTGTCGCAGACCCAAGCTGCCCCCACCTCAACCCTGTGCTGCCCTGACAGTCCCAAGGGAACCCTACAAACTGACATCAGGATCCTGGGCTGGCCACTTTTCTTTCCCAGGGAAAAGGACCGGTCTTTGTCTCCAGGGGCCTGTGGCCCTGACTGGCCGGACACCTCCAAAAATCCAAACGATCGAAGATGTGTCGCAGACCCAAGCTGCCCCCACCTCAAACCTGTGCTGCCCTGACAGTCCCAAGGGAACCCTACAAACTGACATCAGGAACCTGGGCTGGCCACTTTTCTTTCCCAAGGAAAAAGGCTGATCTTTGCCTCCAGGGGCCTGTGGCCCTGAGTGGCCAGACACCTCCAAAAATCCAAACGATCGAGGATGTGTCGCAGACCCAAGCTGCCCCCACCTCAAACCTGTGCTGCCCTGACAGTCCCAAGGGAACCCTACAAACTGACATCAGGAACCTGGGCTGGCCACTTTTCTTTCCCAAGGAAAAAGCCTGATCTTTGCCTCCAGGGGCCTGTGGCCCTGAGTGGCCGGACACCTCCAAAAATCCAAACGATCGAAGATGTGTCGCAGACCCAAGCTGCCCCCAGCTCAAACCTGTGCTGCCCTGACAGTCCCAAGGGAACCCTACAAACTGACATCAGGAACCTGGGCTGGCCACTTTTCTTTCCCAAGGAAAAAGGACCAGTCTTTGTCTCCAGGGGCCTGTGGCCCTGAAGTGGCCGGACACCTCCAAAAATCCAAACGATCGAAGATGTGTCGCAGACCCAAGCTGCCCCCACCTCAAACCTGTGCTGCCCTGACAGTCCCAAAGGAACCCTACAAACTGACATCAGGAACCTGGGCTGGCCACTTTTCTTTCCCAGGGAAAAAGGCTGATCTTTGCCTCCAGGGACCTGTGGCCCTGAAGTGGCTGGACACATCCAAAAATCCAAACGATCGAAGATGTGTCGCAGACCCAAGCTGCCCCCACCTCAAACCTGTGCTGCCCTGACAGTCCCAAGGGAACCCTACAAACTGACATCGGGATCCTGGGCTGGCCACTTTTCTTTCCCAGGGAAAAGGGCCGGTCTTTGTCTCCAGGGGCCTGAGGCCCTGAGTGGCCGGACACCTCCAAAAATCCAAACGATCGAAGATGTGTCGCAGACCCAAGCTGCCCCCACCTCAAACCTGTGCTGCCCTGACAGTCCCAAGGGAACCCTACAAACTGACATCAGGAACCTGGGCTGGCCACTTTTCTTTCCCAGGGAAAAGTACTGGTCTTTGTCTCCAGGGGCCTGTGGCCCTGAAGTGGCCGGACAGCTCCAAAAATCCAAACGATCGAAGATGTGTCGCAGACCCAAGCTGCCCCCACCTCAAACCTGTGCTGCCCTGACAGTCCCAAGGGAACCCTACAAACTGACATCAGGAACCTGGGCTGGCCACTTTTCTTTCCCAGGGAAAAGGACCGGTCTTTGTCTCCAGGGGCCTGTGGCCCTGACTGGCCGGACACCTCCAAAAATCCAAACGATCGAAGATGTGTCGCAGACCCAAGCTGCCCCCAGCTCAAACCTGTGCTGCCCTGACAGTCCCAAGGGAACCCTACAAACTGACATCAGGAACCTGGGCTGGCCACTTTTCTTTCCCAAGGAAAAAGGCTGATCTTTGCCTCCAGGGGCTTGTGGCCCTGAGTGGCCGGACACATCCAAAAATCCTAATGATCGAAGATGTGTCGCAGACCCAAGCTGCCCCCACCTCAAACCTGTGCTGCCCTGACAGTCCCAAGGAAACCCTACAAATTGACATCAGGAACCTGGGCTGGCCACTTTTCTTTCCCAAGGAAAAAGGCTGATCTTTGCCTCCAGGGGCTTGTGGCCCTGAGTGGCCAGACACCTCCAAAAATCCAAACGATCGAGGATGTGTCGCAGACCCAAGCTGCCCCCACCTCAAACCTGTGCTGCCCTGACAGTCCCAAGGGAACCCTACAAACTGACATCAGGAACCTGGGCTGGCCACTTTTCTTTCCCAGGGAAAAGGACTGGTCTGTGTCTCCAGGGGCCTGTGGCCCTGAAGTGGCCGGACACCTCCAAAAATCCAAACGATCGAAGATGTGTCGCAGACCCAAGCTGCCCCCACCTCAAACCTGTGCTGCCCTGACAGTCCCAAGGGAACCCTACAAACTGACATCAGGAACCTGGGCTGGCCACTTTTCTTTCCCATGGAAAAAGGACCGGTCTCTGTCTCCAGGGGCCTGTGGCATTGAGTGGCCGGACACCTCCAAAAATCCAAACGATCGAAGATGTGTCGCAGACCCAAGCTGCCCCCAGCTCAAACCTGTGCTGCCCTGACAGTCCCAAAGGAACCCTACAAACTGACATCAGGAACCTGGGCTGGCCACTTTTCTTTCCCAGGGAAAAAGGCTGATCTTTGCCTCCAGGGACCTGTGGCCCTGAAGTGGCTGGACACATCCAAAAATCCAAACGATCGAAGATGTGTCGCAGACCCAAGCTGCCCCCAGCTCAAACCTGTGCTGCCCTGACAGTCCCAAGGGAACCCTACAAACTGACATCAGGAACCTGGGCTGGCCACTTTTCTTTCCCAGGGAAAAGGACCGGTCTGGGTCTCCAGGGGCCTGTGGCCCTGAGTGGCCGGACACCTCCAAAAATCCAAACGATCGAAGATGTGTCGCAGACCCAAGCTGCCCCCACCTCAAACCTGTGCTGCCCTGACAGTCCCAAGGGAACCCTACAAACTGACATCAGGAACCTGGGCTGGCCACTTTTCTTTCCCAGGGAAAAGGACCAGTCTTTGTCTCCAGGGGCCTGTGGCCCTGAAGTGGCCGGACACCTCCAAAAATCCAAACGATCGAAGATGTGTCGCAGACCCAACCTGCCCCACCTCAAACCTGTGCTGCCCTGACAGTCCCAAGGGAACCCTACAAACTGACATCAGGAACCTGGGCTGGCCACTTTTCTTTCCCAAGGAAAAAGGCTGATCTTTGCCTCCAGGGGCCTGTGGCCCTGAAGTGGCCGGACACCTCCAAAAATCCAAACGATCGAAGATGTGTCGCAGACCCAAGCTGCCCCCAGCTCAAACCTGTGCTGCCCTGACAGTCCCAAAGTAACCCTACAAACTGACATCAGGAACCTGGGCTGGCCACTTTTCTTTCTCAAGGGAAAATCCTGATATTTGCCTCCAGGGGCCTGTGGCCCTGAAGTGGCCGGACACCTCCAAAAATCCAAACGATCGAAGATGTGTCGCAGACCCAAGCTGCCCCCACCTCAAACCTGTGCTGCCCTGACAGTCCCAAGGGAACCCTACAAACTGACATCAGGAACCTGGGCTGGCCACTTTTCTTTCCCAGGGAAAAGGACCAGTCTTTGTCTCCAGGGGCCTGTGGCCCTGAAGTGGCCGGACACCTCCAAAAATCCAAACGATCGAAGATGTGTCGCAGACCCAAGCTGCCCCCACCTCAAACCTGTGCTGCCCTGACAGTCCCAAAGGAACCCTACAAACTGACATCAGGAACCTGGGCTGGCCACTTTTCTTTCCCAGGGAAAAAGGCTGATCTTTGCCTCCAGGGGCCTGTGGCCCTGAGTGGCCGGACACCTCCAAAAAATCCCAACAAGCCAGGATGTGCCCTCCACTGGCACCTTTCCAAAGCATTGCACTAGATTCCAGTAATACTCTGCATTTCCAGTGGTTCAGCCTGTCTGACCCTCATCCTGACCCTTAAAATGCACTAAGGAATTCTAAAACAGCCCTTAGGAAGGTGTAACAATGCCCTCAAAGACACCAGACAAGTCCTAAGAAGCCTTCCAAAATCCCCTAAATATTCCTAATAGTCCTGCAAAAACACTCAAGGAAACCTGCTCAGCCTCCAAAGCCTTCCTGGTGCTCTCTAGCCCACAGATGTCATCCCTACCTTTCTCCAGGGGGTCCTGTTGTCCTCTGAGGGTTCTGTCGTTGTCCTGGTGTGAGGGTCACTGCCTTGTTCCAGCGGGAGCGTTCCGGTGTGCTCTCGCTTTTAGGGTTGCTGTGTGGTGCTGCTGCTGGCAGGGCTGAAAAGGGAAAAGGCTCTTGTTAGGGGGGCTGCTTAGGCTGAGGTTAGGGCTGGGGGGAGAGGTGGTGCTCCTGTACCCTAACTTGCCTCCTAAGCTGTACCCTGTAGCCCTGATCTCCACTGCACTGTCCAGCCCTCAAGCCCTCGCCCTTTACCCCTCAACCTCTCCCTCTGCCCCCCAGCCCTCAGGCTCTGTGTGTCACCCTCGAGCCCCCCCTTTGCCCCTCAAGCCCCCTCTCAGCTGCCCCTCAGCTCCTGTGCGTCACCCTTAATCCCTCTCCTTTGCCCCTCAGCCCCCAGCTTCTCTGTGTCATGCTCCAGCTGCCCCTGCCCCCCTCAGCATCTCTCTGTCACCCACTGTCCCCTTTCCCCGTGCCTCCCTCAGCTCCCAGCCTCTGTCACCCTCAAGCCCCCACAGTGCCCCTCAGCCTCTATGTGCTGTGCCATGAAAAAACATAAAATTTCCCTAAAAACCCCTCATCTTCAAAATGTTCTAAAAGCCCCACAAAAACATAACAATAGCCTCAGAATACCCTTAAAATACAAGAAAAATACCCTACTTTTAAAAAAACCCTAAAACACACCTAAATATCCCTAAAAAACCTTTAAGAAATCCCTCAATATTCCTAAAAGAGCTCTAAAAATACCCCAAAATACTTAAAATGCCCTGATAAGACCCTAAAAAAACCTAAAAGTTCCCTCAAAAGACCTAAAAATACCCTAGTCCTAAGAGTCCTCCACATACCCTCAATAGACCTAAAAAAGCCCCAAGAACACCCCAAAAAAAACCCATAAACATTCTAATTAGTAGTAAGAAAGCCATGAAAATACCCTAAAAAAAATCTTTTAAAAGCCCTAAAAAAGCCCTAAAAGTATCCTAAATAGTCACAGAAAATTCCTAAAAAGCTCCTGTGAAAAAAACCCTAAAATATCTTTTTAAAGCCCTAAAAAACCCCTAAAAAAGTGCTCAGTCCCCAACCTCTACCAGTCACTCTCTAGCCAGCAAACATCATCCCTACCTTTTCATTAGGGTCACTGCCTGCAGCTGCTGGGAGGGTTCTGGGGCTGTCCCAGCAGTAGGGTTGCTGCCTGCAGCTGCTGTTGAGGAACACTGGTGTTCTAGGGGTGTGTTTAGGGTGAGCTTAGGGTTGGGGTGAGGGCTGCTGCTGTACCCTAACCCTTCCTGGTACCCCGTGCCCTGTCCTTTGTACCCCTAACCCTCAGGGTCAGCTCTCCACCTGTCAAGTCCCCCCCTTTTTGCCCCTCAGCCCGCAATGTCTGTGTGTCACCCCAAGCCCCCCGACACTGTCCTGTGGCCCCCTAACCTCCACCGTGCACTTTCCACCCTTGTAGGGGTGGTTTTAAGGGTGAGGTTAAGGGTGCTGTGAGGGCTGGTTCACCTGTCACCCTCAGGCACCCCCCCACTTTGTCCCTCAGGACAGCCCCTGCCTCTCAGCCTCCTTGTGTCACCCTCAGGTTCCCACCGCAGCCTCTCAGCGTCTCTGTGCCACCCTGGAGCCCCCCTTTTTGACTCCTAAAGACCCCTTCTGCCTCTCAGCTGCCCCCATGTTCTGTGTCACCCTCCAGCCCCCTCCCCTCAGCCCCAGCTGCCTTTGTGACACCGCGCGGCCCACAGATGCCATCCCTGCCTGTTTTCTTTGGGTGTTGTCCTGCTGTGAGGGCCGCACTATCCCCACGAGTCCGGGCTCCCATGTCCTGCTGCAGGGAGTCACACCTGGGGCATGGGAGGAGTGAGGGATGGGGCAGGGGCGGGATGGGGAGGGGTGAAGGGTGGAGAGAGACTGGGGAAGGGGTGGGCTGGAAGGACAAGTAGGGGTGAGGGGTGGAGACGGGGACAGAGCAGAACAGGGCAGAGGGAAGAGGGACATTTGGAGGGGGCACTCCACATATCCCAGACCAAAGCTGCAGCAAAATACAATTTTAGTGGACAGGGCAAAGCCAAAAACCACCTGCAAACTGACACCAGGAACCAGGGCTGGCCACATTTCTTTCCCAGGAAAAAGGGCATGTCAGGGCCACAGACCCCTGGAGGCAAAGATCAGCCTTTTTCCTTGAGAAAGAAAAGTGGCCAGCCCAGGTTCCTGATGTCAGTTTGTAGGGTTCCCTTGGGACTGTCAGGGCAGCACAGGTTTGAGGTGGGGGCAGCTTGGGTCTGCGACACATCTTCGATCGTTTGGATTTTTGGAGGTGTCCGGCCACTCAGGGCCACAGGACCCTGGAGACAAAGATCAGCTTTTTTCCTTTGGAAAGAAAAGTGGTCAGCCCAGGTTCTTAATGTCAGTTTGTAGGGTTCCCTTGGGACTGTCAGGGCAGCACAGGTTTGAGGTGGGGGCAGCTTGGGTCTGCGACACATCCTCGATCGTTAGGATTTTTGGAGGTGTCCAGCCACTCAGGGCCACAGGACCCTGGAGACAAAGACCGGCCCTTTTCCCTGGGAAAGAAAAGTGGCCAGCCCAGGTTCTTAATGTCAGTTTGTAGGGTTCCCTTGGGACTGTCAGGGCAGCACAGGTGTGAGGTGGGGGCAGCTTGGGTCTGCGACACATCCTCGATCGTTAGGATTTGTGGAGGTGTCCAGCCACTCAGGGCCACAGGACCCTGGAGACAAAGACCGGCCCTTTTCCCTGGGAAAGAAAAGTGGCCAGCCCAGGTTCTTAATGTCAGTTTGTAGGGTTCCTTTGGGACGGTCAGGGCAGCACAGGTGTGAGGTGGGGGCAGCTTGGGTCTGTGACACATCCTCGATCGTTTGGATTTTTGGACGTAGCCGGCCACTGAGGACCACAGGCCCATGGAAACAAAGTTCAGCCTTTTTCCTTGGAAAGAAAAGTGGTCAGCCCTGGTTCCTGATGTCAGTTTGTAGGGTTCCCTTGGGACTGTCAGGGCAGCACAGGTTTGAGGTGGGAGCAGCTTGGGTCTGCAACACATGCTCGATCGTTCGGAATTTTTGGACGTAGCCTGCCACTGAGGGCCACAGGCCCCTGGAGACAAAGATCAGCTTTTTTCCTTTGGAAAGAAAAGTGGTCAGCCCACGTTCTTAATGTCAGTTTGTAGGGTTCCCTTGGGACTGTCAGGGCAGCACAGGGTTGAGGTGGGGGCAGCTTAGGTCTGCGACACATCCTCGATCGTTCAGATTTTGGGACGCAGCCGGCCACTGAGGGCCTAACCCTAAACCCTAAACCCAAACCCTAACCCCTAACCCTACAAGATGGTGGCACCCCTGTGGTCACATGATGGGGAGTAAAATGGCAGCACCTGTGTGGTCATGTGACAGGGAGCAAGATGGTGGCGCCCATAGGGTCACGTGATGGGGAGCAAGGTGGCGGTGTCTACATGGTGGGGGTGATGTGGGTAGTGGGTATTGTAATGTGCCAGGTGGAGCACTAATTAGGGGTTGTATAGGTATATATAAAAAAGAAGAAAAACTATATGTCCGGTGCAGCAGTAGAAAGTTTCAGGCTCCCGGGGCGTAAATTCATTTTTTTTTTTAATAATTACTTAAAGTTTGTTTTTTATTTTACTCCCAGGGAGCCTGAAAGTTTCTACTGCTGCTTTTTGAAAGCTAGAAAGGGAAACAAAGTTAGAAATGAAAAGATGGAAAGAAAGAAAAAGACAGACTTAAGAGAGGACTTAAGAGAGCACTTAAGAGAGCACTTAAGAGAGCACTTAAGAGAGGACTTAAGAGAGGACTTAAGAGAGCACTTAAGAGACGACTTAAGAGAGGACTTAAGAGAGGACTTAAGAGAGCACTTAAGAGAGCACTTAAGAGACGACTTAAGAGAGCACTTAAGAGACGACTTAAGAGAGGACTTAAGAGAGCACTTAAGAGAGGACTTAAGAGAGGACTTAAGAGAGCACTTAAGAGAGCACTTAAGAGAGCACTTAAGAGAGGACTTAAGAGAGCACTTAAGAGAGGACTTAAGAGAGGACTTAAGAGAGCACTTAAGAGAGCACTTAAGAGAGGACTTAAGAGAGCACTTAAGAGACGACTTAAGAGAGGACTTAAGAGAGCACTTAAGAGAGGACTTAAGAGAGGACTTAAGAGAGCACTTAAGAGAGCACTTAAGAGAGGACTTAAGAGAGGACTTAAGAGAGCACTTAAGAGAGCACTTAAGAGAGGACTTAAGAGAGCACTTAAGAGAGCACTTAAGAGAGGACTTAAGAGACGACTTAAGAGAGGACTTAAGAGAGCACTTAAGAGAGCACTTAAGAGACGACTTAAGAGACTACTTAAGAGACGAAAAGAAATAGGAAGAGAATGGCAAAGAGTAAAAAAATGAGAAGGGTTACAGTGAAAAAGAAAGAGGGTGAGAGTGAAAAAGAGGACAAAAGAATAGAGAAAAAAAAGAAGCTGGAGAGAAAAAGAAATAAAGAGTAAAAGCATCAACTAGAGAGACAAATAAATAGTTAGAAATAGTGAAACAGAGAAACAGAAGAAAAGACATACAGGGAAATAGAGAAGCAGAGAGAGAGAGAGTTAGAAACAGTGAGAAACAGAAACAAAGTTAGGGACGGACAGAAATGACAGGACAAAAAGAAAACTAAGAGAAGAAGCAAAGGAAGAAATACAGTGGGGAAAAAAAAAATTACTAAACCACACCAAAAAAACACAGGAGCAAAAGGGGGAAGGGGAGGGAGCGGGGGGCATCATTATTAGGGTTGATTCAAATTTATTGAATATTTTTTTTTATTTACACTCCAGCAAAACACATGGAAACGATGTATAACAATGGGAACCCTACAAACTGACATCAGGAACCTGGGCTGGCCACTTTTCTTTCCCAAGGAAAAAGGCTGATCTTTGCCTCCAGGGGCCTGTGGCCCTGAGTGGCCAGACACCTCCAAAAATCCAAACGATCGAAGATGTGTCGCAGACCCAAGCTGCCCCCAGCTCAAACCTGTGCTGCCCTGACAGTCCCAAGGGAACCCTACAAACTGACATCAGGAACCTGGGCTGGCCACTTTTCTTTCCCAGGGAAAATAGACCGTTCTCTGTCTCCAGGGGCCTGTGGCATTGAGTGGCCCGACACCTCCAAAAATCCAAACGATCGAAGATGTGTCACAGACCCAAGCTGCCCCCACCTCAAACCTGTGCTGCCCTGACAGTCCCAAGGGAACCCTACAAACTGACATCAGGAACCTGGGCTGGCCACTTTTCTTTCCCTGGGAAAAGGACCGGTCTGGGTCTCCAGGGGCCTGTGGCCCTGAGTGGCCGGACACCTCCAAAAATCCAAACGATCGAAGATGTGTCGCAGACCCAAGCTGCCCCCACCTCAAACCTGTGCTGCCCTGACAGTCCCAAAGGAACCCTACAAACTGACATCAGGAACCTGGGCTGGCCACTTTTCTTTCCCAGGGAAAAGGACTGGTCTTTGTCTCCAGGGGCCTGTGGCCCTGAAGTGGCCAGACACCTCCAAAAATCCAAACGATCGAAGATGTGTCGCAGACCCAAGCTGCCCCCACCTCAAACCTGTGCTGCCCTGACAGTCCCAAGGGAACCCTACAAATTGACATCAGGAACCTGGGCTGGCCACTTTTCTTTCCCAAGGAAAAAGGCTGATCTTTGCCTCCAGGGGCTTGTGGCCCTGAGTGGCCAGACACCTCCAAAAATCCAAACGATCGAGGATGTGTCGCAGACCCAAGCTGCCCCCACCTCAAACCTGTGCTGCCCTGACAGTCCCAAGGGAACCCTACAAACTGACATCAGGAACCTGGGCTGGCCACTTTTCTTTCCCAAGGAAAAAGGCTGATCTTTGCCTCCAGGGGCCTGTGGCCCTGAGTGGCCGGACACCTCCAAAAATCCAAACGATCGAAGATGTGTCGCAGACCCAAGCTGCCCCCACCTCAAACCTGTGCTGCCCTGACAGTCCCAAGGGAACCCTACAAACTGACATCAGGAACCTGGGCTGGCCACTTTTCTTTCCCAAGGAAAAAGGACCGGTCTTTGTCTCCAGGGGCCTGTGGCCCTGAAGTGGCCGGACACCTCCAAAAATCCAAACGATCGAAGATGTGTCGCAGACCCAAGCTGCCCCCACCTCAAACCTGTGCTGCCCTGACAGTCCCAAGGGAACCCTACAAACTGACATCGGGAACCTGGGCTGGCCACTTTTCTTTCCCAGGGAAAAGGACCGGTCTTTGTCTCCAGGGGCCTGAGGCCCTGAGTGGCCGGACACCTCCAAAAATCCAAACGATCGAAGATGTGTCGCAGACCCAAGCTGCCCCCACCTCAAACCTGTGCTGCCCTGACAGTCCCAAGGGAACCCTACAAACTGACATCAGGAACCTGGGCTGGCCACTTTTCTTTCCCAAGGAAAAAGGCTGATCTTTGCCTCCAGGGGCCTGTGGCCCTGAAGTGGCCGGACACCTCCAAAAACCCAAACGATCGAAGATGTGTCGCAGACCCAAGCTGCCCCCACCTCAAACCTGTGCTGCCCTGACAGTCCCAAAGGAACCCTAAAAACTGACATCAGGAACCTGGGCTGGCCACTTTTCTTTCCCAGGGAAAAGGACCAGTCTTTGTCTCCAGGGGCCTGTGGCCCTGAAGTGGCCGGACACCTCCAAAAATCCAAACGATCGAGGATGTGTCGCAGACCCAAGCTGCCCCCACCTCAAACCTGTGCTGCCCTGACAGTCCCAAGGGAACCCTACAAACTGACATCAGGAACCTGGGCTGGCCACTTTTCTTTCCCATGGAAAAAGGACCGTTCTCTGTCTCCAGGGGCCTGTGGCATTGAGTGGCCCGACACCTCCAAAAATCCAAACGATCGAAGATGTGTCACAGACCCAAGCTGCCCCCACCTCAAACCTGTGCTGCCCTGACAGTCCCAAGGGAACCCTACAAACTGACATCAGGAACCTGGGCTGGCCACTTTTCTTTCCCTGGGAAAAGGACCGGTCTGGGTCTCCAGGGGCCTGTGGCCCTGAGTGGCCGGACACCTCCAAAAATCCAAACGATCGAAGATGTGTCGCAGACCCAAGCTGCCCCCAGCTCAAACCTGTGCTGCCCTGACAGTCCCAAGGGAATCCTACAAACTGACATCAGGAACCTGGGCTGGCCACTTTTCTTTCCCAGGGAAAAGGACCGGTCTTTGTCTCCAGGGGCCTGTGGCCCTGACTGGCCGGACACCTCCAAAAATCCAAACGATCGAGGATGTGTCGCAGACCCAAGCTGCCCCCACCTCAAACCTGTGCTGCCCTGACAGTCCCAAAGGAACCCTACAAACTGACATCAGGAACCTGGGCTGGCCACTTTTCTTTCCCAGGGAAAAAGGCTGATCTTTGCCTCCAGGGGCCTGTGGCCCTGAAGTGGCCGGACACCTCCAAAAATCCAAACGATCGAAGATGTGTCGCAGACCCAAGCTGCCCCCACCTCAAACCTGTGCTGCCCTGACAGTCCCAAGGGAATCCTACAAACTGACATCAGGAACCTGGGCTGGCCACTTTTCTTTCCCAGGGAAAAGGACCGGTCTTTGTCTCCAGGGGCCTGTGGCCCTGACTGGCCGGACACCTCCAAAAATCCAAACGATCGAGGATGTGTCGCAGACCCAAGCTGCCCCCACCTCAAACCTGTGCTGCCCTGACAGTCCCAAAGGAACCCTACAAACTGACATCAGGAACCTGGGCTGGCCACTTTTCTTTCCCAGGGAAAAAGGCTGATCTTTGCCTCCAGGGGCCTGTGGCCCTGAAGTGGCCGGACACCTCCAAAAATCCAAACGATCGAAGATGTGTCGCAGACCCAAGCTGCCCCCAGCTCAAACCTCTGCTGCCCTGACAGTCCCAAGGGAACCCTACAAACTGACATCAGGAACCTGGGCTGGCCACTTTTCTTTCCCAGGGAAAAGGACCGGTCCGGGTCTCCAGGGGCCTGTGGCCCTGACTGGCCGGACACCTCCAAAAATCCAAACGATCGAAGATGTGTCGCAGACCCAAGCTGCCCCCACCTCAAACCTGTGCTGCCCTGACAGTCCCAAGGGAACCCTACAAACTGACATCAGGAACCTGGGCTGGCCACTTTTCTTTCCCAGGGAAAAGGACCAGTCTTTCTCTCCAGGGGCTTGTGGCCCTGAGTGGCCAGACACCTCCAAAAATCCAAACGATCGAAGATGTGTCGCAGACCCAAGCTGCCCCCACCTCAAACCTGTGCTGCCCTGACAGTCCCAAGGGAACCCTACAAACTGACATCAGGAACCTGGGCTGGCCACTTTTCTTTCCCAGGGAAAAGGGCTGATCTTTGCCTCCAGGGGCCTGTGGCCCTGACTGGCCGGACACATCCAAAAATCCAAACGATCGAGGATGTGTCGCAGACCCAAGCTGCCCCCACCTCAAACCTGTGCTGCCCTGACAGTCCCAAGGGAACCCTACAAACTGACATCGGGAACCTGGGCTGGCCACTTTTCTTTCCCTGGGAAAATAGCTGATCTTTGCCTCCAGGGGCCTGTGGCCCTGAGTGGCCGGACACCTCCAAAAATCCAAACGATCGAAGATGTGTCGCAGACCCAAGCTGCCCCCACCTCAAACCTGTGCTGCCCTGACAGTCCCAAAGGAACCCTACAAACTGACATCAGGAACCTGGGCTAGCCACTTTTCTTTCCCAGGGAAAAAGGCTGATCTTTGCCTCCAGGGGCCTGTGGCCCTGAAGTGGCCGGACACCTCCAAAAATCCAAACGATCGAAGATGTGTCGCAGACCCAAGCTGCCCCCACCTCAAACCTGTGCTGCCCTGACAGTCCCAAGGGAACCCTACAAACTGACATCAGGAACCTGGGCTGGCCACTTTTCTTTCCCAGGGAAAAGGACCGGTCTTTGTCTCCAGGGGCCTGTGGCCCTGACTGGCCGGACACCTCCAAAAATCCAAACGATCGAGGATGTGTCGCAGACCCAAGCTGCCCCCACCTCAAACCTGTGCTGCCCTGACAGTCCCAAAGGAACCCTACAAACTGACATCAGGAACCTGGGCTGGCCACTTTTCTTTCCCAGGGAAAAGGACCGGTCTTTGTCTCCAGGGGCCTGTGGCCCTGACTGGCCGGACACCTCCAAAAATCCAAACGATCGAAGATGTGTCGCAGACCCAAGCTGCCCCCACCTCAAACCTGTGCTGCCCTGACAGTCCCAAGGGAACCCTACAAACTGACATCAGGAACCTGGGCTGGCCACTTTTCTTTCCCAGGGAAAAGGACCGGTCTTTGTCTCCAGGGGCCTGTGGCCCTGAAGTGGCCGGACACCTCCAAAAATCCTAACGATCGAAGATGTGTCGCAGACCCAAGCTGCCCCCACCTCAAACCTGTGCTGCCCTGACAGTCCCAAGGGAACCCTACAAACTGACATCAGGAACCTGGGCTGGCCACTTTTCTTTCCCAAGGAAAAAGGCTGATCTTTGCCTCCAGGGGCCTGTGGCCCTGAAGTGGCCGGACACCTCCAAAAATCCAAACGATCGAAGATGTGTCGCAGACCCAAGCTGCCCCCACCTCAAACCTGTGCTGCCCTGACAGTCCCAAGGGAACCCTACAAACTGACATCGGGAACCTGGGCTGGCCACTTTTCTTTCCCAGGGAAAAGGACCAGTCTTTGTCTCCAGGGGCCTGTGGCCCTGAAGTGGCCGGACACCTCCAAAAATCCAAACGATCGAAGATGTTTCGCAGACCCAAGCTGCCCCCACCTCAAACCTGTGCTGCCCTGAGAGTCCCAAGGGAACCCTACAAATTGACATCAGGAACCTGGGCTGGCCACTTTTCTTTCCCAAGGAAAAAGGCTGATCTTTGCCTCCAGGGGCTTGTGGCCCTGAGTGGCCAGACACCTCCAAAAATCCAAACGATCGAGGATGTGTCGCAGACCCAAGCTGCCCCCACCTCAAACCTGTGCTGCCCTGACAGTCCCAAGGGAACCCTACAAACTGACATCAGGAACCTGGGCTGGCCACTTTTCTTTCCCAAGGAAAAAGGCTGATCTTTGCCTCCAGGGGCCTGTGGCCCTGAGTGGCCGGACACCTCCAAAAATCCAAACGATCGAAGATGTGTCGCAGACCCAAGCTGCCCCCACCTCAAACCTGTGCTGCCCTGACAGTCCCAAGGGAACCCTACAAACTGACATCGGGAACCTGGGCTGGCCACTTTTCTTTCCCAAGGAAAAGGACCGGTCTGGGTCTCCAGGGGCCTGTGGCCCTGAGTGGCCGGACACCTCCAAAAATCCAAACGATCGAAGATGTGTCGCAGACCCAAGCTGCCCCCACCTCAAACCTGTGCTGCCCTGACAGTCCCAAAGGAACCCTACAAACTGACATCAGGAACCAGGGCTGGCCACTTTTCTTTCCCAGGGAAAAAGGCTGATCTTTGCCTCCAGGGGCCTGTGGCCCTGAAGTGGCCAGACACCTCCAAAAATCCAAACGATCGAAGATGTGTCGAAGACCCAAGCTGCCCCCAGCTCAAACCTGTGCTGCCCTGACAGTCCCAAGGGAACCCTACAAACTGACATCAGGAACCTGGGCTGGCCACTTTTCTTTCCCAGGGAAAAGGACCAGTCTTTGTCTCCAGGGGCCTGTGGCCCTGAAGTGGCCGGACACCTCCAAAAATCCAAACGATCGAAGATGTGTCGCAGACCCAAGCTGCCCCCACCTCAAACCTGTGCTGCCCTGACAGTCCCAAAGGAACCCTACAAACTGACATCAGGAACCTGGGCTGGCCACTTTTCTTTCTCAAGGAAAAAGCCTGATATTTGCCTCCAGGGGCCTGTGGCCCTGAGTGGCCGGACACCTCCAAAAATCCAAACGATCGAAGATGTGTCGCAGACCCAAGCTGCCCCCACCTCAAACCTGTGCTGCCCTGACAGTCCCAAGGGAACCCTACAAACTGACATCAGGAACCTGGGCTGGCCACTTTTCTTTCCCAAGGAAAAAGGCTGATCTTTGCCTCCAGGGGCTTGTGGCCCTGAGTGGCCAGACACCTCCAAAAATCCAAACGATCGAAGATGTGTCGCAGACCCAAGCTGCCCCCACCTCAAACCTGTGCTGCCCTGACAGTCCCAAGGGAACCCTACAAACTGACATCAGGAACCTGGGCTGGCCACTTTTCTTTCCCAAGGAAAAAGGCTGATCTTTGCCTCCAGGGGCCTGTGGCCCTGACTGGCCGGACACCTCCAAAAATCCAAACGATCGAAGATGTGTCGCAGACCCAGGCTGCCCCCACCTCAAACCTGTGCTGCCCTGACAGTCCCAAAGGAACCCTACAAACTGACATCAGGAACCTGGGCTGGCCACTTTTCTTTCCCAGGGAAAAAGGCTGATCTTTGCCTCCAGGGGCCTGTGGCCCTGAAGTGGCCGGACACATCCAAAAATCCAAACGATCGAAGATGTGTCGCAGACCCAAGCTGCCCCCACCTCACACCTGTGCTGCCCTGACAGTCCCAAGGGACCCCTACAAACTGACATCAGGAACCTGGGCTGGCCACTTTTCTTTCCCAAGGAAAAAGGCTGATCTTTGCCTCCAGGGGCCTGTGGCCCTGAGTGGCCAGACACCTCCAAAAATCCAAACGATCGAAGATGTGTCGCAGACCCAAGCTGCCCCCACCTCAAACCTGTGCTGCCCTGACAGTCCCAAGGGAACCCTACAAACTGACATCAGGAACCTGGGCTGGCCACTTTTCTTTCCCAGGGAAAAGGACCAGTCTTTGTCTCCAGGGGCCTGTGGCATTGAGTGGCCCGACACCTCCAAAAATCCAAACGATCGAAGATGTGTCGCAGACCCAAGCTGACCCCAGCTCAAACCTGTGCTGCCCTGACAGTCCCAAGGGAACCCTACAAACTGACATTAGGAACCTGGGCTGGCCACTTTTCTTTCCCAAGGAAAAAGGACCGGTCTTTGTCTCCAGGGACCTGTGGCATTGAGTGGCCCGACACCTCCAAAAATCCAAACGATCGAAGATGTGTCGCAGACCCAAGCTGACCCCAGCTCAAACCTGTGCTGCCCTGACAGTCCCAAGGGAACCCTACAAACTGACATCAGGAACCTGGGCTGGCCACTTTTCTTTCCCAGGGAAAAGGACCAGTCTTTGTCTCCAGGGGCCTGTGGCCCTGAAGTGGCCGGACACCTCCAAAAATCCAAACGATCGAAGATGTGTCGCAGACCCAAGCTGCCCCCACCTCAAACCTGTGCTGCCCTGACAGTCCCAAGGGAACCCTACAAACTGACATCGGGAACCTGGGCTGGCCACTTTTCTTTCCCTGGGAAAAGGACCGGTCTGGGTCTCCAGGGGCCTGTGGCCCTGAGTGGCCGGACACCTCCAAAAATCCAAACGATCGAAGATGTGTCGCAGACCCAAGCTGCCCCCACCTCAAACCTGTGCTGCCCTGACAGTCCCAAAGGAACCCTACAAACTGACATCAGGAACCTGGGCTGGCCACTTTTCTTTCCCAGGGAAAAAGGCTGATCTTTGCCTCCAGGGGCCTGTGGCCCTGAAGTGGCCGGACACCTCTAAAAATCCAAACGATCGAAGATGTGTCGCAGACCCAAGCTGCCCCCACCTCAAACCTGTGCTGCCCTGACAGTCCCAAGGGAACCCTACAAACTGACATCAGGAACCTGGGCTGACCACTTTTCTTTCCAAAGGAAAAAAAGCTGATATTTGCCTCCAGGGTCCTGTGGCCCTGAAGTGGCCGGACACCTCCAAAAATCCAAACGATCGAAGATGTGTCGCAGACCCAAGCTGCCCCCAGCTCAAACCTGTGCTGCCCTGATAGTCCCAAGGGAACCCTACAAACTGACATCAGGAACCTGGGCTGGCCACTTTTCTTTCCCAGGGAAAAGAACTGGTCTTTGTCTCCAGGGGCCTGTGGCCCTGAAGTGGCCAGACACCTCCAAAAATCCAAACGATCGAAGATGTGTCGCAGACCCAAGCTGCCCCCACCTCAAACCTGTGCTGCCCTGACAGTCCCAAGGGAACCCTACAAACTGACATCAGGAACCTGGGCTGGCCACTTTTCTTTCCCAATGAAAAAGGCTGATCTTTGCCTCCAGGGGCCTGTGGCCCTGAGTGGCCAGACACCTCCAAAAATCCAAACGATCGAAGATGTGTCGCAGACCCAAGCTGCCCCCACCTCAAACCTGTGCTGCCCTGACAGTCCCAAGGGAACCCTACAAACTGACATCAGGAACCTGGGCTGGCCACTTTTCTTTCCCAGGGAAAAGGACCAGTCTTTGTCTCCAGGGGCCTGTGGCCCTGAAGTGGCCGGACACCTCCAAAAATCCAAACGATCGAAGATGTGTCGCAGACCCAAGCTGCCCCCACCTCAAACCTGTGCTGCCCTGACAGTCCCAAGGGAACCCTACAAACTGACATCAGGAACCTGGGCTGGCCACTTTTCTTTCCCAGGGAAAAGGACCAGTCTTTGTCTCCAGGGGCCTGTGGCCCTGAAGTGGCCGGACACCTCCAAAAATCCAAACGATCGAAGATGTGTCGCAGACCCAAGCTGCCCCCACCTCAAACCTGTGCTGCCCTGACAGTCCCAAGGGAACCCTACAAACTGACATCAGGAACCTGGGCTGGCCACTTTTCTTTCCCAAGGAAAAAGGCTGATCTTTGCCTCCAGGGGCCTGTGGCCCTGAGTGGCCGGACACCTCCAAAAAATCCCAACAAGCCAGGATGTGCCCTCCACTGGCACCTTTCCAAAGCATTGCACTAGATTCCAGTAATACTCTGCATTTCCAGTGGTTCAGCCTGTCTGACCCTCATCCTGACCCTTAAAATGCACTAAGGAATTCTAAAACAGCCCTTAGGAAGGTGTAACAATGCCCTCAAAGACACCAGACAAGTCCTAAGAAGCCTTCCAAAATCCCCTAAATATTCCTAATAGTCCTGCAAAAACACTCAAGGAAACCTGCTCAGCCTCCAAAGCCTTCCTGGTGCTCTCTAGCCCACAGATGTCATCCCTACCTTTCTCCAGGGGGTCCTGTTGTCCTCTGAGGGTTCTGTCGTTGTCCTGGTGTGAGGGTCACTGCCTTGTCCTAGCGGGAGCGTTCCGGTGTGCTCTCGCTGTTAGGGTTGCTGTGTGGTGCTGCTGCTGGCAGGGCTGAAAAGGGAAAAGGCTCTTGTTAGGGGGGCTGCTTAGGCTGAGGTTAGGGCTGGGGGGAGAGGTGGTGCTCCTGTACCCTAACTTGCCTCCTAAGCTGTACCCTGTAGCCCTGATCTCCACTGCACTGTCCAGCCCTCAAGCCCTCGCCCTTTACCCCTCAACCTCTCCCTCTGCCCCCCAGCCCTCAGGCTCCGTGTGTCACCCTCGAGCCCCCCCTTTGCCCCTCAAGCCCCCTCTCAGCTGCCCCTCAGCTCCTGTGCGTCACCCTTAATCCCTCTCCTTTGCCCCTCAGCCCCCAGCTTCTCTGTGTCATGCTCCAGCTGCCCCTGCCCCCCTCAGCATCTCTCTGTCACCCACTGTCCCCTTTCCCCGTGCCTCCCTCAGCTCCCAGCCTCTGTCACCCTCAAGCCCCCACAGTGCCCCTCAGCCTCTATGTGCTGTGCCATGAAAAAACATAAAATTTCCCTAAAAACCCCTCATCTTCAAAATGTTCTAAAAGCCCCACAAAAACATAACAATAGCCTCAGAATACCCTTAAAATACAAGAAAAATACCCTACTTTTAAAAAAACCCTAAAACACACCTAAATATCCCTAAAAAACCTTTAAGAAATCCCTCAATATTCCTAAAAGAGCTCTAAAAATACCCCAAAATACTTAAAATGCCCTGATAAGACCCTAAAAAAACCTAAAAGTTCCCTCAAAAGACCTAAAAATACCCTAGTCCTAAGAGTCCTCCACATACCCTCAATAGACCTAAAAAAGCCCCAAGAACACCCCAAAAAAACCCCATAAACATTCTAATTAGTAGTAAGAAAGCCATGAAAATACCCTAAAAAAAATCTTTTAAAAACCCTAAAAAAGCCCTAAAAGTATCCTAAATAGTCACAGAAAATTCCTAAAAAGCTCCTGTGAAAAAAACCCTAAAATATCTTTTTAAAGCCCTAAAAAACCCCTAAAAAAGTGCTCAGTCCCCAACCTCTACCAGTCACTCTCTAGCCAGCAAACATCATCCCTACCTTTTCATTAGGGTCACTGCCTGCAGCTGCTGGGAGGGTTCTGGGGCTGTCCCAGCATTAGGGTCACTGCCTGCAGCTGCTGTTGAGGAAAACTGGTGTTCTAGGGGTGTGTTTAGGGTGAGCTTAGGGTTGGGGTGAGGGCTGCTGCTGTACCCTAACCCTTCCTGGTACCCCGTGCCCTGTCCTTTGTACCCCTAACCCTCAGGGTCAGCTCTCCACCTGTCAAGTCCCCCCCTTTTTGCCCCTCAGCCCGCAATGTCTGTGTGTCACCCCAAGCCCCCCGACACTGTCCTGTGGCCCCCTAACCTCCACCGTGCACTTTCCACCCTTGTAGGGGTGGTTTTAAGGGTGAGGTTAAGGGTGCTGTGAGGGCTGGTTCACCTGTCACCCTCAGGTACCCCCCCACTTTGTCCCTCAGGACAGCCCCTGCCTCTCAGCCTCCTTGTGTCACCCTCAGGTTCCCACCGCAGCCTCTCAGCGTCTCTGTGCCACCCTGGAGCCCCCCTTTTTGACTCCTAAAGACCCCTTCTGCCTCTCAGCTGCCCCCATCTTCTGTGTCACCCTCCAGCCCCCTCCCCTCAGCCCCAGGTACCTTTGTGACACCGCGCGGCCCACAGACGTCGTCCCTGCCTGTTTTCTTTGGGTGTTGTCCTGCTGCGAGGGCCGCACTATCCCCACGAGTCCGGGCTCCCATGTCCTGCTGCAGGGAGTCACACCTGGGGCATGGGAGGAGTGAGGGATGGGGCAGGGGCGGGATGGGGAGGGGTGAAGGGTGGAGAGAGACTGGGGAAGGGGTGGGCTGGAAGGACAAGTAGGGGTGAGGGGTGGAGACGGGGACAGAGCAGAACAGGGCAGAGGGAAGAGGGACATTTGGAGGGGGCAGTCCACATATCCCAGACCAAAGCTGCAGCAAAATACAATTTTAGTGGACAGGGCAAAGCCAAACACCACCTGCAAATTGACATCAGGAACCAGGGCTGGCCACTTTTCTTTCCCAGGGAAAAAGGGCATGTCAGGGCCACAGACCCCTGGAGGCAAAGATCAGCCTTTTTCCTTGGGAAAGAAAAGTGGCCAGCCCAGGTTCCTGATGTCAGTTTGTAGGGTTCCCTTGGGACTGTCAGGGCAGCACAGGTTGGAGGTGGGGGCAGCTTGGGTCTGCGACACATCTTCGATCGTTCGGATTTTGGGATGCAGCCGGCCACTGAGGGACATAGGCTCCTGGAGACAAAGACCGGCCCTTTTCCCTGGGAAAAAAATGTGGCCAGCCCAGGTTCTTAATGTCAGTTTGTAGGGGTCCCTTGGGACTGTCAGGGCAGCACAGATTTGAGGTGGGGGCAGCTTGGGTCTGCGACACATCTTCGATCGTTTGGAATTTTGGAGGTTCCCAGCCACTGAGGGCCACAGGCCCCTGGAGACAAAGATCAGCCTTTTTCCTGGGAAAGAAAAGTGGTCCGCCCAGGTTCTTAATGTCAGTTTGTAGGGTTCCCTTGGGACTGTCAGGGCAGCACAGGTTTGAGGTGGGGTCAGCTTGGGTCTGCGACACATCCTCGATCGTTCGGATTTTGGAGGTGTCTGGGGACCCAGGGCCATAGACCCCTGGAGACAAGGACCGACCCTTTTCCCAGGGAAAGAAAAGTGGCCAGCCCAGGTTCCTGATGTCAGTTTGTAGGGTTCCCTTGGGACTGTCAGGGCAGCACAGGGTTGAGGTGGGGGCAGCTTAGGTCTGCGACACATCCTCGATCGTTCAGATTTTGGGACGCAGCCGGCCACTGAGGGCCTAACCCTAAACCCTAAACCCAAACCCTAACCCCTAACCCTACAAGATGGTGGCACCCCTGTGGTCACATGATGGGGAGTAAAATGGCAGCACCTGTGTGGTCATGTGACAGGGAGCAAGATGGTGGCGCCCATAGGGTCACGTGATGGGGAGCAAGGTGGCGGTGTCTACATGGTGGGGGTGATGTGGGTAGTGGGTATTGTAATGTGCCAGGTGGAGCACTAATTAGGGGTTGTATAGGTATATATAAAAAAGAAGAAAAACTATATGTCCGGTGCAGCAGTAGAAAGTTTCAGGCTCCCGGGGAGTAAATTCTTTTTTTTTTTTAATAATTATTTAAAGTTTGTTTTTTATTTTACTCCCAGGGAGCCTGAAAGTTTCTACTGCTGCTTTTTGAAAGCTAGAAAGGTAAACAAACTTAGAAATGAAAAGATGGAAAGAAAGAAAAAGACAGACTTAAGAGCCCACTTAAGAGGCCACTTAAGAGGCCACTTAAGAGGCCACTTAAGAGACCACTTAAGAGACCACTTAAGAGACGAAAAGAAATAGGAAAAGAATGGCAAAGAGTAAAAAATGAGAAGGGTTACAGTGAAAAAGAAAGAGGGTGAGAGTGAAAAAGAGGACAAAAGAATAGAGAAAAAAAAGAAGAGAAGCTGGAGAGAAAAAGAAATAAAGAGTAAAAGCATCAACTAGAGAGACAAATAAATAGTTAGAAATAGTGAAACACAGAAACAGAAGAAAAGACATACAGGGAAATAGAGAAGCAGAGAGAGAGAGAGTTAGAAACAGTGAGAAACAGAAACAAAGTTAGGGACGTACAGAAATGACGTGTCAGAAAGAAAACGAAGAGAAGAAGCAAAGGAAGAAATACAGTGGGGAAAAAAAAATGACTAAACCACACCAAAAAACAAAGGAGCCAAAGGGGGAGGGGGAGGGAGCGGGGGGCATCATTATAAGGGTTGATTCAACTTTACTGAATATTTTTTTTTTATTTACACTCCAGCAAAACACATGGAAACGATGTATACAAATGGGAACCCTACAAACTGACATCAGGAACCTGGGCTGGCCACTTTTCTTTCCCAAGGAAAAAGGCTGATCTTTGCCTCCAGGGGCCTGTGGCCCTGAAGTGGCCGGACACCTCCAAAAATCCAAACGATCGAAGATGTGTCGCAGACCCAAGCTGCCCCCACCTCAAATCTGTGCTGTCGTTAAACTCCAAAGGGAACCCTACAAACTGACATCAGGAACCTGGGCTGGCCACTTTTCTTTCCCAGGGAAAAGGGCCGATCTTTTTCTCCAGGGGCTTGGGCCCCGAGTGGCCGGCCGCCTCCAAAAAATCCGAACGATCGAGGATGTGTCGCAGACCCAAGCTGCCCCCACCTCAAACCTGTGCTGCCCTGACAGTCCCAAGGGAACCCTACAAACTGACATCAGGAACCTGGGCTGGCCACTTTTCTTTCCCAAGGAAAAAGGGCCGGTCTTTGTCTCCAGGGGCCTGTGGCCGTGAGTGGGTGGCCACCTCCAAAACATCCTAACAACTAAGGATTCCCCATTTCCCCTGGGGTGGTTTTTTTTGTTGTTGTTGTTGTTTTTGTTGGGGTTTTTTATGTTTGTGGTGTTTTGGTTTTTTTTTAATCTTTACTTTTTAATTTATAGATACAGAAATTCTATTTTCTTTTTTTAAATCTATATATTTAGAGTTTCTTATACTGCATCATCTGGTATATAATACAGTAGATACAGGGTTGTATTTAAAAATCAATTTTATTTAAAATTATTTCTTTAGTATTTTCATGTATATTTATATATATATATATACATATATATATATATAAAAATAAAGACAAGGAAAGCTACAGGTTTTTATATTTGTCAGTTTTGCATGGCAGCCATTTAAGGAAGTGATGCAAAGCTTCCAGCCACTAGAAAACTAGACACGCCTCTGTGAAAAACACGTGTTAAAGACGAAAGAAACCCAGGAACTTCCTCTTTCCTTCTGGCCTGGGAACAGATAACAAGGTGGGCCCGGGCCCCTGTCTCGAATGGGCCAGGCCCCAGCAGCTGCCAGGCAGGGAGCGGGAGAAACTACAAAAACCCTAATCAAAACAAAACCAAACCAAAACTATTAACATCTTACCACAAAATCCACTCCCTCCAACATAACTACCACACAAAATCATACAACTAAAACAAAAAACAACCCTACAACCCACGCAAAATAACCCTACAACTAAAATTAAACGCAAAAATAACCCAAAACGAGCCATGCAACTAATCCTAACACAACCCCAACCACAATTCCCAAGTAACCATCTACAAAGCTCAAAGAATTACCTCTTTCAATACTTCAATCCTCCCTCAAATAAAAAAAAAAAAAAAATCAAAATACAAATATATTTTAAAAAACCATAAAAACATCAAAGTCAACAAAAAAATTAAATCTAACAAACCAAACAAACCAAAACCACTACAATATTTTTTGAACAAACACACCCCTAAACTCCCAAGCATTTTTGGGCTGTAACCTCCCTTTTTTGGGAGGACCCCACCTAAACCCTCTCATACCCTACTCACCTTCTCCTCCACTGCAGGTATTTCTCCTATGTGCCAACCCAGAGTAAAGGAACCTCGATTTACCCCCTCATATTTAAATGTTTTGGGGTGTTACAGACGCTTGCATGGGTATACACAGTTTGCCATCATTTGAGTGGGAGAACTCGGGGGAGACAGGGACAGGGTTGGAGGGAAATTCACAGCACTACACCAGGTACAAAGTCAGACTCAGGTTTTGATTTTCATGTGGTTTAATAAATTAACAGATTCAGCGATTACACAGCAATAGAATTCTTCTTCAATATTTACAAAGGTGCAAGAACTTCATTTAGTCATATGTAGTTTTATTTTCATTATTAGCTACACAGTTCCAATTCTTTCCCACCTGAACAATGTGGGGTCAAAATAATCCACCCAAGCAGAAAGCATCAAAGTACAAAAGAGCACACACAAGGAGGGGTGTTAATTCAAATTCCATGTGGGTATTTGGTCCAGTACCTTACAAAGCTAGGAAAGGTGATGTGGAGCAGTCATGCCTGTAGAAGGAGCTGCAATATCACAAGCACACCTTTGCCAGAAGTTTGACCACCGCTGGGACTGTTACTCTACCCCGAGGCTCACCATGACCTTGCAGTAGGGGAGGTGGGATGGAGAGACCAATGCAAAAAGACCACAAATGACAACCCTCCAAACACTCAAGCATCTCCACAGCTACTCAGAAATTACTTCTCTGTAGGTTTAGCAAACAATGACCCAAGAGAAGCTACAGCATTGCTTGCTAAAGCCAAAATACGTTACAAAAACATTGCCGTACGTCCAGTTCTAGTCTAAAAATAGCACCTGCCTGTGGTTTGAAGAACTTTTCATTACATTCCCCTTCACTGAACTTGCTCCCCAACCAGGTAGTCTCCCCTCACTCTTCCCCATTTCAGTCAAAACCCCACCCTCAACTGCATAAGCTGCATGAGGGTGCTTGCAGGGGCAGGAATTGGACTTGCTTGCTCAGGTCTGCCCCCACAGAAGTCTGTGCAAGAAATGGATATGAATGCCACAGAAGCTGGTAGAGCCACTCTCCTGCCCCATCTGTCGGCACTGTTGTCCTCAGTCACTTGCACCGTCACCGGTATAGGCATTTGCAGAGTATGCTCTTATTATAAGCACGTGCAAATACACATCCATGCACCCAGTTCCTCTGGCCTCAGACATCCATGATGCTAAATCCTATGGCACCCTCAGAACACTGAGGTTTTGAGGTTCCCTTCATTTTTTCCTGTGTCTGTTTTCCACTGGCTCAAGAGGATATCTCTCATGGGCCAATACCAAGGACTTTGTGGATGACAGGACTCTTAAAGCCTTGCCTAAGCACAGGGAGAAGATGTATCCAGACAGAAATACACTTACAAGCATAGTTAGAGCTTTCAGGTAGCATAAATCTATTTTCTTCAGAAAAGTAAAAATACACAGGTAAATTCTAGTAAATCTGTTCAGCCAAAATAGGAAGCTAACAAACAAAACAAAACCCACAAACAAACAAGAAACCCCCAACAAACCAAAAAACCCTCCAAGCAAACCAAAACAAACAAAACCCCAAAATAATCTCAACAAAATGCCTACTTTGGCTTCATGTACAAGTCACTGTTCTGCTTGTGCAGCCAGTAGCAAAACACAGCATCTGGGAAGCAGGCCCTCATATGCAGGTTGAAGCCTCCATGCATTCAAGCCTACTGCTCTGCTGTTCCTCTTCCACCATATATTTGGTCAAGGACCAATTTCACAAGGTGCAAATAGCAAGCCTACCCTGAGACAACAATCTGCCAACTGCAGATCACTTGAGCTTAAAAATTTTGACAGTGGCCGGCGCCATTCATGGGGTTGCTATGTGGTCCCAAGCATTATGAAATGCCACAGAGCCAACAGCAGCACCGAGGCAAGGGCACAGGTATCTGGAAGAAGTTAAACAGGGAAAGTAGAGTTCAAATAGCATTTTTTCTGTCCTAAAGCCAGAAACACAAGTGGGGATTAAATACAAAAGAGATTTCTTAAAGCAGCCATTCTGTGGGGGGAAATTCCCGGGGACTTTGTCTTTGCAGCTTCTGGAGAACAAAACTCTGTGTGACTTTCCATCTGAAATTAGGATAGACAAATTGTTTCTCACACTAATAATCACACCTCCACCACGAGGCGAATTCATTACCATTCATGCCTTTGAGAAGCCAGGAAGAGCCACCTGTGCTCTCACAGTCAGGACCAACAAAACCAGCATCTACTGCCTGGGGGATGAAAACACCTCTGTGGGCCAGAAAGAAAGTCTTGTTCAGATAAGAGGAAAGATCAACACGTTTAATCAGGAGAGTATCAGAACCAAAAAATTTCCAATGCACACAGCAGACACATGCTCCGCTATCCCTCTGTTCCTCAAACAACAACCCTGAAAAACAGTCTGCACTTACAGAGAACATTCAAAAGAAGATAAAAGGTTACAATACCACTCCTATGCCATACAACTTTGAGAAGGAGCAAAATGTCAGAAAATACATCTCCTCTAGGAAACACAAGCAGATGTAGGACCCTACTATTTGAGGATGCGCTCTGCCAGCACTTGACAACATCCCTTTCCTTTGCAAGCTGTCTAACCAGACACTGATTTGCAGCACAATTTACTGCCAGTGGTAAAAAACCCTGCTAAAAATTCAAGGGAAGATATGCCCCTACTGGCATGCTTCCCATGTACCATTCACTTTGCCAAACACAGAGTGCAGATGTCTTCTGCCACATCAAGTTCAAAATCAAAAACCATACCTCCGCTGCAAGTCACTGGCAGGCATAGCCTGGAGCCAACAAACCAGGAACAAAACAGGAAAGCCACAGACATATGACAGGAACTGCCCATTTAGCACAGCTAGGAAGGGTCCCCAAGGCAAATGAGTAACTTGAACTTCTGTTTTACCCCCTTTCCTATCACCTCCTCCTACAAGCCAGACCAAAATAGGTGTGTTTGTCAGACAGAAACCTTGCCTTTTCTGCCTCTAGTCTACAGTGACAACACTGGCTAGCCCTCACAGTCCTCCTTGTGTACGTGAGCCTCAGATCCCTGATTCTGAAGAACAGTAATCCTCAGTGCTCACCTCCAGCCACTCCATACCAAGACAGCTCAAGGTCTCACAGTTTAAAGAAAAGAACACGGGACTATCAAATGAGACTCATGGCAGGTCCTTGATTAACCCACAACTGAAGAGCCACAGGCTCTTCCGCTCAAACCAGCATTTCTAGTGCAAGGCTTTGCAGTCTCCTGCCAGATAAGTGGTGCTGTCTGGGTTCAAATCTTCAAGGTTTAGTACCTTGAAATGGTGTTCAAATGAATAAATAAAATCCAAAAATGGAACATAAAGTACTGCCGTAGCTACAAGTCATAGAGGGGATGGTGCAACAGAGAGTACCAAATTGAAACCAAACTCCGAGACTTTGGGAACAAGGGTGTGTCACACCACATGCGACAGCACTGCACCGCACCAACCCAGCAAAAGAAGGCGACGTGAAACCAGTGGCTGGATTGTTATAGGCAAGCTACAGATGGCCAAGTTCTAATGGCACTGTAGTGCAAACCAGTCGCTCACATCAAGGAAAATTATTCTCAGTGAGAAACAGTGAGTTCTCTGACATCTGTAGTACATGGAAGTGCAAACAAAGCCACAGTGCCATGCGGACAAGGAACAAAAAAAAAAGGATAAAAGACACGAGAGAATTTGGGGACGACAAAGACTCCCAGACCAAAACACATGTAGAGGTTCCTGGTCAGCCAGCTGAACCAATATGATTTTTCAGATTCATGCATGCCCAATCATGTGAGGAATCAGCAGGAAAAACAGCCAAGAGTCCCTCCTGCTAGCACACACAGGCACTTTCAATTACAGCCCTTGGTAACTCTGGCCTTCCCCACCTGTACAAATTCGCAAGAAACAGCCACCTGTAAATCATTTTGCCGCAGCACACCGAACATGTTCTGGTCCTTGGAAATGGCACATGGCAGCAGTATCAGCAAGTCAAGGTTTGTCCTTCCAAGAAACACATTTTACCTGTGCCATCAAGAGAACTGCTTTTTCAGTTGGCAGCATCCTGTACAAGGAAGGGCAACAGACACCACCACAGGAGATACTCTGATGGAAGAGCAGAGCTAGAGAATCCAGTCAGGCCTGGGAAATAGCTCTTCTGTGAGGTTTTTCCTCCCCTCTGTCCCACCACCTTAACTCGACAACCCACAGGAGAGCAGGTGGTTTCACTCAAACCAGGCATGTTGACAGGGCGTGAGTGTTTCTCCGAAGAGCACTGTTATGTGATATCTGAAGGGAACTTCTG
The DNA here is from genome assembly GCF_024509145.1 of Vidua macroura. Lineage (NCBI taxonomy): Eukaryota > Metazoa > Chordata > Aves > Passeriformes > Viduidae > Vidua > Vidua macroura. The sequence continues at coordinate 162,274 of NC_071592.1, forward strand.
GGGATATTATAGATAAAATGTGTACGGGCCAGAAGACCGGACAACTGTTTCACTAGAAGGCCAGTCTCCTCCTGCACAGGGATTTTATTCTCCCCCGCATGTCCCTCTCTCTCTGCAAGTACCTGCTGCAGAAATGTCCTGTTTGAACAGGGGGACCATGTTTGCAAGAAGAAAGGAAATACCAAATACAATCCAGAAAGATTCCCTCTACTAAAGGAAACCCATCAGTGACAACATGTCAACTCTTGCCTCTTTCTGCCATGTGCCTTCAGGCTCCCCATTAGACTGCCCTTCACCACATTCCTTGCCTTATTCCTTGCCATCCATCCCCAGCATGGTGCCAGTCCTTGGCACGAGAACCATGACGGCATGAGACTGGACACTCGGCAGGTCTGGAAGACAGCTTGGTGGCCCTTTGGCAACATCCCTAACCACCCCCAGGAGTAAGGGATCTGCTCATACAACAGCTGGTGTGTGCATTCAGTACAGGCTCTTCCCTGTTCAAGAACACAGATGTGGAAGGAGCATTGCATCACAGGGTGGCTGCACAGGGTGGCAGAACCAACAGCTCTGACTGGGCATTCTTGCAAGGGCTCAGGCTTCTACGAAAACTTGTGCAGCGGTTAAAACTTCCTTCTTCTTAGAGACTTCTTCCTTCACCAACAGAGCACAGAAAACAGGGGTTCCTCAGAGCTGTTTGAACCAGAGACTGTTCCAATGGCAGAGCCAGCTGGAGGACCGCAACTCTGACAGCTGACAACCGTCTCCTGAGAGCTCACAGCCCAGGAACGCATCACCCTGCAGCGCACCTCAAGTGACAGCCTCTGCACTGAGCACAAGCAATAACAGCGTTTAGATCATCAGTGACGGCATCATTCTCTGTCACTAGAAGAGCTCAATGAGGCTACATCCCACACCTCTCAGCACTGTAGCTAACCCAGTAGTTTCTGGATTTTAACTCTGAAGGTTGCCACTTGAGAGACCTGCCCCCCGTTTCCATGAGGCAGAGAGATTACACAGAGAGTAATTTCTGCAGTTCCTGGAACCCCCAGGGGGATTAGCATGCCACCTGGATTTTCTGGGAGAGCACGGTGGGGTGCAACAAGCAGAAAAGGCTAAGCTAAGGCAGCCAAACAGCCTAAGTCCCAGGTTCGCCACCTCCACTCCCCAAACGGCATAAAGCACTGGGGTATCTTCCCTCAGCCAAGGTTGGAAAGAACTGGGCTGCAAGTCACAGATACCATGGAGTGGGAAGACAAGAGACTAGAAAACGATCTCTGAGAAATCTTTCCAATGGGCTTCTCCCTCCTTCAGTTCACACCAGCTGATGTGTTGTCACTACCTTTGGATTTGGATTTAGACTTGAAGGAGAAGCGTTTGATGAGGCGGTGAGAGAAGCTACCAGTTTTCTTTCTGGTGGTGGAGTGGGCAGTGACATTGGACAAGTCATCGTGTGACTGGCTCAGGCCTGCTTCCTTCTGCTTGCTCCTTCTCCGGAAGATGAGCTTGGTACCACTCCGAAGAAAGCTAACTGCAGAGACAGGAAGGAGACAGAAACCATGATAGCGTCCTGCACTGGCAAGTTTCAGGGACAGTAAGACACCCGGCCATTCTCGGATACGCAGCAGTCCTCTTCCGCACTGAGAGGCAGAAGTGCGCAGCAAGTCGGCTAATCCCAGCTTCCAAACACAAGGCAAAGTCTCAGTTTGTGACAGACTGCAAAGCCAACAAGCTGTCTCACTAAACATTCCGTCCCATCTCCCCTCTACATAAACTTCCTTTTACACAATATCCTCCTCTCAGTGGAAGCAATGCAGTATTTCAAATGAAAACCAATGCTCATATGAATGGAAAACAAGCGAGATCACCTGAACCTGAAGACCCTGAGAGGAACATACAAGACGGAAAAGGCTTCTCAGACCAGCCTGTCTCAAGGGCACAGGGATTAACTTTGTCACCTAGCGCCTGGAACAACCGCCCACGTTTTCATGATGTGCCCAGTCTGGAGGCAAATAATGCCAATGGCTCCTTATGACTCCCACAAGCAGGAAAAGATGGAGATGCCAATTGCTTTCACCCTCAAATGGATCAGAAAGACACATCCAAAACCTGCATGCCATATAACACTACAACAGCATTTCCTACAGAGGGGGTTTGCTTTCCATTTTCCCTCTCTTCCCCAGCCGCCAGGCCTCCGCAGCTCAAACCATACCTAGCTGTAACAGGGTACAACTCCCCAAAATTTGTCCCACTCTAATATTCGGAGTAATCAAGATTTTGATTTGCATTTGTTTATGTAAGTTGGTAGCAGAAAAATGCAAGGGGCACCATCCACTTGACAAATGTGTGGAAAGGCCAGGACAGCAGCTAGGTTGGGGCAGCCCACTCCATCATTTAAAAGAAGTGAGTTTGTGTGAACATCTTACATTACGACAGGTCAGAGGCACTAGCTGCTTCGATACTAACAGAGAAAGAAGGAGGGCAATCAAGGCCCATACAATCCATACTGCCAGGCAGCCTCCATGTCCACACCACAGGTGGCCAAATTCAGAGGATGAATCACTATTTACGGACATGCGCCTGATCTGTGGACCTGGAGATCGGGGAGAGATAAGGGGTTCTCTATAATACACAGGCTGCACAGGGTTCCTGTCTAAGAGAGCACAGAAACTTGAAAGGCTACAGGAATCAGACACCTACAAATGAAGGCCTTTCAAGTCACTCCAGTGGACAAATGACAAGACAAAGGCAGGCTCTTTCCAGCTCCATCAGAAGCTGCTCTTTGCTATGCTGAAAGGTGGCTGCAGACCCCATGCTTGGGTGGGGAACCTGGATGTCACTTTGTCCTCATGTACAGCCAATGTTATGGGCTCACGTTAGCTACCCTACCTAACAGTTCATCCTTACCTTTGTGATCTTTTAAGCTCCTCGTCTCAAGGGCTCCCGTGGAGCCTGTTTCAGACTCAACATCTTCCACGGATGGTCTTTCAGAGATGTCTGATCGCGTTGTCTCATCCAGCTCCTGACTGTCCCTTTGACCCAATGGCGACGCTTCCAGTGGCCGCGACAATTCGGTAAAATCATGCATCTGGTCAGCTGTGCTCTCTGCCTCAGAGTCCCCATACGCTGTGGCCTCCAGGGATGTAGCATAACCCAGAGAAAGTGCCATTTCGTCTTCAGCAATAGGTACCTGAAGGGGGGTTAGAGGGGCAGACAGACATGAACACAAGATCAAAAGAATTGCATTCATCTGCCTACTTCCATCTACAGCTACATATGGGTGGCCCAGTGCAGATTATCAGTGCTAGATGGCACCAATGGACAATTGTCACTCTTTGGCTGAAGTATACTGGAACATGGTCGATTACAAAGCATTCTGCTGCACATCCCTCACTCCCACAGCAAAGTTCAGGGAGAACTCCTTATATTCTCCACAAGGTTCAAAACCAGCTATGGCAGCCACATCCCTTTCTGCAGCTGCCCATTGTGAACTCCCACTGGCAGCTGCCCTGCAGACTGGCAAGGAACCTTTTAATGCTCACTGGGAAGCAGTGAAAGGCTTCTGATGAGCCAGTCATCCGTGCTGGAACCTTCCCACACCGGTCCCTGCAGGACACGTTAGTTTCACGCATCCCTAGAAACAACCTCCCAGACTGGAAATGCAGCTCCTAACTACCAGAGACCTTGGACACTCCTGAGATGATCAGTGTACTACGTTTCGTTGGTGTCTTCTTGGTGGTCTTGTTATTCGTCTCAGTTAGCTGCCTGATTGCCGTCTCAGCCACTGGATCCAAGCCATTGGGCAAATGGCTATCCCCTGAGCACAAGAAAAATACCAATGCTTGGAGAAGCAACCTTCAGCAGAGGCAAAAGGTCGCTCGCTGACCGCAATGCTTGCAATAGGCAACTTACATGCACACGAACGTACTTTCCCAACCCACAGTCTATGACAGACTTGTCCAAATAAACAAAATGAAGGAAGCTCTGTATAGGTAGCTCTTGGCTTTTTCAGGTACCTGAAAAGTTTCATTTCCCACCAGGCATATGATTAAAATACACCCCCCGCCCCCCCCCGCCCCAACAAAGATTTCCAAAGACTCCCAATCGTTTGCTTTGGCAGCAAACAGTCAAAACGGCTGCAGTGCTCTGTTCTAGACACAATCAGAGCCCCAAGTGCAGGGTGACCGAAGTTGTTTGGGTCCAGATAGCCTGGAAAGTTCTTGTCAAGCAAGGAAACACTCATAGTCACTGACTGGATAATCAAAGGGGAATATCTTTTACCTGCCCATGCACCATCACCACCAGCCTTTTGCCCTCACCTTCACTCAGGCACTTGGACATTCTCTGAAGCAGAGAATGCAAGCAAGTTCAGGGAACCGCACTCAGACTGCCACTTTCTAAAACGGGCTAAGGAACACAGTTACTTCAGTAAGAGCCTCAAATTTCCAAGCACTTACGGCTACTGCTGGGCAAGTGGCCGTAAGGACAGCCGGTCTCCAAGAGCACTGTTGTCTTCTTTTCAGTCACTTCCACTTTGGAAGGCGACCTCGATGGTGAATCTTCACAGCAAAAGAGACACCGAGATACCAGTAAATGGAGACGAAGCTTACACTACTACACTATCATAGTGTACCCCCCTACACGCAACCCCAAAAAGCCTCAAGCGAGCATTCGGAGAGCCGGCAAGGCAGCTCTGTAAGGCTTTGTGGCAACAAAGCAGTAAGAAGCCTACTGGGAAAAGAATCACTGAATGGTTTGGGTTGGAAGAGACCTTAAAGACCACTTAGTTCCAACCAGACTGCCATTAGACCAGGTTGCTCCAAGCCCCGTTCAGCCTGATCTTGAACACTTCCAGAGATGGGGCAGCTACAGCTTTCCTGGGCAACCTGTGACAGGAATTCAGCACCCTCAGAAGGAAAAATTTCTTCCTAATGGCTAATATAAATCTACCCTCCTTCAGCTTAGAACCATTCCCCCTTGCCTTATCACTGCACGCCCTTGTAAAAAAATCACTCTTTAGCCTTCCTGTAAGTCTCCTTTTAGGTACTGGAAGGTTGCTTGCTGTAATGTCTCCCCAGAGCCTTCTCTTCTTTGGCCTAAACAGCTCCAACTCTCTCAGCCTTTCTTCACAGGGAGGTGTTCCAGGTATGTGACCAACTTAGTGGTCCTCCTCTGGACTCACTCCAACAGGTCCATGTCTTTCATGTGTTGGGGGGCCGCAAGGCTGGACACAGTACTCAAGTCAGAGTCTCACAAGAGCAGAGCAGAGGGGGAGAATCACCTCTCTCGACCTGCTGGCCACGCTTCTTTTGATGCAGCCCTGGATATGGTTGCCTTTCTGGGCTGCAGTCCTGTGAAGCAGACGCACAGCAATACCTCGTTCACGTCATTTCCCAGCCCCACCTCTTGAAATACCCAGCACCACATTCACCAGGATGCCAGACCACAAGCAGCAACAACCCCTAGTAAGCCAGGTCAACATGCTTTTGGCTCCACAATCAGTATGTTCAGCGTAACTTCTTTAGCAGTGAAGAAAATAGAGAAAGCATGGCTAAACACTTAGCCTGACATCACGCAGAGGTTATGTGGCAGCATGTGCATTAGACCTCCCACCACCAAAAGGGTGTCCGAAAGGCTCATCCTTTCCTCACCTCCCCCAGACACAGAACTGCAATTCTCTCCCCTAGGGCTACAAAAGAGTTTCCAGCCAGCCACGAAGATGCTAGGGGAACAGCAAGGATGCCCATGTTCTGACCCACACACCAAAAGCAATACGTAAAGCATGAGCCTGCAAAATAACCAGGTGTGATGGCTAAACGGTTTTGCTACTGCCTTCATGAGCAGCCATGGGAATATCACAGCTAAGTCAGTGCTGCCGTAGTAGCCACCTGAACAATACACCTGCTGCTGCGCAGCCTCACCCAGTTTGCAGTCTGCCTTGGGCCGGGACTGAATCGTGGTGACAGTAGTCACAATGGTGCCGTCGGGCATGATGGTCCGGTCCATCTCCACCTTCTTAGTGGGAGTGATGCTGGTTCGCAGAGATGTGGCATGCGGAGCATTCAAAGATGCGGGAGACTCCTGGAACAGCAGCTATAAACAGTAAAGCACTGATCAGAGAGGCACTCTTCTTCCCAGATGGAAAGGCAGGCATGTTTGCGCAACAAAAGCTACAGCTCTGGGCACCAAGGAGCCATCCCCAGTACAGTATCCGTTCAACAGTGGGAGGCTCAGGGACCAAGGGTCAGGTGACATCCACCTCTCCATGGCACAAGGGTCTGCTAGCCCTCTGTGCTAAGCTCAGGTCCAAACACGCATGTGTTTGCATGTGAGCTAGAGGCTCACATTATGAGCTCTTCCAGAGCATGCATGGGTGCAGAGCTTGTGGGGTCATGAGCTCACCTCCAATGTAATGGTAGCTTCAGCTGTCAGTGACTGTCCAGCTCCCGGGGCCAGGGAGCAGACCTGTCTCCCAGAGGGCTGCTTGCCCAAAGAATCTATCAGAAGTGTGGCATATGCCAGCAGCACATCTGCAAGAAGGAAGAGCAAAAATGAAACACTTCACGTGACCTCAGCACCTCAGACATCTCTAAGGTAATCCTTGCTTTAGGGAAGCAGCACAATGGGCAAACACAGCAAATCACCACAACTCCACTAACTCCCAGGTTCAAGAGGGAGAAGGGGCAAGCAGTACTCCTCTGCTCCTCTTTAACAATTCAGGAATCAACTCCCTTTAAAAGGTGATCACTGTGTGGCCTCCATCAAAAATAGATGCCGTAGTTAGTCCCCAGCTGAGTACAAAAAAAAAAAACAGTTAAGAGCCTTATGCAAAGCTCTCCTAATACAGGAGGCAAAATCCTGCATGCTTCTCCCTGCTTCAGAATGCAGACAGGCAGGCCACAGGAGCCTGCCAATTCAAGGTCAGACCCAGACCGTTTCGGCAAGAAGAACAGAACGAGTTACTTCACAGAGTCACAGAAGCTCACATAAAGTTAAATATGAAAAATCCTCTGCAGAAGTCATCACACGCTGTACCAACAGAGAACCAGAGTGAGCTTAAAGCACAGTGAGTCCCTTAGGCATTTTTGCCTCCCAGTCTTAAAACCCATGTTATGGGTGTTTGTACTCACTTCCCCCTCTGTCGCTGCTCCCCAGCACCTGTAGTTTAAGTTCTTTGCTTCTGGGTCCCAACTCCCTGTTGAAACCAAAGACAGGCTGGTGTTATGCAATCTTTTTCTAAGTGGCCATGGAGCAAACAATCTCATTCTGTATCTCCCCTCCCTCAAACCTCACATGCCTCATCACCCTCTCCAAAGCTTCAGTAGCCTGCACTACCGTGGAGGACATGACTAGAGCACCAAGCTACACAAATGAGAACTCTGGTTTGTGAACCCTGCAGAGCTGCGTAGGCTGACAGTGGAAGTTGAGAGGGCAATCCCTCTGGAAGGCTGTTTATGCTACAGCCCTATAGCACCTGCTGCGCCTACAATCAGCATTTCTGCCCACCCAGTTAAAACACAGAGTGTCCAGAGAAGCAAGAAATATGTACGCAAGCTGGGGCCAAATGCCGGAATCAGTGGTCCAGCACAGGGGCAGCATAAAGAGACGTTGCCCTGTGGCGCAGACTTTACCTCTGCACCATGCACATCACTTACTGCAGCATGGTAATGATGCCCAGAGACGTGCCGGTCTACCTACACTGTGCCAGCCAGAAGGAGAGCAGACACTTACAGAAAGAACTCGTCATTCCACTCCATCTCTCCTGCAGCACCTAAACTGCCTCCTATCATTGGCCTTGTCCACTTCTGCTGCGGGGGGCTGTCTAGCTCTGCCATGCAGCGTATCTCCCCACCTCCTGCAAGAGAGACAGTGGGCACATGTGCACTCGTCAACAAGAGGCAGTGGTTCGTCAAGCACATGAGGGGCGTCCCCTCTTTTCCATTCAAACCCACCCAAAACATCCACTCGCTCCAATCTCGCCACCTGCACACTTGCCCCTGTGGATTAGCAATGTTTTCACGCTTACCTCCCTTCCCCTGGCAGCCCAAGTTCAGCACTCGAAGATTCCGGAGCAACAGCTTAGAACCCAGAGGGGCTGCTGCTACTCCGGATGGGGACTCTCGAGTCAACTTATTGCTGGGTACCTGAGGAATGACGAGAGCGAGACCAATACCTTTATCGTTCACTCGCCACCAGACAGCAGCAAGACGCATTGTCCTTGTAGCTATTAAGTAGCTCTTCACACCAACATGGGAATACCCGCAAAGCCATCAAGAGATGCTGCAGGTTTCCAAGCCTATTGACCTCCAGTGGGCCCTTGTGTTATTTCAGATGGGAAGTTTAAGGCAGACGGAGAAGGAGACGGGCAAGAACAAGCTTGCTGGCTATGAGACAGTCAACTACATGGGCCATTCTGTGTCTGCAAAGGCTGCCTTGGACAGAGCCTTGGTGTTCAGAGCAAGGGCGACTGCCAAAAGAGAGATGTACTTCAGGCAGTCCAGCTCCACAAGTAGATGACCAACAATCAGCATTCAAGAAAAAAGAGTATTTGGGAAGGAGTTGCCCTTGGGATCAATTTCTAATTATCTCTATGCACCACGTCGCAGTACCCAAACTCCTGTGACAGTGCAGGCCAGGATTCGGCTGTCGCCCAGAAGTGAAACTCAAGCCTTGGATTCCTGCCTGAGCCTCAGCCCTCAGAAGTGTCTTGGGGCCTGTGTTGAGGCACAAGAATGACACAAGAAGAGTGACTTACCGTACTGGCTCCAGCGGTACAGGCCATCAAATTCACCATCATGGCTGGCTTCGTGCTGACAATGGTATCCTCGATCAGATCCTTTATAGTGGACAGATCTGCTCTCCCTTCATCCTTCTCTCCGTAAACCAAGGGGAAATGCAGGAATGTCATAAAAAACCGGACACATTTACGGCTCCATCTGCCTCTCAAGCCTCTAATATGCTACACGGTCATTCTCCCAGTAATAACCTCCCAAATACTCTTCCCATATTCCATGCTCGCCCTCCTCAGAGCTTAAAGCTTCTATGTAGCAGCTGCAGGCAAATACAAGATTTCTAAATGAGACAAACTAAGCATCTACTTCTGTAGTTTATCTGGTGTAAATTTTTACAATACAGATTTTATAGTTTGTCACATGCTCACCACCTCAGGAGGTGGTGCCACCACTCTTTTGGGAAAACAGCCAAATTCCTATAACTACTCAGGATACAGTAACAAAGGTGTCAATGAAACAACAGATCAACCAACCCATTTGGATCACGGAAGTGCAAATACACCCACATTCTGTTTATTAAACCTCTAACCCAGGGATTCCCCACATTAATCTCTTAAATCTTAATGAATCCCTTCAAAAACCCAACCAAACTTAACCAACAACAACAAACAACAAACACCACCTCACACAAAGAAAGCGGCAACCCAGCTCATTTTGCAGCTCTATCTCTCACAACAGCAGGAGGAACCTACATAGACTGAAAAGCCTTCAACAGATACTGGTGCCACTTCAGCCCTCTTGAGGACGCTGCTTTGACACAGCTGAGCTAGTACCAATTCCAGGATGAAAGAATCCCCTCCACTGCCCTGAAGGGCCATGGCAGTGAGTTGCCAACCCTTCTCCTCCATAGCAGCCTGCCTTCTAGCTGTTTCTGCTCCTTCCTCCCTTCCTCTGCTCACAGTCAGCCTCCCATTGTTAGCCACTCACCTCAGGAAGACCAAGTCGTGGAAGAACAAAAAGGTCCAACTCTGGTCTGTCTTTGAATGTCCATGACACCAGGAGACCCTCATTCTGCATCTCCTCCAAGTGGATCTCCACCTGGCCCAGAATAAATATCCATAGTCGGAAACAGTTTCTGCTTACATTAGCTGATTTTTGCCCCACTCCAAATTCAGCAACTGAAAGGCCCTCACACCAGCGCAACGGTAAAAAACAGAACATAAGAACGCAAGTGCTCCCAGGCCTACAGGATGAAGCAGCTGCAGAAGCTCCATAGCAAGATCTGGCTTCCTCACTGCAGTTGGATGCCCAGGCACCACCAGAGGGAAAAATGATCCATCTTTTCTTTTATTGAAGAAAAAGCCTGCAGAGTACAATCCAAAAGTGCCCAACTGGGCACCAATACGTAGGATATTTACGGAGTTACATCACTTAGGCATTGCTAAATGTAAGCACAACCATTTATAAGTTAACAATGCATCTCTAGATGATCCTCAGGTTGAAGACCTGGGTCACCAACAGTCTGCAACAACAAACCAAACTATACACCATCCTGTAGTTTAGCTGAAGTTAAAAAGTTGCACGCCCACGTACCCATAAAAGCATCATTAATGTGACAGACAGAGGCAGAACCACACAGGAATGGAATGGAACTGACCTGAGAGCTCTAGTAAAAACTAGGTAATGAAATTCAATATAGTTCTCAATTGCCAGGTTGACATTTACTGACAACACAGAAGGTCACTGGACAAAAGCCAACAGATATGAGACACAGTGGCCATGTAAGTAACCAACAAGAGGTGTGCAGAATAGACAGGGCACAGGGCACAATTGGAAACACAGTACTTGAAGTATTCAAAAACACAGGCAGGCATGTGGTAATCTAAACTGCATTTCATAAAGCAGCAGCAGCAAGACCTCAATGAGAATACTACATGCAACTCCTTACACAAACAATCAACCCAAAACTTCACCAGGTGCAGACAAGGAGACCTAGAAAATGACAGTGAGTAGGGGAGCAATTAGATGAGATGTGAAAAAGGGGACCTTTCAGAAATGAAAACTAACTGCCACTGCTGCCCATAACTAGACTGGCGGCAGGCACACTATGTGCTAAAGAGGGAGAGGAGCTCTCTGGAGCTCTGGATCTCTGGAGGAGATGACCACAGAAAAGAGGTACAAAATCAAACTGGAATGACCTGATAAAAGTAGGCTGAAATTTGTAATAAAGCTTCTGAGAGCAAAAGGGTTCCAGAACAAGCATCAAACTGCCTCCGACAGCATGGGATTGGCTTCTGCTACCACTGAGTTACTTCTAATTTTGCCATGTCTATTTTTTTCTTTTTTTTTTGGTGCACATATGAGCATACTGCCTCCAAGCAAGATACCATCTCCAGCGTCATGTCCTTCAACATGATGGAAACAAAACTGCATTTGAAAGAATCAAATCCAGCCAGAAGGTTAAGTATGGAGCTACCACCCATTGTGATTTCAGAGCTTCTTTGCTGGAATAAGCATCTCCGATATCCAACAAACAGAAAAAGCTGCATCGTGAACGTAATGAGAGAAACTGACAAGGAAACTACTCCTCACCATAGATTTCTTTTTTTCACCCACTACCAGGACACCATACTTTTACATATCCATAGGACATATCTTTCCCCTTCCACTATGCCACGAGGGGAATTCAATTCTCTGAACTTCTCACTTCTTAAATATCCACTTGAAAGCAGTGTATAGAATGCTGCCATATCTCAAAACTCTCTGGAATTTCTTACAGCTATGTTTCATAGCCAAAATCTGCAGATGAAGACTTGGAAAACAAGACTCGGCATGCAGATGGGGAATATTTGCTACCTCACCAAATGTTAGTGACAGCACACCGCTTCTTCCAGCCCAACCAGGCCTTTATTTGCACTGAATTAGGTCCTCCTTCCTCGATCAGTGTGGGACTAGATGGAGGAGTAAGGTTGATGTTTAACTTCTTGTAATCCTTACCTGAGCCTGCAGCACAGCCAAAGTGACATGATACGTGTCCACAGAAACAGCAACTGGGGACTGCTGAGTAACAGAGACAGGGAATTTCACAGCTTCAGCTGACAGATGGCAGCACAGCACCTAAAAAGAAAAGGAAAATATGAGTTTATATCCCGGCAAGAGGCAGCTGTGTTATTCTCACCAAGTTCCACGCTGCAAACCTGCCACTTCAGACCCTGTGCTGTGACAAGAGCTCTCTTCTGCTCTCCACAGTAGAACCCTGATGTTTGGGTTCAGCCTTCATACACCCCGGCTCCACCGACACATCTTCCCTCACAGAGCTTACCAACGCACAGTTCCAGAGCCTCCAAACAGCAGAGAGGCCTCCAAACTCCTCCAAAAAGACCTCACCCAAAACCTCCCTGGTTCCACCATCGCCATCAGAAAGGCTTCAGCAGTCTCTGTAGAACACACCATTACACCAAACTGTACAGTTCAGAACACCAAAGCCTTACCATGCTGTGGTCCGACTGTCCCTTGCATGTCACACAACTTATATTTGCAGCTTGTGGTAACTGAGGACCCTCTTCAAATGTGATCTGCACTGAACTCTGCAAAGAGGAAACTCTGTTAGTTCCCAGAAGTCAGAGTCACCCTGATAGCTCCAAAGAGGATGAATGATGTGAGGTCCCAGAGACACTCCAGCCTGTTTTCACAAATCCAGTCAGCACTAAGAACTATTGCACCCTGTAATTCTACCCACCTCGGCTTGTCTATACAGAGAAAGGAAACAAGGTGTCCAGTTAAAGCTTGAATTCACAGACATAAGCACCTCCAGGAAAGTCCAAATCTCATCCAGAATCTCACATAAGACAAAGTCCTCCAGGACAACTCCCAGACCCTGCTTCAGAGAACAGCTTTTAGACCCAACAACTCACTGAGGCAATGCTGCCTTCTGAGCAGACATGCTCCTGACAAGGAGCAGCTGCAGCAGAAACTGAAGTGTGGCCTTCCAGGGGCCTCCATGCCAATTCAGCCACTGGCTAACCTTCCCTTTACAGGAGTCCTAAATTCTGGAACTTATACTTTCAGGGATAATTTTGTGATAATCTGAGTAATTCAACACGGCATATCACATATGGGAAACCGGTGACACTTTGACACGATGACTATTGCATTGTGATAACAGGGGCATGGAAGCAGAGGGTGAGTTTCTACAGGGGAAGCGGGGGAGCACTAAGCCCAGTGGGGGAAGGCACTTCACATTGAATCCAGCCTAGAATTTGTCACTTTGTCAGAAAGGGAGATACTTTTCCTATCTTGCTGGAAATCTCAAACCCAAGTCTGCATCACATTCTTCAATACTTTAACTGCTTTTTCTTCAAATATGTGAGCTTCCTGCTAATCTTTTCTAGCTCTTGATTTCCCTATACAATTTAACAGAAAGGCAACCCCTTCCCACTCACGCGACAGAAAAAAAAAAAAAAAAAAAAAAAAAAAAAAGAGAGATTGCAGTAGACTTTGGACTGCTTTGGACCGCAGTTTCTGTGCGCATTAAGTCCCTGCCTTGCAGGCAACACAAACTATAATGGAATTATTTCCATATGGAATCATCAAGGCATACTCTCCTTCGTGAACTTCAAAACTGCAGATAATACAATGGTAATACTGGGAGACTAAAGAAAATCAATACCAGAGAATTTCGAAGAGATTGCCGTGGAAACATCAGAGTGACAGCAGTATTGGCCCAACCCGCGTTAAACGACGCGTGGTAACCCACTGCGCCCTTTCCGCGCTCGCACACCGCAGCGTGCTCCCACGCAGGCCGAACCGAGCCGTGCGCAAGGTGCCTAACCGCTCCTCCGGCCGGAGCGCCATGCGGAGAAGGGCTGTCCCGGCACCCGCGAACAAAGAGCAGGCGGGTCGGCCCGCCTCACCTCGCTGCCGCTCCCCGCGCTCCCCCGCTCGTGCCCTGCCGTACCCCGTGCCGGCGCGCCTGGCTGTTGAGAGCTCGCACCCAAGCTCGCTGCCACTGTTCCCGTAGGGACCTGAGGGCGAGGAGGGCCGCGAGCAGCGCCCGGGCCCCGGCCTCCTCCCCCGCCGCTCCGCGACGCCGTAGCGCTCGCAGGGCCGTGGACCGCCAGTACTGCAGCAGCCAGGCCGCCACGGTGAGCAGCGAGGCGGCGAAGAGCAGCACCAGCGCGGCCCAGCCCAGGTCCGGCCCCATGGCACAGAGCGCGGCGCTCACGGCGGCGCGGCGGGCATGGCGGGCGGGCCGCGGCGCTGCCCCGCTCGCGGCACCGGGTGCACGTGGCCCCGCCGCAGCCCCGCGGCACCGCACGCGCACCCGCCACCGCCTCTCTCCTTCCGGCGCGGCGGTGCGCGCGCGCCCCCCGCGGCCCGGCGGCGCCGCCCGAGTCGCGGCGCAGCCCCCGCCCGCCGCTCCGCCCCGTGCCTGCGGGCGGGCTGTGGCACCCGCTGTGAACGGCCAGGAGACCTCACGGCTGCTGCCGCGAGCCTTCTCTTCCGGGAGACTGAAACAGCACAGCAGCGATCTGAAAGCCCAGGTCCCCACCGGCTTTCCGACCTTCGATTAACGACGCTTTTCTCCTTCACGTCACGCTCTTTTCTGCTGGGAGTCACTACCCCGTTCCCACCAGGCACGCAGGACACAGCAGCAAGGCAGAACCTTTCCGTTCGTCTGCTCCCGATTGTGCCAGTCTCGCCGTGGAGGGCAAGTGACACGAGTTTTGATCACCTCCCGACAGTCACAACCCAAAGTAGCAGCGGCCTCTGGCCAGACATGCTCCCCTGCGCCTCTGTGCTGTGCTTTCCTCTCCGGCAGTACCCATGTGCCCGCCTCAAAGTTGATTTAAGGTTTACAAAATCACTTTTGCATATGTGCAATAGACAGCAGAGCAGAAGTGGCATCTCAACGCAGCAGCAGCTCCTTAGGTGGCCATAAAGCCAACAGAAAAATCAGATAAAGCCATCAGAAACTATTTCAGATTGCCATACAGGTGCAGGGCACGTAATAGTTCTTCCTGCGGCTACCGGACTTTCTGCTGCGTCTCCCCCTCGGCTCACCGACTCCCGCCTGAATGAACAGAACAGTGAATGGACATTGAGCCTATCCTGCCTTCCCCTCCCCACCCCCCAAAAATGCCCCGAGGGCGCAACAGCAGTTACAGATTCCCTGACAATCAAAAATCTCCAGTAAGGTATTTTACTGAATTTTCCCGATATCTGAGGAAACACGTGAGGAAACGAACCCGACGGCCTCTCACTTTTCCGCTCTCGCGCATTCTGCGCCTCGGTAACATGGCTCGCCGCCCCGCCGGCCGGCGGTGACTGCGCTGGCCGGGGCTCGCCCGCAGCCGCCCGGCAGCGCGGCTCCCCAGAGCTGGGCAGAAGGCGGTTCCGGCCGGGAAGCGGCGGAGCCGCCCCTCACTCAGCGCTGCCGCGGACCCGGCCGCCCACCCTCCGCTGGGGCTCACCCGCTCTCCGTATGGCAGGAAGTGACGTACCTGTGAAACGGAGGGGCCAAGGTGGCCATGGCTGTTGCGGGCACTGCGGGGTGGAGCCCGTGGCTGGGCCGTCCCCGGGCGAGTGCTGCTCGCGGCGCAGAGTTTTGGAGGAACCTCGCGGAGGAGGAGTAGCACCGGGGACAGGCCCCGCCACACGGCCTCAGCGCAGCTGAAACCGCTACCGATCCCGGCCGTCGTACGAGCAGAGCTCTGTGCCGGCAGGAAGCTCATGCCAGGGCCAAAGATGGCGCCCCCGCCCCCAATAGGCCGCGAGGGCCCCGCGCATCCGGCGCCGCCCGCGTAGCGCCGGGCCGGGAAGGCGCTGGGCAGCGCCCCCGCCCGGCCTCGCTCCGCGCCCTTGGCAAGGGCAGCACCCGCCGCGGCCATGGCGGCCTGGCCCGCCGTGCCCCTCCTCATCAACCTCGGCGGGTCGCTGCTGGGCTTCGCGGCCACGCTCACGCTGATCCCGGCCTTCACGGACCACTTCCTCGCCGCGCGGCTCTTCGGGGAGGACCTCAACAAGACCTCAAGGCGGCCCGTGTGAGTAGCGCTGCCCCACGGAGCTGCCCCGCGGGGCCGGCCCAGGCACGGCTGACTCCCCCCACTCTACTTTCCAGCCCCGAAGCACAGGGCGTGATCAGCGGTGCCGTGTTCCTGATCATCCTCTTCTGCTTCATCCCCGTGCCCTTTCTGAGATGTTTTGTGGAGGAGCAGTGCGTGGCCTTTCCTCACGACGAGGTGAGGCTCGTCTAGTGCTGCAAGCGTGGCAGGCAGGGGCAGGGAATGGCCACCGGTGACCGGGGTCCTGTTCTCTGTCCTGCAGTTCGTGGAGCTCATCGGTTCGCTCCTTGCCATCTGCTGCATGGTTTTCCTGGGCTTTGCAGATGACGTTCTGGACCTGCGCTGGCGCCACAAATTGCTTCTTCCTACCATGGCTTCCCTCCCACTGCTCATGGTTTACTTCACCAACTTTGGGAACACGACCATTGTGGTGCCTAAGCCCTTCCGTGTGCTGCTGGGCATGCACTTGAACCTGGGTAAGTTATGAATCACTAGAACCCGTCATCAATGTGGCAAACAGTCAGTGCAAGGGATCACATGAAGCACTTCGTGCTGCAGAGGGAGCAGGCTAAGGATTTGCTTAAGTAACCAGTAAGAGAGTGGCACTCAACCCACTAAACGTTAAGCTGGAAAGAACATCCAGAAACCCAGCACACATTCAGCTGCGCATAGACAGACACCAATCATTTTGCCACGATCCTGGCAATACAGGTGAGTACTGGGGTGCACAGCACATGGTTGATAACACCAGGATGTTAGAAAGACAGAAACAGCACTACAGCTGGCCGCCGTGTCACAGCAGTTTGCCACAGTCACAGTTCATGTAGACATCACGGCCAGCTCGTAAGAGAGGAAGCAATCTTGTCTGTAAGCTACCACTGTCAAAACTCACTGAGATTGTCAGGCAAATTGGTTGTCATATAAAGCAAGAAATGAGAGCTTCAGTGAATTGGTCTAGGGCCTGCTTTGCCTCCAAATACTGATGCATTTGGCTTGCTCTGATCTGCAGGTATCCTCTACTACGTGTACATGGGTATGCTAGCAGTGTTCTGCACTAACGCCATCAACATTCTCGCTGGAATTAATGGAATTGAAGCAGGACAGTCACTGGTGATAGCTGCTTCCATTATCATATTCAATATTGTAGAGCTAAATGGTAAGGAAAATAACAAACATTTGTGGGCAAAAAAAGCAAAGGGAGATTGAATTCTAGATTTCAATAGCTGGTATTACTAAAAATGAACCAGTCTTGTCTTATCACAAACACATGTTTTTCTTTTTTCTATAGGGGATTATCGAGATGATCACATTTTTTCTCTCTACTTCATGATTCCTTTTTTTTTTACCACGCTGGGCCTATTTTACCACAACTGGTAAGAGGATAGACATTCAGAATTTGTTTGGAAGCATCCTTTCCCTCTAGTTTCTCCCTTTTTGAACAAACAAAACCACTTAACCACGTGCAGGTGTGGAACGCTGGAGTGTAGAAAGGCTTCTTGCCAGAACCAACAACACAAAGCATGGATGGAGTAGTAGCTTTTCTTTGTATTAGAACAATTACAGTCACACCAGCTCACCCAAACACGCAGAATACATTCTCTCCTGTGCCTCACTGGCTGTCTTTTCATAGAAAATATTCTGGAAGTCAAGTGGTGGGTCCCAGTCCTGCAATTCTTAGAATACCTACAATTGTTTTTACTGCGTAGATCTGCTGCAGATCCCCATTGGCCCCTGATCTGCAATGTGGGCATACATTCAGTGGTTAAAAGTAGTCATTTTTGTGGCAATAGCAGTCGTGTCAGACCTTTGCTTTTCTGCTCCATGGATTGCAGGTACCCATCTCGAGTGTTTGTTGGGGATACCTTCTGCTACTTTGCTGGCATGACCTTTGCTGTGGTGGGGATCTTGGGACACTTCAGCAAAACAATGCTGCTCTTTTTCATCCCGCAAGTACTCAACTTCCTCTATTCATTGCCTCAGCTCTTCCACGTCATTCCTTGCCCTCGTCACCGGCTACCGAGGTAATGTACCAAGTGACCTATAGTGGTACTACAGGTTGTGTCTTTTACCTCCAACACCAGCTGAGAAAGGTGGTGGAAGGTGCTCTTTTTAAAAGCCATCAAAGTATGTTTTCTCTTTAAAAGACAGCAGCTCACTCTGCCAGCTACAGTCAGATCATACAGTAGAGGTTTCTCAAAGAAGTGCACATTTCTGACCAGCCCACCCCTCAGATGATTTTTAACAAGGTTAGACTATGATGATTCTAACTTACAAGATCAAAATTGACACACGCTGCTTTTAATGCTGCGGCAGTGGGATCTGCTAAGATTTCATAGTAGCAAGCATTCTGTAGCACTATGCCACATCAGCAGTTCTCCCTGCAGTTGTTAGATTCTTCTGTTTTATTCTTTAAACTACATAACATATATTGGGGGTGCAATGGGAAGCAATCTTCTTTGCCCTACTTGAGGGGCTAGATACCAGCAGCTATTTTTAAGTGCATTAAGGTTATTCCTGTTTCTTCCACCACTGGATTTCTTTCTCAGCTATGGATCTAAGTCTGCTTACAAAGTGATCTCTCTATCTCCTTGTTGTGTCTGGACTAAATTTTAAATGTTTCTTTTAGGCTTAATCCTAGTACAGGGAAGTTGGAGATGAGCTACTCCAAATTCAAAACTAGGAACCTCTCTGTCCTGGGAACAAGTATTCTGAAGGTAATTTGTGGAAAACATTCAAAATTCAGATGCATTTTGAGGCAGTCATCAAGTGCAAGAGAAACAGGGTGGGAAAAAATGCAGAACTTCTGGGTTCAATAGTTATTGCCTGGCTCAAATCTGGAAGAAAGTCTGTTACCATCTCTCACAGTCACTCGATTGTGTTAAAAATCAGTCTTTCAGTATAACCACACATAGAAGTGCCCCAGGACCATCATAAGTCTGTCCTGTCTTTTCAGTAAGAGCACAACCAGGATTTCAGGGCTGGTGCAGCAAAAGGGCTCTTGAGCAAGACTAGGCAGTGAACACCAAAAATACCTGGTGAAATAGCGTGCAACATTTCTTTCCTCAGGTAGTCAAGATCTTGCATGTAGTAGATGTGAGAAGTGGAACAGATGAAGATGGCGAATACACCGAATGCAATAATATGACACTTATTAATTTTGTCATAAAGCTGATCGGACCCACCCACGAGCGAAATCTCACTCTCCTGTTGCTACTCATTCAGGTCAGACAAAGGGTTCCTCCACTAGAAAGATTTACTCTGCAATAGAAACAGATACAAGTCAGTCTCAAGAGTTTTAAGGGGAAAGGGGAAAGTAAAATATCATGCTCTTCATACAAGGTGCAGTTGAGCTGTGGAGCCTGGGGGAGAGAATGAGAGGCTTACATACCTCAAGGAGGAAAGAAATCCACACACACCTCCCTGTTCACTGAGAGCTTATTAAAAAAAAGTCAGAAGGTTAGCTTAAGAAGATTCCCAAGGCATGAGTCATTGGTTCCAAGAAAAACATGAGCGCAGCAGAGTGCCTTGTCACTCTTACTCAAGACAGCCTTTTGCTGTGTTCCTGTTTTTCAGTAATACCAAATAACAGTCTCAGAGTTGTCGCCGGCAAGTGGACTTCTGTAAGCATGGCACATGGCTCAGCAGTCTCTCAGTCTGAGGGGCATGCGGGAGCATTTGGAAGCCACTTGGAGCATAAGGATATGCTTCACAGGTCCTGCCACTGCCTCTATTCAGCATGTGAATTCTCAAGCATAGTGTAGTAAAAACATCACTTTTGGAAAGGCCTGCATTGGTTAACTGCCCACAATAAAATCCTTCTTTTCATCTTCAGATTTAAGATAAAGGATTCTTACTAGGAAAGAGACACTTAGCCAGTTTCCAATTTGAGAGGAAGAACTTGCAACGAAAGCCTGTTGAGGGCTCAGGCAGATGACATCAGGGATGGGAGAAGACAGGAAGTACATAGCACTTACCTTGATCCCAGTCACAGCAGAGAGCTCCAGACAGCACCTTATTGTAAGGATGCTGAATTTCAGCTTTGACATAAGGTATTTTCTAATACAAACCATGGGGTTTATGTTACAATATAGGCTCCTTAAGGGGGAAGGAGTTATTCCAAACTCTTATCTCATCCACATGTTCTTAGAATGTGACTGTGTGCAGGCACATGGAGAAATCTCCCACTGAGACCTAAAATCATCAGAGAAAGAAACAATGTCTTTGGACAGACTTCTGCCATTTATCTTCCTATACCTAAAAGAAGTAGCCTTTTAGCCGCTCTTTTATGAAACAAGGCATGCTGGAAAGCTTAGCAAATCCATTTGGAAAAGAGGAATCTGACAGCCTGTAAACCATTTGACAATATAATGTTTCTGTTATGTGTCTGATTTTTACCTAGGTCCTTGGCAGCACAATTGCATTTTCGATCCGGTACCAACTAGTGCGCTTGTTTTATGATGTCTGACTGGACTGTCAGGAGCAAGGGAAAGAGTTCTACCTGCCAGTCCATTTTCTCCAGTTGCTTGACCAAATGATTCAACTGATGTTGTTCCTGCCTTCTGGGAACCTCAGAATACCTGTCAAAACGCAAGCAACTGCTTTGCGTGGGCTAGTTTTGAACCGGGATGTTCTTTGTGCACCAAAGGCTTTTGTCCAATTCTGTGATAGAAAAGATTCACTGTTACTTGGACATCATTGTTATTAGGAATACCTTTTAGAGGGGAAGCAAATGACAGCACTTAGGGAAAGTGGGAAAGATGGAATCTCTATACATCTAACAAAGACATTACTGTTCACCAAGAGAGAAAACAGCAACTTTAATATCTGTGAGCAGAATAAGTAAACCAGACTCCGTTCCTGGCTTCTCAATCCTGTTTTTGGTCCATGGACATAGAATGACATGTTACAACCCATACTCAAAACTCAGAGTGCTCCAAGAATAAAATAATTCATGGTACCCTTTCCCCTGCAGTGCTTTGCCTCGACAATATTGACATGCAGTGAAACTAGATTATATGATCCATATCTAGCTTTCTACCCTGTTAGGCAGCTGATCATTCCTGCAGTGGACTCCCTACTTTTTTATGGCTACTGGGAATGTTCCTGCTGATGAGCTTTTAATTCTGAATACCTTTGTAGTCTGCCTTCCTCCCTGGAAGAGGACACGTCTACAACAGGCTAGCAGAGTAAGGATCACCATGTCCTTGTCTTAACAGGGCATCAATATGATCCTTCTATTAATGCGGAACTAAGACCCTGATGACTGCCAATCTCTTTTCCTCAAATACAAATAATTATTTATAGAGCAGTATTTAGCACCATAGTTCAACACAGAATTGCTACCTACCTGACAGAAAAGCATAGAACAGCCATTGGGGTACCAGGTTATAGTCTTTGCAAGAGCAGTGGTAGTGAAAGTGAAATAATGCAACAACAGAAACGGGGATGCTGAGGTGGCTAAGAGTAGAAATTACCAGGTCCAGTACCCCAGTAGATGCAAGGGCACCGCACCTTCCCACACCCAAGTCCAGCTAGTAACAAGGCTTGGAATGCATTACCAGAAGGCAAAAATGCCTGTGTCCAGCAGCTCTGATCAACACAGAAAACACACGGCACTCAAGTACGAATGGTACGAGTGGCTGAATCCTCCTCTCCAGCCAATCAGTTTGTAAGACTACCAGTACAGTATATTCATTAACACATCCACATAGACATGAAATCATTCCGTACCTGGCCTTAAACAGTCTGTCCAGTAACCAGCTGCTGGATTTCCTGGTATCAAGGCATATGAACATAGAAATTAATCTCTCTGCTAGCTGATCTAGGAACGTGGCCTTCCAATAGGTACTTCTAGGGCAGCCACTCCATTTTCCCCAGTAAGGTGGCTTAGTGCTACCTCCAGTGAGCATCCTGCTGACCCTGATCTCTCCCTGATCTGGTCCTGGGCTCCAAAGCCCATTATCCTACTTGCTCCCTAGGTCTGGCTCCTTTGCTAGGGAACACTCAACACTTGCATTCTACCTAGCCCTGGCCCCTCCCTGCATGTGCTGAAGTCTTCCCATTTGCTGGAACCACTGGCTGCTGTGACCTGTGTCCTAATCCCAGTTGCTAGCACTTAGACCTCCAGAGGCACACGGTGTAGACAGTCTGCTCACTCTGGGGAAAAAAAAATACAAGTTGGGTTAAGTAAGACAGCACAGACTGCAGAGATAATTCCTACTGATCAGCAACATTTTAAAACATTACCACTTTCTTCACTTTTATTTTTCCTTCAGTGTTCCCATGTTTTTTTTTCTCCTAGTCCACTTTGACTCCTCACTCTCCTTTGGTGCTTCTCTTAATATACCCATATTATAAACCCATGATATAGCTCACACATTCACAAAAGGATCCAGAAAAGACTCTGTGAAAAGTTTTTTCACATCCCTAACTGCTCTTTCCCCCATTTGCTACCCTAAGGCAAATGCCCCTACAGACAGGGATACCTCTCAGTCTGTAGGCATCCCGGAGCCCCTCTACCTCGCTCTGGGTCGAAGCCAGGCCCAGGGACCGTCTCCAGCCCTCATAGAGCACCGTGGCCTGGACGGGCGGCACGAAAGGCTCTGAGGGATCGGCATCTCCCCGCAGTGGGCGGGCCGGCATCACGCATGCTCGCTGAGGGCCCCACCAATAGCCTCGGCGTGGTTTAAATTTGGCGCCTCGCTCGCTGATTGGTCGGATCCCGCAGCCAACACATTCAGAGCAAGCGCGTTGGTCTCGCAGAAGCGACCAGTCAGCAAAAAGCTTCTTCCGACAAACGCACCGATAGGTGGGGACGGTGGCGCTGTCCAATGAGGGGGACCCTACTTGGCGGGAGGTTATAAAAATCCCGGGCGCGGCCTCTCCAGGCGCATCGGTTCAGCAGTGGAGCGAGACGCCATGTCCGGCCGCGGCAAGAGTGGCGGTAAGGCCCGTGCTAAGGCCAAGTCTCGCTCGTCCCGGGCTGGGCTGCAGTTCCCGGTAGGGCGCGTTCACCGACTGCTGCGGCGCGGGCACTACGCGGAGCGGGTGGGGGCTGGTGCGCCCGTGTATCTGGCGGCCGTGCTCGAGTACCTGACCGCTGAGATCCTGGAGCTCGCGGGCAACGCGGCGCGCGACAACAAGAAGACGCGCATCATCCCCCGTCACCTGCAGCTGGCGGTGCGCAACGACGAGGAGCTCAACAAGCTGTTAGGCGGCGTTACCATCGCGCAGGGCGGCGTCCTGCCCAACATCCAGGCTGTGCTGCTGCCCAAGAAGACCAGCAAGAAGGGCAGCGGGCAGCAGTCGCAGGAGTACTAGGCCGGCTCTCCCGGCACAACTCAAAGGCCCTTTTCAGGGCCACCCCATTGCTCACCGGGAGAGCTGCGATCCGCGGAGGAGGCGGGAGGAGGGAAGGGGACGAGAGGCGCGGCCGGCCGTGGCTGCGGAGAGCTGGGGGGGGGGGGGAGGGAGGGGCGGAGCGGGCAGGAACCGGCCCGGGTCCAGTCAAACAATGAGCGTGAGAGCTGCTCCGTAAGGACCGTTATCTTAACTCTTACCTACCTCTGGGACGTTCAGTGGACGTTGCCTAGAAAATAAAACTTTATTTACAAAACAGGACCCCAGTATGGTGCTGTTACAGTATTCAAGGCACTGTAACAATCAAATCCTGCTCAGAGGATGCTGACCTAGTAGCAAGTGCAGGAAGCCACAGTATCTGGAAATTGGGCTTCTGCTTCAGCTCCCCCTTCATTGGCAAGTCTAGCTAACTGGCTCTCATGACCTGTGTGGACGAACATACAAGGGAAACCAAAATGTCTGTCTGCTCCTTCATTTAATACTAGCCAATTAGCTAGTATATCAGATGCATCTACCTGATAACGCTGAACTTAATTTACCTTTGCTAAGACAAAGGGTGAATGTAGCATCTCTGCTACTTTACTGTAAGGGACATGCTATCAGGAACCTACTGGGAGCCTTCAGTGACCCAGTGAGTGAAAAGGCCCAAATAATGACTCCCGAAAGCACTCAGCACAGTACAGCATTTTAGTACCAGCACAGTTGTGTATCCAGTTATATCCAAAGTCCAATGGGCACTTTGCTCCTAAATGGAATTGAACACTTAAAGGCTTTTATTTTATTTTTATTTTTTTTCTTTTAGCTCTCTGGCTACAAAAATTGTTGACAATACTTCATAGAGATGCTTAACAATTTAGAGAAATGTGGAGAGGGGTGAAAACTCTGACGAGCAGAAACTATTTAAGTTAGTTAGCTTCATATTTCATGTTTTTTTGCACCCAAACATCAGGTAAGACTGGTGTGAATGTTGAAATAAATCCCTCCAGAGGATCATGATGTAGCTGCACAGACTTGTAGCTAGAATTGTAGCATTCCTGCTGGCCACACCCCAGGTTCAGTGGGCATCATTGAGCTGCCTTGCCACGCTAAGGATATGCTTTGCTCCCTTGCTCAGAAGTAAACTAGCTAGTTCAACACCCAGGTTCTCTGCAGCTTCCTGGGCCTGACCAGGAACATTCTTGGCTGTGATGCCAACATGCTGCACATCATCATTCGGTCCATCTTCATTCTGCAAATAGAAATACCTCAAAGTAAGGCAGCAGGAAAACAGTGGGCAAGGAATTAAGACAGTCTGAAGAGCCTCAAGAACAGTGTGCTGTTATAGCTGACAAGAAAACGGACCAAATAGAATCTATTTCTAAAGGCCCAGTTTTTGTCATTTAGCTTCAGGTTTGAATTTCGAAGCCACCGTGATTCCCGTACCTGATGGGGGTAACTAACACCGGTCTGCATGGTCTCCTTCAGGCTATCAGATCCATCCAAGCTGTAGACTGCTCCTGTCAAATACAACTTGGAAAAATATAGAAATGGATTATTACCACATTAACAAACAAACAAGCAGCCAACTACCCCCTCTTTAAAAAAACCCACCCAATATACAAAGCTAAGTCTGTTGGGAAGGGCTTTTGTCATACAGTGGGATCAGCATGAACAGTGGTACAAGTATAAGAAAAGCACTTCCTGTTAGGGAAGATGTGACTTCTCAAGGAAAAGGCTGAAGTTTTTTTCTAGTTTCCCACCTCCTTAATCACATTCTACTGTCTAAAAACAAGTTTGGTAGGGTCAAAAGCAATACTTTCAGACCTCAGGACAGCATGAAATAAGCAGCAGGGGTGGAGAGGGGAATCTGGTATGTATTATAAGGGAATTTTCTGAAAGACAGCCTCAGTAGCCAGACCCATTCTTGTACTCCTGCTTTGGACACAAACACAGAAGGGTCATGTCAGGAGACTATCTGCCCTAACTGGCTATAAAGATACCTGCTGAAATTAGCTTCAGGAAAAGATATGGAAACATGCACACACTTGGAATAGGTTTTCAGAAATAATCCATGAAAAATACGAAGTACTCCTCACCTGGCCATCCTTCAGCAGGGTGTTGACAGCAACAGGGACGCTACATCCACCCTCCTAAAACACAAAGCAGCTGACACTGAGGCTCCTACGTAACACATTCAAAGCAGAGGCCTCTCAAAAGTTTAGGCGGCACACAACCCTGCCCATCACTCTTCTGGCCCTTTTCGATTCAGAAGTACTCTCCTTTGCAGTTTTAGAGAAGTGTAACAGATTTCCCATATTATGGCATCAAGTCAACTAGCAGATCAGTATTTACTGCTGCAGGCAGAGGAAGGGTGCCAGACCTACCAAACGCTTCATAAAGGCTCTTTCAGCAATGCAGCACAACACAGTGTCTGCATCATGCAGGGCAGATACCATATTCAGTATCTCTTGGTCTTTGGCGCGAACTTCCACTGCTAAGGCACCCTAGAAGAAGAAACACACCACAAAATATAAGTCTTCAACTTCATGCATCAGCATTGATCACGAAACAGAGGCTCAGACCCTTTTCACTAAGGGAGCAATGTTCACAGAAATTAATTACGATACACTCTGCTGGCTGCAGGGTTGTCCTACAGTAACTGCTATAAACAGAAGATCAGGGCTTATTCAGGCAAAGTGTTAAAAGATCACGCTGCCACCTCAAACCATTCTAGAACTCTGCAGGTACTTGACAAATGCATGATCAAAATCACTTTTTCAGACTGAATGTGCAGATTCATCACTTGCAATCACTAACAGATCACCAGCTCTGGTTTAGCAAGTTTGATATTAGCTGCATAAGCTCAGCCACGCAGCCAGCATGGACTGGAACAGTCTGCCCACCTAAAAACAGGAGCACTAAGAATGTGCTCCAAGGCAGGTGTTTCATCTCCACCCTGCAGGAGTCAGGACACCATGCACAAACGAGGGAGCATCACAGACCAAAAGACACTGCAGTGGCTTTGCACAGTTATCCTGGTGCAGCATAATACTGACCCTGCCAGAACCTGCCCCATATCTGCCATGTTGCCCCAGTGTAGCTGTGCATGGATTTACCTTTCCCATTTACTGTTTCTCCTATTACTGATAGGAACCAGCCCCTAACACCTGGGTAGAAGAGCAGACTGCCAGACTCCTAACAAGTTGTGCCTCAAACAGTGTAACTAGCCAACAAAAGAGATCAAAGTACTTTTCTGATAACGAAGACATAAGAAGTCTTCAGCACAGTTAACTACTCAGATATATCACATTGCTGCTGGCTTTCAGTGCCCTTTAAGAAATAAAAGTTGCAAAGTACCTGACCAACAGCATACAGACAATCTTCAGGGCCTAGGAGCTGGAAGAAAGGAACATCAAGAGTTAATTCAAGTTGCACTGTTCACAATGTAGAAAACAAGAGCCAGATTCCTGTCTCTAATACTAATTGATTTCATGACAGACCAAAGAAATATCACCTCTCCATTCCCATGCTTCAGTGTTTCCACCGCAAAAGTGAGATAATGCCTTTTCCATCAACTGGAGTGTAACACTTTTTGACTTAGCTAATCACTAAAATGTCAGCCTTGCACACTGCCGCGTTGCTAGACACGAGTGCCATGAAGTGCTGTGAGAATCAGATTACAAACTGTTACTGAACCATGGAAAGCTGAACATGAAAAATTTCTGTATGAAGAAAAAAAAGCAACCAACCAAAAAACCCAACCACTCCTTCCAGAACTGCCTCAAATCAAAGCTAACATGGCAGTGGAGTCAGAAGATTGCATGCTTATCTTGGGTAGGAGAACCACAAGGTCTGAAAGGCAAGCAGTTGGTATTTCAGCAGAGAATGGTATTTTCTGCTTGCTGCGCCTCACCTGGCCAATGCGATTTTCCCAGCCCATTCTCTTCAGCCCAGCAGCAGCCAGGATGATGGCACTGAAGTCTTCCTTCTCATCTAGCTTCTTTAAACGGGTATTTAAGTTTCCTCTCTGTAGAAGTGATTAAGCAAGCATAGAAACAGCAGGAAAACAGTCCTACAACCAGTTGAGTCTTTACAGACTGTACAGAATCCAAGAGTCTCCAAATGAGAATGTCGGTACCATCCTGAAAGAAGTGTTAAATATGCACAATCGTTTCTTAAAATAGAATCTTGCCATGTATTATGGAATATTAATTCAAGTCCCGAGTCTACAAAGATATGCACACCATTGAAGTGCACTATTAGCACCCAATTCCTCCTGCACCGCAAAGAAATCTGCTCCTAGGACTGAAGTATCAATGCCTTTTCTCAGTAGGTCAGCCACCCACAATGGAATTAGTGGTCCAAGCAGCATCCAGGGTTACTGGAAACCCAGCAACATTTGGTCACACGCCCGTGACAAACACGTGGGAGGCACCGTCATGCAGTTTTTCAAACACTGCAAAACATACAATTCATCTGTATGCTGAACCCCCAGCTAGGCCAAGGCTGGCTGCTTCTTCACAGCCTCATGAGAAAGCAGAGGACAGGATGGCTACAGTACTACCCCCTGCCTCAGAAAAGGGTAGTGGAGAACAGCCTTTGAGGAAGCAGTTTGTTCTTGTAGGTCAGGTGGCACAAATCAGCCTCGAATCTAGATTTTACACAAAGTTGTGCTTTCCTCTCTGCAGCTTTACCCAGCTCCCACAGCTTGCCAGGAAAGGATACGATATCCCTGAATTCTAAATGAGGAAACTTCTTCTTGAGCTGAGCTGCTCTCCGAAGTGAACTGGTTCCAATCACACTGCAAGGAAAAATATAATCACTGAAATCCAGAACACTCCTAACAGTTACCTCCAGCCACATACATGACAGAAGTTTCAAGGAAACAAATGGTAACTTTTTTTTTTTAGTTGAAATGAAGATCGGAAAAACAGTCAATGATTTGTATCTCCTTAGAAGAAAGAAAACCACTCTGTGAAGTTTAGCATAAAGCATGTCTGAAGCAACTCCCAAGGAGCCAATTTACAGAATATGCTTCTGATGAGCAGTCCCTAGCCACTGTCAAGGACTGATGAAACCTCATTGAAAGACAATATTTTTCACAGAAAAAGGACTCCGCTGCCCCAAAATGAACCAGACAAAGTCAGACGACTAAGTGATGAAGTGACTAAAACAGAGGAACTTCATCAAAGACAGAAATGCAGAGTAAGCAGAGGACCTTTGAGTATATAACTGGAAACCACAGAAAACTGAAAGTCTGGGCATTTCCTTTCTCAACATATATGCTGTTCACTTATTTTCATGGAATTATATTATATGCTGATTTGGAAGGGACCCATCAGGATCACTGAGTTCCAACTTCTAGCCCTGTGCAAGACACCCCAACAATCCTCCCATGTGCCTGAGAGGGCTGTCCAAATACTCCGTGAGCTCTGTCAGGCTTGGTGCTGTGACCACTTCTCTCAGGAGCCTGTTCCAGTGCTGAACCATTCTCTGAGTGATGAACCTTTTCTCAATATCCAACCTAAACCTCCCCTGATTCAGCTTCATGCAGTTTCCTTGAGTCCTGTCTCTGGTCATCAGACTGAAGAAATCAGTATGTGCCCTTCTGCATCCTCCTTTTGGTAACCTGAAACCTAAACCAGATGTGATTTTCCTACTATCCAAATGCACAGAAACACAAGTCTTTGTGTCATGGCTAGTTTATTTCTTTCACTTTAATGACTAAAAAAATATCTTTCTAATAGCTACCTTAATCTGAGTAATTTCACTCATCTGTCTCAGACAAAGGATTCCAATAATCTCTACAGAAAGACAGGTCATTAAAAATGGAGAAAGTGATGCCAAAAAACACAAGGAAGAAATCAGAATAGGCTGAGTGAGAACAGAAGCATAGTTCAGGTCCATGAAAGCCAAAATCGTGCACCAGACACCCCATGTGCATTGTATGCATTCCCCAGCAGTAGGCTGAACACCAAGGAGCAGGAATTCACTCGAGAGATCGTGGCAAGAAAGGTTCTAACTTGAGAAAGCATTGCTGCTCAAGGGTGGCTTGAGAGATGAACCTCACTCCTGTGAGACAGCGTTACTTTTTCTAGCAAGCGAGTCCAGGTTACTCTATGTGGAATGCTCACAAAAGGCAGTGTAAAACCACTACAGGATAAAGCAATGAGCTGACTGACTTGCCAATGGAAAGTATCAACCAACTGACCCCTTCTGTTTTCACACCTGTCTTCCCCTTCTTCTCCCACTCACCTCTTTTCAGGAAGGAGGCTCAGTGTTTTTCCACAGTTTTTGGGATGAAAGACAACAGCGTCAAGTGGGTTTTCCCTTCTGCAAAATAATGCAAGTGCAGAATGTCTGACATATAATTTAAGACAAGGCTGGTAAGCTCAACAGTTCTGCTATCATTTCCTGGAAGAACCACCTCTGGCTCCAAAATACTCCATCATCACTGTATGAGCAAGAATTTTCAGCACACCTGCCAGCTATGGAACACAAGGGCAGCCCTAGTGTTCCACTAGAGCTTCCACTGTTTTGGAGACCAATCACAGGAAACTCTGAACACCTAAAAGAACCTACACTGCCTTTGATCTCCTTTACCAACACTATAAAATGCAAGACTCTCAAGAGAATCAACTCTCATGTCCACACTTACTTGCAGACAGCGCCAATTGTGAAGCCAGGAGGAAGAGAAGTTGGCAGGTCCTTCAGGGAGTGAACCACAAGGTCAACCCTAAAAATTAAAGGACAGTAATCAGAGAAGAGATGGTGGAGCTCATGTGGGGATCTACCAGAGGCCTGCAGATCACCTACAGTAAAGTTTGAACCCGCTATGGGAATTAATTTGGAGAAGGGGGAAGAATTTCAGGATTCCATAGCCAGGATTACTATATCATTTTTGTGTTACTCCTAAAAGGCTACTTCACCTACCTCTGTCTCTCTTTTCCCCTTACCCAGTGACAAAAGACACTTATCAAACAATCAGATTGAATGAGGGGAAGATGCTGGAGATGTTCACACAGAGAGACCCACTGTACCAAAATGCATCAGTATGTGGGTTGGTATTATGTGTCAAACTTTAAGTAACAACAAGCCAAACTACAGGCTATCTTTTTTGTCACACAGGAACCAAGCATAATTGTAAACATTTGAGTCTCCAATAGCTTTTCACCAACTTCACTGAAAAGGCAGTATGATGTAACTATGTGGCAGAGATGCAGAAGAATACATTTCTTTTAAACATACTTTAACTAAGGCACCACTGAAACCCTCCTCAGAATATTGAAAAGAAAGAGAAATTAAATCACAACAAAAATTCCCCAACACCTCAAACCCACGAAACCAGCAGTAATCTATCTCTCTGCTCAGGCATCTGAAGCAAGGTTTTTGTAGAGACAAGAACACAGCACAATTTGCCCATGTCAAATTCTCCTGCACATTTAGCTTGCATAAGTTAATAAATCTTAACATTTATAGGATGACAATTGTCCTAGGGTGGCTGTATGATGCCTTTATCCCCAATCGTCTGCCCTTTTGTAGGGGGGTGGGGGGAATTCTTTCCCCAGACTTGCCCTGAACCAGGACAACAATAAATCTGTTTTGCAATACGTTACCATCAATAAGAAAAGTATTTTTAAAAAAATACATTCATAAGCAGTAATCATACGAGATCACATCCTCCCTGTGTATTACAGCATGTAATACACAAGTAACCGAAGAAAACCTTACTGGGGCAGACCAAGTGACACAACAGCTCCACTTCAAAATACATGGCCTGAGCCCAGGGTAGAGAGAAAAAAGGGAGGAAAAAAAAGACAATGATTTATCAAAGGATTACTTTTTTTAGCCTGAGAGGTGCCAGGACTGAAGGAAAGTAGATCACCTATGCAGCAAGCCAAGTATGTCCGAAGAACACCAAATGCTAAGGAGAAAGACAAAACAGTAAGTTCTTACTCATTTCTTTCAAGTGCATTTTCCAGCTCTTTGGTGAAGAGGCTCTTCTCTCCAATCTACACAGAAATGGAAAAAAATAAATCACAAAAGAAGTGTGAGACAATATAACATAAATACAATTAGTTCTTGAATAAAGGAAGATCCTTTACCTTGGAAAGTGCTGTGTCCAAGATCTTGTCCCCAGTTGTTGACATGGCCACTGCTCAGAGACAGTACAGGTAAAATGTGAGGCTTGACAAAAGCACTGGGCTTAGGCTGAAAATATCTATGCAAAATGCCACAAGCAGTCACACACTACTATATGAAGACCAACTCAAGCTCAGTACAAGAGCAGTTCACTTCTAGAAATACATTGCACTGAAGACAAGTGAAATTGAGACTTCTTTCACTGTCCTCAAAAACAAAAGCAAGGTGAAAGAAGGCAGGTTTGGGGAAGAGCTGACCCAGTGGAAACTGCCATGTCTCTGGAGTGCCAGTGAACACATGTAAAGCAGTTCCCTTCAGTGCATGGCTGAACTCCTGTTATTCCTGTTGAAAGCCTTGAGCCCCAGACCAGAAAATGCCCCTAATGCTCAGAGGGGCGCAATCAGAACAATACAGAGCTTGCAAATGGAGCAACACAACACCATATCCATTGCCTACTCAGCACTTAAATCATCAAGGGCTTATGAAATCCATTTATCTCCCCTACAAGAAACAAGCAGCAGCAGTTGCTCAGCCACACAACTGAACTGAATTCAGACAGCACTCTCAGATAAATTTAGACAGACCTCCTCCTCCTCCTGACTCTACACACACCTCTTGCACACAAAGATAACCCGCTGGCTCCTGCTCCTTGCCATCTACCCCAGGGCAACATCCAAAAAACAAAACTTACCAATCTCAAAGTGGAGGTCAGGGTATAGCTCACGGAGCATCGTAACTACGCTATCGGTCTGAATCCGGGCCAGCTACAAGGAAGCAGAAAACAAAGTGCTAAAGAAAGAGCACACTGTCCATACAGTAGCTAAGGAGGCTTTGCCATTCTCCCACAGCCAGGCACGCATGACCAGTACATTAAATCAAAAGCATTAGAAATAGGTTGCCTCAAGTTAAACGACTCATAGGTACAAACTCCTTGAACTGTGTGAATTCCTATCATGACCAGAACACTTCACTGAAGAACTTCTTTTATTGACTAAAGTCTCCCCATGTCCAGCATTACTGTGGTGAATGATGAAACATTGCAATAAATTCATCGAGGTAGGGAGAGTGATTACAACAGAAACCTACAGATCACAATTCTCATGCTTTCACTTCTTGGTTTCACCTATGTGGAACACAACTGCTGAATGATGACTGCTCATCAACAAGTGGGTAGAAAAGTAAGCAAAACTATTATTCTGTTGCTCAGCAATGAAAGAACAAGTCATATTGCACACTGGGCTAGGGTTAAGGTTAGGGTTAAAGCCTCCCACTTTCTCAAAGAGTATGAATTTTACCAATACTGCAAGCTTTAGGAGAAGCCAGTAGGATTTCACTGAGCTGGTGGAAAAATCCACAGTTAGTGTCAAATACAAGTTACTTATCCTCTATAAGAACAAAGACCTAGTTAGAGGTTCTACAAACACACACACACAAAAGTAACAGCTTACATCATATCATGTACAGCAAGAAACAAATCTCAAAGCAGTAAACTTTATGAAGAACATTCCACAGCATAAGAAAACCAGAAGCAAGTAAAATGCAATCACTAGTGTATCATCTTTCTGCACGTGCAAGCGGCAGCAGACTCAAGCAACTACAGATGAGTTTCAGCTTTTCTGCCAGCGTAGGGCTCAAGACCCTTTGGTAATTAACGTCGTTCTCAGGACTGCAGTTCCCTACGAGTACAATGAATGCATGTAGCTGCCTCCCTTTGTAAAGTGCCCCAAAAGCCTCAGGTTATTACACGAGATAGCATATATGCACGGCTATCTCCCTTGTCCTGATGTCTAAATAAGGGGCCTTCGTGACAGCACAGAATTCTTCCTAGAACGTGCTACCAAAAGGAACGAGATTATCTCAGTGCAAAGGCCTGAGGGTCGCTTATCTCCCTTTGCGAGGCTGCTCCTCCCTACTCTAGCCCGCTGGCGACAGATAGCTTCTCTATCTCTGGGTATGTCCCTTCCCTGGCCTTTGAGCGGGCTGCAAGCATCAGTTACTGGGGGATTTTCCGTACAAGAGCTGCACAGACTTTGCAAGTTGGTCCCAGCCAGATCCGCGGGAGAGGCCCGCGCCGTCGCCCCCAGCCCCTGCACCGCGACAGGGCTAACAGAGCTGACCGTCCCCTGTGTTCCGAAGGAAGGGCTTTCCAAACTTCTTCGGGAATCCCACGGCAGGAGTCGAAAGGCGCGAACTCAGGAAGCTGAGGCCGCTCCTCAGCCCCGAGAAGCACGCAGACCCCGCGCTGCCCGGGACGAACGGGCTGCCCGGGCGGGAGCACTCCCCGCAACCCCAATCCTGCCGCTGCCTACCTGGCTCCGGCGGGTGCCCACGCGGATCGCTCTGCCATCCACGCCGTTCTCTTCCTGCGGCAGCAACGGGCCGGCGCCCGCTCCGTCGGCCCCCCCGGCAGACTGCGCTCGCCCCGGGCCCACGGCGGCCGCCCTCGGCTCCGCCATGACCTCCGGCCCTCGGCGCGGCGCTGCCCCGCCCCCCACGTGACCGGCGGCCTCGCCCCCACCGCCCTTACCACGTGACCAGACGCGGCGCACGAGGGCCCCGCCCGCCGCCCAGAGGCCCCGCCCCGCCCCGCCCCGCCCCGCCCGGTCAATGAGGGCCGGGATGCGGCGCTGCTCGGCCGGGTAAATAAACTCGGTTTTATTGGGGGCCAAGGGATGAAGGCAAATACAGGTGGCCGAGGACACAGCGAGGGACCCCGTACAACACGAGAGGGCGTGTGGACAGGGCCTGGAGTCAGGTACTCCGCTTGGTGTGGATGAGCAGCTCCCGCTGCAGGCCAGCCTCGATCGTTGTTGCGGTCTTTCCCGAGGGCAAGTCCGTGATCAGGGTGAGCTTATTGAAGACGCCGCGACCAAAGTAGTCAGCAACGACTGAGAAGCCATCATTTGAACACTTGAGCTGCCAGACACAAAGCAGAAGCATCAGCAAAAGCCTCCAGAGCCACTTGCTTCTAGCCTCCTTCCCTTCTCCCCCTGCACTTAAACCCTCTGGTTTAGTGGACAGGGCAGCTCATGTCAGACCCTAACTCTTTGTTCAGTCCATGCAAGGGCTGGGTGTAGCAGAAGAACCTGCTGGATTTTCTGGCACTGGCCGTTACAGCTCCTGTTTCAACGCCACTTCTGAGCCATGCACCGAGGAGGTAATGAGCAACAGAATTAAGCAGGAAGGTGAGTGCCTCAACTGCTCTAGTTTCCACGTGTGTTAACATTTTCCAGCTAATGTCCCATTCTCACACTCACCACTTAATTCATCCTTGGGGAACAGAAGGTAGATGCCACATTTTGGTGCTGTCCCCAATCCAATTCACACTATTCTTCTCCCTTTCTCCCTAATTAGTTCTATACAACCTGTTGACTAGCTGTTACACTGACCAATAGGTCTCGGGGCCCACATGAGGGTCAGGTGAGGATAGATTCTCTCTTTCACCTTCACAGAGCCAACAATGACTCTTCATGCTCTTTACACAATGCACTCACCCTAGGGTCTAATGCCTCATTATCCAGTTAACATAACTTTGTTTACAAAATGCTCTCAAGCTTTACCTGTCTCTACCAGCCTCCATTTACAGGTCTGTAAACGAATCTAAACTCTATGTATTTCAACTTGGTAAGATAGGCAACGTTACCCTACCTGATGCTGAAACTGGTCATGCAGATCTCTCTTCTGCTCTTGGGCTCGGATCATGTCCATCACTTTGCGATTTTCTGGCATGCAAGTAGGACATTCTGAATCACTCTCAGAGTAGCTTTCAAAGCAGTGCTGGTGAAAGGAATGACCGCACAGGAAGTGGACTGAAGGGAGCTCCAATGCACTGGTGCAAATGCTACACTTGGTCTTCTGAAAAATCTTGGGACTGAGTGACAAGATGGAGAAGCATAAGAAAGACAAACTACACTTCACCTTACTAAAAGAAAACAGCAGTTCTGTCTTTGAATAGGACTAGACAAGACAGCACACAGTCCTGCACCTTGCTTTTAGCTCTTCAATTTCCAGGCGGATCCTCGTAGTTTCTTCTCGGTACTTCTGAATTCTCTGCTCATCCTGCTCTATCTGGTGGCTTTGCTTCTGCAGCTTGTTGACAAGATAATCCTTAATCACAGACAGGGTGGCTGTGGAGTTATGAGCCAGAGTCTGCACAACTGAGAGGAACTGAGATGTTAGTTTAAACACAAGCACAAAAACCGCAGCTATACTAGCACTGCCAGGGCCAACTGCTTTCCTGGGACAGGCCACTTACAGTCAAAGGCAGCTGGCATTCTCATGGAATCGGAAGAGCTCACTTAAAGCTTCTCTTTCAGTTTGATCTCTTCCAGAAATGGGCGACTGGGAGCATGTCTGGATAACTCAGATCGAAAGGGACAAAGGAAGGATCTAGTAGTGGATTGGATTTTAGGCTCAACAGGAGCTTGAGCACACCCTGCACTGCCAGAACTGACAGAACAGAAATCATGTACGATACTGCAGATCTTCATCCCTAACTAGGAGCTGTGACTGACATAGTTTTCCCCTATGGAGCAGGTTATTACTTCAAATGGTAGGCTCCAATTTCATTGATTCTTCTATTGTCTGATCTACAGAAAGCACTACAAACTAGTCTGGGTTAGAGTCTTTTGTGGTTTGTTGTTGTGGTTTTATGGCAGGGGAGGCTGAGGGTTTAATGTCACATGTCATTACCAAGCAGTGGAGGCATAAGATTCTTGTTCTCGATGTGTTTCAGCACTGCAGCAATATACTCCTTGCAGTTCTCCTCCTTCCGTGCAAAGTAGCTAAGAGCCTGTTCCCAGAGACAAGCCTCTTGGTTGCCATACAACTCGCACACCTCAATCACCTTCTTGTACTGCTCATTCTGCATGTGGTAGTGCATGATCTGCTGGAAACTACAGGAGAAACACTCAGCTGCAACAATCCATCTCGCCTCTTGAGGTTTTGCAGGTTTTCACCCAGCCATGCAATCCCCAGACTCACACAGAAGCCAAAGACAAGTATTTTTTTCACTCTATATAACTGCCTTGCTTCAACAGTGAGGTATTTCTGCAGAGCAATCATCTACCACGTCCATCTTGAGACACTAAAGAAGTCACTACCATTAATGGTACAGACATTTATGGCTCAGAAATTGCTGCAGTGGGGGCAAGAGGGAAAGGACAGGACTCTAAAGACAAGAGTAACACTCACAGTTTGCCCTGCTCATAGAGGTAGAGAACACCATCCTTGAAATTGTGCATCTGACATAAGACCAAGGCCTTATCAAAGACTGTCTTGAACCTTCCACTCTTGAGGAGGGTGAGGGCTTCATTGTGCAACTTTTCCTTGGTCTACAAAGAAGGGGGAGAGGTCAAGAAGAGGAACTCAGGCACACCCACCTACACACTATTTTGCACACTAAGACTTGACAATTTGGAGCTCTTTCCCGGCAGGTCAGTTTTGGTACTTGCTCTTTAACGCTTTTAAGCAAACAGGACACGATTTTCTTTGCCCACACAGCCAACATCTTCACAGATCTAGCCAAGCAAATAAGGATACTTTTGTGGGCAAGCCATCTGCTCACAGAGGCTGTATTGTCTGTAATCCGTCCTTAAATGACATACAAACAAAACAAGTTCAGCCATCCTGAAGGGAATATTCTCCCAGATACTAGGCTGCTTTCCCATTTCTGTGCTATTTGTCCAGCACAGCATACGTATTGTCTCATGTTGTCAATGCCCAGCTGGAAAGGGCATTGCAGGAATGCAAATATGACTCACAGACACCAAATCTTTCCCTCAAAACACAATGCTGGAGGAGCTCAAACCTGCTCATCTTGTTCATGTGCCCAGTTCTGCAATCGAAGTTCCAATAAAGTGTCATAGACACCCTGTGGAGAGTCAGCCTGCACCTCAGTCATGTGCTCCAGAAAAGCTTTCAGTTCTCGGGAATTGTTTGCAAAGATTGGGATGAACTCCTCTGAATTAGCCTGTAAAACAGTCACAAAAAGACAAGCACCCACATCAGTCTAAGCCACACCAGTGCTTTCTTCCTGCCATGAGGAATGTTCATTTCCAGAGTCTCAGACAGGACAGATGCAGCACAATACAGGATGCCAACAACATCAAGAATCAATCCTGAGCAATAACTTTAAGAGGTCCCCTGCCTCTAGGACTACCAGTACATCAGAACAGAGCTTCTCATAGAATCACTGAATAGTTTGAGCGGGAAGGGAACTTTAAAAGTCATCTAGTCCAATACCCCTGCGAAGAGCCGAGACATCTTCCATTTCATCAGGATGCTCAGGTCCTCATTCAACCTGACTTGAGTGTTTCCAGGGATGGGGCCATCCATCAGTTCTCTGGGCAACCTGGTTCAGTGTTTCACCAACCTCATTATAAAAAGTTCCTTCCTTCTATCTGGTCTAAATCTACCCTCTTTTACTTTAAAATTATTACCTCTTGTAGCATCACAACAGGCCCTGTAAAAAAGTTTGTCCTCATCTTTCCTATAAAACTCTTTTGAGTACTGAAAAGCTGCAATGAGGTCTCCCTGAAGCCTTCCTTTATCCAGACTGGGCAACCCCAGCTCACTCAGCCTTTCTTCAGAGCAGGTGTGTTCCATCCCTCTGATCATTTTTATAGCCCTCCTCTGGACCCACTCCAAAAGGTCCGTGTGCTAAGGGTTCCAGAGCCAGACACAGTATTCCAGGTGGGGTCTCACCTGAGCAGAGTTTATTAAGTTATAATTCTCATTATACCTAAAACATCAGGATGACAACACAGGACATGCAGAAGCACTCTGCAGTAGCAAAGTTACTACTGGAGAGCAACAACTCTCAGTCAACACAAAGCATACCTTTTTTCCTTCTAGCATCCCAGGGCCTTCATTACCTCCCAAGGGACGGTAATCAGTGCAAAGGATCTTCAGCAATTCAGTGGTCTCGTTAGGGACATGGTGCATGAGGATTTTACCATATCGCTTCATGTTACTCTCTGCCTGTTCAAAGGGCAGTTTTCCAATGTAGTGCAAAGCCTCTTGGTAGTTCTGTGAAGACAGACAGCAAAACAATCACAGGACACTGGCCTCTGCTCTCTACTTTGGGCTTAGGACAGAAAGCATTGAAGACATGTGAGTATGCCACAAATACCATTTGCTCTGAATTATCACCTAGTTCACTATTCCTGCTCATTTTCCTCCTCAGGGAGAAGAAAGACTGGATACAGCCTGGGGAGACATTTCGATGAATCCCCAATTAAGCACTATCACTCCTCTTAAAGGGCACCGTAAAAAGCTTCATCAGAAAGAAAACAAGATCTTCTGATTTCCCCATCTAGTCTAACACACAAGCCAAAAGCAGAAAGGCAACACACCAACAGCAACTAGTATTGTTGCTGCTGCTCTCATCAGCATGCTATCCTCAGCAAAGAGGTCAGTGAAATTATATTCTCACTAAAGAGGAGGCTAGAGAATTGGTATTCTCCCCAGTAAGAACACATGTGCAGTTATGTCTCCTCACCTTGATGTCCTCTAACTGGATTTTGAGGTACCATTCATGATGCTCATGCTTCTCTGCCAGGTACACAGCATGGGAGTAGTAACCAGCTTGGCGAAGCACCTTGATAGCCGTTTCCACATCAAAGTGGACCTCACTCTCACTCGTCTCCAAGAACAAAAGCAGAGAGATGGTCCCTCAGAAAAATTATAACAGTCCAGAAGCAGTAATCATATATGTCAGAGGAGGAAAACATGAGCAGCAACAATCATGGTACCTCTCATGCAAGGGAAAATCACCCATGCAGAAAGGAAGGAGTCTAACCACTTCTCATTTGCTTGCCAGTTGCATTGGCAGAAGCAAGCACACTCCAGACCCAGATGGCAAACCAACCAAACTGAGAAAGTAAGCAAGAGCTTGGAAATAAAGAAGCAAAGACCAGGGTACTGAGTGGTAAATTCATTATTCTTTCTCTTAACAGTCATAGACGAGGGAATTTACAATGTCACCATAACCCCTTTTTAATTATTATGATGACACAAAAATGTAGCATGATTCCACGTCTCCCCAATACCTTAATGAACTCTTCCAGTTTGGAGCTGTCTTTGAGTTTGGTATAGCAATTCAGCAGAAGTGTAGTGTGGTCTGCATTGGCCAGGGACTGCAGATGGAGCATCTGTAGATAAGCAGTAAGGTTGTGGATACGCTGAGCATCCAGGAATTTCCGAATAACATAAGATGGTTCTAGCTTCCCTATAGTTCTGTGAGGGGAAGAGTCATATTACAAGATACTGTATACTCACGAAATCAAAATAAATGGAGAAATTAACAGAACACAGAGAAGCCTTAACTTCAGCAGGTACTAACCCTCTTGGGACTGCTCAGCTATGCATCAGAAGCAACAACTAGTTATGGTGTAAGACCACCCATCTGCACACACACTGATACAAAGGCCTTGATCAGGACAACCATGACAGCATACAAGGAGTTAATCTCCCTTAAAGGTGGCATTGAGAAGATAGATTAGGCTCTGAGCACAACAAACTGGGAAGCCAAAAAAAAGAGAGGAACAAAAGCTACATTTTCCTTCATTTCAGTCACAGACAGCTCAAAGACAGCTTTAAATGCTTATGCTCTAAACACGGAGCAGTTTAGCCACAGTTACTTTGACAGTTAAAGTAAGTCAAGGTAAAAAGACCTGCTGACTCTCACTAGATGTCAGGGACTCTGGAGTATCAGCTCCAAAATAATATAACACTTTGTCGCATTTTAAACATTGAATATGAAGTTTTCAGTAAGCCCCAAAACAAGGTTGCTCTGAGTTCTAGTTTTAAAAAACCCAAGATGTTTTAAAACTGACATTGAACTGTTTGAGTACTTTCCAGGAAGATTGCCATACATGGTCAAATTCCATCATCTATCTTGCACAGAGTGATCCCTTCTTTAAAATGATGTCACCAGGCCCCAATCCATCCCAATGGGCCTACGTTATTCATGTTAAAATATGATCAAGGAGAAGAACTTTATCATAAGGTGTACAAAGTGATTTTCAAGCAACTTGTTCAAAGACTTTTAGTCTCACTGACATCTTTCTCTGTACAGGTAGAATTTTCACCTCAAGTCATACTTTTTTTTTTGTTTTGGACTGTTTTTATTCCTGGGCTAAAAGAGAAATCAAGGCCCATGTTGCTCCTACCTGTACTACAACATCACAGCTCCATAGGACTCCCACCTACCGGATATACTGCTGGATGGCTCCATCGTGGTTTCCCTTGTTATAGAGATGATCGCCATACTGCCGGAAAATCTCTGACAAACCATCGCTGTCCAAGTGGTGGCTCTTGGCCAGGTTAATGGCCATTTCAAATAAGTTCTTTCTGAACAGCATCTGTTAAATAAATGGTAAGAGCAGTATGAGAGAAATACCACCCCACAAAACAAGTTCAAACACACCTGGAAAACAAGTTGTTTCTTCATCTTAGTGCATACATGCGCTTAGGCCTTTACATACCAATTGTCTCACAACACTGGCTATACCGAAAAGCTATTGCGTCACTCGTTATGTAATTCACTTACCTGAATGGTTCGATTTTTCAGTCTGCAGAGCCAGTACAATCTTACAGACATAAGGCAGAGACTAATAAGAAAACAAATTTACATGCCTCGAGTTTGGTTTGTGTATCCTTCTCCTGCAGTGCATGGATCTTCCCGTCTCTGGTCAGTACATAGAGAGATCCCCACTCTGCCAAGACATCCACTATATCATCAAAGATTGCGCTGTATGCAATGAATTTGTTGCACAAGTCATAGATATTCAGGACTTGTTTGTCTGAATTCTGTGCCTCATTCCCAGCAAATTCTGACCTGGAGAGCAGAAGAAAGTTTTAGAAAACAAGAAGAACTTAACTTGAAATCTTGATACCTGTTGAAACTAGGGATGTATAGAAAGCAAGACAAACAGAGTTCATTTAGGCAATTAAACTAAGTGGATTCTGAAGGAAACCACCATGTATTTATACACAAATTCCATCATCCTGTTACACTGAGAAATTTATAGGACTGGAAAAATAATCCCCCTCATTCAGCACATTTAATTGTGCTACTCTCACAATGGAAGTTAATCAAGATATGGGTCGGGATGAACCTCTAACAACATCTGACAGAGCT
Source organism: Vidua macroura (assembly GCF_024509145.1). Lineage (NCBI taxonomy): Eukaryota > Metazoa > Chordata > Aves > Passeriformes > Viduidae > Vidua > Vidua macroura. The sequence continues at coordinate 203,694 of NC_071592.1, forward strand.
GCAATCTGCCCCAAAGAGGAAAGCTTCACAGGGAAGAAGGAGAAAGAGAAAAAGCATGAAGCTGCATGAGCAAAAAGAACTCATCTGTTTCAAGGAGCCCTACTTTGGGGAAGTCTTTCGGTCCTTGGAGACAATGATGAGGTACCCCCGATACCAGTGAACAATCAGCTTTTGTCCCTCGAAGGCAAAGCAGGGGCCACGTTCGTCTGGTTGGTAAAGGTACACACATTCATTTCCTGCCACAATGAACTGCAGATCCTGGGAGGGGTCACTGAGAGATGAACAGCGCAATCCACAACCGTGAGTGTCCAGCTCCAGGTGAGGATAGTCTTTCACTGAAAGCATATAAGACTACAGAGGAAACTCGAGGGTTTGGGGATCACTCTGAACTAGACTCTGAAACCAACAGAATTTGCAAGTCAGAGTCACATTTTTTTCAACTAGCTTCTCACCTGGATGTTCTCTGTTGTCACCACAAATAGATGTGTTGTTTTGCCAGACTGTCGAAAAGCAAGGCCAGTAACGGGGTAGCTACCTTCATGTAGGATCTGGGTCTTACTATGCCGATCTCGAGTGATGTCTCCTTTAGTAAGTACAACACTCCCATCTGCAAAACCTGGTGAAGCAGACAGATTATTACTTATAGAACACACCTGAAATTTTATCCAGCATAAGTTAGGGAAGTTCCAGTCAGCAACAAAAGCACGCTCACTAGCACGGTATAAAGCAATGGGATTGCCACAGGTCCTCACGTCAAGTCAATCTTTGCCAAATCACTCCCCACTGCTCCAGTTACAGTTCAGAGCTGTCACACAAGTGCACAGAGGATAGCACTGTTCAGCAAGGGTTAACTTGCTTTCCACGTACAAACTTCACATGCACATTAATTTTGTTTGACTCTATCTGTATTTTGTTTTACAAATGGCCTTCCCATACTGCAGCTGTAACAATAATTTCAAGTCCCTTGCTTATTCAAAACATACTACACATTGTCAAAAAGACCAGAGGGAGATTTTTTAAGAGAGAGTAAAACACACAGTTTTCACAGCTTGCCAACAGCCCCAGTCTTGTAAGCTGTTCCAGGGTTGAAGGCCACCGTACACAGGGAAAGCTTTTTTGATTTCAGTGTAGGGACCAAGTCAGCTGAGACCACTTGTAATCTCGCAACATTACTGCTCTTATTCTGTCAGAAGAATTAAGCAAGAAACATTACCAAGGAACGGTCAAATCCAAAAAGGGAAATTTGCTTTTTTCTTTGAAAAAAGGTTTGTGTAACAAGCTTGAAAAAGTATCTCTGTAACATTAAGTATCACAAAACTCACGTTTTTTCCTGTACCAAGAGAAGCTAAGTTTAGTACTAAGTTCAATAAATATGTAGCCTTACCAACTGGCAGGGAAAAGAGGACATCAACTAAAGATACATGCTTCCAAGTATCAAAGTTATTAGTGTAAAATATACACTCAGGTTAAATTTATGCATTTATCTCTTGAGCTCTAGTATACCACAAGATACACAATATCACTGTGAGGATAATGTAACAACTGAGTGAGAAGAAAGATCATCAGGATCTTCTATACTGGTTTTTGTATTATCTATACATGTTCCTTACCTCTCAGTAAGGACTGTAATATTTTTCTTAAGCTGTTACAGTTCAGCTTTACTTACCAATAGCCATGAAATTAAGATTCTCGTGGACAGTCAGGCAGGATACAACCGTGGGCTTGTTACCTGGTATTGCTGGAAAAATTCGTGTGCAAAGAGGATTACCACCATCTCGTTTCTCCAGGTTCCAGACTTTCACCTACAAACAACAATGATCTGGCATAAGCAAAACATGGGGTATTAGTAGGCCATGACCTGGCATCAAAATGTTATAGGACCCGGAATGGAGACGCTAGTTAAGGTAAGAAAGGGCAACTGAGATCATCACAATAGTCTTTAAGAAAGAACCATGTTACAAATGCATTTTCCTCTCTTCGTCAATTAACTTACCAAAGGGTTTATACCCTCTTCATCCTCACCAATAGAAACCAGGATACTGTGCTGCTTCAGCTGGTACAGATGCGTCACCCTGAGCTTGTAAGCTTGGAAACTGCTGAGTTGAAGGGAGCGAGGCAAAAACCAAATCTGACCTTCCATATTTAGATCACAGTTAAGGCACATAAGGGGACCAAAAAAAAAAAAAAAAAGCCCCGCATCTCCAATTGTACAAGGATCTGCATGCCTTTTGCTGACTCTTGGTAGAGTTACAGCAAATACTTCTGCAGAGCAACCCCGGAGCACCAACACATCCAGCGACGCTTTGGGTTTTTTTTTTTTTTTTTAAACAAAGCACAGCCGACAGCAGAAAGCTGCCGCATTCCCAAGGCCGGAGTAGCCTCCGGCCCGCGCTAGACAGCGCCCAGGACTCGCCTGCCGCGCAGCCTCGGCTCGACCGAGCCCCGCGCAGGCCACAGCGCCGGGCCCCGCACAGGATATCTCCGAACACGAGGCTTCCCCGGCCCGAGTCGCAGACTGCGATGCCTGGGGGCAGTGCGAAAGGCTTCCCACCGGCTCCATCCGGCCCCGACGGCTCCCTCACCGTCTCTCTGTCAAAGAAGACGAACCGGCGCCACTGCAGGTAGGCAGCCATGTTGGGGTCGGCCCCGCGTGCCCGCCCCTCACGTGACCTGAGTCACCGCCCCTCGAGCCGCGCATGCGCGGCGGGGCCGCTGCCGTGCCGACACCGGAGTTTAAGAGTGAATTTTGAACATACGCATTGGAAAAAAAATCCCAGAGCCTGCTAGGAATTTAAAACTCAGAACGGTGTCAGCACCCATAAATAAGTCATTTTACAGTAATAGTTTTGCATTACACTATAGAATATATCATCTTTTTAATTTGCCTCTCTCCAACGGGGCCCTAACAGTATATACAAAAAGGCTTGGCATTTAAATGTGGATAAGAACTCATGAAATCTGGATATTTGCTGTGAGCTCAGCAATATGATTAATTATTTGTGTTATTTGTCACAGACTGAGCTTCTTGGTTTAACAAAAGCAATACAGTAAATATATTAAAAATAAAGCTATACCTTTGAATCCATGTGTAAGTTAGTTTCAATGTAACCCCAGCAAACCAGAATGCATTCAGCATTTATGTACTTATGCAGTACTTAATTTCATTGCAACTGCACACTTTTACTGCTCCAGTGGCAGTAAAAAAAAAAAACTTTGAGGCACTGCTCAAAAGTGGGACCCTGTTTACATTCTGAAGTACTTAGTTACCGTTATGGTAAATTCTGTAAGAATCTTTTGTTAAATTGTTTAACTTAAGCCACCAATTAGGTGCTGTTAGGTTTGCTGTTAAACCTTTATGCATAAACCACTGGTCAAGTCCAGGGCCTAGCTGAGCAGAGGGGTTGACTCTGAACCCTGTGACTCCACTTACCCATTGCCATCCTTACTCTTTTTGTCTTTCTCCCCCAGCCTCCATGTCGATAATTTTGGGTTTAGATTGGGTGTAGTCTGCTTTTATGCTGCGTGCTTTAACCATCTAGGCCACAGCAGAGTGAACCTTGCCACTGAACTTCGCCCTGGTTTCACTTTTACATTAAACCCGCTTTTGCCAACTCCTTTGCTGGTGATTTTTAAAGCATCTTTAAAAGACTCCTTCTAACCATCAAAACCACAGCACAGACAACGTCTTCTGCAGCACAAACAGCCAGCAAGGCAGAACTCAGGATGACTCTTGATGAAAGACATGAGGACACAGCCCCAGCAGGATCTGCAGTGCTCCTCTGGCCCCTTGCAGAAATCCTCATTGTCAAAGAAGCAGCTAACTTGGCACTGCAACCAGATACTATGCAGAGTCTTCTAGTCTAGTGGAGACAAGACTGTGGAGCATTCAACCCTGGAAAAAACAGCTGCCTTATGGAGGGTCTGTGCAGACAAAGGATGCCTCTCATGGACACAGGAGAGCACTTTTCCTTTTATCGTGTGCCTCCTTTTCTTGAGGTTTCTCTCCAAAGGTTGTTGCATCCAACGCAGACCATGAGTCTCTATAAGGACACCAGCATGTTTTTCGCTCAGCACAGTTAAAAGAAAAAAACAGAACAAATGGGAGTTCCAGGGAGCTTTTATTGAGTTTAGTTAACAAAATCAGGATTTTTCCATTCATCTTTTTTGCACTCACAACTCATGAAGCTCTTCACAAGTCAGTGCTGCAACACATACAAAGCCAGAGAAAACACATTCTCAACAAAATCTGAGCTCCACTGGAGAGTTTGCCAATTGACAATTTAACAGAAAGCCAATTTTCCCCTCCCTCCCTTGACTGTTTTGAAGGACTAGACCATATTGTTTGCTGGTTAACAGTTAGAATAGCAACCCCTTGTCTAGGGTCTACTGGATTATGACACTCCACTTGAATTGCAAATAATTTTTTTTCTTGAAATAAAAGTTCCAGTTTCTTTCAATAAGGGGAACAGTGACTATTTTCTTCTCCTGACACCCCTTCCCCAAAATTACTGGTTAAAATACAGCAAGGCTGTATCTTAATAAACACATCCCTACTTCCCTCCCCCCCCCCCCCGCCACTCCTCCCAAACTTGTCTACAGCAGAATTTAACAATGCTTCCACACAGAGGCATTTTAGCAACGCAGTGATGAACTGAGCAAAGCCTACAGGATTATCTGCCAAAGCCTTCTAGTGAAGTTCAGATGCATGCTCTTTGGTCCAGAGACCTGGCTGATTACAAAGATAAACTGTGATTCAAAGAAGATGGACCAGAAGTTCACAGCAAGCAGAAAACTCCCTGCAGGGACTACAGTTGCCCAATCTCTACCATGGCATCTGTACTGCTGGAGTCTCTAGGAACAAAATTCACTTTGTTCTCAGGAAGTAATGACCAGCAGCACTATGAAATTCAGCATCAGGGCAAGAACCACCACAACAGCAGCTCAAGAGATGTGGCATAACAGCTCTGTAACCCCTCTTAGAGAAACTGAGGCAAGATAGCCATCTGCTCAGGTTTGTGTCCTATCAGTCATTTGTAAAGAAAAAAGTGTTTGAAGCATTTTTAAATCCTTGGAGCAGACACCCTCCCCCCCATCCCAAATAAAAATAAACAGAAGATCAGAATGAGATGATTTGATACCACCATATAACACAACATGAATTCATGTTGAGCTTCCCTGTTCTTACCCACAAAAACAGTCACAGAGGGCAAGGAAAGATGCTCCCATCTCATTCTGGAAATTGAAACGTGTATTTGAGACCAACCACCCCCCTCCCTTTGGGAAAAGGCCGTCAGCCACTACAGTGCCCACCTGACAGTGGACACCCAGAGACTGACCTATAGGTTCTCTCAAGTGGCTGAAGATTCTATGACCTTCTCCACAGCCACCTCACCCAGTTGTGAAGCTCCATCTCAGAGACTCATAGAGTGACACTTTCAGACTTCCAACAAAAAAGGAATGCAGAACACATCAGGTCCTCAGTCTCATCAGCTTTGTCAGAGGAAGTATTTGATCTAGGGCTCATCACTGAAGGTTCTGACTAATCCATATCTAAAGGCTGATGACCGGCAAAAACTGGAGCTCACAAGAAATCTCAGGAAGCCAAGATTTATACACACTCCTTACTCTTGGGTAGGGAACAAAACAACCAAGAAAACCCCAAACCAAAATAATCAAAAACAAACAAAAGCCCAAAACAAACAAAAAAAAAAAAAAAAAAAAAAAAAAGGAAGTAAAAAAAAAAAAACAACCCCCCACACACAAAAAAGAAAAAACAAAAACAACAAAAAAACTAGGATTATCCTAGTGTTCTGGAGCATCTTTCCATTTGCAAGATCGCATCTGTTTGAGATAGCCTACTAGCACCAAAAATAGGCAGCTTCTTCCTTGACAAGAAGCCACCTAAAAATGGTGCCCCCGATAGTTTAGGTAAGTGCCATTCCTCAACGAGAGGCCAATTTTAAACTAATACTTTCAAAAGTTCTGTGCTTCAAGAGGGACCATCAATGCATGGCACCAGGCTAACCTACCACAAATCCATGCAGAGCACACACACCCAACCTGACATCGCTATCCTGTTCTTGTAACATGTGCATGCCCTGGTGAGATACAAAATTTATTTACATTTTCAGGTCTTTGTTGCATTAAAATGATCCCTCTTCTGTCTGGAAAATCATAAGCTGGCTGCAGTACAGGAGCAAGATTTTACTTTTGGTCGAAGTTACCACCCAGAAGCTCCCACCCCCCACCCCCAAAAAGCACCCCAAAACTGTTTACATTTAGTACCTGCCAGTCAGATATAAGCTATGTGGCTCACAGAGACCAAGCTCTTGAGTTTGTATTCTAGTGCAGCATTTGCTACAATTATGGAGTCACTGCTGACAAAAAGAAGAAAAACATCCCAAACACAAAAACCTTTCTATCTTGTAAAGTTGTTGTCAGGAGGCACCTGGCTTCTATTTATGATCATCAAGGAAAGGAATGGCTAGTTCGCCTTGCGATTCCAAACTATTTTACTCCAATTCAAAAAAAGGGTCAAAATGGGGAAAAATTAAGACAATTAAATCCAGCCTCAAAGGTAAGCAAGCATGGTGTGAGTGCAGCATCTGTATATGCAATAAATGACTGAGCAAAAGGGATTGCATTCACCCAGGTGCCTCCTGACAGTGGTGGTTAACAGGCTAAAAGGGATTTTAAAAAGAGTAATTTTTTGATTTGTCTCACTCCTTTTGCCTGTAGATCAGGCCAAACATCAAGCATGTTGGGAGGGGCACAATTTAAAGCAACACTACTTGACCAGAAAGCACTTTTCAGCAATATACAATGCAAAATGACAGACAGCAACTCATGGCAAACAAGAGTAGATGGCAAGCAGCTTCCTGCAGCTTCTGACGTTAACAGGGGTTTGCCCTTACCTGCTCACAGTTCTGCACAGAGGCCACTCTGGGCAGAAAATGCAACGCTGCAGGAAGTGAATCAATTCCACAAAGCTCCAGAACTGTCAGTTTATGCATATAAACTGGTTTTTTAATGGTCTCTCAAACCCAAATCCACACCTTACGCGTATACTGCTCAGCGACACCCATTGAATTTCCCTCACACCATGGTGGAACACAGGTCATGGACTCCTTCAGAGCGTGTCAAATTCCTGAAGTCTCTAAAGGGGAGAATCAAAGAGCATCTCCCAAAAAGCTGAGCTATGGATTTGGAGACCTTGGAGCCCCACAAGTGATCTCTTCCATACGAGCAGTATGGGACTGTTGCTAGCACCAGAGCAAATCCACCCTGACATGGGACACTTGTGGTGGCCTGCAGCTCGCAGAGGTCAGAGCACTTCTCATTGTTTAGTGTTGCAGAAAACTGAGCCCCTCTCATCTTTAGCTGCTCCCATAATCAGTCTAATCCCTTTAACCTCAGCAACCTTCATCATAAAAGAAAAAGTGATATATGAACCCAAACAGAAAAAAAAAATCATATTTACAAAGTTTGTACAATATACACATCTGATTTTCTATGGGACACACTGCACCAGAAGAAAGAGGGCCATGGCTCTGAAACAAGTCTACCTATCAAGTGCTGTAACTACTAATGAAGACTCATGGAAACCAGTTTTTAGTGTTCTGCTAGAGCACAGGGCTTTTCTTATGGCTCCTGCAAAGGATCACAGGCTACTCTTTCCTTCTGGAGCTAGGATGCTGCACCTAATCAGCCCAGATTTTAGGTTGGTTTCATTTTAAATACAGATATTTACAGTTTGGGTGAACTGCAGATGCATATCAACTCCTCCAATAAAAAAAAATTTAAAAAAAAATTTAAAAAAGTAAGTTGAAAAAAAAAGTAGTATTACCAATAACCAATACATTTCACCTCCCAGCCCTGGGCTTGAATACATGGGAAGGAGGAGAAGGGGAAGAGAGGGGAACTTTGAACTGAAACCAAAAACAGATGTCGATTCCTTGGGCTGTGTCAGAAAGGTGATATTCTGAATGGTCTCATAGCATAAGGCACTTTGCACGAATAAGTAACAAGCTCTTTAGCTTAAAAAACAGATGAGTAACCAGGGAGAAGTTGAAATGCACTCAGTCTATGGTTAAAGAATTTGAAATAGCAGACAAGCTCGTATTCATCAAGATTCTTCTCTTTTCAGGGTTTCTCTTCTTCCCTTGCTGACCCTCCCGCCCAAAGAAAACAAAATTTAAAACCAGCAGTTAGTGCAACTAATGTTCAATCAGCACACAGTGCAAACAAGTGGAAAAACAAAAAGACATTCCTCCTTTTATCTTCTTTCTTCCTTGCTGCCAAATTTAAAGAGAAAAAAAGGCTGAGCTCTTTTAGTCTTCATAGTTCCGAAATGAAAAGATGAAGAAAAACCCACAAAGAGAAGGGTATCCCCAAAGAAACGATGTGTCACAGATCTGGATCATAGGGCTTCACCTTCTGGCATGTGTAATCAAAGCCTAAAAAAAATGAAACAAAACAACAACAAAACCACCAAAACAAAAAACCATCAAAACCAAAAAAACCAAACCAAACAAACAAAACAACCCCCCAAACAAAAAAAAAAAAAAAAAAAAAAAAAAAAAAGCAGAAAAAAAACCAATAAAACAAACAGCCACACCACCCTCAGTTAAATCGGTTCTATACCAAAACAGCTCTCAAAAGGCAAAGGGCATATTGAACAGCTCAATCCCAATTTCAGCTTTGTAGAAAGAGGTGCTACTAAAGCCCTTCTGTATCTATGGACCATGACTACCTCCTGGTTTCTTGTATTTTAGGAAGCAGCAAACTGCTATCTGGCAAGGTTTCTTGTATTTTAGGAAGCAGCAAATTGCTCTCTGGCAACTGCTCTCCCAGCATTCCCCTTAGGAAACTGTTCTACATTCATTACCTGTTACCATCCAAGAGCCTGTTCCACATTCATTACCTGTTTTATATTCTATTTATTTATAAACACAGAGAAGGTTCAATCATCAAAGCAGAAGCTTTCAAGTCAGCTTGGTATGACTATCTAGGGCTGTCCTTGGATGACTTCAAAGAATGTTCATTTTAATTTTATCGAGCAGTCTGCTTCTATAGCCACTTTTTTATTTTTGGTCATCTGAAAATAATTTCAGCAGCTTCACTGGTATTGTCTTTCTAATTCCTGACCTCTGAGAAGAGTACACAATAAGAATGATTTTCAGCCTGAACTGTATGGTGAGGGATGTTGCATGACAACATCCTAACTAAGGTCAGATCATCATCCTGCAGTCAATTTAACTTGACTGCAGTCCAGGGCAAGTCATTTTCCTATAAAAGGACTTAACTCAGCAGCTTTTCCTGAGACAATGATTAGAGAGGGAGCACTTAGATGAGTCTCCAACAGTGAAACATCATTTTCTGTTGAAACTACGTAGACGACCTCATGTGGCAGCAAAGATGAATTACAGCTTCACTCCCTACTTTGTTTACTTCCAAGAATTCTATGAACCAAAGGATACAAAAGAGGCAGCACCTTTTGCTCGAACCTGGTCCTTCTGGCTGTTGAGGTGCCTACTCTTCGGTTGATGCTCTGTTCTCACAGCTATCCATTTTATCTCCTCACCTTTTTGAGGACTACTTTCCTCTCTGCCCCTCACCAATTTCTCATTTCAGCTTAGCAATACAGAAAGAATTCATTAGGCTACTACTATTCCATCCTGGCCTCTCCCAACACCATTCCCCACTCCCCTTTTTCCCCATTTTTGATATCCTTAACACATGGTCAGCATTTCAATTAAAACAACTAAAAAATACTCATCCCTCCCCTCCCACCTTCAGCACATCCATGTAATTCCTTGCACTGACATTCTATTTCAAACCCTTGTTTTCACATTCAGAGCTTTTTCATCACATCAATTTCCCTCTTCCCCCGAGGTAACACTGACACATCAACAACATTCCTGTCATTCAACACATCGCTATTCAGCAAGGCACTTACATACCTGCATGTTTACTGTTTCTCATCTTCTACAGGTTCACTGTGGTATTCTGCCACATACAAGCTCTTGTCAATGTTGCTTGGTATGGGTTTAATTTCAGTTCCCAACTGCTCCTCAATACTTTTCAGGTTGAATCGATCATCATAGGTTATTAAGTTGATGGCCAGGCCAAGATGACCAAAGCGACCTTGACAAAAAAACAAAAACACACACCTAAACTGAACTGAGTTAACGTAGGGGCTGACAGAAAAAGAGAAAAAGTCTGCAGACTGTGAAGTTAGTATCATTTTGTCATGTTAAAAACAAATCTAGCCACAGGTATCTACACCTTTCAAATTAGTTTTTGGAAAGGAGTTTTGTAGTGCTGTAGCAGTAAGGAAACTCAGGAGGTTCAAAATGCTCTGACCAAAGCTCCAGGATAATTACCAGCAAAAAGTCTTCCAGAGCTCTTGAACAAGCCTGTACTACAAAGTTCAACTACACCAAGTTCCTGTGTTTATTGCCTTTCTTCAGGGCATATTTGGCTGGTTCCCAGACAGTAGAACTATACCTCAAAACACAGGCAGAAGAAAGCATAAATCTCTAGGCTTGAGACACTCTGAAGCTGAGATTTTAGTATAGAATTTTCCCAAACTGCAAACAGGGGCAATAGTAAGTCTCCTGAGATAAAAGCAAGATATGCCTTTTTTTTTTTTTTTTCCCATTAGATTGTTCAGGCCAGTTTCAAGAGAACAGCCCTTTATAATAATATCCTCAGTGAGGATAGCCATCTGAAATGATACCCAAAAATAAATTTGTCAGAAAAATCAAAGCTACCTAAGGTAATTCTCAAATATAGTAATAAAAAACCAAAAACCAGTTCAAGGCTAAAAAGCATCACAGTCATCAGCAAAGTTGCGCCTAAGCCAGGTTTTTCCTCTCACCTGATCTGCCAATGCGATGAAGGTAAGTTTCTGCCAGCTTTGGGAAATCAAAGTTTATCACCACATTCACAGCCTGGATATCAATACCTCGGGTAAACAGATCTGAAAGACAATTCACATCACAAAGAAAGTTAATTTCAATGAGCTCAAATGCTGACAGTATTTAGGGTGTAAAGATTAACAGTGATTAACATTGCTTTGTGCTAGTTTCCAGATATAAGCTTTCCTTGTATCAAGGGCAGTTTACGAAAAATCCTGTTACAGCTTCCTCTTGCTCTGTATACCTTGTAAACATGAATAATGTAAAAAGAAAAGCCAAAACCACCAGATCTGCACATCTACGCAGAAAAAATAACCACAAAGCTATTGTTTTCCACATTACACTATTTCAGAGCAGTTCTTCTCAAGCATCTCTTCACACAGAATTGTGCACTGCTAGTGTCACAACACACTTGAGACCTGAACTACATTCCACCACCTCAACTACTTCTATTCTGCTTCTAGCAATTTTTGTTAAGATGGCCCAGACATATGTAGTGATAGCAGACGCTGCCAGGTACTGCTGTAAACAGGCCATACAACAAGAACTCGGATCATACACAGGCCAGTCAAAACTACAGAAGTATTTCGAAAAAGTGAGCTATAAACGCTTAAAAGAATCAGCAAAACTTCACATGATCATAGTCACAGCTCTACTGATATATCATATGGTTTATGACCCAATGACTCAGGGAACCCTCACATGTGAAAATAAACAGAAAACACTACTGCAGTAAAATTATTTGTTGGCAAGCTGAACCTTCGCAAAAGACAAAATTCCCCGTGCATAAAGGAGTGCTGCAGCCTGCTACATGCAGGCCTGACAAAGAGACATCTTACCAAAACATCTTGTTTTGGTTTATTACAGCTAACTGATCTACAATACCTGGGATAATACACTTTCTATCATAAACTTTAGAAACAGGAAAATGTTTAGGAACTCTTACCAGTGCAAACGAGATTGCGGCACAAGCCATTTCGGAAATCATGGAATACACGATTGCGGTGCTCCTGGAAATACATACATATAAACAAAGAGAAACAGAAAACCAAAACCCACAAACCAACCAGCTGTTACTTTCAGGTATATCCAGGTAACTAACACTCAACTTCAATCATGTACATTTCTCCTCCTTCTCATTAGAGAACAGGTGAGTTGAAATAAGATGCCAGTACAAATTTTTTAGCACTCCTTACCATATATTCTAAAGAATTAACTCTAGAGGGTCTTGATCACACTTCTCAACAAAGGCAATTAACTTACTGTGTTGTAAAACCTCCTATGGTGGCATCAAAACCATCTCAGAAAAGGACTGTCTGAAGTTAAAATCACATTAAATTACATCAAGGAAGTTAAACTGCTATTTTGACTGTTGTCTTTCTCCGGCCACCCTTTGCCAAATTTCACATATTTGATTCATTCCCTCAAAAAACTGAACCTGGTAGTAACTTCCTTTTCCAGTATGAAGCATTTCTCACTACCGATTCAGAATTAGGGGTGGGATGAGTCAGTTTTCTGTGAAGATTCTCCCCTCACAAACACCTCACTTTAGGCCACATTAAGATTAAGTAATATCACCGTTGAGTGAAATTTAGAGAGGGAATGAACAGGCTGAAGCATTCTGCAAAAACATAGCTGCACTTTGCCAAAAAAAGCATACAAAAATCAGACATCAGAGAAACCCACTTCCATATCTCTCTGTTCTCAATAACACCACCACTTCTGTTTCTGCTCAATTATTGCTCTGCATCTGGCCCAGCAAACATTGGCATTACCTGTCAGCTGCATGAGCAGTAAGCTATAGTAGTTTACATATAAAATTTAAGAAAGATGTTTCAAAGTACGCCTGTTCTACACGCATCACTTCAGCCTTCTGATATCTTTTCATAGTGTCAAGCTAGTGCAAGTATTGAACAGGAGCTACTGTACAATTAACAGAAACCTCTACACCAGCAAAGCTGCAATGGCATTTTTTACCAGCTACACCACGGCCACAAGTGTCTGATCACCATACACCAGCTACAGCTTTCACCAAGAAGTTTGATCCAATCCACTTCCTCAACTTCTCAGATTCCCTTGCAGTCACAGTGCAAGATTACTGTTTGCAAAGCCACACGGGGCACTCAGTGGGCTACGTACTGGGGTTTTTGTAATTTAATTCAGGCCCATTTTCATCTGAGTTAGTTACACTGTGTGCTCTACCCTGGCTCCCTATGCTGCCAAAGCAATGCAGCAGCACTAAGAACTGCGCCTTCTGGCTGCAGTTTGTGCTTACACTGGGACTAATTAACCTGACCTGAAGAAGTAAAATACCAACTGGACACATACACCGAATAGTCCGGAAAGAGAGCTGGGGTGGGGAAGGTTCGCAGTGGGTATCTAAAACCAAAGCTATAGCAAAGCAATACATGTTTCAGTTTATGAAGAACATGCAAACTTAAAGCAAGCATGAGACTTAATTCAGCTGTTCAGTAAAGCCTGAGGTGGGGTGGAATAGACTTCATACTCACCTGCCTCATTTTAGCATGGATATAAAAGCAGGAATAGCCCAGCTGGGAGATCTTTTTGGCTAGCAATTCAACCCGTTGAGAGGAGTTGCAGAAAATGATCGACTGGTTAATCTGGAGCTGAACGTATAGAGAGTGTTCTCAATAAATGCAGCATTCTACTAACAGAGGATCCCAGACATGTCTAAATCCCGTCCAGAAAGAAAGCACAGCAGGTATGCTGCTGGTAATTTACATCAGATATATTTTTGTATAGGAAGGGAAACAATTAAGAAAGTTCTGTAACACAGAGATGCTGGACAAGAAGCATGCATTTTTAGCCTTAGATACATAGCACATTTTGACAAAGAAAAACTTTCATTAGGCTGCCTTTAAAATATTCAGTCTCATTCATGATCCCAAGAGAGAAAAAGCTTCTGGTATGTTCCTGACACAGCCCTGCTCCTTACCCTGGAAAAGAGCGTATTGAGGCAGTGCACTTTCTGACGCTCAGTGACATAGGCATAGTACTGAGTAACTCCCTTCAAGGTCAGCTCCTCCATCAGATTTATCTCATAGGGTTTCTGCAAATGGGAATTCTGAAAAATAAAGATACTGATAAAAAGCAGGCAGATCTACGTGCAAAACAATGTAGGTAGTTCCCGCTCTACACCACACTTAACTTCCTCCGAGGCAAGGATGCACTACTTAGCCACTCACTCTTAATGCTATGCTGAAAACAGACAGGGTGGGTAAATTTTCACTAACAATTACTTATAAATCCAAGGTGACTAAGCAGGCCAAACAGGAGCACCCTCTAGAAGCAAATCCACACAGATGATGTAACTAATACACAAAGTGGAAAACAGCACCTTATACGCATAAACCTAGCCTCCCATTAAAGCAACTGTGGGTCAAAAACTGCTTTCAAACTTCTGTCCTAGACTTAGGCTGACTTGGATTAAACCTGTGAGGTTTAGATGTATTTAAAAAACCAAGCACTAGCAGCTATGCACCACTCATTCACACCCTTCCTGCACAATATCACCACCATCACCATACCTACAGAGACACATCTCCACTCACCATGAACTTCTGCACACTCAAAGGAAAAGTGGCTGAGTAGAGCAAAATCTGTCTGTTTTTAGGTAGCGTGAGAATTATGTCTTCCATTATTTGAACAAAATCTTGAGACAGCAACTTATCTGCCTGTAACAACAGAAGTAATAAATAGCAAGTTAAAATAATGGTGTAAGATTATAGTCTTTTGGTAGCTACACATTTGGGGGAAGAAAAAAAAAAACCAGTTACCAGGGCTCCTACCAGAGCCATCCAAGAGCTTTCACACTACTATATTCTCTCTCACTCAGAAGCTTGTATGCTATCGGATGTTCATAAATCAATTTTATATACAATTACATGGTAAGCACAGCTGACTCATTATAAACAGAAACCTAATGAAATGCATTCCTTTGTTGTGGAATAGACTGTTACTGTATTCTTCAGCATCAGCAAAGAGAGGAAAGGCAAATCTTCCTAGGCTGTTTTCTTAGAAGATTTACAAGCAAAAAATTCCTACTGTCAAAACAGTTTCTCAAAAAGTCTCAGAAATGGAGGAGACCTTACAATATCTCTAAGCAAGTTTGAATCACTGCTGTGCACCAAAAGGACACTCACTGAGACACATAATTCCTTTAACTTGGTGTTAAAATCCCGGAACATTTAACATAAGCAACTTGCCTCATCCAATACTATCATCTGGACATGCTCAACTTTTGCTACTCCTTTCTTGATGAGATCGAGAATTCTTCCAGGGGTAGCTATCACCACATGCACTGTAAGGTTAGAAGAGAGAGAGAAAAAAAAAATTAAAAAAAAAAAAAAAAAAAAAAAAAAAAAAAACACACACAATGTTAAGGTGATTAAAACTGTGTTTCCTTCCAGCATTCATGGCCACGTTTCACATGAACACTTTGGAAGAATGACAACAGCATACACACCAAACAAGACATTGTAGTCTGTTCTGTAAACAGGCAAACAGTAACAAGCAGAAATCCCATGACCCCATTGCAAAAGCCACAAAGAAATAGCAACCTTAGCGTAGCTAATGTGCTCTGACCTGTATCATCAAGTCTCATTATGTCATCTCGCAAATTGGTTCCTCCTGTTGTTGCCATCACTTTGGCACCTCCCATGTGTTTGCTGACTTGGATACAGATTTGACTGACCTGCAGGGCTAGTTCACGGGTGGGAACAATCACCATTGCTAGAAGTTAAAAACATCACTGTGAGTTAATAGTAATACCCTGTACCTTAAAAACACATCCTCAGAGGAGACAAGAGACTTCATGAAGTAAAATGATGAAAAGCACAGTCTAGGAATTCCACTCTGGGTATCCTGAACAAGACCTAGGAACTGCTTTTGACAAGGCAAATTCCATGCAAGAGTTCTCCAGCCCTTGATGCTCCCATTGCACAAGTATCCCAGCCAGCACGCCTGCTTATAACTCCACATCCACTTTCCAGGGCAAGACAGAAAAGTCTACAAGCCTTCTTCTATTTGAACCTTTTGAAAGCAACTGTGGGACTTCGCAAATTACACCTCCCCTCCATCACTCCCCATTAGCTTTCTCTGGAAGTACAAGCAGATAACATACACTGCCCAATTTCATTAACCAGTTTTAGATTCAAGTCTCTTATGTAGTGACTGACACCATTACCCGGTGACAGCTAACTGTGATCCACCTCAACTGACCTTGTATATTGTCCTTCTTTAAGTCTAGCCGTTCAAGTAAAGGAATGAGGTAGGCTCCACTCTTGCCTGTTCCATTTTTTGCTCTAGCCAAGATATCCCTACCAGATAAAGCAATGGGGATGCTCTCCTCCTGAAATGCAAGGACAGAAAGTGCATGAGCAATTAATCATAAGCCATGTTTCACTGAAGAGGTTGACCGAATTTAACTCCCCTCACTAACAGTACCCCATGAAATCTGATTGTTTCATGACGATTATTATTATTACTATCCTGCAACTACAAGCATGACAGACTCACAACAGGAAGAAGTTAAACCATCAGTTCACCAACACTCCCCACCTGGAAGTCCTTATCTTGCCTGATCATAAGAAAGGGATCAGGTACCACAGGTAAACCTATACTAGCGCATTAGGAAAAAAGTGAAAAGTTGGGAAAACAAAAAGTGAAGAGACAATGACAGTCACTAGCAAACTCCTCCTAAGAAAAAAAGATTCCCCCCTACATCTGAACATCAGAACCACCTCAGCCCATGTGATTCTAGCCTCTATATTCCTGTGATATACTTCTCATAAAATCTTCAGCCATCCAAACACAGGCCTCACGTATTTTTAATTTTATTACCTTTTTCAGCAACATCTAAATAAATCTCAGCCTTTTGGAAAGGTGGCATAATGAGAATCTGTTTATAAACAAAGCAAGCCATAGCTGTCTCATGCCTTAAAAGAGACAAGGTGGCAGAGCTGTGTCAGTGATAAATCTTGAGAGACCATTTAAAAGAGAATTCAACCTTCTACCCCCCCCGAAGTTTACACATGAACAGTTCTTAAGAGAACAAGCCTTAGAAGTAAAAGATGGAGATACAGAAAAGTAAACTTGCTAAGATATTATTCTCTCTCCTACAATCTTCATAATTCTTCTTCCACAAGATTACAATAAAAAGAGTCAACATTGTGATAAAGCCATAATCATATTTTAAACAGCTAAAGGTACATAGCCAATGGTAACTCAGTTTTGGAAAATTTATGGAACAGACCTCTGGGACTACTTATGTGGAAGTACTGTTACTGAACAAAGAATTAACAAATTAACAGCTCCAGCATGAAAAGGAAAATGCAAGTTAAACGTCTCCAAAAGTGTAAGGCAGCCCCATCACTAAGTCACTCAATGAATGACTTAGTGATTTAGTTGGGGGATAGAAATTCTTGCTTTTCCCAAGGGACACCAAGTTCTTTCGTTCACAGCTTCAATTTTCCCCAGTGATGGCATAAGTATTGGGCATTTAGGCATAAGAATGTCAATACATTTACAGAAGTTAAAAGCAGCATCTAAGTAGTCTGTTTGCAAACAACCTGAATAGGAGATGGTTTTTCCCAGCCCATTTCAAAAATTCCCATCAGCAACTCCCGTTTCAAACAGTAATCTTCAAACTCATTTCCTTTTGTGGAGGTCACGTCCTGAATAATAAAAAAAATAAGCACATCCATAAGATCAGGTCATACAACCTGCAGTTGTAGATTAATCTGAAATTGCCTGTACAGGAAGACCACAAATTACTATACAAGAGTTCCCATTAGGCCATGCAACATCCTACAGCAGCAAAGGAAACATTCGCCTTCTCAGAACCAAACACAGCTCCTGAGTGTATACAGCGACACCTTCCCATCTGCCTCACATGACGCAGATGCTGCCTGTGTCATGTTATAATACTAATAAAGTAAGAAATCCACAGTGAACTCCATTTTTGAGCTTTCCAAGAGAAGCATCACTCACAAGCAGTTGAGAGAACAAATTAATTCTTCATTTAAAACAGCAGGAGCTGAACTACGTTTTAGCCTTTGCTCAGGACAGTATTTTACCACTGCAATCTCTCCCACAACTTTTATTTAATATTTATTCCTACAATTCAATCATCCTTACCGAAGTTTTGATTCTCAAATCCTTTGGAGGGAGTTTTAAAGTCTTCTTCCAGTCATCACCAGGTCTACAGCAAAATAAAATGAAAACAGATTTTTAAATAATGAATATTTAGATTTTGCATTTTATTTTCTTAGATATAGTGATGAACATGCATATTTTCACCTCCCCAAAGCTAAAAGCGCCTACACATACGAGTTCAAGGCTTCTCTGAGCTAAGCAGGATGTAACAGGCAGAAAATTGTAAACAGACAAAATCAGCCGTCTGTCAAACAAATCTGTGAAATCTTTATCCAGTCATGATTCAAGTCCCATTTTTCGGGCATTGAACCAAACAGCAGCACTGATATAAAACTGAGCACTTACTTAGTCACCTATCAGAAACTGGCTATAATAAACCCACACAAGAATATTTCATGACTTAAAAGAAAAATTCTCTTGCCCAGGGAAGATCCATTCTTAATCCTCAAGTAACATGAAAAGGTAAAAAACATTTCTGGTGAAAAAACTTAGTAAGCAACCACTCCATTTGTTGACCAAACTTCGTTTTCTCTCAGTGAGATTTAGATACCCATCCTCTCTTGAAAGCCACTGTAGAGTGGAGAGCAAGTCTTTCTCATCACCAGCCCCAGGAAGTTATGCGTGAATTTTGATGACTTTAATTCACATTCATTAGAGTAACCATGTAAGACATTAAAAAAAAAAAGAGGGGAGGGAGCAGGTTAGGCAGATTTTAGGAACCTGAGTGTTCCATCACACTTTCTCTGAGGAGACCTGGCACTTCCTTCACAAATAACTAACAAAATAAAGCCAGTGCTGTTCAAAGGGAGGAGGATCCATGGGAAGAAAAAAAAAAAAAAAACAAAAAAAAAACAGCAATACGTTACCATACTGTCCAAGTATTTTACACCTTTTAGAAATTCCAACCAGCACACTTCCAAAACTAGCTGGATGGGTCCAGGATATCACAGTGGGACTGTATCCTCTCAGCTCAGGCTTTGATAAATTAAAGCCAGAGCATTACAATGAGGAGATCAGGTACTACTGTTTCAGATCAACGACAAAAGATAACTGACTTTAAAGCATTTCTCACCATGGGAAAGAACTGCAACAAACTGAAAGGCATAAACAATTAGACTGAGACCAGGTGTCATTTCCTCCTCAGTCTTAAACGTCAGCTCAGCTCCCTCCCACTCCTATACTTCCCTCTTGCACCACTCCCAGCAAGCAAAAAACACAGGATTCAAAAGCTGGGCTACCTCTGACAGTGGCTCACACTCAGAAAAGCACAGCACCAAATTGGATTTTCACAAAAATTACTGTTGGGGAGAAGCTCACACGTGGAAATACAGCTTTTTTTCGTACTGTACACGACAGGACCTTCTAACCACCCATGTGACAAAACAGAAGACAGCATTTTCCAAGTGGGAATGCAGGAAGCTTTCCCATACACAACTTTTAAACATTCCTTGCATGGCAGCCGATACAAACACTTACTTAATAGCGGTGGTCATACTCTGTGCTTGCTGTTGAGTGCCATTATTGATTGTGTTGGCATTTTTCAGCTGGTTCATCTGTTGCTGAGTTTGTGTGCCTCCACCTCCTGGGCCCCCGCTGGGTTTTACAGGGCCTCTCAACTGCCCATTCTGACTGGATAGACCCATTATAACAGGGTTCTCTGTTCTGGCCGTGCTCATGCTTTTATCTTTAAAGATGTCTTTTTAGACTTCAAAACTTTGAAAGTCAGTACAGAAACTGTAATAACAGTTTATTAGACTCTCCAAAATGAAGAGATAAATAAGTCTTGCTCAATATATGAGTCCTTTATTGCAATGCAGGCAAGCACCTGTAAGTCACTCAAAAGTAAAGCAGAAACTTGCTCTGATGCACTGTGGAACAACTTTTTTTTAAAAAAAGCCCTCTACTGAAGTTCAGTTATATCACAATTCACTTGCTTCAATCTGAAAGAGAAGCAGACAATAACAATTAGTATGTGGATTTTTGACTATGCAAATCACATCAGTTTACTTTTGTATTTTAAGAAAATTTTTTTCCCAGGCAGTGTGCAACAACAGTACTTGCTTTTTTGTTAAAAATTATAAAGACATGCATCAAACTTTTTTTGCCTTTCTAGAAAGTGTTGCCTAACATCTTCAGACACCAAAGAAAACTTCCCAAACAGTTGTACTTTCAGCGACCTTCCACTACCTATGCCCTCTCATAAAGTAACCATTAAATGTATCAATTGCTTTGATGGCTCTTCAATTCCCCCACTTCTGTGATGCAGCCAACCAGCCCTAAAACGTGAACAACAATATTATGCGTAAGTTTATGACAAGAAGCAATACTACAATATCAAGTGGGCATTCCAGTTCGAACTGACAAAACCCTTACATTATACACTGATTGCCCTGTTCGGTTTGAATGGGAAATATAGATTATGTAAACCAAACCAACAGCTTACACTCCTCCAACCCAAAATGCTAGCTCAACCAGCTTACCCCCAGTTTTCAACCGGGTATTGATTTAATGCTATTCAGAAGAGCGGCGAAACAACACCATTACACTGAATTGAGAGCAGCTGCCTCTTTGAGTCAAAGCGACTGAGCTTGAACTGAGGCAGTAATGCTGCTGGCTATGCAGCTTCCTGCTTGCGATCTTACCTTCCTGCTGCCAGCGACAACTTACGTGGTGCTCGGAAAATAACATTTCATACACATGACTTAATATTGACTCTGTATGTAACAGAAAGCTTGCAAAACTATGGAAAGACAATACAAAGTCTGCCCCTTACATAAAGCAAGCATGGACCAGAGCTAAAGATGCCTTACAATGGTACCACGGAGACAAAACGTCCCTAGTCCAAAATCTTTTGGAACGAAAAGTAGGCTCACTTTGAGCATCTGCATCTTGGGAAAACACAAAGGGAAAACCAGCAGACTACTGCTTCCTGACCTCGGCATTCACAACAAAATGCATGTTTTCCCAGTGAATAAAAAGGCACATTGAAGAGCATTTCAAGAGAGTGGAAAAGGAATTCAGACTTCCCAGCTGTTTTAAGGTGTGTCAGTGCTGTCCTCCAGCAACATTTTAAAGTTTGCGACACTAGGATTTTCTGCTAGTTAACTTTCAAGGCATCTTCGAACAGTTATTTCTCTTGGCCATTAACCTCGTAAAAAACAGAGGAGTTACGAAGGTAGCCAGAGACGCCAATGAGACACGACTACTAACGCCGAGAAGTTCTCCAATAGCGTAGGAAATGAAACCTCTCAGTCCCTTATGCCCTCACGCTCGTAACTATCCTTTAGAAGAGCACAGATAAAAAAAAAAAAAAAAAAAAAAAAAAAAACAAACGCACAGCCTCACGGAACCCAAAAAAATCTCCTTGTTCAGATAAAAAAAAACGCCACCATTTCGCAAACCAACGGACTGAAAAAAAAAGGGCCTCCGTCACATATCTCGGCTCTCCGGGCGCGGGCGGGCGGCCGGGGCAGCAGCTCCGGACCTTTCCCTTTCCGCCGGCTAGGCCCGGCACAAAGGGAGCCCTCGAGGTGCTCAGTGCGCCCGGTGAGCCCGGGCCGCAGTGCGGAGCCCCGGGGCAGAGCGGTGGGCCCGGCGCCGCCCGCCGATCGCAGCTGCGCCACACCAACTCCTCTCGCCCGTGAACAATGGAGCGGCCACCGCTTGCCGCCCGGGCCGGCGGGGAGCGAAGGCCGCCCGGCCCCGCCTCCGCGGTCCCCCGGTCCCACCGCTCCCGGTGCGCCCAGGCCCGGTCCGGCCGTCCCCGCCCCGCCCGCGGCGCCGCCAGGCCCCGCTCAGGCCCGCGCTCTCGCCGCGGGCCGCGAGGCGCGGCCTGCCGGCAGCGGCCCCCTCGCCCTGCTCCCACGGAGCCGCGCCCGCCCTGGCCCGTCCTCACCGCCACCAGCCGCGCTCCCCCTCGCCCAGGTACAAAATCCTCTCGCTCCCCCGGTGCCTTGTTATGGCGACTCGACGCTCCAAGATGGCGGCTTCCTCCTTCCTCCTGTGCGCCCTCCCCCTCCCGGCGGGCGGCACCGGCACCGCCCCGGCCCACACGCATCACGTACGTGCGTGCGTACGTACGTTCGGCGTGCGTCACGTCCCAGCCAGCGTGCGGTGCCCGCGTGACCGCGCGCGTAGGGCTGGCCGCTCGTCCCGTTCCCTCAGACCTGGCCCTCCCCTTTTAACCTGGAAACCTAACGGGGCTTTGCTCTGTAGCCATTAAAACAAAGCCAACACAAACGTAAGAATGAGGGACTGAGCCACAGCCTGTAGGAGTAGTAACCGCCGATCGTGACAGGCTGGGGATTGGCATTTCTTTTTAGACAGCTGTTATTTAGACGTGGATTTTGACAAACCGAGACACAATGGGAATGTAATCTTAGTAGTTATTGCTTTGCAGACAATTTTTTCTTCAAATGTTTTTCCAAAATGCATGCAAAAGGACAAGGACATTCCTGGTTTTATCGCTTTCCTCACATCTACAGCTGTCTCTAGGTGGTTGTTTTTCCACCCTCGGCAGCAAAAGGCACAAGTTCCACCCTCCAGTTCTAGCTGAGTGAGAACATCCTTCCTGGCCAGGGATACCCCACTCACTCCTCGCCTTACCCCTCAGCCCTTGCAGCACGGGGCTTGCTCAGTCTGTGTTCTCCCTGTGAGTGAGGCACGGTGCCAGCTCCCTATGGCCTCCCTCCAGTTTTGCTGCTCTCCATTCTCTCAGGAGAAAGAGTGCCCAGAAGCTGATGAGCACATGCAGGTGCACACAGAGGTCCTCACGGCAGGGGAGGACAGCGACATCCTCGGGGCAGCTGGTGCCCAACAAGTCGGGATCTAAGAAACAGGAGGAGTGGTTGTAATCCAGCAGTGCTCACGAGAATAACACCACCTCCTCCTTCACCAGTCCAAAGTCCCGCCAGAGCCCTTGCTGGTAGAGAGGCCTTGATGCAGCTGTACCTAGACAAGAGGAGGACGAGAACTGTGCTTGTCAGACCACCTCAGCTCCTCACACAGGTAAAGCTTTCTGCCAAAATGCCAGCTGCAATGCCATCCTACTCTGCTGGCCCAGACCGGGGCATTCCCACTGTGAGTCTGTTGCTGTGACATCAGTGAACAAAATGCCCATTTCCCCGAGCAGAGAAAATCTTGATTTCCGATCTTGATTCTCCTTTGTTACCCTTGTGAAGTCAAGCTGCCCAGCCCCTGCTAGCCCTGCTCTAGACTTGCAGAGTAGCTGCCAAGGCTTTGCTTTCCTGTGCAAGCCACCTCACACTCCCCCAAGCCCAGACAAGGGGTGACGCAGCAGAAGAAGGAGCAGAAGACAACTACAAGTCACTGGGGTTAAAGCAGCCAGGAGGACCCCAAGGCAGAGGGTGTTAATCATACAGACCATACCCATGCTTCAAAGTCCTGCACAGCTCCAGAGAAGTGCCTGGATCCAGGAGGTTTCTGGTAAGGGTGGTCCTTAGCAGGAAAACTTTTCAAAGCCTTTCAGACTACCTGTAACAAGGACAGCTGTGGGCAAGGTTTTCAAGGAAGACCTAAAGATGTTCTGGATCTTCTGCGGTAGAGACCAAAGGAATATGGACTCTTGAAACTGTACTTTAAAAATCAACTTACAGCACTAGTAAAAAGATAATAAAGCTAGGTGTTAATCTTTACATCAATCAGGTCACGCTATGCCTGGAGCTCATTTGCCTTGCAAATACTCTATTGTTACATTCTGTGTCCCTCCCCACTCACTTAAGTTATTAACTCCACCCCAGAAAAGAACTTTTGTAGCAATTTCTGGAGGAGAGACGGATCGTGCCCCTCAAACCATGGGGCCTGTCAGCTACTCATCAGAGACCTATGACTTGGTGAGTTGGGCCTGGCTTTGCTTGATAACAGGGATGGCAGGTAGAGCTGGGGTGGGCTGAAAGGCCAGGTTTCTGGCCATCCATCTTCTAACCCTCCTGTTGGCAGAGGCAGAGGCAGAGCTTGAGCCATTTCTTATGCCAGCATAATCAGTCCTTGCATCCCTTAAGTCCAGACTTGACCACAAGCTGTTGCTTTCAGAGAGCCGGCATAGTATGGCTACAGCCCCTGTGATCCAGGGATGCTGGGTATTCTCTTGGGGAAAGCTACCAGGGCCTGGCAAGCACTAAGCCCGAGTACTGTCCTTGCTTGAGGACACAGACCGGAGTCTCTGCAAAGGGCCAGGTGACTCACCTGGAGAGCAAGGCTCCGGCAGTCCCATCCGGTACTGCCAGCCTCTCCCTGCCTCTGCTTCCTGCTGCCCTGCTGTCTGCACGGCCATTAGCACAACGGGGGCATAAAACAGTTATTCTGAGCCAGGCACCTTTTGCACCAGGCTTCAGTGGTACAAATGTCTGTGTACACAGTGTGCAAAGCCCTGTACACCTTACCTGGTCTCCTTTGACAACTGGAATACCTAAGCAAACCCAGTCTTCTCTCTCCGTGTGTGAAAACCCTTGGTATGACCAGCCTGCTTGCTTGCTCCCCACATACAAGCTTCCATACATATGGCTCCACATACACTCTGCTGAAAGGGGAACATGCAGTATATTTACAAGAGAGGATTAAAGAGTGGAAGATAAATTGCAAGTACTACGTCTAACGGGGAGTGATGAAACTAGGTATTCTACCTCATAGTTCTCTTCCCAGCCTTTACAAGTGAAAAAGAGCAGCTGCACCTTATAGGGTATGTTGTGCTATCCAACGGGAAGAACAGAGCATCATTATCATTACCCTGGTTATCAAATATTGCATCTCAGAATTAATTTTCTTACTACAGTGGCTCCCTGCAGCAGACTTCAGGATTAGTTATTCCAAAAAGAGAAATGTTGGATTCAATTGTTACCAGATTTTCTGTTCCTCCTTTTTTCCTACACACCAGGGAAGAGCAAGCCCTACCCTATTTATTTCTTTTCCGATTCATCCAGTATAAAAATCCTTTGCAAATAGTGGTCATTCCTTTAAAACTTTTTTGGAGAAGACACTTCTTTCCCTGACCTCTGTTGAAGTTCAGTAGCAGTGCTAAAATTTGCTGAGAGGTTAAAACCAAACTCAACCCTTTTTTCACCTCATTTTCTTTGCATACAAAACCTTCCATAATCCTTAGCTTAGTGATTTTATCTGTGCTGTGAATTCTTTTACATCATAAAGAAGACCCCATGTGAGGGGAGGGGGGAGGGTTGGGTGGCGGAGCCCAGCTGATTTTAGGACTAAACGCCCACAGTCAGGTGCCACAGCAGGAAGAGTTTTGGACCTTTTCTCAGACTTCTGCAGTTGGGAGTTTGACATATGTTGTTTCCCACCTCTGTCTCCTGACAGCTTCCCAGATTTGGCTTCCTCCCTGGAACAGGGAGGCCGCAGATATCACATGAGCATCACTGTATTTGCTTTGATGGTGCCATATGTTGCTTTACTTACACTCAGTGTTTGTAGCAGCAACCTACCCATAAAGAGTTGAAAAAAAAAGGCTTCCAAAGTGTCTTGTCAAGGTGGCAACACAAACCCTGCCTTGTGCAGAGAGGATCGTTTGATCAATTGAGCAATTATGGAAGGAAAAATTATGAGAACGTTTACACCAAAAGGGCATTTATCTCAGTATCACACAGTGAATACAATGAGGGCCTCACCTAAATTTTGATACCATATGAGACCATTTGACTCTGTAACCTTGCAAAAAAGTACCATGCCCAAAATGATAATCCCATTTCTCCATAGCAAAAATGCTTTCCCTGCTAACCTTCCTCAGCTGCAGACTAGACATCCAAAAACAAGTTGCAGAAGAACCACTGAGATCTACATCAGGTTCCCTGAGGTTCCTCAGGCCAGTTTTCATTGCAATGGGACCAACATGACTCAAGAGCGTTAAGGCACCTAAGGCAGTAACATGGTCTTTCCACAGGCCTTGGTCTTGTTCCTGGATTTCCCTGGTTCAGCCCCTGCAGAAGTCAGGAGCAGAAGCTCTGTCAGTAGATTGTACTAATGTGGGCAATTACAGTTCTAAGGTTTTGAAAATGGGATTTGCTGCTCCCAGCCCTGGCATTGACTAGAAGGGAATGATTCACATGGAAAATCCGTAACAGTGTACAAGCTGCTTCACTTCTACAGCCAAATATTTTCATTGCTGACAGTTGTGGGGAACTGAGAAAAACAGCTGACAAACAGAGACCAGAATAACTCTGTCATGCAGGTTATAGGGTAAAGGGATCCCTGAACAAAAAGCACACAGCAACAGCTTTCCCAGGCGTGCACTTGACTGCTTTATTACAGAGACAACACTTTTTCTCCCACCCCCAAATCTGCTGCAATTGTCATGCAGGTGACCTGTACAAAGGTCCCTCTGCATGCTCACTATTGACTTATCCCATCCCAGATCAGACAGCCACCCACTTCTAGTCATAGAATTGCAGCAGAGTTCCCAGAAGCCTCAGCTTGTCATATTCAATGGATCTCCTGCAGCTCTGATCCCTGCCCTTCCTGTCTCAGCCCAGACTCTGGTTTTTCATTCTCTTTTATTTGTCTCCAACTCATCTCTGTCTGCTCCTACCCACATGTGCTGCTCTGCTCAGAGATGCAGGCAAGGACGATTCAAACACAGCTCTAACACGCCTCCCCTACCCACAGCGAGTGGTTTACAGTAAGAGCCCTCCCTACGTGCTCCCCATCAGCAATCAGATGGTGTCTGATAGTGGCACTCAACCTCTGCACTTCCGGCTCCAAATACAAGGTGATGCTGGAAACTGGTCAGCAGCCAAAGCCGCTGAACACCGCCCAAGCTGCCCATCCACGGCCATCGATGGTGCTGGCATGGCTCCAAAGAAGGCCTGACACTCCAGCCAGGAAACCCAGTTATTTTCCATCATTTCATTTTTCCCTTCAAAGCTGGAATCGTCCAACCTCTTCCCAGTGAAATTTCCCATTCCAACATATATTCTGTTTGGAGTTTTCAGCACAGTCACCTGCACAGCCTGAGCAGCCTGGTTTGGTCACTACACAAAATTGCAAAGGTTTTTAGGTTGTTTTGCTTTTTATCAGAGAGGTTCAAGGATCTGATTTCTATGTGTGTTGTTAACTCCTCATGAAAGGTCCGGGTACAGAGTAAGCAGGAAATACTTTCAAGCTGGGTAGGAAAATAGCTGGGAGGGATTTCTTAAGGCCCAAAATCATAGCCTAAACCAGAAAAACAAATGTTCTTTGGCAATACAAAATGCTTCTCACCAAAGGTTTGCAGCCCCACAGTTACATTAGCAAGAGCTGGGCAGGGTTATTCCACACTTTTCCCAAGGACTCATTCCCTTGGGAAACTGGAGTGGTCCTAGGGAGTGGACCCTCCTACCATCCACTGCTTGGGGACTGCCTGCGCCTGCTGTGTGCTCTATGAGTTTGGTAATGCCCCATAGACTTTTGCCCCATGAGCATGCCCGGGCTCCTCTTGGAACCATGCAGGTGGTTTCAGCAGCAGAGGAGTTTAGATAAGCCCTGCTGCTGCCAAGTGACCTCTTTACCCCCCACAGTCATGTGCAGAGGCACCCAGTGCATTACCCAGGGAAAGCTGCCTGAGAGAGAAGAAACATCAATCACCCTTCCTTAGCTAGGTACAACACAAGACTCCAGGCTGGTCACAGTAATTTTGCTTAGTGGCCCCTTGGGTGAGCAAAAACCCCCAAAATCAGGTCTAAAATTGTGTAAAGCAGGGCTGGTATTTTTAGACAGGAACTTTGGCTGATGAGGGAAGGAGCAGCAGGTGCAAACGGCTGCAGCTGGCAGTGAAAGGTATGAAAGCATTAGCAGAGACTTCCGCTGTGGTCAACACTGAAGGCTCAGCACAGGTCTCCAGAGAGGGTGTGGGTGGGGGACCTCGGGGTGACTGCTGCTGAGCTCTTCCCAGTTGTCACCAATATTCAGTTTGCCACAAGCCTCCTCCACTGCTCTCTTTTTGTGCAAGGCCAGCTGAAGCATGACCACCATCCAGGGAGCTCATCCTGAGCAGAATTTCAGCTTCCCAGCACTCAAGACTTGCCCTCAGCTTCAGCCTGAAATGCAGACTGGTCAAGAAGATAGCGCAAGCCAAGGGCGAGTCACATCTCAAAGCAGCTCTATTGCACTTCCCTTACTGGATATCAGTCTGGGGTCTGAGTGGTGTTTTCCCTTCCCTTTCCTGCTCTGACTGCAATTAATTCAGAACTGAAAGGTTTATCAACAGAACTGATCTCTCTCTCCATCATCTATTCCTGTAGCTGTGGCACCAGCTATCAGAGCTCAGAGGCTTTCCTCCCATTGTTTTGAACACCTACCCCACACCTTCCTCCGAGAATGGGAAGAGATCTCAAAGGGCAGCTGTTGCTAACCCCACCTCACCTTGCTCTCTCATAGGCAGCTCTCAGGCCTCTGAGGATGAGAAGAAGGGGACAGGTTCACTGCACAGTATTTGAGGTACAGATGTGCTGTGTGGTGAATCCTACCACCTTTATACCTGACAGCAGGCAGGACAGGAGTGGTCCATATAAGAAATGGGTGGGAAAAATCAGGAAAGCTGGTAGAGGAGGGTTCCATTCTATGTGAGAAAGCAAAATTCGCCAGCAGGTAACTTGGCAAGAACCAGAAGATAAAACTGATCATCTGATTGGACACCAAAACATCCCCAAATACTCCAGTTAAAGATTATAGACTGAGCAGCCCTCACTGTCACAGATGGAGAAAACCCTCTCCACCTGCTGCTGCACCTCCTGGCAGTAGAGGGGCCTCCAGCGTCATCACACTGTAGACAGCATCTCCTCCTGATGCAGGTGGGCTGCAGGACATAGGGGTGCTCTGCTCTAGGTCTGCCAGGTGCAGCTGGGGGACTGGGTTCTTCTGTTCAGAAACTCCCCTCCATTAACAAGACTCTCTCTGTTCCCCAGAGCCAGGTGGAGCTGAGCGGTTACTACGAAGCTGAGAACACCACCCCTTCTTTGGAGGGCTACTTTTGCTTCAACCCAGCCTCATCTGTGGTTGGCAACCAGGGAGACCCCTTCAGAAAGGTCTTCATGCCCCTCATCTATCTGCTGATGTTTGTGTTGGGGACTCTGGGCAATGCTCTGGTCCTGGTCATTTTAGAGAGGTTCAAGCGGTCTCGCACCACCACAGAAAACTTCCTTTTCCACCTCACCCTGGCCAACCTGGCACTGTTGCTCACCTTCCCATTCAGTGTGGTGGAGAGCTTAGCTGGGTGGGTATTTGGGAAGTTCCTCTGTAAGATACTCAGTGCTGTCCACAAGATCAATTTCTACTGCAGTAGCATGCTGCTGGGGTGCATCGCGGTGGACCGTTACTTGGCCATCGTCTATGCTATCCACACCTACCGCAAACGCAGAGCTCGCTCCATCCACCTCACCTGCACGGCTGTCTGGCTCTGCTCATTGCTTCTGACTTTACCCGATCTCATCTTCATGGAAGTCTGGACAGATGACAGCAACCGCAGCATTTGCTATTTTCCAGAGGTTGGGATTGATGGAAACAATGCGTGGCTGGCAACCCGCTTCCTCTACCACACCGTGGGCTTCTTTGTGCCTCTGCTGGTCATGTGTTACTGCTACATGGCCATCATCCGGGCACTGTGTCAGTCCCAGCGCCTGCAG
This sequence comes from Vidua macroura, assembly GCF_024509145.1. Lineage (NCBI taxonomy): Eukaryota > Metazoa > Chordata > Aves > Passeriformes > Viduidae > Vidua > Vidua macroura. The sequence continues at coordinate 233,416 of NC_071592.1, forward strand.
AGGCAAAAAGCTGTCCGTGTGGCCATCCTGGTCACAGGCATCTTCCTTCTATGCTGGAGCCCATACCACATTGTCATCTTCCTGAACACACTTACCAAGCTAGAAGCTTTCACCAAGAACTGTCTCCTGGAAGACCAGCTGGACACAGCCATCATGGTGACAGAGGCCATCGGCTTCACACACTGCTGCCTCAACCCCATCCTCTACGCTTTCATTGGGGTCAAGTTCCGTAACGACTTCTTCCGGATCCTGCAGGAGCTCGGCTGCATAAGCCAGGAGACCCTGCAGGAGATCCTGGAGGTGACAAGGAAGGGTAGTGGGATAGAGTCTGACAACACCACCTCCATCTCCACTTTCTAGCTGAGAAGAGCTGCCTGCAGGGCAGAACTGGCCTGGGTCTTTCCTTCCCAGTGGCACACTTGCTGTGGTCTCAGTTACAAGTTTCACAAGCATCCCCACAACTTTCTTCACTTCTCAGGAAACAGATCCAATAGCCACCAAACACCCAAATCCTATCAGATACCTTCCTTGGCTCTTCCTGGTTCTCAAACTTGTAGAGATCTATCTGGCAGCTGTTGGTGAATGCTGGATGTCTGATGGTCACTCTTGTGGAGCTGGATGAAGATGGTCACTCAAGTGGGTTGAACCTGATATTCCCACCTCTCCCTCGAAAAACGGACTGCGGACATCTTGTGCACAAAGCCAGGCACAGGACTCAGGTGCCAGGGTTAAGGAAAAATGTGCAGCCAAGTAAATGAGTCATGTCAGCAAGCAGGTCTCCCTTTCACTAGCTAAGGTTGGTACACACATGCTTAAGGGAAGCTGTGGGACTCAGTGGCCATCACAACTGGAGAGATGCAGGTAGGACTGAGGGGGGCTGCAAAGCTCAATCCAATAGCATGGGCATACAGTGCTGGACACTCTTTGACTGCAACATTGTCCTCCTGCTGCATAGCATCCCCCCAGCCTGCCACAACACATTCATCTTCACAACACAGCTCATGCCAGGAGGTCCTCTCACAGACTGAAAGATTTGACTGTCACAGACTCCTTTCCTGACAGCAGTAGCATTCTTCTCCACTCATTTGATCTGTTTTATTGCTGTTATGATCTCATGTGAGTGGCTGCTGAACTGAATGCCTGACTCTGCAAAAGTTTTCCTTCAAGGAGGAACACCATCTGAGGAGATGGCTTCTGTCTTGTGACTGCACACAGGGGAGAGAAACCACACAGCTTTGTAAAGCTGATGGTATAAATTTTTTTTTTTTTTTTTTTTGGCAGCTAGTTGTATGGCTATTTATGGGTTCTGAGAACAAGGAGACTCACTGCCCCAGAGTAAGGGAAAGTCTTCTTTATTTTGAGCAAGGCTAGAGGAAATGTGGCATTTTGCTTTGCACTGTGCTTTCTGTTAGTTTTCCTCCACCTGCAGGGAGGAAGACCTACAGGGCTTTCAGCGGTTAAGTGCATCCAGGTATACAGAGGACAAACCTGAGTGGTGATCTTGCCCTGAACTGCAAGTATGCAGAAACTGCGCAGATCAGGGCAGCTTGATAATAATTTGGTTCAAAGTAAGAGCAGCAGCTTTCCCCATCATTAATCCTTGCACCACAAGCTGGTGTGTGGGGAAGCCCCAGCAGACTCAAGACAGCTTGCTGCTGCCTAGGAGGTCTTGTCACAGTTTAACATGGCAGCAGGCCCACAACATTGCTCCATGACGTTTCTGTTCCTAAAGAGTGCTGTGGCCTGAACTGTAGGAGAGCCATACATACCAATGTCACATGAGCACAACCCTCCTCACAAGCACACTTTAAAATCTCCTCTACCCTTCACCTCACATTTTAAGCAATGTCAAAACAATGTTAGTTCTCCTGTGGCAGCAGGAATTTTGTGCTAACCTCACTTCTGAAGTTCATCCCCCTAGCAGACAGCTCAGTCTCAGGTGAACTTCACAGTACTCAAGGGCCCCGCTAAAAAGACCAGCCATTATGGAAGGGTGAAGCCATTATGGCGCTGGGACTGACACATTACCTCAGCCTGACTCAGGCAGAGATCTCAATAGCTTGATCTCACATTGTGACTTGAGGAGAAAAACTCAGCTAGTATAAGGCAGTCCACCATTTCCTGCAGCACCTTATCTTCAAAGATTAAACTTTCAAGTAATGGCAATTGTGGTTGTTCAGGCACATACATGCAGCAGAGAAGGGCAAGCCTCTTAAGCCTGCACTTGTTCTCCACAGTTGTGCCAGTGAGAAAACCCATTGCAGATGCATTGTAAACACCTCCCCAGCAGGTTATGGTGACAACTGTGTTTCTACATGAAAATGTTATTGAAAAAAATAATAGTCAAAGTATAAAATTCTTACAGTGGTCACAAAAAGAAAATCTGCGCTCAAATGAGAGTGTACAGACTACACATCTATTGTTACTATAGCTTTTAGCACTGGTATGTACAAACCTTTAGGAAGTTTTGAGGTAAGCTGTAATAAACAGGTGAATAAAACACCATCTTCTCATGTATAGTGCTTGTAAGCATTTGTCTGTAACTGTGTCACTTTATTCAAGGGAGATGCATCAGAAAGCACTAAGTGGGCAGATGGCACCTTTCTGACAAGCTCTGCTCAAAGGGCTTAGAGGAGCACTTTGCTCAGATTCCCCTTCACCAGTGCCGCAGAAGGCTCTGCTGTGTTCAGAGTCAGTCCAGACCTGTATTACCTCTCTGCTTTACAGAGCCTCTTCCACTAACTGCAGCACCTCCTGCCCCAGTTTTATAGCAGCTGCTAACCTGACTGGAAAACTGCCCTTACACCTACATTTGGCCCAGACAGCCTGGGAATGGCTTGGCTCAGAGCTGGCAGACCTTCCCCAAAGAGTGGCAATTCTTCCTCCCACAGCTGCCTGCAGCCAGCCTGCTGAATGGCGACAGGAAGAAAACAAGAGGAACTTTCCTTCACTGCAGAGGAAGCTCTTGCTTTCCACTCAGCAAAATCCTTGCTATCTCCTCAAGGTTTGCATGGCTGTCACAATACCTTGCCCCAGAGTGGGCTTCCCTGCTAAGTACTCACACTGCCAAAGCCACCCCTGCAGCCCTCGGGCAGACCTTCATCCTCCCCACCGGAGTTCTGCCAAGTGAGGCAGATGCACTCTGTCCACCCAGGCCACCGGGAAGGGGGACTGAGCCAAGGGGTGCTGCAAGGTGGCTCCTGCAGAAAGCAGGGAGATGATGCGTGGGAAGGTGATGTCACCAGCATCCACAGCACCTCTGCACCTCCAGTCCTGGACTCTGCTCTGCAAACACGGCTCCAGCAGACAAACCAGAGGAAGCCCTGGTCTCTGATGAAGGTAACCCCAAAGATGGGAACACTGAGACCCTCACAACAGCACACTGCTCTGCATTTCCTGCAGGCCAACCAAGTCTCCCAGGAGACAGAGCTGGGGTTTCAGCAGAGCATCCTGCTATGCATACACAGTGATCACAGGGCCGTGGCAGGCAGTGGAGCATGCATGGGTGATTGCAAGTAAGTGAACGCATGAATGAATGTGTGCCTGGGAGTGCTGCAGAGAAGGGGCTCCCCCGATGCCCACACAATCCTTCCAGCACATCTCGCACTCTCTGTCTCTGCTGCAGTCCTGTGGAAAATCATGTGGAAAAATACAGGCACAGGGTCAGGTCTTGAAATTTGTCTTTTTAATAAAAAGGCACCTATAAAACAGGTCAATACATTACAGGCAGCACAGATACCCAAAAACAAGCCTAAAAATTGTTTCAAATAAAAACCAATAAGATGTCTTCACATATTGTATTTATATATTTATATTTATATATATATATTTATATAATGGTACAAAATGACTGGGGAAGTTTCTCCATGGGATGACAGAGAACAGGTCAGTCAACTTTACCTCAGTGTGAAAGCTAATTCCAGGTGTGTGATTATCCAACATATTGAAAGATGGAGTTTCCCAGCACTCGCTTTTTTGGAGCTGGAAAAACATGGCAAAGTCATGGCTAAAAGATGGGCAAACCTTCTACTGTGATTAGGTGGAGTCAGTACACAGAACTCAAGGTGAGGAGCCGAGCAATAAACTACAAGACACAAGACTAGACACAGGTCACGGCAGCGGGCAACCAGCTGATGGCAAACCTTGCCCGGGTCTAACAAGGACTGGCTGTCACTGAGCCTCCAAAGGAACTCCTGCCACATTGCTGTTCACAGACATGGTTGGGAGCAGCGCCCAGGGCACAGGGGTGTTAGGCAGCATTTCTTCTCTCCATTGTTCAGCCATCACAGTGGTAGGGGTAGGGCTGGCTCCAGGGCAGTGAGATTTTGCAGAAGAGCACCAACTGCTGCTCCAGAGTCCTCAGCTCTGACCTAGCATCAGGATTTCCCATCTGTATCCAGAGCTGCTGAGTCAAAAGGCTTAGCTTCTTATTTGTCACTGAAGGACAGGTCTTCCTCCTGTTGCCAGGCAGAAATAGCATCACACTGCCTGTGAGCACTCAGCACTAGTCTTCTGAGCACTGCACAGCATGTGCCACAAGCCTGCAGGCTCCTGCTGATACAGGGACAATGTGCTGCTGACACAGTGAGGACTGCAAGCCCTGGGCAACTTCTGTGTTGGGCTGGGCAAAAGGGACAACAGGGAAAGTACAAACACATGGAGATCTCAACCAGGCTAAAACAACAGCTATCTACAGGCAAACAAAAAAACTTCCATATAGAAAATGTTATGGCTTCAAATTAGCCAACACTTGCTGGTGGATGATGAGCAAAGTTTGGGACTGTAATTGGTATTTGGATGTTTACGAGAAGTTACCAGCAGCCAACACCCTGAAGAGCAGCCAAGAGAAGCTACAGCCTTTCAGGCAAGTCAAGCTTAGAAAGAGCTACATCTGTTTGAGCCATATCCTCCCACATGAAACACACACTGAAAAGATCAAGAATCCAACCAGCTAACATGTCAGGTCCAAAGCCTGAGCTGAAGATTATTCTTCTGCTCCAACTGCCTCGGCAGGAAGGAGAACTTCTTGTGATTGTTCCTGCTTAACCACTTCAAAAAATGCTACTTGCTCACATTGTATACAACAAACCTCTACAAAGCAGGAGACTAGAGAAAGATCCTTCCTCAGACCCAAACCCACGCTTCTCACCCAGCACTACAAAATGCCCCAAAGCTTCAATGTATTCCTAACTGGACTTTATGATTCCATCTTCTCACAGACTGGATCAAGACAACTGCTGGGCTGACATTTCAGCACCCACCAGCCTTTCCAAACAGCTTGCAACCTGATAAAAAGTGTTGCTGTTCACTCACTACTTGGCAATCTCCCTTTCCAAAAGCCGTCTCGTCCCAGCAACAGCAAGTTGGGAAAGGTGAGCTCTGTTATAAGAGAGGTAGTGTGTTAAGCCTGGCTCTGCAGAGATAATTCTCCAAGCAGTGTTCCTCCAGCAACTGTGTGCCCCAGGTTCACCACTGGATGCTGGAATTGCAAATCCCCACAGAGGTCCAGAGATACTGTGATGTGTGCAGAAACGTGTGTGCATCATGACACATTCCCCTCTGTGAAAAAACATGGGAAAGACCATCGGGGCTGCATGCAGGAAGACCTTATGGAGTACAGGATGGAGAGGGTGGAGTGCATCCAGAAAAGCCAGAGTTGTCCAAATGGCATGCTTTTGCCAGCCTAGGAATGAGAGATTGCAACTCAACTTTGGCCTCTTCTGTCTGAAGCACAGGATGGCCATTCTGCTGACACTGAACGCTGAGGTAGAGTATTGCACTCAAGGACAGGTCCTCTTCAAGAGCTGGACCTCTCCTGTGCCACAGGGCAGGGCTGCTGCCAGTAGCTCAGGTTATCATGGAGTGAAAACTGCCTGCAAAACTCTACAGATGAAGGGCTGACAAGCACAAGGAAAATCTGGGAAAGCATTCGATGGCGGGGGAGCAGGACGCAGTGGTGAAGGGTAATGGATGGGTAATAGACTCGTGTAGGAAGGCTGCAGAAGATCAGGGTTCCCAGCTAGCCTCTCCCGGAAGCACTGGAATGCATCACCTCACTCACCTCAAAGCCCATCTGTCCCTACCCACTGCATCACCTTGCCTACAGGACACACAGCATGAAGGGAAGAGAAGGGAGTAGAGGTGACAGAGCTGGTCAAGACCTTCAGGTCCAGCACGTTACCATCTGCGAAGCCTACATTCCTGATGCTTCTCCAGCTGAAGGGCTGGCATCCTTCCCATCCCAAACACAGCAGCTTCTCCAGAGAGCAGCAACAGCTGCATCCTGTAAAATTGTGGCCTCTGCCCTGCCAGATGAGCACCGCTCCAGCAGCATTTCACTGGGGCTACAGATTGGCGGCCTCACCCTGACCCCGCCCAATGGCCCTAGGTCAGTGGTTATGTTTGTGTACTCGGCATAGTATCCATGTATCCACGGGACCTGAGATCTGCATGGCACTGCACCACCCCCTCTCCACACACATGCAAAACCATTCAGATTCGTGAACAACACAGGTCTGACAGAGTCACTCTACAATGGGATCTCTCAACACCCTGTGCACCCTGGGGATCCTCCTGCCTCCCCCACGGAGAGATTTCAACCCTTGTACACTGTTGCATTTAGCAAGTTTTTTTTCCTTTCTGTTTTTTTAAAACATGTTTTGAGGCTTCTATTAAAACACAGAAATACAGGACAATTAAAAACCAGCACAAATTTTGCCTTTCCCAGCGACCTATTTACAGCTAGTTCCAAAAACCCTCTTGCACATTTTGGTTGCTTAAAAAGGAAGGACAAACAAAAGAGAAAGGAAAAAAGGGCAAGAAAAACACTTGACGGAGGAAAACCATAAGTGAAAACTTTACAAACTGCCACAAGGTCTGGATGTCCCTGGTCACCACACAGGGTTCAAAGTAACAGCCCCACCCCCAGCCTCTTCACCCTCCCCTTCCCCAAAAAAGAAAGGAAAAAGAAACCCAATTCACATCAAGTTTACTGCACATCTGGTTTGCTGTGTAGAAGCAAATCCAATATGAAAAGCATCCCACGTGGTGTCCTCCACTGGCACTGGCCCCCAACCCGCCCCCAGAGAAAGCTTTAAAAATGTTTGTGGGGGCAGCCCCATCCCCGCCCCAGCCCTGAGCTCCAGTCAGGGTTAAAAAGGCAAGTTCGCCATGTTCCCAGGCCCGGGGATATAACTCATCTGGCTGTCCAGGGAGACACTCCTCTGCCTCATCTGGTGCGTGACCATGAGGTTCTGCTGAGGTGGGGGCCCCATGAGAGAGCCCTGAGGTGACATCATATGTCCTGTCTGGGCATACATCTCCCCCGACACAGACATGCTTCTCTGCTTGGCCTGCATCAGCATGAAATTCTGCTGGGCCATCAGGCTCTGCTGCGGAGACATCATGCCCTGGTGCATGCTATTGCCCATCATGCCTTGCTGGGGTGGTATGCCTGTCCTGCCCAGCATGGGCACTTGTCCAGGATGGCACATGGGCACGCTGAGTCCCCTCTGCACGCCCTGCTGCCCGGGGAGGCTGGGAGCATTCATACCTGGACGCACGGGGGGCTGCTCAGCCATCATGTTCTGCAGGTTCATGAGGTGGAGGTTGGAAGGCTGAGATTTGGGTGCCTGGCTGTCGCTCTTGGGGAAATACTGCAAGGTGCTGCTTGGCTTCTCTGATGGGATGATCCTGGACAGGTCAAACTCCGGGATCCCCGTGGGCGTGGGGCGGATGACCTCACTGAGCTCGGGGTCGTTCAGCACCGACGCCACCCCAGGAAGCACGGGCGGGTAGGGGTCACCAATCCGAGGAGGGATGTTCTTGCCCATCATGTGCTGCTGAGGGGGCATCTGACCAGGCTGCTGGGAGGGAAGGTCCTCAGGTGGCAAGGGCATCCCTGGCGGGTAATGCTGCTGCATCCCAGGGCCACCTCCTGCACTGGGGGCCATGGGCATACCTCCGGCAGGAGATGGCATGGCATTGTGGGGCTGCTGCATGCGGGGGAACACGAGCTGGTTGGAAGGAATCATCTGTGAACTGTTGGGCACAGGGCCACACTGCTGGTTCAATGAGTCCTGGGGACCCGGGGGCAGCATCATGGGGTTCTGGGGGGGCACGCCCGCCCCTGGCCCACTCGGATGCATAGGAATGTTGGAGCCCAGAGGGTTTGGGGAGGACATCATGGAGGTGGGGGTTGGTTCGTGGGAAAGGGGCTGCTGACCAGGCAGGTTCATTCCCATGGGGCTCTGAGAGGAACCAGGCCCCACAGAGTTCAAGTGCAGTTGATTTGGCTGATTCCCAGTCATGCCTAAGGACAGGAAAAAGAGAGAATAGTTAACCCTTCCTACAGACCTTTCAGGGCTGTAAAATCCACATCCTGAGAGCCTGCAAAGCAGTCCTGCTCAGAATGCCCTGAGCATGGACCACGATGCTCAGAAAGCAGCTCCAAGATGGGCTTACAAAGCACCAACATCAGGAAAAGCGTCTCCAACTCCAGCTCCCCAAGCCCACAAGCACCAGAGGGCCCTTCCAGCTTCATCCAGTCCCATGCTAGATTTGTAATTTCTTACATTCCCCTGATTTCAGAGTCCTGATTGGCTCTGTGTGTGCCTTACACCATGGTCTCATCAGGGCTCTCAGCTACCTGAAAGGCAGCAAGGAGTGACCCTTCACCCCTGCCTGCCACAGGGTTTGCCACCCAGCAAGCTCCAGTGACCACACAGCAAAGGAAAAAAGCAGAAGAGTCAGCAGCCTGGCCACAGGTGCTGTCTAGGCGGGAAGGTCTGTGCCCATCAGAAAAGCAGAGCAGCCATCAGTGCCTGCAGAGGCAGCCAATGCATTTGCATGCCTGTGGTCAACCTAAGTGACTGCTCAGTGGTGAAAGAGTCAAAAAGTTGATTTTTCATTTTCAAAACTGGCAAAAATATTTATCAGACAGCTTTAGACCCCTAAATCGAGTGGTAGAGAATGTTGGAATTCCCCTTTGGGCCGGTCACCACGTGACCAAAAACACTCATTTGCCTAGATGTCCTCACCAGTGCCACCAGTTAGTGGAGCATATCTGGCCTACTGAAATCACAACTGTGCTACAACACAGCCTTGCCTGTGCAGGCACCTGGGCTCCACTCAAAACACCAGATTCCCAAGCCCCATTCAGAGCATCCCTGTCCCACTGCACAGGAACACAAGGGCTCTAAGCAGCAGACCTCTGCCTGCAAGTCCTGGACCTGAGAAAACTCCAGGAGCCATGAGAACTCGGGCCCAATACATCTCCATGGGTAAAGGTAAAAAACTTCCAGGTCTTGTGGAAGAAGGACTCCTCAAGCCAGACCAGCTCATGTCCTTCCACCCAAGCCAAAAGCTGATGGACAGCCTGGGCAGAGGGCAGGGAAGCGCACAGACTCTTACAAAGAAGGGGAAATTTAAGCTACGTGACATGGCAGTCATTGGGACATCTGAGTTCCTAATGCTTTCTCCACCTGCTGCCTCAGGTCCACTGGCAGCCACAAGACAGTCTGACCCCTCGCAAGCCCACCTCCAGAAGTAGATACCTGACATACTTCCAGGTGGGAGCATAGGCCTGTCTGGCAGCAGCTCGTCATCAGAGGTGGCGATAGTTTTGATGGCATTGTGGTAAAGTGGTGTGGAGCTGGGCATGGCATACTTGGACATCTGGGACATCATCAGTGAGAGGGGGTTCTGGGAAGGGGATGGATCTGGAGAGGAAGTAAAAGGCATGTTGGGATTCATGGTGCTAGAGGTGTTGCTGGCTGGTGCGGAAGAGCTGCTCCGAGGCCCAGAAGGGAGAGAACCTGCAAGCAAGAGAGAGATTGACTTAGTATTGTTCACGTGCAACAGCTTGCTCCCACCAGAGAGCAACCCTCTCCTCTCCTTCTGACAGTGGTGACCAGAGGAGGCTGCAGAGCACAGAGCTGGCACAGTGCAGCACTCTCTGGACTCTGAGAACGCTCATGCAGAGACTCTGCTCCAGAGCAGTGACAGACTTCCACTTAAACCTGCCCCTGACTGCCCAGCACAGACACAGCGTTTGCTGCATGTGTCACAGATCTACCTGAAAAGGCCCTGTTTGGACTCCTGGGAAAACATACTTGCTCTGTGAGATGTGGGGCCAGGCATAGGAACATGTGTCTTCCTGCTCCAGAGAGAGCTTGTGGGCCACACACTCATCAAAACTAAGCACAGACATGCACTCGCATACAAGACACCCAGCATACCCTGCTCCAGTGCTCCGATGGAAGCAGATGAGTTCATATTGAGAGTCTGCTTGCTCTGGTTGACTCCTGGGCTGGGCATGGTGGCTTTGGGAGATGGCACCCAACCAGGGGAAGAAACAGCCATAGAAGGGGACTTCAGGCGGCTTGGTGAGCCAGTTGGAGACCGGACGTTGAGAGAGGAACTCATCACTTGGGGGGACTTGAGGGGTCCAGACTGGTTTGAAGGTGGCATGCTGATCATCTGCGAGGGTGTCTGTGGGGACTTGAGACTGGCAGATGGGGAGGTGACCAGTGGTGAATGCACCTGGCTAAGGGTGGGAGACTTGAGGTGACCCATACTGGGGGAATTCATCTGGTTGATGTTGATGGTGAGGTCAGAGGGCCGGCGGCCCAGCCCCCGGGAAGGTGCTGGGTGCATGTTGGCCAGGTTTCCCCCTGGTGTGGGAGTGGGATTGGAGGCTGGAGGCAAAGGAATGTGGCTGAGTCTGGTGGTGCCACTGATGCTCCCAACAGGCATGGTGCCCTGCTCAGGGCTGAACATGTCTGAGCCACTGCCCATCTCCTGGGGCAGGCTGGGATAAGACCCTTGCCCTGTCGAGAAGCCTTGCTGTCCTTGGTTAGGGAACTGTGAGGGAATCATCATTTTCTGGGGTCCTGTTAGTATTGCACTGCCATTGCCATTCTGAGCCCTAACCCTGGCCAGCTCCTCGGGGTTCATGCCCTGGTGGGTCATCATTTCAGGGCCCCTCATCTTCTGGGACATCATCATCTGCTGCTGTGGGGTCATCTGGACATTGAGGTTCATGTTCATGTTCATATTGACATTCATGTTCATGTTGAGGTTGCCAGGGCCCATGGGTGTGTCCATGTCCCGAAGGCCTGACTGACTCATAGGGGGGCTCAGCATACCCCGAGTGCCTGCAAAATCCATTCCCATTGGGGCACTGCTCAGGGTCTCACCCGTTATCTGCCCAGCAAATATGGATGGATCCATCTGCCTGTGGGCCTGCATCATCCTCTCCATTTCCATGCCCTGGCTCATGGAGTTGCTGGATATCCCCATGGGCCTCTGCATTGCCACTGGGCGTTTCTCCATGAGCTGATGCCGCAGGATCTCCTCTCTAGCACGGGGATTCATAAACCGTTCTGGGTCTCCTTGCCCTGGTGGGTAGGGCAAGGTGCCTTGTGGAAAGTTCCCAGGGCCTCCCATAGGAGACATGTCATCGCTCCATCCCATGCCGGGCCTGACTGGCCTCTGCATGGCATTCATGGGCCCAAGAGCATCCAAGGGCATGTTCTGCATCCCTCCAAAGCCAGAGACTCTCTGCATTTGATTCCCAGGGAACCGTGGGCCAGGGAAGGGTGGTCCTCCCCGCAGCTGCAGAGGGTCCTGCACATCTATGGGTCCCCTTAGCTGGCTGCCCATCCCTGGTGGCCACTGCTCTCCAGGCTTGCTGTGGTAGGGTGGTGGAGGTCCACGCATCATCATGCTCCCCATTGACTGAGGGATCATGATCTCCTGCATGGGTCGGCCATGGATGCTGATCTGCTCCTCTTTCCGTCGCTTTTCCTCGTAGTACTCTTCCTGCAACTTCCTCCAGGCCACTTGCTCTGGTGTCAGGCTGTCCTGGTTCAGCCGCTGCATCATCATGTTCATCTGCTGTCCCATGTCAGTGCCAGAGTGGTGAGGCACCTCATGTTCCAGGCCGGGCCCACCAAGGCTCTGGGTCTGGGAGATCATGGACTGCAGAGGCTCTTCATACTTCTTCATGCTGCCAGGGGGTGCGGGAGGCTGGGCAGGGGCAGCCTGTGCCTGAGGGGCAGTCCCCCCCTCACCCGCATTTTGGCTGGACTTCAGGAAGGGCTCGGCCTCCCCACTGCGCAGCAGCAGACGCTCAATGTCTCTCAGGGTCTGCAGAGAGCGCTCTCGGTGCTCCAGCTGCTCCTTTGAGAGCCCTTCTGAGTTCATGGTGTTCCTGGGGCCCAGGCCTGCCTGCCCATTCCCCGGCATCCCTGGGCCCTCTCCAAGGAGGCTGGAGCTGGGTGTGGCGGAGGAGTCCACTTGCCCAGGCTGCATGGTGCTGGCAGATGCAGTGGGCGTATTTGGATGGTTATTTCCAGGCTGGTTGTTGCTGCTATTGTTCCCCAAAGAGTTGGGAGTCAGATCTCTCCGGCCATCTTCACTTGTCCCTTCCTGGGGCAGGCTGCCGGGCGCAGGCAAAGGTGTTTGACTGATGGCCTGAGGTGGTGGGGCTGGAGGCTGCGGTGGGGGAGGCTGCGGCTGTGGTTGACTTGCTTGAGGGGCCAGTGTCTGGGACTGTGGAGTATTGGCAGCAGGAGGGTTAATTGGAAGTGGCTCAGCAACGCCCAGCACTTTAGGAGCAGGTGGTGCCTGGCAGAGAAAAGGGGAAGAAACTTGAGCAGGGAAAGATCCTAGGAAGGTATTCTTCCCTGCACCCTCCTGGAGACCTCTTTGTCCCAAAATGAAGCCTCATGGCAGTTCACCTTCATTCCTTGCAGGACAAAGATGTAGGTACTACTACGTGATCTAGGAATGCACAAGTAGGTACTCTGCACACGTGGCTGCGGGGGGAACATGCCTTGCCCCATCCCAAACTTTTCACAGCTGACAAAAGCAAGGACTTGTGCCAAAGAGATTTTGTAGCAAAGCAGCTTCCCACCCCACTGAAAGGGCATTCTGGAACCCCTTCTTTCACAGCTGAGCCAGGGGATGGGGGAGAATGACCACATCTGGACTGGAAGGGTAACAGTCGTCAGCATGTGCCAACAGGAGCGATTGCTTCACAGGTGGTATACCTGGTCTAGCTTTGCCCGTGGGACATTCTGTTGATGGTAGGCCAAAATGGAGTCAGCTCGGCCCTGCAGGACAGCTTCTGCAGCTCTGGGGAGAGAGCACAAATCACTTGAGAACAGGTACTGCGTCCCATCCTACCCATCCAAGGCCCCAGCTGCCACCTCCATTCTTCAGTTCTGCAGGAAGAAAGAAATCCCTGGAGGTAACCAAGAAGGGGGAATGTTCTCAGAGTCCTCACATATGTCCTGCACAGCCCCCAGTGAGGGTCTCCAATAGATGATCACTTGCCGTTCCATTTCCCTCATCCCATGTCCCGTGACAGGCTTTGCTTTGTGCCTGCTGCCCTAAGGTAGTTGTCACCAAGATGCTTTGGAATCTCCCACAATGAACCTGTGGTACAGCAGAGCTCTAAAACTAGGCTAGTTTTAGCCTAGGCTAAAGAGACTAGGCTAAACAGATTAAACTAACTTCTAAGACTCTATGGCTGAGACAATGCAGGACAGAAGAGAGGAATTGTGTGGAGAATACCATGTGTTACATTACAGTCCCTGTGACACCCACCCATTAGATACTTTCAAATCAGACCAGCAGCCCACACTGCTTTGGAAGAATCATTTTGTTGGATGCCAGCTAGATGGGCTCTACAGTGGGTGAAACGGAGTGCAGAGCCAGGCCTCACTGAGAGGAAGTGGGCATTTAAGTCCAAGTTTGTCCACCTGCAGTGACTGCCAGCATACCTCACAAACCCCAGGGGTTTCCCACTCTGTGCAACCAGAGAGACACAGGTTTCTCCAGCTCTCTTGTGCTCATGTGCTGCATGCAGCAGGCAGGTGTGACAAGGCCGGCCGGGTATGGCAAGGCCAGCCAATACCAGCGGGGGAGGTATGGGGTTTACCGCTTACGTGTTAGCAAGGTGCGTTGTAAAGACGTAAACAAACTGTGATGGCTGCTTCCCTGTTCCGCCGCCTCCGCCTCCTGCAGCCTCCGACCGCAAGCCAGGGGCAGCACCATGGGGCACGCCGGAAGCACTGCTCTCGCTCAGGTTAGGCAGCGGGTTGGACCCTGGGCCAAGCTGTGGGGCCGTGGACATCGCAGGATCTGCTACATTACAGCCTGCGGGAGCAGAGAAGAGCGCTGCCGGGCGGGCGCTGCTGCCGGGCCGGAGCCCGCGGGCGGCACGGAGAGCCGCCAGCAGGTGGCAGCACCGGCCCGCCCGGCCCGGGGCCGCTGCGCCCGGCAGAGGTGACTGTCAATCGTCAGCCGTCATTAAGTAGGATCCATAATTAATATTACTAAGCTCTGCAATTACCAGAGGCATGCCTTGCCTTCCTCTATCTTAACCCAGCTGGCTCCCTGCTCCCCTCCAGCTGCCTCTCCCCATCGCAGCAGCTCCTGCAGCCCGACCCTGCCACCGCAGCATTTACACAGGAGACATCGCTGGGAACCTGCCTCGTTGCCAGCCCCTGCCCCTGGGCAGCCCCACCGTGACCCATTCCCACCGGGCAGATCTGGGAGCAGGCTGACAAGGGAAGCGGCGCTATCCCTTCCCGCACAGGCTGCACAGGCTGTGGACTGTGCTGAGAAGTGCAAGTGGATGTTCCAGAGACAATGGCAACAATGCGCTCGCAGGCACAGAAGCCATCCTCTTCTTGCTTTTCCACATGTTCATGCTCTCCAGCAGAGAACATGGGCACCTCCTCGGGCCCCACAGGACCTTGCCCCATCTCTCAGATATTCTCTCTGTTGCAGTTTTGAAAGCAAAGTGAATTGTAGATACAAAATGCGCATGCTTTTAGAAAACAGAAGAGACCTACAGTTCATTGTCCCAAGAAGAGCACAGCTGAGCCAGCTCAGTTCTGCCTGAACCACTGTCAAGACCCCAAGAGCCTCTTTACACTCAGCTGTCTTTACAACACAGCTGCAGAGAGAAAGGTGAATGGCCTGACAGATACTCAGCTGCTGCAACAAGAGCAATGCACGTTGCACTCTGGCTGCCATTATGACCAGGGTAGTGTGGCCAGAGCAACGTACAGCAGGGACATTCAACCTCAACACCTTTCCCTCCAGCATGTCTGTAGCATCTCCACAAAATAGGTCCAAGGCCTCACTGCATGGCAAACATTCTCACAGCACAATGACCACCAACTGCAATGGGCCCCCACAACCTCGGCTAAGTGAGCACACACAGGCAAAGCTAGAGGTGCCAGTGTCATCAGCCCTCCTGAGCTGCAGGAAGGCCCTGGCTTTATTCAAGCTTCAGAGTGGTAAGGAGGCAGTCACTCACTGTGTGCACTGCTGATGGGTTTGTCGTCTTCCTCGCTGTCCGGCCCAGAGCACCATTCATCGCCGCTGTACGGCTGCTTCCTTTCCAGCACACACCGTCGCTTACTGCGGGGAGCCACCTCACCTGCAAAGGGACAGGGCCATCAGAGGTGCTTAAAGGGCTCAAAGGCTGGGGTCCTGCCCAGCTGGGTGCTGCATGCTGGCAGTGCCAACCCAACCAGGATGCACTGAGCAGTAAGCCTTATGCTAACATCTGCCCAGCACTGGTTAAGAACCTGAAGCATCTGCTCAGTCTGGGCTCCTTGTCTTAGCAACCAGATCTAGTGAGACTTCCCTGTGAGAACCAAAGTTTCAGAATGAGATGTATTTCATACCACCTGAAAGGAACCTATGCACGTAGGATGTGTCTACCTGCAGTTCCAAACTAGAGAGCTTCGGACATTAACTGTAAATTTAAAGGGTTTGTGATTCAGCAATTAAAATCAGAATATAGGATGGGAGGGTGCATTCACATCCTTTGTAGGAACAAGAGACAGACTCTGCCCTTTGTCAACATCAATCAGGCAGGGGCCTTCATGCTCTCTATAAACATGTATGCTCCCTCCACATGTCCGCACTCTCAAATGGGACTGACGCAGCTCAGAGAGGAAGTGGCTTGCCTAAAAGCACTTAGGGCTCAGGGACAGCAATCAGACACAGGATGAATAACTTCCAGTCGTGTGCTTTAACTAATGAAACATTGTCTGGCCTTACTTTTTTTACATCATGACCATATTCACATGATCTGTCAGTGTATTAGGAACATAGGAGATTCATGCATTTCTCATCAGGCCATTTTAATAATTTTCCTGTGGAAGTGTGGTTACAATACAGCTCTGGGATAAAACTGCAAATGCTTATGATCAGTAGTGTATGGTTACCCCTGTAACACTATAGGGAGAAAGCCTTCCTGGTGGCAGGAAGTTCATTCAGGTACATTCTACCTGTTGTTCCATGGCACAGTTTTGGCCTAAGCCAGTCAGGCAACATGGCTTTGACTGTGAAAACAAATCCTTAGGAGCACAAGCCAGAACTGCAGCTCTGCATCTGCAGACCGGGTGTGAGTCTTGGTTGGAACAAGGACACCACTGGAATTTCTCCCCCTACAACCATCTGAGAGATGCTCAAGTATCCCATATTGAGCACAGAGCTTGATGGAATGCAAGAGGTTACAGGGAAGGCCGCTGAGGACAGGGTAGGCACAGGGTTTAGAAGCACTGACTCAGCCCTTTTCCAGAAGCCACATGCTGTAACACAAGAGTTATCCATTACTGATGAAACCACAGAACTGTTCAGACAGTGACCCTTGCAGCACCTCCTTGCTAACCAGGACTGAATCGTTGGGCAGCTGCAACACCACAAAGCAGTTCTCTACCAACAACAAGAAGATAGAAAACAACTCAGTCTCAAGTTAAAAGTTTGCACATTGCACATGCAGGGGCATTCAATGTAGTTTCAGTGAACCATGCTGTTGCTTAGATGGCCTCAGTAGCCTGTGAAAACCAGTGCCAGATTATGGGTGTAACAAATGGTTTAGGGAATGAAATGCAAAGCAAATGAGAATTCAGCCACTCTGGTCCAAAAACCGCAGATGTGACAAGCAGTGATGCAAAGTCAAACAGGCAGCCAGGACAAACCTGAACAGAAGACACAGCACAGAAAGCAATGATGCTCCTATCCCAAGTCCTGCCAGGATGCTCGTAGCAACTGAGAGGAGGACATGCTGAAGCAAGGTCTAGGAGAGCATTACCTTTTGATTCTGTGTCCTGTGATGGGGTGCTGGCTTCTCGCTGTTCTCCAGAGTCCACCGAGATGCTTCGTTCCCGCTTCACCTTGCCCTTCAAGGAGCTGAAGTTTGGGACAGTGTTCTGGCTGTTTTTCAGTCCAGAGTTGCCAGGGGAAATCTGAGTGGCCTTGCTGCCATGGCTGCCTGCCCCCACACCCTTTGAGCCCAAGTTACAGGTGGGTGCTTGGCTCACATTGTGGTGCTGGGCCAGGGCACTGCTGCTGCCTGCCTTGCCATGGCTGGGCAGTTTGTTGTCAGGGTGCATTGGCTTGGCTAAAGCTTCCCACAGTGCCAGTGGAGGGAGCTCGCAGGCCCTTCAATCAGAAACCTACAAGAGAAAAGAGCAACAAGTCAGCACGGTGCCCCTCACATGGGTGCAGCTGCTGGGGGCACAGCACAGGACCAGTGCACTGCGGCTGTTACTTGGTCACAGGGCCAGACAAGGCACAACCCAGAGCTGCTCATGCTGGGAATTAGCCCTGGCCCCTTTGAGCAAAAAATCCTGCTCTGCAGTTACTCACTCACATCATGACAAGCTGTAAACTCTCACCCAGGCATGGCAGACTTGCCAGTACTTCAAGGAACAGCCACGGACATGAGAGCCCTCATTTCAAAGGCCAAGATGAGAAATGGGTGCTCCATGCCAGCCTAGCACTTTGGTGATTAGAAGGATGCTCAGAGCTATTTTGCAAGTGTTCCCAGAGCTTAGACATCTTTGTGACCCTAGAGAGAAATCAAGTGCCCTACTGTTTTCGGGGATCCCTTTCGCTGATAAATAAATTTCCTCTGTGCTGCAAAACACACAGAAGACAGCTAGACAACTGAGCAGAGAGTTTTGACACAAGTCTATAAAGAGAAAACTGGGACAGATCAGGGGACAAAGGTAGAGGCAACTGAGAAAGAGGCAGTGGGCTGCAAGGCAAGGACAGAGCCAGGAAGTGCAGGCACTCATCCAACAAGCTCTGCCACTCCCAGGGGCCTGAGGGACAGTTCCAGCTCCTGCTTTAAGGCTCTGGGTGAGGGGGTGTCCACTTTAGCATGAGCTTCCAGCCCAGCAGGATGATGAAATGTGCCACAGGCCTGCTGGGATAGCAGGATGATGCTCTCCTGCTCAAAACCCAGCTCAGCTACCTGAATAGCCCCGCAGCCTGAGGCAGAGCCTGGCAGAGAAGAGGAGGTTAGGGCAGAACACAGAGGTTTGTGGGCTGAGGGACATGCATGCAGCTAAGCAATGCTGCAGCAGCCCTCCTTGCAGGAACTAGTTGCCTTGGCAGAGTCTCATGCTCACACTGGGAAAATTCCCCTTGGAACTCTGCACAGGCATTAGCAATGACTGTGATGCAGCTCTGTATCACACTGTGTATTCTAGAAGGCCATCACAAACCCTTGGTCCAACACACAACCCTGGTAACTACACTCTAACCCTAATCCTGTTGTTTTTATTTCTTGGGGAAGCAGGAGGGAAGGAGAGTAAACCACATGTTGATGGAAGCTGAGGTATTAGTCAGTTTGCTCACATCTGCTATATACTTTGCATGACACCCCCACAATGCACCCTAGAAGCTTCCCTGTGCACAGGCTGAGAAATTTCCCAGCACACAAGGAAGGGGGTTGCTGTGGTCTGCTCCTCCCATTTGGACCACGCATGCCAGATGCTGTGCACAGATTTCTTCTGCCACCCAGGGACAGGAAGCACCAGCTCCAGACCAAACCCCAGGTGTCTAATTAGTACTGCAAGAGCTCAGCAGCGCTACACATGCTGCTCCTGGCTTGCTGAAGGTGAGCCTGGAGATGCTACTAGCAAAAGCCAAGTGCTTGCCCTGCCAGGGCAAATCACTGCACCCTTGCAAAGAAAGCAGAGTGAAGCACATTTGGCAGACCCATAATCCCCAAAAGATTGCGACTGCCACAAGGCGCAGGCTGCAGCTTATCATGCACCGTGAGCGAGTCCTGTGCTTGCAGAAAGGGTCTTCTCTGCAAAGGGGTCTTCTTGGCACCTGCCTCCCTGTCAGCTGAGCCAGGGGCTGCTGGCATGCTATGCAAACAGCGCTGTGGCACAGCTCGTCCAAGCATTCTTCCTTAGTTATGCACAATTTGGCCTATCATTGCTTCCCAGTTAGGAGCTGTTAGTTGCTCCCTCCTCCTCCACCTCCGCCCCATACACCTCGGTGAGGGCTCTGCTCTAGCCTGGAGGAAGATGGTGAGCTACGGCGCTGATTAATTTTCACAGCACATAAGGGAGTTGCTAGCCCTTTAAGTGTCAGCCAGTCTCGCTTGCTCGCTCTTGTTCTCCAGAGACCTATTAATAGCAGCTGGAAAGATCACATCACTCTCTGGATATTTATACCCCTCATTCCACACCAGGAGAGATTTATGTCAGAGCTGCTGTCCCAGTGCCTGCCCAATTGCTCTGTCAAACCACTCGCAGGGGGAGGGGAGCTGAGCAGGGAAGGAGACACAGAGAGGGCAAGCAGGGAGGAGGAGTAGGTCCATATGGCACAAGCTGCAGCATTAAGCACACATGCTGCCTGCAGTTGCTGGCTGGCCAGCCACAGGGAGCCTTCAGCCTCACTGGAAGAGGTTGCTGCCAGACAGCATTCCAGAAAGCAAGCCCTGCAGCAGCTCCTGCTGCTGGTGGCCCAGAGGCCCTCCCCCACCTCCGCTCTGCCGCACTCACAATCCCTGCAACACTCTGCACCACAGTCCTGAGGGCCACAAACCCACAAACCCACTGACGCCATTGCGTGGCTACACCCGCTGAGGGCCTGCTTCCATTTCAATGGCAGGTTGGGAGATCCAGGTCTGCCTGTGGCACGTCTGCACGGGCATGATACTGTGTTTGTAACAGATCCCAAAATGCTTCACTGAAAATGTGAATGCTCAGCAGAACCACAGCACAATCCTAGTACAGCCCAGCACAGTGAATACTTCAGGGAGGGAGGAAGAAGTCTGGGGCCCTGAAAAGCCCACACCTTCAGAGTCCAGAGACACACCTCCTGTCCCTCTGGTTCTCAGATGAGACTGCATGGAACACACACCTCGATCCCAAAGGACCTGGCAGTTGCCATGACAAAACCTTCAGGCACTGCCTGCAGCATGGATCAGCCTCATCAGCTGTGAGGTTCCTCCAGAATGTAACATTTGGGGGGCTCCTACCTTCTTTCTCTATTTTGGACTAGGCTGCTGCTCCAGGGAGGTCATTCAAAACCTTGCCTGAGGCAGGATGGAAAGCTACCCCCCCGGGCTGACAGAGGGACCTGGCTAAACTTTGGAAAGCCTTCCTCTTCTAGTGGGATAACACTTCTAGAGGGATAACACTTGCCTCACAATTCCTAATGGGACAAATGCCAGAAGCAGCTGCCTGAAGATTCTGCTCTGCTTTCAGGAGTAGCAACAGCTGGATTCTGTTGCAGATGGATAGCAGGGATCCGCCTCAGCCTCTCATCTGTCTGGCCGCAGCATGACAATAGGCATCTCGACTTCTGCAAGCTCCTTCCACATACCGTGAGATTCAAACTAGATTTCAGCAGGCATGCCATACATCTGGGCCATGGAAGATAATTAACTAGAAAGTAGATACAGTGACACCAGGAGACAAACAATTCAAAACATCTTGGAAAGAACATTACAAAAAGAAGACTGTACAGAAATCTGTCTTTCTCAGCAATTTAGCAACACACCCACTCCAGCCTGGTAGTTTAAAGACAATAGCAAACTTAATTCCCAGTGGTTAAAACAAGGAGACAAGAGATTCCTGGTTTCTGCCCCTGGCTACTATCAATCCCAAGCAAGATGCTTAGGTTTTGGGTGCCTTGATCCCACCATCATTACACAGGGAGACAACCCAGCCAACCTCATGCAGGGAGGGAGGCTTTCAAGGCACAGCAAGTATCTGTTGAACAAAGGGATACATCCAAATGCAGAGAGTGTTTGCACCTGAAAAGCCACAGCTTTAAATCAAAGGCTGGGACCTTAGCAGACAAGAAATCTTGAAACAAAATAACAAAAACTGCTTTCAGGAAGACTCCTCCAGTACAGTCTGAACAGCCTCAAAGGGAGAGGAGAAGTAAGCTCTGGGCAGGAGAGACCAGGCTGACATATTTGCAATCTGGGAATTGCTAGCTGATAGTTGAAGAAACCTGAAACCCCTGCTGCATTCCCGGAAGACTTTCTGGTGAATCATGCTCCAGCTCTCTCCAAAGGACGATAACATGGATTCCCAGCACAGCTGCAAAGATGAGGAGCCCACACCTGCCACCAGCCTTGCAGCTTCCACATCTGGGAGCTGGCTGGCACTGCTGCTGTGCTATCCCTCTTGGAAGAAGGCACAAGAGAGGAAGCCAGGACAACAGAGCCACAATGATTCAAAAAGGAAGGCGCTTCACCACACCTCCCTTCCATTGGATGCTGGGAAAAGCTCTTGTGAAACCCAGATGACTACCAAGTTGTGCATACACAGTGGATACCAGAACCCAGGCCTCCTGAGCTGTGCTGTGTGTTCCACAGCTCACAAAACCCAACATACAAAATGGGTTGTGACATGGTGATGCAACACGCAGAAAGTCATCAAACCCTTCTCTGCCAGCCTGTCCAGGAAGTAACAAGACCAGGTTACCATTGCAAACACCCTCTAAGCACATAACCTATGCTGATAACCGCCCAATCACTCACTACAAGATGCAATCTTGGACAATCCACTCCAAATCCTGGGGACACCACCACAAACTCATGCTGAACACCTTGGTTTTCGAAATGAGAGGTCCTAAGCAAGCTGAAGGGCTTCTTGAAGAAAGACATTAGGCAGCAGGAGAGACTCCAGAAATCCGCTGCTCCTTCCTGAGATACCGTGCATTCCAAATCTGGATGACATTCCCCAGCACCCGACCCAAGACCTAGATCCTAGATTACCAGTCCTCCCGGGGTTAACAGCAGAACTTCCAAAAAAATACCATACTATGTCAATAAAGTCAGTGTATTTCATGAAGGGAAAGACTACAACAAACTTTCCAGAAGTGAGATTTCTGAGGTATGAGACCCTTGAATGATTTATCATTTGAGAGAAGACCAGAATCAGAACCTTGAGCTTTCCCATGCAAAAATCATTGTTTCAAAACAATCATTTTCACAAGACCATTCAACAGGTTTTGAGTCTGTTCCAGCAAGAAACAACCCCCCCAAAACCAGTAGTGAAACAGCACTGCTGTCAGCCAACTCCAGCCAAGAGTCAGGGATGGGTTCAACACCCAGATGAGCCCTGAAACCAACCTGAGCCCAGCAAGCACAGCTTTGAGACAATCCACTATACAGCACCCCATGACTACAGCACCATCCCCTGACCCCAGTATGGGAACACTCGCCTGAGAGTGTTCATCACCAGCGACAGCAGCTTTAACCCAGGCTGCTGCTGCTAAAGGCATTCTCATTTAAGCTTTGCTTCAGCCAGATAGACTCAGGGACACTTGAAGACAGGGAGTTCTACTGGGCAACTCTCCTGACCAGGGTCATCTGTTTTGAATGTGTCATGAAATCATCTTGCCCTTATATCATCAGACTGATAAACTGGAGAAGCCCCGTTTCACTCATACTTATTTCTTGGATCCTTCTCATGCCCTTTTAAATGGCAGAGAAGGTGGTGCCTTCAACAGGTGTATGGGAGGGTTCTAAAAGACCTGCAGAGAGAATCTAGTGCTCTTTTGAATCCTGGCAGTTCTTGGAGTCGTTTCGGCAGGCCCTGCTGATCTCCTGTCATTTGGAGATGTCTTGAGAAAGATGAGTTTCTATGGGGCTACTTGGCCACAAGTTTCAAAGGTCTTCAACCTCTGTCCTGTAACAGCTTCAGCCCAATCAGGATTAGAAGACCTCTTCTAGCCCTTACTTGTCCCCCTAGTTCAACAGTTTCTCCCACTCTTCTCCTCCTTACTGCAGCACCAGCCAGAGCCTGGTTTCCTATCCTGTGCTGAGGGAGTTTCCAGGTCTAACACTAAATTTGTAGATCCTTCTAGCTTCCCAGTTCAACTGGTGTATTCCCTACAGAAACCCTGCATGTGCCAGACATTACTCGACAGTCACATGTGGCTCCCTTGGGATGATAACAAGGAATTGCTTGATACAATGGCTAGTGCATCTTGCTAGGGATGGGTCAGTGAGAGACCTGCAGGAAGCTGCAGGTGCCCCACATGAAGGCCACTACAGCGACCTGTATGCTGCAGCTTGGCAGACTGCAGTCGAGTAACAGAATCCAGTAGGTCAGGAAGCAAAGCCAGAAATCTCTTCCAAAGGTACTGCTGCTGCTCAGGGAGCTTCAATTTCCTCTGAGGCAGGATCATCCTGCAGTATATGAAACCTGGCCAAGAACATGGGCTGCTGTGACAGCTGGACACCCCCGTGCAGCCTTTGGCAGTGCTGGGATGCACAAAGACAAGCTCATCTGTACATGAATGGAGCGGTTTCCCTGAGAAAACCCTTCTGGCAGATAACACCACAGGCTGCAAAGCAAGGCCACAACACAGACCTCCCTGGACATTTGCTACAAGGGATGAAGAGACCTCCTCAGGCCATTTCCACTGTGTTTGTGCACTGGGGTTACTGGGACTGGGCAAGTAATGCTAAAAAAGCCTAGCTAGTGAGCTGTGCCTCACACTGGCTCAGCTATACCAGCTCTCTTGAGCAGCAGGGCTCACAGCTGAGACCTTAAACCCCCACCTTTTCCACAAGAATTGCAAGGGAGACAAGTCTTGCCTAAGGTCACACGTCAGGTAAATAGCTGATGTAGCTGAGCCTATGAGGACAGTCTTTCACCTACATCTAGGATTCAGTAACCGCTTTAGAATCCTTTGGCAATAACAAAAGAAGTCTGCAATGCTAGCAGTGTTCAGGATTGGAACCCAGCAATGCCAGAACTTCCCAAGGAGCTTCCAAGCTTTAACACAACAGTTTCTGCTCTTCTTTTCACAAGAAAGTCTCTTTTGCAGGACTCTGTGACAGACTAGCCATCATCAGCAGGGCCATCACACTGGCAGCCTTCCCTGCCCCCTGTCTCCAAGCCAGACACACAAGGGTTCCTCAGCACTGCAGGGTCTGTTGCCTATGGCCGGTCCAGCTTTATGCCAGCTGTCCAGAAGCATGAGATTTTCTGGGTGCCCAACCTCTGGGCCCGAGGTGGAGCCTGTGGGACGAAGCCACTAGGTGTCACCGTCACCCAGGGCATCCACAGCCCGGCCGGGGCTGAGCACGGGCCAGCTCGCTGCACCTCCTGCCAGCGCAGCGGTGCCGGGGCTGGGGCACGCTGTGTGCCCTCGGACCCCAGGCTGTGTGCCCTCCGACCAGGCTTCCTCGGCACCCCAGCCCTCACAGCAGGGCAGTGTGCGGAGGACTGTGCTGGGGAGCAGAGCCATGCACCACATCCCTGCAGCACATGCTTACTACACTCTTTCAGATTAAAGCAGCATGGAGATGCCTGTTGCACACTGCAAGAGAAGGCTAGACATTCACCTTGCAGAAAATCTCCCTGAAACATTAGCTCTCCCTTTTTAGCAAGCTCAGATCACTCTCCAGCCTGAAGAACAGGCACAGTCTTTGCCGACAGGTCCGTCCCAGCAGGAAACCCTTGTGGCAGGGACTCCCCTACACATCTCTCAGCGCCATGTACCCCAGCTGCACCCTGCTGCACGACCAGCAGCGCAACAAGTTTGTTTGCCTTTGAGGAGGCTCATGGCAGAGAACTGGGGAAGAGTTCGACTCTTCCTATGCCCAATCCTGGCACTAAATACAACATACAAAGGATAGACCTGTACAAAAGGAAGAGGTTGGAACATCTGCAGGCCTGCAAATTGCCTGGATTGCAGCACCATGTCTGTGCAACTGGGCACACACATGTATGTACCCCAGCACACCTGGGGAGAGGGAGCTGACAGAGAAATGCAGGAAAGAGCGGGAAGCAGGGTGGCTGCCCCAACACCTTGCTCCCGCACTGCCCTCTGCCAGCCCGGACTGTACAAGAGATGCAGTGAGCTGCTGAGCACTCCCCCAAGATTATAAATACCAGGCCCAGCAGCAGCAAATGCTGGGCTCTATAATTAAACCATGGCTGAGGTCACTTCCTTTTCCCAGCAGCTCCCTCCAACCCCCACCCCCTTGCCTCGTATTTGCATGCCATCATGACTAAGGCACATCGGGTGTAAGGTCACAGGGGAAGCAGCTATGCAACTACCTCGCAGGAAATTCCACCCTGGGAAACCTTTCACCTTCACCAGTGCAGAGAGGATCAGCACAGGCAGCTGATCTTGCAGCTGAGTGGTGGCAGCTGCCTGCAAGCAGTACTGGGACTACAATGTTGGGCTGAAAAGGGAGGGAGAGACCTCGAGGAGAGGGGAGCCACTGCTTCCCCTCTAGCTTTACCATCAGAGCCTGGGCTAGCACTGATCTGGAGAGGTTTCCCCACTGTGCACCCCAAGACAGCAGCTGCTCTATCTCCTCACCATGCTTCACCTTTACCCCCAGAAGCCTCCTCCATATGTAAAGCTGAAACTCCCCAGCTTCTGCCACTCAACAGGTGCAAAAAGCAGCACAGCTTTGCCCACAGATCCAGTCCCGAGTCTCAGGGGCTATTCTGCCCTTATGCAAACACACAACTCACAGAGCTCCTCCAGAGACACAGTGATCTAACCCTGGCCAGGCCTCCAACCACCCAAAAGGAAACAGGCAAAAAGAACTAGGAATTGCCCCATCTCACTAACTGCATCCCTCTGGGGAGGCAATAAGCCCTCTGTGGCAGCAGATGTACAGCCACAGATGAAGAGAAAGGCCCAGAGGCAGCCTGCCCTGGGGCTCCCCCCACAGAGCCCCTCTTCCCCACCAGGAGAGAGAGATCTTGTTAACTTATGACTGGGACTGGCCAAGTGGGCAAGGGCTTCTGACATTCCTCCGGCTCTGAGGTTTGCAGGAGCCTTTGGGGTTTGCAGTGGTCCTTGGGGCCAGAGGCCAAGTGCCCAGACTCAACCAGATCAAGCTCTGAAGCAGCATTGTTTGCACTAGGTATGGTAGCTGGGGTCATCAAGTGCTCACAACTCAGCCCTTGGCCCTCCACAGCTAATTCTAGTTCTGTCCTTATTTAAGAAACAGAACATATTAAGAGAAGTTATTGCAACAACAAAGACCAGGGTACAACGGAGGGGAGAAGAGTGCAAAGGCTACTGAGTGGGAGGAAATAAGAGATCTTTTGGAAGCAGGACGGCCGTTTAAGTAATGATATAAACAAGTTAGCATTGGGTTGGTGACTTTCACAAGGTATCTATTAGGTTTCAAAGTCCTCAGGTGTTTGGATTACCGAGCCAATTCTCCAGTCTCTGAGCTAGCATGAGCTATATCGAGGTCGACATCTCTGAAGACTGACATCCAGAAAGTTTCCTGTACGGAGTCTTAGCATGCTATTCAAATGCCTCTTCCTCTCCCTCGTCCCACGGATTCTGGAGAGGAAGTTTGTGACAGAGCAAGGGTGCCGAGGCAGCCCTATAACCTCTGGAATCAGCTGATCAGGAAACACACATAGCAGAAAGCAGTGGGGAAGCACAACTACTATCGAAAGACGACGGTGCAGAGCCAGCGATCAGAGTGGGAGACGATCGTCCAGCTCCTTTGGCCAGCGACAGGGTACTTGTTGTCCTCTTCAGCACACGGATATTGTGCTTTGGCTCCGAGCCTGCACCCACTGCGAGGCACGCCTGTGCCCTCCAAGACTCTGTCTCCACAACAACAGGAACCAGAAGCCACAGCAGACCCTGTGCAGCTCATTGGCCCGAGATCACATTACAGGACAGGAAGGAAGAAGGCACTTTGATCAGTCTGGAATTGCTTTAAACAGGTTCCACACCGATATCTCAGCCACTGGAATTAACCCCCAACACCCTAAATGTCCCATTCCTAAAGACATGTCCTGCTCCAGCTTTCACATCAGGGCCCAAGCAACCCAGCCACTGGCGGCTGCTCCCAAGGAAAGGTCATGGCAGAAAGCAGCCTAGAAGAAGGCGGAGAGCCTCCCTATGCCTTGTCAGAGGAAATCAAGGCTCAACGGGGCCCTACCTCTCTGGTGTATGTCCTTAGCACAGACACATGCTACGTGTCCTCAAAACAGCAGCAAGAGGCAATTTTAGAGGCAGCTGGCAGAGACAGGCTGGTGCTCCCCTGCAGCTCCCCTCCTCACACTCAAGGGCAGTGGGAGCTCCTCCACCTGCCTATAGGACCTCCTGCCCCATGTATGCCCATCCTGCAGCCTGCTCCTAGCAGGCAGAGGGTTAACGATGCCCAGGGAGCTGCAGGAAGCCGCTTCCTTGCCCTCTCAGGAACAATGGGGCCATTGTAGGAGGCCGGGCAAGTGTGGGCAGATCCCAGGACTGGCAGTTACCCAACTGGGCACGTTGTTCCTGCCAGGTTCTCTCTCTGCCTCCTCAGGTAGGAGGAGAGCGGGTGGCTGCCAGCCCTTCCTGTGGGCCCTGGAAGAACACTGGCCAGTCCAGCCACAGGAACACCACGTCAGCGTGCCCCGTGGCCCCGTCAAGCAACCTCACTCCTACCAATATGTCTGGGTACAAAATGAAGTCAGACAGCCAGAAACACAAAGCTGCCAGATGCCACCGTGCAGCAGACCAGACTGTGAGCTGGCTGAGTGCTGCCAGCACTGCCAGCTTCACACCTGGGTATCCAGCAGGATCAGCTGTGCTTTCGGGATATGGGGAGGGGGGGAGGGGGGGTGGCATTGCTGCAGGAGCCAAAACCAGTTTTTCTCACCATAAAGTCACATTTTGACTGTGGGTGCAAGTGCTGACCTGGGACCAAGAGCTTCTGGGAAAACTGAGAACTCCTCCATGTGACACACAGGCGAGTAGTGAGAACACAGCTGGGGGGGGGGGGGGGGGACTACAGTGACTCCTTTCCAAGCCCCCGCAGTCTGAAAGCAGAACGAGTAAGCAAGGAAGCAAGCAGCTCCAATATACTCCCCCTCCCTACAGATCTGCATCTCCCATGCCCAGCACATCAGTGTACAGAAAACTCGGGGATGCTCTGGATTCACACCCTCAAAGCACACAGCTGATCCTCAAGGCAAGACGAGCACTCTATGTCACGCTCCCAGACTTTCCAGCAGAGCTTCATGCCCCCTTGGGCATGGAATCAGGGTATACAACAATAAACCCAGCTCACTGAGGCATACACTGAGCATCTGTATGAAACCTTTGGCCAAGCACCTGACTCTGGACAAATAGCCTGACTCAGGGCTGCTGCATGCCGCTTCTAACATAGGAAACGCCTCTGGCTGGTTCACAGGAGACGCAGTGCAAAGACAAGTGGAAAACAGCCCTAAAAGACTCAGCACTGCCTCCCTGGAATCTCCATGCTAGGCACAAACTGGCAGGCAGAGAGCAGCTCCAAATATCTGCTGAAATATTAGCTGAAGTCCCAACAGAGGAAAGGTGCAGCCCAGGTGCATGCCATGTGTGCCACTGTGCACAACCACCACAGCTCAAACCCTACAGGATCAAATGCCTGTGATCAGTTATGAGGGAGGAACATCCTTTTCCACTTGATGCTGCAGCTGCTTCCCCCATCTCACAGCTAGACTCAATCTTCCAATTTTTAGGAGCACAAATACAGGCCATCGTTCTCGGACCTGGCAGCACCAACTCTGCCAGCAGCAACCACCTCTGGTTTTTTAATCCAGTCTCAGTGCCCTGCACTACCTCCCCAGGAGTGCCACTGCTCCCTAATTTTGCCAGAGGCGCACTGAAAAGCAGCTTGAGCAGACTCACACAGCTCCCCAGGTCTGCACCCCAGTTCATGCTTTTAGAGCCAGTGTCATCTTCCCTGCAACTCTCAGATAACTACTCTGTCAGTTCTTTACATGTCCTACCCGAGGGCATGGCTTTCTTCCTTCCCCCTAGATCACTTTCTCCCATGTCTGATACTCAGCTCTGTGAAGGCCACTTCAAGACATGCCAGACAAGTTAAATACAACTACCTCAGACCCCAAAAGGGAGGCTAGATGCTCTTGAAGAAAGGACTGCAAATAGAGCTGTCACTGCAAACCTGCCATGCACCTCACTTGGCAGCCAGTTCTGTTCAACAAAGCAGCACAACCCCCAGATGGGTTTTGCTCTTCCCTAAATGCTCAAGCACAAGAGTCCAAGATGAGGGCAGGTAAAAACATTTGATGGATCTGACAGGGCAGGGTTTAATCTGTATCTCTTTAAAAGATGGCATGCCTGAAAGAAAACACAGTATCTGCTTCCAACAAAGAAAAGGAAGAATCTGGATAACCTTTTGCTAAAAGAGAAAAGAAACAAAAAAAAAAAAAAAAAAAAAAAAAAAAAAAAAAAAAAAAAAAAAAAAAAAAAATCAGGGCAAGAGGGAGGACAAAACAATCTTTGTCCTCATTTTGTTGGTCACGCAGGCACAGGGCAGCCGCAGTACCCGCTGCCCCAGCTTGGTCAGCAAATAATAACCACAACCAGCCCATTTTCACTGAGGCTTATAGAAACCAGGCTCCATGGTCTAGGGAAAGCTGCATCCTCTGAGAAAGAGGTAGAGCATAGACGGGATTTCCAGACTACGCTGATAATCGGCTCACAGAAACCAGATAGGACAGCACACCCTCAGAGGTCATCACTCAGCTCTACCATGTTTGCTCCAGATGCCGTCCCTTTAAACATGGCTCCAGAGACCACACAAGGGTTAAATCTGCCTATAAATATCTGTTCTCAGCAGGGCTGCTGCTCTGAACCCTCCAGCCATCTGTTCTAGCTTTCCCCCATCTAAGACTCTAACATCTGAAACACGCTTACAATTCTTAGGAGTGCTCCCAAAAATAGACCAGTGCCATGGCTTAGCTCCGTTGCCAGTGTCTGTGAGCACAGGAGCATGTATACTGGTGCCTGTGCCAGCACAAGCCCAGAGTCATGCAAATATGAACATGTCTGCCTCTATGACAGCGAGCAGGCCTGCACCAGCATGGCTCTGTTTGCATCCGTGCTGGCGTGGGTGTGCCTGCTTAACTGCAAATTCATGTGAATCCGCACAAGCATGTTCATGCTGGTGTGAACCTGTATCTGCACACGTGTGCGTGTCAGTACCAGCGCGTGGGCGTGAGAGAAGGTGGAAGCCTCTCTGTTGGTGGACATGATGGAAGTCCTGTCGTGCCTTCTTCCTCGGCGGACAGCAGTGCTGCAGGACACAGCCAGGCACGGCTCCTCCTGCAGCCCAGCCCTGCTTGGCCTCAGCAAGAAGTCCCGCTGCATCCAGGCCCTGGCACTCCAGTCTAGACAGGGAGCCTACCCTACAGCACAGTAGGGAACAGAGGACATCAGTTCTCTTGTTCATTGCTTGGCTCAGCAAATTCAGCAGTCCCACCTCTGGGCACCAGAACCTCACTGTGAAAGCAAGTGAAGCCTGATATGTGTGAGGCCCAGGACACATCATCACCCTACTCACATCCAGCTGCAGCTTGCAGGCTTTTCTCAAACACTCCAGAGAGAGCACGGGCAAGGTTGCAGATATAACAGCTTTGGAGAAGAGTGGGCTCCAAGTCTCTCATAGCTCTTTCCAAACATCCCAGACATTAGCGGGTTCACCCTTCTGACTGCCAAGTCCATTAGCCTCACTCCACATGGGCAAATCCAGGAGACAACAATCATCTTCATGGTCAAATGCAAAACAGGAAATGAGCTGTCAGCTCCCAGATCTGGACATACCATCCAGGAGCAGACAGACCATTCTCCTGAGCATCCTCAGGACACGGCACTGCCCACCTGCTCTATGCCAAACAAAGCTCATTCTCAAACACCCATTATTCACTGGAGACCATCACAAAGTTCAGCCCTGGCTGCTGGCCCTGCTGACACCACATCATAGGATGATGTACATGCACAGCCCCAGGGAGGGGACATGCAGCGCCCATCCTCTACATAGTTACAACAGCCCGAGGATGAGATAGCAGCTACATTTTCATCTCTAACTACTTCCACAAGAGTGACTTTCCCTTGCAGACCAAGTAAAACTACAGACAAAGCTCCAAACACACAGTGCCTGGCTGTGCAGGATGGGGCTTTTTCGGAGTGCTCCAGTTCTACCAGCCCCTATACCCCATGGTGATCTGATGGCAAACACCTGCCACAACACAGCACACGTGGTGCTAAGCCTCCTTGTCCAGCACATGCACACACAGACCCCACGGGCGGGTAACACTGTGGGGGGCTCCCTCAAAACTGTCCCTATAGGGATGGGCCAGTGGAAGGGACCAAGTCCACTGAAGTGTCATTTGCCTTTTTCTAGAGTGCATTCAAAAGGGCACCTGACAAGTAGGAAGGTCGGAAGGCAGAAAGTACATACCACTACAGTTTTGCTCAGGGTTTGCCAAGCTGCCCATTGCCTTTCACCCCTCTGATGTACTGGAGATAGCCAGCTAGCTTCAAGAACTATAAGCAAGACTTCCAGTGAAGCCTAAAATGTAGGTACTCCTTCAACTCAGGTGACAACAGAAATGGAAAAGAGCTTGATATTCCAGCTCTTCATTTCAGGATTTGGCAGGGAGATGACCTAGGAAACAGCCTCAGCAGACTGAGTCAATACAGCTGTACTCTGAGAGAGGAAAAAAAACCCCATTGATTCAGGTATTGATTTGCTGCAGGAGTTTGTGTCTGTTTAGAAGTTTGCCCATGGGTCAGACCTTGTTACAAGCATCTTTCCTGGTGATGAGGTTAGAAACTGACTGTGCCAAACTCCAGTCACCTGCCTGGGGAGCAAAATGCAAGCAAGTCTGGAAGTTAAGTAGTCCCTCAGGGACGCTTCCCTCCTCCACTCCCTCAAATTTAAAAACCATGTTGGCTGGAGGAACACCACAAACAGCTGTAAGACAGCACCAGCATTTTGAGGAGTCCAGCTAGGGTGTAAACAGAGGGGCTGAAGGTCAGGCAGTTTATCAGAAGTTTCAGTTCATGAGATGGAAAGGATTTAAACAACAGATCTATTTCAGGATTATTTTCCCCACCCCTATCTGTCAGAAAGAGCAGTGGGATTTCGAGATCCCCACAGGTTTGCAATTCAACCAGGCAAGGACTGAAAAATGAACCAAAACTGAACTGACAAGTCTTGCTTCCTTCCCTCTGGCAAAACCAAAAGCACACAGGTTAAGTACCAGGATCAAGTAGACATCCACTAACAATTGTCCACTAACAGAGACAATTGCCAAAAGCACTGCACACAAAAAGTTCCTGTACGGGGTCAGGTCCCCAGTGTGCTCCATGTTTGGTGGAAAACAATGGTATCCACTTCAGTACCTGGCCACAAGTCAGCAAACTGCAGGCCACTATATTCTTTTCCAAACCATTCCTCCTCTTCTTCTGCCTTGCATGGTTGCTGAGTGAATGACCACAAATAAGTTTAAGGAAAAAGGGTAGCTCTGTCAAGCACAGTGATTCCATCAGAGACACACTCAGGTATAGCTAAAGAGCTCTCCTCTTCCCACACCTCATCAAGCCTATGGCCATAAGCTCTTAAGAGATGGGAAAGGAAAGAGAAGTGATGACAGGCTGAGGACTAGGCACTAGGCAGGAGATACATCCCCAGTATCCTCCTGACCTCAAAGCTCCCCTTACTGCTCAGCAAGTGTGCAGCATCCATTACCCTCTACTAATTTCCAGTCCCACAAATCTCTGCCAACACCAGGTCCCAGCATCACTTCTTGCTTTTCCTCACCTCGTCTGAGTTGCAGCCATAATTCCTGTATGAACTGCAGATGTCTGCCCACTGCAGCACTTTCACAGACACCTCCAGCTTAATCGTACAGTGGACCATCCGAGATGGCCACCAGCCATCAGAGAAGAGGTGGGGGCACAACTACATGTGCAGAGACATACATCTTGGGGAATAAGAGAGGTATCGTTCCCCTCATGTCTATGTTCCCCATGTGACATGTGGCAAAGATGCTCATCCTTACCAACAACTTGTGGGTACCTTTCCCCACTGTGTTGTTAAGCTTTTGTCCATCTTTCAGTTCCCTTCATTTCAACAGAGCAAAATGTTGTGAAGGATTTACTTTGCCTTTTAACATTTCTTAGCTCATCACATCCTTGCTAAAATAAAAAAGTGTATATCAGTTTCTCCCCTTTCCCACTTTTGCTGCCTTGCAAGTATGTCCCATGATTAAGTTGTGATGTATGACAGAGGAAGAAGCAAACTAGTTCAGACCAATGTGGGTATCCTCAGCTACTGCGAGGCTCACAGCAGGCAGCCAGCTGCTTACTCTCATGCAGCCCCTTGCTGAAGTACACAGAAGCCAGTCAGACTGGAAATTTGCTGCATTGTATGCATTTGAAATAACAAAAATCAACATAGAAATTAAGAAAATCTGTCTCTGAAGCCAACTGGACTATCTGCATCTGAAAACTTCTTGCTGGAGGAGCCTCCTTTATTTACAGCTAATTTTTATTTCTGTGGGGTGCCACATGCTCCGGCATCCAGTGATGCGCTGTGAGCTGGGACACACACTGAGATTCCATGACTTGTCACGATCTGTCACGCAGTTCAGGCTGGAACTAAGGTTTGCCACAAGGAAGGAGGGAAGGAGCAGAGCAAGTACTCAGATCACACCTGCTTCACCCCCCTGCACCATCTCCTCTCCACCCTGAGAATGGGTAACAAGGCTGCCCACATATGGGGCTACAGAATTTGGATGCTCAGGAATTAAAGATGTTGATGGCCAAAGCACAGGCCACAGCAAGAAAACCACCCCTTGTGCTCCCATTCTCAGGATACATCGTGAGCAGCCCAACAGCACGAGGTGCTCAAAACCTGGCCAGCTGCCCATGCAGACTGCCACCAGAGAGCAGCCCAACACCCCTGGCTCCCCCTTGGCAAAAGAGCGTCTTGCCCCTCTACAAGATGTTGGCTGCTCACACAGGAGCATTATTGGCTCCCATCTTCCCAGTGGAAGAGACAGCTTCAGGGCACATTTCAACCAGACCATCCCTACACCAACAGCAGCCAGGAAAACACTCAGGAACCTCACATAGCTTCCTGCCCCCTGAAAGCCAGCCCATGGCCAGCATAGCTTCTGGGTGTCAGGGTCCAAAGGAGACTTGACTCTCAGCTCCCATCCTCCCAGGCCTGGCCTGCATGGCCTTGGGCAAGGCACTTCACCTCTCTATCTAATTGCCTGTACCACAGCAGATGCTGCCATCAGCCTGCAAAGGCCTGAACGCAGCAGGGAGCTCCCTCTCCTCCCAGGCAGCATCGCTGTGAGCAGAAGCAAGAAGGCAAAGCCAGGCCACCCTCCTGTACCTTCTCTCCCTAGGCTGATTCTGAAAATAAAAACCAGCTTCCATTTGTCCCAGCCCCAAGAGAGGAGGAGGCAGAAAGAGGTTTGTTGTAAATACATGAAACTGTCGCTAAGTGAAGGAGAAAAAAAATCCGGGGGGGGGGGGGGGGGGGGTGGAACAAGGGAGGGGACAAAACCGCATTTTTACTTCTGGTGGCCAGCCAGCTGACTGACTCAGCCAGTTTGGTCGCTTGCCATATAGATTTAAAAACAAAACCAAGCCTCAGAGAGAGAAGGGGGTTCGGATGAATGTGCTTTTTTCTTGTGTTTCGAGAAAATCCTAGACTAGCCCAATATATGTTTAGGAAAATGGCTTCCCTGCCTCATTGTACCCAGGGGTGCAGCACAGAGCAAGGCACAGCACAGGTCTGCCAGTGCCAGTGCAGTGTGAGACTCCCACTAAGGCACTTTTCTCCTGGGTCTCATCACTGGGTCTGAAAAAGAAGTGCAGTGAAAGCCTAAGGCTCCAGGGCTACCCTCAGAGCTGGTGTCCTCCAGCCACTGCAAGGGCTAGGCACTTTGGTGTGGGTCCACAGGCCCATGCCTGATGGGTGGCACGGCCAAGGCTAAGGTGACCTGCTCTATTCAATGTGTCCTACATCTGCTGGGAAGAGAGAGGGCTGTAGAGTCTAGGCTGCCTGCTGCTGCAGCTGCTCTTGGGCTATGGGCTACGGCTGCATTCTGTGGGCACCTCCTCACCTTCCCCTGCTTCTTGCCAGAGGAATGTGCACAGGAGGTGGGAGGAGCAGGGAAGAGGTTGTTTTGAAATACCAGCTCCCATTTTATTTATCTGGATCCCACAGTGCCCATGGCATGGTAGCCACTTTTAAGAGTGTTCTGTTCCCAAAGTACTGTACAAACAAAAACACGTGCTCCCCACACCCTTTGCAGCAGCTCAACACGCTGGCATGTTCAGCACAGCACCAGACAGGCAGTGCTCACTGCTCCATGCCAACTCGGCACTTCCACACAACTGGATGGTCACAAAATCCTATGTGAATAAGCAGTTCTTGGCACTTTCCAGCTGCAGCAGTCATTACAAACACTAGCTGGTGAAGGAAGCCTCATGAGCCTCCCACGCAGTGATCTCCCATAGAAACTGGCTAGCCTCCCTGGCAATTAATCTGTCGCTCACTGCAGGGAGTGCAGACAGAGTAAGTTACCTAAGGACCTGATGACAGGTAAGTGCAATCCCTGCTCCTATTCCCATTTCAAGATAGCAGAACTGAGGCAAGGAAAAACCAAGGCCCTGTCCATAGCTACCCCAGCCATCAGCAAGGCCAAGAAGAAAACTTTTGCTCTTTGGTTCCCAGTCTCCAGCATGGACAGTAAGACAATACTGAAGTGTGGTCCATCAGCAGAGGCCCACTGGCCCCATGGGGGCTCAGAAGAGGGGTGCAGATGTGCACCCTGCAAGTGGGGGAAGCAGGTACAAGATTCCCCAGAGACTGCTGCAGCAAGGCACCTAGGAAGGCTGCTGCTGCCTGCACTGGCTCATGCAGAAAGCAGGCAGACAGACACAAGTACAGCAGCCAAACTGGATGGGACCCGCCAGTACAGGGTGAGGGGCATTGTTCATGAACCAGTGGCTGGAGCTCTCCCCAGCCTTCAGCCTTCTCCAGGAAGGCCTGCCTCACTTTATAGAGGTGTTTTGGGCTCGAGGAGGAAAAGCACAGTGTGGGGCTAGGGACAGGGTAGGGGAACAACAGGCAGAGGTTTGCAGTGAGCTAAAAGGGGAGATTTAATAACTGCTGGAAAAAATGGCTGCTTTATTGCAGGCAGCTTGTAAACCCTGGAGCCTGAAGGTCTGGGAGTAATTTCTCCCTCCCACGTGCTGGGCTCAGTTTGTACTGGGGGTCAGAGGCCAGTGCTTTTCCAAAGCATTCTGGGACAGATGCCAACTGGAGCAGGCTGCTCAACACCACTCCTGCAGCAGGGCCTGGGCTTTGAGCAGCAGGCTGGAGCTACTATTAACCCTTTGCAGGGTGATTTCTCCCTTCCCCCTCTCCTGGCTCCATCCCTCCAGTGCAAAGAAGACAGCTGCTGAAGGCCCACTGGGGCCACCCCAAACGAGTCTGGGCTAGGGAGGCCACTGGTCTCCCAGAAGGGCCAGCTGGTGCTTCAGTGTTGCCCAGGGCCCGTGCTTAGCTCCCTGTGTGCTGGCTCAGCGTGCTCCTGACTCACTAGAGACAGAGTCCTACCTGCGGATCCAATCCAGGAGTTGGACTCCTTGCAGAGGAAAACCAAGACCCCAGAAGAGTGACAGCCGAGCACTTGGGGTAAAATCTTGCACCAGCCTTGGCATGGAGGGAATTATAACCCATAGGAATGTACCCAGCACCACCAGAGAAGGAAGAAGAGCCAGGTACTGCTCTCCTTGAGCCTAGCACCAGTCCCTGCAGTCCATGACCTACACCTGCCATGCCACTTCCTTCTGGGAAGCTTTTGGGCACAAAGTCACAACCAGGGGCACTAACCAAGGCACTCACAGGAGAGAGTGCTCCCATGTGAAGGGTCCTGCTGGACTCTTGGCACTCCTTCCCTGCTCAAAGGAAGGATGTCACCCCCAGCAATCTCCTGGGCCCCGGTGCTCCCTCTGCCTCCAATTATCAGTGCTTTCTTCTCAGGATAACATTGTGCCCAGCTGCCTTCCCCTGCACTCCCTCACTGGTCTCCTGAGGGAGGCAACAATTGGCCTCCACATGGCACCTTCTGCTTTTTCTCAGCATTGGGTAAACACCAGAACCTACCAGTCCTTGCCTCCAGCTGCTGCTGACACCCCTATTCCCCAGTGGGGGCTTAAAGGCTGCCTGCCAGAGCCCTCTAACCTCCTTAGCTGTCTCCTCCTAGGCTCTGGGACAGGGTCTAGATGTCTGGGGGAAGCATGACTTTGCCGTGTCACCCCTGAGTTGCAGCAGCTCTGGATCACCTATGCAGGCCAGAGCATGGCTTCCTGCAGCATTTCATCTTCCCTTCTCAGGGATGTGTGTGAGTGTTTCTGGCCTGCAACCCAGCCCTCTGCCCCCACTCAACTGAGTATTTGCCAGCACAAAAAGAAGAGAGCTCAGGTCTGTTTCTCAGTGGCATCTCTCATCTCCCTCTCAAACACACACCTCATCCTTCCCTTGCTTCATTTCCTTTGTGCTCAGCACCACACCAACAAGGAGAAGGGGCCTGTGGCTATTGCCCAGGCAGACAGCACACCCAAGCACTCAGCTTGGGTCTGGCTGCTGGATCTGCTCCAGGCTCTTTCCTTCTGTGCAGCAGCACTGAGCCCAGCTGCCAACAGACTGGCACCCAGAAGTGTGCCAAGAGGTGCACCTTGGCCCTGCCTGCCATGCAGCCCCTGGCCTCATTGCTCCTGTCAGCCAGACACTCTGTCCCACAGCTCCCATCTCTATGCCACATCCATCACAGGCATTCAGATGATTTTGCAGGCTCCTCCAGCAGCATTTACATGGCATCCACACAGCTCTCGCACTACTACTTCTGACACCAGGTGCTGTCACGGTCCACAGTCTTACTAAGCAAACAGGGGGGCCAGAACCTACTGTCAACTGTGTGCCAAGCAATACTTCTCCACATAAAACCAAGCTTCCTCCAAGCTACCAGGAAGGATCTGGCTGTGCCTCTGCACTCCTCCATTGCAAAGATGGTCACATGAAGATGATCCCTTCTCCCTCCAAACACAGAGTTGTGCCTTCTTGTCTAAATCAGTTCAAATTGTGCTCACACCTTTCTGATCCAGGTACAAAATGGCAAATTTCCCTACTAGCTATGTTTATCCCATCTTTCCAAGCTCCCGTTTTCATGTCCCACCTGCAATCCCTCCAGCTCCTTCTTCCGAAACTGCCTTTACAGTCAAAGCTGCAGAACCCTCCTTCATCCTCTACCATCCCTTCTGACTAATCCACATTCCTCAGCCCTCCTTCTGGGCATGCCCTGAGATCACAGACAGGCATTGCCTTCACACTCCCAGCTACTGCTTCACTGGTTCCAGGAGAAAGGAGTTTACTACACTTCTCATGCCCACTTCATTAAATCCTTCTGCTCCATCCCTCCCAGCTCTTCTGCTCTCCAGAGAAGTCCCCAGGCTAGAAGCATGCAAGATGCAGCCAGAGCATCTTGGCAACTGTGGCTTAGGGGACTGCCTGGGCTTGGGGTAAAGGTTACTGCCACACCTTCTGGTGCCAAACGCTGATACCTGCAGATGGGAGCAGCGGCACTGAGAGACTAAACCCATAAAAATGCCACTTTTCCAGGGGCTTCCTACTGCCAAAATGGCAGGACTATCAAGCCTGGAGGTTACCCTCTGGAGACAGAAACCCACAGCCCTGTGGCCATCTACATCCAAGGAGCACATCATCCCACTACTTGGCCAGAGCAGAAAGAAACAAAAGCTCCTGTCTCCTGGAAGGGACTGCATGAATACCTGCAATAGTGAGCTTTGCCTCCCTTTGCTGCATGTGACATACTCAAGCCAGGCACCCGGGCACCAGGGCTGCAGTTCACAGCTGACCTACCCACATCTGCTCCAGTCAAACAGCTCCAAGCTTTTTGCCCCAAACTCCATGCCTGCCTCAGGTCTCATGCGCTGGCTGGAGCCCTGCCAAAGACAGGGCTGCCTGTTTGAATCTTAAGCCTTTCTCCTCCATCAGGCACCCTCATTTTTTTCAGCTATGGTCTTATGAAGCAGAAGGCTGCTTGGAGCCAAGCCAGCACCAGGGAAACCACCATTTCAAGGTCCTGCGAAGGTGTCTGTAAGAGCAGAAGGGAGCCTTGGCCGGGTGCGGGGAGTGCTGCAAAGAGCAGGCTGTTTGCTGGGAAGCTGCTGCCGCTTGCCAGGAGGCAGTGGGGGAGGAGGCAGCAGATGTCCGCAGACAGCATTTGCCGAGAGCCTGCAGCGCTCCAGCCCAGCGAGGGGAGGAAGGCAGCGGCTGGTGCCTCTGCTGCTGCGCTGCAATGGAACAGGACAAACACGACAGGGTCCACCCAGAAAGCTTATGTTGCTTTTCCCTCCAATAACCACTACTTCAGCGATGGGAAGTGGGAGTCCTGGCACCTCAGCTGGGGTTAGAGAAAGA
Organism: Vidua macroura; assembly: GCF_024509145.1. Taxonomy (NCBI): domain Eukaryota; kingdom Metazoa; phylum Chordata; class Aves; order Passeriformes; family Viduidae; genus Vidua; species Vidua macroura. Next base: position 273,020 of record NC_071592.1, read on the forward strand.
CTTCAGGATGACTGCTGGGAGACCTCAAATGCAGGAGGAAAAATGCCTGTCATGAAACTGCAAGACCCTTCTTGTCCTGGAAGCAGTGGCAGCTGCAAATCCCAGCACAGCTGTTGTGCTGGGGCCAAGTCTGTCTACGGGGCCCTGGGCGAAGGCAGCGTGCCACAGCCCATGAGCTGCCTTTACTCCTGGCATATGCAACAGCTGGACACTCACAGTGAGAGCCCAGACAAGTGCCTAAGGGTGGATGCACAGCAGAAAGAGGAAGAGAGACCAGCTCTGGCTGCAGCCCCCCGCTTTGAGCACTGGAGCCAAAAGGGGACACCCCTTTTGCCCACCCCCTCTTTGCAAACAGAGGACACTGAACAAGGCCACCAGCGCCGTGGCAGTCAGCCAGTGAGCCCAATCCCAGCCACACTGCTTTTGTTGCAAGCATGAGTTGCCTGTGAGGCTCCAAGTCAGCCCACGTGGTTCTCATTTCCTGCCTCTGGGCAGGGAAGGTTGGCTTTCTCCCCATCCCACAGCAGTGAGGCTGACCAGAGGAGCTCTACAGCCAGAAGCTACCTCGCAACTACCCCTCTCCCACGGTGTCCTGAACCCGAGATGTGGTCAGCCACGCAGCACTGGGTCTGACAAGTCATACGATGATGGGAAGCAGCACCTTGGAAAATTGGTCCCTTGGCACTGGGACCCCCGAGGGCACTGGCAAGTCCCAGGCAAACCATCTTACCATCAGAGAGGATCCTAGGACTACAAGACTCTCACTCAATTGCTGCCTAGACTATTCAATGGGACCTGAAGACCCCCAGAAAAATTGGCATTTACCCGTTTCAGACTGAGAGGAACTGACTTCACCCAGAGGAGTATCTTTGGCTCATTAAGTGATACCATCCACAGGCTTGTTCAGATCAAATCAAGCAGTTCCCGGGTTCTTCCTACAGCATATTGAGATGCAGTCTGGCACTTGGGTCCACTTGAGTCCTCTTAAAATAAAAATTAATTGATATGCAAATCTGACAAGGCATTAGACTAGTCTACTGGCCAAGGGCAATGCACAGATTCCTCACTGTTTCAATGCTACAATCCCAACTCCCCCACACTCCTACTCCTTTCCGAGCCCAGGGTCAGCCATTAGCCATGGCTCACCAGAGCAGGGAGGACCCCACAGACACACACCTTGTGTGGAAAAGAGAGCCTGGATGGCACATGTTCTTGAGCCAGGTCCCAGCTTTGCCTCATCCCTTCCCTGATCATCAGCATGTCATGCTGACAGAAGCACTGCTGGGCTCTCCCCTGATGCTGAGCCACTTGCACACAATCCAAGTCCAAGTACGGGCACATTAGTATCTGTGCCCAGTGGGGAGGCAAGGAGGTAGCAAGAGAAGTAAGAGCCTGACTTCTTGGAGTGTTTGCTACTGGGATTCTCCTATCAGTTTCCAAGAAAGATCAATTCTTTGCATACCCCTGGTAGCTTTTCCAAAAACACTGCAAACAGCCACTACAGCCCCAGCCACTGGACCACCCACAGACAGAAACAGCCACAGATCAAACAGTGAAAGAGCAGCCATCCAATATGCTCAGGACCAGGCCTTGGAGGAAGGACAATGCCAAAACATGGCATTACTCTTGGATATGGTCACCTCTTGTTTCTCCCCTTCCAACTAACTAACCACTAGCCACAGTTACCCTCTTCTGCAGTCTTGTTTCAACCAGAGGCTGGGCAAAGCAATTAACTTCTCCATCTGGTTGCAGTGAGATGAATACAAATGTCATCACCCACACAGGAATCAGCAGCCCTGAGCAGTGTCAACATCGTCCCTTTCCAATGAAAGAGCTTGGAAAATGGCACTGCCAGCATCGGCCTCAGAAACAGAAATCCCAGGATGATTCGTTCGCTCCTCTGGTGTTAAACCCACTGTGGATCTTCATGGGCCCCTCCAAGGGCTACTGGGAATTCTGTGGAAAGGACTTATCAATGGCAGCCTGTTATTCCAACAGCATCAGAAAAATGCCTGGGGCCCTTAAACTATGGTGGAAAAAAAAGGATGACTAAACCCTACTAATATAAGGAATACGTTTTAATCAGACTAGGACTTTGTGAAATTACTTTTGATTAAAAAGCATAATAAACTAAATTATAAACATTTGCCACCAGTAGCTGAGTCTCTGAATATTCTGAAATCACAAGGTGGGGTGAGAAGCAGTTGCTTAGAGGTAAGGTCCTGACCACACAAGCAGGTGGAAAAATCACTCTTCTCACTAAAATAACACATCAGGGCTAAAATTATATTAAAAAATTTGGAAATGGCTGGACACTTCTTTGCTGAAGCTCTGCTTTAGACAAAGTAACTCTTCTTTTATCAAAAAGATGTTTACAATTTCGACTCATGAAACTGACTTTTAAAGAGCAAAAACAGGTTTGGGTTTTGAAAGGCTTTTATTTTCTTTATTTTTCTTTTTTTTTTTTTTTTAAGAGAATGAGAAGCAAAAACTCACATTGAATTCTCCAGTGGAGGTGGGCAGTCTAGGCAGATCATTAATAAACCCCTGACCTGTAGAAATATTTTGGAAGGAGAGATGCCACAGACTGAAGCACAGCCATGCCCCTGCACTTATCTGTGCTTCCTTTGGGTTTGTGCTGCTCTAACGGCAAAGAGGACAAGCAGGGCTTGGTCTTTTCTTTCCTAGTGTCAAGTTCACATGAAACAGGATTCCCCACTGAAAATTAGGAAACTAAAGGGTACAAAAAACATCAAATTCAGCCATTCTAGACCATATATGTGCAGATGGCATCACAGAAATAAATAAAAATAAAGTATTTAACTATTTTTTCAATAGTCTCCCCGGCAGCTTCCCACACGTTTTGAGCTCTGAGTACGATCTGGGGTAAGAGAAGCTCATCACTGTGAGAAGCCAACAGAAGGGCCACTCTCATAATTCCCAGCAGCAGAGTGAAGGTGCTTGGCCTCTCCTGTCAAATGTAATCTCAGCTTCTGCACATGAGTCCCGAGAAAGGAAAGGGGATACATCACTCATTTCCCAGGTGGAGGAGGGGACACAGCCATGACAAGATGCTTTTTCTCCTACCCAAAATAGCAGAAAGCAGGGGATGGGTAGAGCAATGAAAAAAGGGAGAGTAGGGCAAATTCTGGTGCCTGCAACCCACTCTTAGGGCTGCCAGGCCTGCACAGGCTGCCAAATCAAATAGCTATCCAGAGACACACTCCTGACAAGTATAACAGGCAATGCCCTCAAAGCAGGACCAGTGTGAGGCTCCTTCTACCCAGAGCCACCACTGCCCATGTCTGATGCTCATCCACAACGACTGGCAGCAGCTGATGCCCACAGATCACACAGAAACCTTGATCCCTCCCATTGGAGAAGTTCCACAACTCCCCAGGCTGCTGAGTTCTTACAGGCTCCAACCAAAACCCCCATCCCAGTCTCCACACGTGTTTTCACCATTGCAAAGGGATCTGGGACACTGTGAGGACATGCAAAGTGCATGGCAAGAAGCAGCCTGTACCCTTAGTGTCTCTCCAGACAGAAATACTTGTTGGGAGATCCATGACATCACTGGTGGGCTCTCCTGAAGGGATACAGACAAATCCAAGGGCAGACTTCCAGCACTGCGCCAAGGGGGAGTTTATCCAAAACAGAGGGCTCCTTGCTCCCTTCTCAGTACCATCTTACAAAGGGAAGACAGGTAAGTCACCATTTATTTTGGGTCCCAGTTTCTCATCCAAAGGGGGAACTTACACTAGACTATCCCTCTTGGGTCAAACACTGTGCTGGCAGCACCTGCATTCTTTGCCCTATGCCCACAGTACCCTGCCTGGGCACGTGCTGTCCCCTGATAAGGAAACCACCAGCACAGCACCTGGTGGCAATCCTTCCCCCGAGCCTTGGGGACCAACACGCAGCATGTCCACATGGCCTGCGACCACGGTAGAAATGAAACCACCACCATTCAGAAAAAGCATAATTAGCAAAGATTAAACAGCCAGTGACTATGCTGGCAGCTGGAGGGAAGACACAGACCACCATCTCCCGGCAGCAAAGGAGTCACTGATTCCTGTGTCCGTGGTGCATCTGCCAAGTGCCCTGCAGGTCTCGCCCCCACTGTGCCCACTACAGGAAGATGCACCGAGTCCACTCACCCTGATCACTAGAAAGTGTATATACTACCATATACAAAATCCTTCCTGTCTTCTTTTCCAAACTCATCTCACCCTCTCTCAACTGGGACCCCCTCATAAAAGTAAGAAGAGACAGACCTTTCCTGGCATTTCCTTTTTCTGAAAAGGCTGTAAAATTTTCCAAGCATAGCTAAAGCCAGAGCAAAGTTTGTCAGGAGCTCAGCTCGTTAGGCGGCTGCTCAAGGAGCCCCGCGGGAGGCGCAGGCTGCGTAATTCAAAACATCTTGGACCCTGGAAAAGAAAATAGAAACCAGGCTGTGAGAATGAGGGGGGCAGCTCCAGCTCCAGTGTAACCCCTGCTCTGGGAGTGCCCCAACTGCAGAGCTCCAACCCCAGCAGAGGTGCTGCGGCCAGCCCAAGTGGAGCTGGCACCAGGCGAAGGAAATTCCAAGCCTGTTGCTTCTGGCAGCCACACCGGGCCCTGGCTAGAACCTCGGCAACCTGGAAACCAGCTACTCAGCAATTTTCTTGCCATCCAGAGGACTCGGTCTGAACCACAGTTTCACTTCCCCCTCCCTGCCCAAGAGGCAGGGAACACCAGAGGGAAAGAAACATTTGCTCAAAAGCTGTCATGACCAAAGCCCCTCCAAACTGCTTTGCTCTGGGAGGACAGTCTTGAGCTGCTTCTATCACCCTTACCCACCCCTCGTTGCATCTGGGGAGAGGAAACTTGCTTGGACTAGCCCTAGGTCTCCCCGACTCCTTTTGCTCCTTGCCAGAGGAAAGTTCAAACAAGGCTGCACAGAGGCAGGACACAGGCAGCTTTCAGCCCAGCTTAACTGCCACGCTTGAGGCTCGCCTGTGGCCGGACCTGCTCCGTTCAGGCCCTGTCTGGCCCAATCCTCTGCTACAGATCAGTGCTGGAATAAATCCTGCCAAGGAAGTGGTGAAAACTCCAGTGCTGCAGGGATTTCCACAGCCTTGGCCAGCCTGATGTTGAGAAGAGTTGACCAGAGATGCAGCCCTTCTGCTCAGTTACTACCCTTCAGAGCTACCCATCCAGTTCCTCCCCACCCTGAGCAGGGAGACCTACAGTGTGGGCTGTTGGTACTCTTGCCTTTTATAAGCCATCCTTTCCCAACTGCAGCCTTTCCAGAGGCCTGAAGCCCTGCATGGCAACAGAACAAAGCAACAATCATTGTACCCACTGCTGGAGCCCCTGCCCATCAGAAGGAGAGTACAGCTATTCAGCTGATACACAGCTACTTAGCAGGCTCTTTCTTCCAAAGAGTGTATTAAGATTTTACTTTCTGTTAGGAAGACTGCAATGCTTCCGAGTCCCTGCCTGCAGAACCAGGTAACTAATGCAGACTGATCAGACAGGTACCCCACCTTGGGTGGCAAGTCAAGGAAGACCGTTCATGAAACAAACTTCAGCATGGGATACACTGCAAGCAGAGAGAAACAGGACTCCTAACATAAAACCTTAAGAGAAAGTTGGGTATGGCCCTTCAAACAAAGGCACATCATTTTTGGAGAGCAGCACTTCTTTGCAGGGTGAACAAAGGACCACAGTGCTTCTCAGAGTACCAGAAGCTCCACTTGGTAGTTAAGAACAGAGTTTGCAACTCCACTGTAATCACACGAGTCATAGATTTCTAATTTCAGCAGGGCAAATCTTACTAGAAACCTCAAAGATGCACAGGGCATTGAAGATACTTCAAGAGAGGAGCTCCTGACCTCCATCTTCTCAGAAGAATAGAAAAGCCCTGCTTATGTGTTGAATAGGAGGCTGAGACCCAGAGAGGCAAGAGAGTAGGAGTGATGAGCAGGAACTGGGAATCCTGGCTTCTGTCCCTAGCTCTGCCACATATTCCCTTCCTGTCTTTGATTAAGTCACATCTTTTCACTTTTCCTGCCAGTCTCTATTTTGGAGGTAAAAAAAAAAGCAAGCACTTGCTTCTGCAGAGTGTTTAAAACCTCTTCTGTCCTATGACAGGGCAGAAGATTGCTGCGGCCAGAGGCTGCGAGACACCCAGCATGCAGGAGCCACGCTGCTCACACAAACCCCAGCAGAGCCTGGCATTTCCTGTGCTTACATTTTGAGAAGCACAGAATCTGTAAACAGTCAGTGCCACAGTGCATCTTCTACACAAACCATATCCTGACCCATTTCCTCTTCTCAACCACAGGAGTAGGAGCTGAGCAAGGAAAAAGTAAGCTGCTCAGCTGACCTGTGACAGAAAGAGCAGTGCAACTGAACACAGCATGGCTCTGGACAGCACACCTTGCAAGGAGGTGGCTGTTAAACCAATAGCAGCAAGGATGGGGAAGATCCAGCAATACCAGAGGCAGGGTTAAAATGGAAAAAAAAAACCACAACAAAATAAAACTGCAAAAAACCAACCCAACTAGCACCCTGAAGAGGCACAATGGTACAGACGTGCCTGAGGAGCACAGCCCTCCTGCTCCCTAGCAGATCCATCCTGTGGCCTCCCACATACTTTGGGAAGAAAGAAGACAAGTAGGCATAGGCAGGAACAAGGAGCACTCTGTGGTTTTGCTCAGTATTTCAGTCCATCTCTCACTCAGGAGGAGCTCTGCTTTGCTTTCCAAGTCTCGCCCTCTCTGGCACGGATCACAAACCTGGCTTCTGGCCCAGGACTTGGCTCCAGCAGCGCTCATCACCAAACAGGGTGACGCCCCACCTCTGGGCACAGTGCATAGCACAGTCCTAAAGCCATCTTGAGGCTATTACCCCAGCATCAGAAGAGGCTCCCCATTATAAGCCAGCTGGGATTCCAGGCATCCTGAGTCGCAGATGAAAAAACCAACACCCAAACAAAGCTCCAACTCTTTGGGGGAAGAAAAACCCAGCATCCAAGTACTGTTTTCTCTAGTGGCTCCAGCTGAAGCTGTCAGACAAGCTGCCTGCATTGGAGAAGTCCTGTCTCCCAAAGATGCCCAGGCATAGCTTGCATGTTCCTCTGCCTGGAGCTGCCCAGAAAGATGCAGCAGGATGATGCCAGGTGAAGACACTGCCCTCCATCACAGGAAGTGGAAAAGGGGCTGGAAACCACAGCCCGATGTACCCATCTGACAATTCAGCAAGGATACCGGGATACAGGGAAGCCACCTGTGCCCAGACACCAGTAGGTGTCAAAGAACCAGACCACCTCATCATAAAGAGCTGAGCAAGCAGGAAGCGGGCTTCATTGCACTGACTGTGCCCAGCACGGACACACACTCAGCAAGAGCAGAACAGGTTCCCGTTTCTCTCTTCAGGGCACTGCAGCCCATTATCCTCACACTGGTTTCTCCAGTGCAGGGTTGTAGCTGGCATCAAGGCGACTCCGTTTATTTCAAAGTCATATTGTCTTAGACGGCCCATCCCATGCCTTGGAAGAGGGGCAGCAGCAGGTCTGGGCCCAAGCAAGCAGGACTTGGAGCCAGTCAGGATGCCCAACAGCAGCACACCCATTTTCAAGGTTAGGTACAGGCTTCAGATGCTACATGCTAAGACAACCCATGCTCCGTCTTCCTGCCATGCCATGGCCCAGGCTGCCCTGGGGACCAACAAGTGCTGAACTGCTGGCCAAGGATACAGGGAGTGAGCAGGACCTGTGACAAGATGCCTCTCCAAAGCGTGGCTTTCTCTTAAATCAGAAGCAAGTAGCAGTGACACTAACTGCTTCCTGTCTCCTACTGAGTATAACCCTGTGGCAACTGCAAATGCCATCATGAACTGGTCCCAATTAGAACAAATCCATCACCTGATCCACCTTTGAGTTTCACAGAAGATCAGGAAGGAAGAAAACAAAAACAGTTCCCTGTTCCCAGGAAAGGGTCCCGTGCTAAGCAGACGACCTGCAACAGGCACCATAGAAGAAGGAAGGGTGCCTTTCCTCCATGCCATGTGATTTGGCTGGTGCTGCCTCCCCAGGAGAGGCTGATGAAGTGCAAAATACAGCAACAGAAACCATGCCCACCAATCTCCAGTAACAGTTCCTGGGTACCTTCCACTCAGGGCTGCCAGAGGCGGTGAAGAAAGGAAGCCAAACCAAAGTGGCAAAGATTGGCCCATTGGAAATCAGCACACAACTTCAAAACAGAAGTAAAGAAGAACTGAGGAATATCACTGTGGCCACCCTCACAATCTGCACCACACAGAGTTGCTGAAGATGCACAACTGAGAAGCAAAGCACTCACAACACTTCCTAGGCCCCTTGCTCCAAGACAGGTGTATTTTTCCACAGCTTCAGCACTATGAGAAACCTCATAGGGTAACTAAATCTCATGGAGATCAACTACATAAAGTCAGAATCCATAGCACCCACCACCCTCTGGAAACACAGGACCACACATGAGATCACCAGAGAATGTATTCGCCAGTCAAAATCTTCCTGGGAGGAAAGGATAGCTGACTGAAACCAAGTCCTGACCTGCATTAGATTCTGATTTTCCAGAAGAGTCGTGCTGGCAATCCTCCTTGCACTTCGCTGATACAGCTTAAATAACACTGACAAAATATTGCTGCATCTGTACATCATATCTCTATGATATCTCTACCCTGCATTATATTATATATCCATGTATCTACATATCACATTTCCTGTTGAAAATGTCAAAAGTAGTCAAACACAGCTCAAGTCTCCCATGTGCCCTTTCCCACCCCCCACGCCCCTCCCCCACCCCCAGTCCAGGGCACTGGCACGATCCTGGGTCTCAGCCAAAAGAGCAACAGTACAAGGAAAATTACATTGCCAGAGCAAGCTCTAGGCTTCTGCCTGGCTAAGGTTGTTGGGGGACAGCAGACAACCCTGGGAGGAGGCAGCAACAAAAGGTCAGGAGCAGGCAACACAGGCTCACAGGTGGAACAGACTGCTGATGCATTCTCAGACAGGAACAGCAAACTTGTGCTTTTCCACATGGGACTTATTCTCCCAGAAGAGACCAACTTGAGCGATCTGTCGGGTAGGGTATTTAACACTGGATGGAGCCCTAAGGAATTAAGTGCTGGAAGCCAGCCTGTGCCATCTCCAGGAAATTACCAGACCTGAGCAGATTAAAACCCATTACAGCAGCACATCTGGACATCCGAGGAACACAGACACATCCTCAAGTGCTTTGACCACTAAGAACTTTCCCTCCTGGCAGCAGCAAAGCCTGATGCAATCACCTGAGACAGGGCAAGGAAGCAAGGGCTGTTCTGATGCCAATTCTGAACTGGACACTGTACTGACAAAAGATGGGGCTGAAAGAGACAGAAAACAATCCCAGGACCTATTCTGGGACCCTGAAACAAGCTGGAGAGTAACAAAGAGCAAGGTCTCTACAGAAGTAAGAAACAGCCACTGGTTGGGACCCTGATGCTCCTTATGGAGGGAACCAAGAGCTTCCTCTCCAGCTATCTCCCTCCTTTCCACATCCCTCCACACAGCAAGCACTGACAGAAGGGAAAGCACTCACAGTGTTCAGCAGGAGTGAACAGCAGGGGAGAGAAGAAAAAGCAAAGTTTTTTTCTCCCCAGAACAGCAAGTATGGAGGACATGATGCCAACTGGGTTGACAACTTGATAAAAAACTCAAAGGCTGATTTGAGCTTGGACCTCAGAAACTCCAGGCCAGTATGAGCGAAGTCCACAGCTCACGGGTTGGAGTTAGCCTGGAACTAAAGTGCAACTGCAGCACATCCTTGGCAGCTGCCCTGGAGCAGCATAGCCCAATGAGCTTGCTATGTCCAGTTTTGTGATGTCCCAGTTGCTTCATGCAGCTGTCTGTGCCCTCTGTCACACAGTGGCCAGAGAGCCACCTTCCAACAGCAACACAGCAAGATGCAAAAGGGCTTAAAAGTACAAAACACAGCTATTTTACTTTCTTCAACTGAACAACAACTGTGGTTTCTAGTTTCTAAGTAGGCTTTCCTTTAGCTGCTGCCTGTTTATTTCTTTACGGTGACGGGGATCTGGAAAGAGGAAATGGACTTTCAGGGGAGGGAGACACAGTAATACCTACAACATTGCACCGCAGAAAACACCATTAAATGGATTTTCTAGGTAATGAAGATGCAGGTCAGGGTGGTAAGGAGCAACCAATCCCACCACCTGCTCAGCTAAAATGGCAACACACATATTAAAAAACAAACAAAAAGGTTCTTCACCACTTAGGTTATGTATTCTCTGGCAAAAGTCCCAATGGATCAGACAGCTGCCGTAGAGACAGCACATTGATACTCTCTCATCTTTCCACCAAGGAGAATCAGGCAGCAACATCAACCTGGACATTTCTGCACTAGTTCCAGCCTTGGGTATTACATACCCACATGTGGTGGCAGCCAGCATTATCACAGGCACCAGAGTCAACGGAGGTCTTGATTCAGCACCAACACACCCTTGCCAAGTGACCTTGGGCAAATCACTTCCTCGGTGACTCACTGTTCTTATCCCTCCTTATGCCACCAAAGTAGCAAAGCAAGGCACACACACAACCCCTGTATGTGACTGATGGGTGGAAGGAGCTGCATGTCATTACTGCATGCCTGGCATGAAACTGCATTTTGGCACGGTAATGAGTGGTAGCCACATTCACAGAACAGATCCTGCAAGTCAAGAGTACACACTAAGGCTCCTGTAGCATCACCCTGCAGCCAAAGGTGCATGGTTGTCCTCTGTGCCACGCCGTCGGCAGCCCTTTGCCTGGCAGAGCCAGGACACAGCCGTATGCTGCCGCAGCCTGACACCCTGTCAAACGGAGCTGCCCCCAAGGCGTGCAGACACGCTGCCACACACAACAACACAACAGCCTGCCCTGTCATGTAGCATTACTTATGTGTTCAGATATGCGTCCTTCTCGCATTTCTATTCCAGCAAGAACAGGGCTGGAACAAGTTCACCACCAGCTAAAGACACGTCCCTAATACAATGCAGGGGAGGTTTTGTTACATTGAATCCTTTCTGTGCGCGAGAAAAATAGGTATGTACATGTGGTGTTTCTCTCATTTTTCCTCCAAGATGACTACATGCCTGATTTATCTCAACAGGGAACCGAAGCCTATCGAGTAGAACACTGCAAATAGAGGGGACAGGTCTCCCCTGACAGTTAGGATGGGCCCTGACAGGAGTGTGTGTTTAAACCCTACGTGAAACGTGGCAAGTTCCCATCCTCCCTGGGGCTTTCACAGCACCGATAACGTCTTGCAAAATCCAGACCCGCTCCGGTAAAACCAGACAGAACTCGATTAAGTTCCTTGCACCAGAGAAAAGCCCCAGTCGAGGCACTTTTGTCCGCGAGGAATCACCTGCGGCCGCAGCAGCAATGGATACAAGGACCTGGGAAGAGCGGTCTCCGAGACGTGAGAGCGAAGCGGGCAGGGTCCCGCGGACCAGGGGCAATGTCCAAGGCAAGCGGGAGCGCTGATAGCTCATTCCCAGCCGGCCGGACTCGGCGGGTAGGCCGAGCCGAGGCCGGCGCCGTCCCCCCGTCAAGTTATCGCCGCCCCCGGGAGCGATGGTACGGTGGTTAGCCCGGAATCTCCGGCCCGGACGGCGGCTCCCGGCCGCCCCTCCGGCCGGATGACAGCCCCGAGGCGGGCCCGGCTGCGTGGAGCTAGGGGTTGGTGCGGGGGCAGCGCGGAGCCCCGGCTCCCCCCCGGGGCGGAACAATGGGACGGCGGCTGCCCGGGCCTGGCGGGGCACTCACCTCGGCGGCGGCGGAGCGGCTCAGGGTAGGCCGGGAGAGCCCGCCGGGGCGGCGCGGCGCGGCTCCGCGGGCTGCTGGGGGCCGGCCAGCGGCGCGGGGCCGGCGGCGCGGGCCGCGCTCATGGCTCGGCCGCCCGCCGCAGGGCGCGGGGTCGGGGCCGCTGCCGGCGGCACCCCCCGCCCCGCCGCGCCGCTCCTTCCGCCGACCGAGCCGGCGGCTCCAGCCCGCGCCCGCCGGCGGGGGTGGGCGTCCGGCCGCGGCGAGCCCCGGCTGCCCGCCCGGCCCCGGGCCGCGGACGGCTTCCCCGCGCTGCGGCGGGCGGCCGGGCGCGGGCGGCGGGGAGCGGAGCCGGCGGGCGCGGCGGCCCGGGCGCGGGCGGGGGCGCCGTGGCGAGGGCGAGGCGCTGCGGGCCGAGTGCTCCTTTCTCCGCCGGAGCCTGAATAATCATTTGGAGAAACAGGATCATTCACTTTCCTCCGAGCCGGAGCCAGGCGCTGCCCTGTCAAAATAAAAGCCCCGCGCGCCGATTAACCGCTTCCTGGTCGCGGGCGCCCCGCCGGCCGCCCAGCGGCACCGCCCGCGACCGGCACCGCCGCCGGGGACCGGGTTCGGCACCGCCGCCCATTCCGGGCCTCCCGCGACGAGTGGCCGGCGCCCCGCGAGTGGCCGTCCAGGTGTCGCACACCCATGAGTCTCACAGACATGTACGCGATAGCACACGGGTCTCAGCAGAGCCGGGACCTGCAGAATTGCATCCCGCTCCTCCCCGCGACAGCACGGGGACTGCTCCTGCTGAGCATCTTTCTGCCCTTTATCATACGAAACACTTGTTCTGCTCAGGCCGACACCCTGTGAGTCCTGCTCTCGAGCCTCACTGTGCCGGGGAGGTCCCACACCTAATCCCATCTTTGCCGCATCTCCCAGAGCCTATGCGGAGCTGGACTTCAATGATCCTTGGGGGTCACTTGCAACTCAGGATATTTTGTAATTCTACACACAAGGCACAAGGACTGGCCCCAGCTCTTGAGAACAGCAGCATGTTATTATCTTTACCAACAAGTTTTCCAGGCATTAACCACCCTCCTGCCCTGAGCAACAGACTCCACGGATGGGAGCCCCTAGTGCACATAAATACCAGGCTGTGGAGGCAGCCTGCCCGCTCCTGGGAAATGCCATCAGCATCCTAACCAGGACGTGTCACCTTCCTGCCTGGAGCGCACCAACCGCGCAGGAGTGGGGCTGGGAGAAGAGGGCTGGAGGCAGGGACCATTTGCCAGCCTCTCCAGAGTTGCAGAGCTCAAGGCGATGTGGGGACAAACAATCCAGCTCCACTGACGGGAGGCGGCGGCCTCGGTTGAAAATTAACACAAGACTCGCCCCTGTGCTCACACCCGCAGCGCCCAGAGCGGGGCGAGGAGGGAGCGCGGCCGCGGGGGACAGGGATGGGGGCACGGGAGACGGTGCCAGCCCCAACCGCGGGGGGGCGCGCGGCAGCGCCCCCTGCCGGCGCGGGGGGAGATCTCCGGCGGGGCGGGGCAGCGAGCGCCCCGCCCCGCCCCGCCCCGCCCCGCCCCGCCCCGCCCCGCCCCGCCCGGGCGGCACCGGCGGCACCGGCGGCACCGGCGGCACCGGCGGCACCGGCGGCACCGGCGGCACCGGCGGCACCGGCGGCACCGGCGGCACCGGCGGCACCGGCGCTCTGCTCCCCACGGGCAGGCGGGAGGGGCTGGCGGCGAAACCCTGCATACGCCCATTCCCCACGGCAGAGGAGGGGCATGCGGCGGAGCCCTCCCGTTCCCCACGGGTGCTGCAGCGAGGCCCAGCGAAGAGCGACGGCTGCCGTAAGAGGGAGGGAGCGAGGAGGGAGAAGCGCCTGCTGCTTCCAGCCCCAGCTGAAATGACGCGACATCAGTCTTTGCAGGCGCCTCTTTGGCAGCTGGCACAGGGTGGCTTCGCCCGTTTGCAGAAGTGCCTGTGGAAAGCCGAGGCAGACGGAAGGGGCGGGTTGCGGATGTTCTGGGTTTTACCTCGGGGGGCCGCAGTCTGCACGAGTGGGCAGGCACTGGGAACCCCTCTGTCTCTTTGGTGAACTCCCAAGTGCCTCATCAGCAAGCAGGGACATATTTTCACACTTTCATCCTTCCCAGTAGCAGCACTGGCGCTCCAGACAGCATGCACAGGCGCAGTGGGTTAAAAACAGTGCACAGCCACCATTATTTGGCATGACAGCTCAGTGCCAGAGGCAGACAGGCAGTTCCTTCCCTCCAGCCAGGTGTGGTGCATAGGGGACACATGGAACCACCTGTCCTCTGGGTCCTCTGGTTGCTTCTCTCTTCCTGCTCATTCCCTGCAACCTTCTGGGCTTTTTACATCACAGCCCTTCACATCTCTCCCAGCCTGCCCACATGAAAGTGGCAAAACAAGACTGGGAAAGGTCAGCAAGAGGACCAGCTACTGCTGGTTCAGCAGAGCCTGCTGGTTTCAGAGCCTCTACCTTTAATTAACATCTGCCAGGCTAGCTACCCTCCCTGCACTTGATGATGACTCCCAGTCCTCCCCTTCCCTCCTCTATAATTATGCCCATGCTAGGAGAGACAAGATAGGAGAGGAGATGGTGAAGCAGATTCCTTGGAGCTCCTCAAAGCCTCTCTTTGCCAAAGCCACCACCACCACGGCAGCAGCTCATTCCAGGAGCTGCCTGGTACAGCAGCACCTTAGCAAACCTCAGCCAAGATGCTCAGACTTGGTTGTTGCCTGCTCCTTTTCCTGCCTTTGAACCACAAAACTTACATGCAACATAAAAAACAGAAAAGTCTCCCTAAATAGTTAAGGACCAAGAGGGAGCCATCTGTGACAGTGACTCCAGCCTTCCCTGGGAAGAATTGTGACTGACCACCCAGAAGCTCCTGACACATCCTACCTCTATGGGATACAGAGAATACAGGGCTACGGGGTCAGAAGGACTGGCCTTGTCCTGTCATATTTTGCCAACAAGGACACATGGAGTAGGTGGAAACTGGTCCTAAGCTATGTCCAAGGCTCTGGTACTTGTTCATTCCCACTGACTCTCCAGAACAGCAGCCCTAAGCTCAGACCTTCACAAGACCCCTGTGGGCAAGGCCTTCATTATACTTATGAATATGATTAATTAGGTCCAATTAACTGTACTGGAATTAATTATGTGACTCACATTTAGCTGGGGCTGCCTCTTTGCGAAGCATTTCCCCAGTGGTCACTCCAGCAGATCCCCAGCAGAGGCCCCAGAGATAGAAGAGTCCAGACAAACTGTGCTGAAGGAAACAAGTCTGAGGCTGTGAAATGCCTGTTTTGGGAGCAGCTCTCTGTTTTGCTGATCCACATAGCTATGGAGCAGGAAGCTGGTGGTAGTCCAGCATTAAATCCACAGACCTAGCAGATTCATCCTGTATTCTCCCATAGAAAGGCAATGGTCCAGCAAGAGGACAGAAGAGGCTATGTTGCTACTGCTGAGGTAGACACAAGACTAAAAACATCTTTTCATCTCTTCCGAGGCTGCTCTCAATCCTGCCCATGCCTTTGCAGACTCCTGGCCAAAGTGTCCTTCTGCTCAGACAGTAGCACAGATTCTATCCCATAGTCTCACAAGTCCCTGATGTGCCTGATCTCCTTTGGACTGCATTGCAAGGTCTCAATCCCACTTCTGTTTTGGTGGTACTACAAAGCCGTTGCTCAGGGAAAAGGGAAAACCAGCCAGCCTAGGAGAGGCCCCAGGTCTGCACCCAACCATGCAGTCAGCTGGGAAAGAATGGGTTCCCTCATTTCACGCTCACTAGAGTTTGAACAGGGCAGCCACCACCAGCAGGCCACTGCAATGAGCCTGCACTACCTTTGCCACCTTTGCAGCTGCCTAGGCAGCCTGTGCCTTTGTCTAGATGGACTTGAACAGAATCAGAAGTGCCCAGTTTGGTTTCTCCTTTTAAACAAGACCACCTTTCTTTACTAACTGTCACGTCTCCAGCAGACCAAGACTGCTCTCCCACTGCAGTCAAAAGACACATGGAAGCTCAAAGACAACACATGAAGCAATGCAGCCAGCCAGAGTCTCCTGCTTAGCATCCTCACACTAGAGCTGGGCACTGGCCCCCTCCATACGCTGGGATTTTCCTTTGCTGCAATCCTAAAGGCAAAACACAGCCTGTGCTGAGGTACTGAGGGAGAATTTAATCAAACTGAGACTTCCTCTTTACAAATGAAAATATGCTGTTGCTGCTGCTGCAGCTTCAGCATGGCTGACAGACCATCATCTAGCAAAGACAAACTCCTGACATGGTTCCAGGATCACAATGACACCAAGACTCAGCATCCTGGATGCCTTGCTATTGCTTCGATGCTTGATGCATTCCTGATGCCTGTATGGGTGCAGGCAGGATGCAGCTCTTCAAGTCTTCTTCCCTTCTTGTTACTCCTGAGCACCTTGAATGCCAGCCTTATCCTCCCAACACCTCTGATGCTCACTGCAGCCCTAGGGAAATCATCTCAGGTCCACATAGTCCTGATGTTGCTAGAATCCTCTGAGCTTCACTCCTACCACAACTGCCTAGCCTCAGATGACCTTTGCTACCTGCTCTAGAGGTATTTGGACTTCTCTGCGTGGGGACCCTGCTTGGCTGTCCCTGGTCTTGGGACACTGCTACCGTCCAGGGCAGGCCCTGCCAAGCAGCAAACAGAGAAAAGGCTGAGGTTTACTGGCGCCGGAGCTGCGAGGGAACTTCTGTCCCTGCCAGCCGATAGGGCCAGGAGAGCCGGAGCCCGCCGGGCAGCGCACCCGCTGCCCGCGCCTGCGGAGGGGGCGCGAAGGGTTAAAAGGTTTGGCGAGGCCACCAGCGCGATAAATGCAGCCATCGGCGGAGCCAGCGCCTCCCACCGCCCTCGGGGTCGGGCTGGCGGGAGCGGGCGGGCGGCGGCGGCGGGGACTCTTATCCTGATACGGCGCCTTCCGCCGAGTGCGGCTCTGGAAATACCGAGCGGCGGGACTGGCTCCGCGGCCGCGGCACTCGGCGGCACAAAGCACGCAGAGCCCTCGCCCAAAAACCAGGCGGGAGGGAGCGGGAGGGCCGGGGGTCTCGGCGGGGATGCGGGGCTCTCCGCCGCCGGCGGCATCTCCCATCCGGGGGCATCCCGACTGGCCACGCAGGCAGAAGCGGCCTCCACACGGGCAGCGCGGGATCCCCCTACGGCTGGAACGGGCCGGCGGCTCGCGGAGCTCCGTGTCCGCGTGAGCGGGGCTCTGCGCCGCCCCGGTCCCTGCCCGGCACGGCGGGACCCCCGGGCGGCCTCGGCGTGCGCGGCACTCACCGCGCTCACGTGCGCAGGCAAACGCGCACCGCAGACGGGAAAACCATCACGCAGATGTGCCCAGGATGGGTGTTGGCAACTGTGCCGGGGCAGACACACATTCTGCAGGCACGCACGAGCATGTGCAACCACACACAGCAGGAATAGAGTGCGGCACATGGGCGCCAGCCCTAGAGATACACTGTAGAGCGAGCAATCTGTGGTGCGTCCTACTAAGGAATAAGGAAATAGTCAAGGAAGGTGCAAGAACAGCTTCTGCTGTCACTACTACTACGGTCTGTAGTAGTACTACTACAATAAGGCAGAACTAGAAACAGAGCAATCCCTCCCTTTGATTTTTTTACTCATTGCTTTTATCTCCAGAGGACGCCTGGAAGCCTGGTCACTGCAAATGTGCAAGCCTGTGCCAACGACTTGTAGAGCAGAGATCAGGAGGGTTTTCAGAAAGGTCACAGGCCTGACACAAATCCAGTTTTATACAATGTCTCTATTAGTATTTGGGGTCACTTGAAATCACCACTCTGTTACTGGGTCATAACAGGAAAAGTTAGCGAGCTGCTGCCTTGTGCCATCTGCCAGCATGACAAGGACTTGTTTTGGTGATAGCTTGGACTACCACTTGAGAGCCCCATTATTCTCACATCCAGTCTCTGTTCCTAAGACAGTCATGTGCATCTTGTTGTGTGCCATGCCTCAGCAACACAAATCTCTAGCTTGGAGAAGAACATCTCCCATGGCATCTCAGACCTGTTTTTCAGGGAAGCAGGGCGTATGTCCTGGCACAAAGGACTAACACAGCCTGATTCACCTGCACCAACACTCAGCTGGCTGGCTAGGCACATGAGCCTTGCACCTTCCAGCACCTGACCATCTGAGTGAAGCCACGGGCTCTACCTGTGTGTTCAAGCTCTGTTTCCTAGGTTTTCACCTAGCCCTGTTTCATCAGAGTTCCTTGGGAAGCAGCCCTTAAAAACAAAGGAGTTCAGGAAAGGTGGGCATGCTACAAAACAGAGATCTTGAGGGCACAGGAACAGACTGTGTGCCGAAAGACAAATCAATGAGGTAAACGTCCAGCCTGGATGGGCAAGGAGGTTTTGAAGGAACTTAGGAATTAAAGGAGGGTGTATCATCTTTGGAAGGAGGGTCAGGCCTCTCAGGAAATATTTAAGGGGGCTGCTAGAGCATGTAGGAAAAAAAAATTAGGGAGGCCAAATCTCAGTTTGAACTTAAAATGGCAACTTCTTTAAAGGATAATAAAAAAATGTTTTTACAAATATATTAATGGTAAAAGGAAGGGTAGGACCAACCTTTGTTCTTTACTGGATGAGGGAGGGAACTTATTAACTGCAGATGAGGAAAAGGCAGAAGTGCTTAACGCCTTCTTTGCCTCAGTCTTTAGTGGGAAGACAGCTTGTCCCCAGGACAACTGTCCTCCTGGGCTGGTAGATCGTGTCAGGGAGCAGAATGGGCCCCTGTTACCCAGGAAGAGGCAGTCAGAGAACTGCTGAGCAGCTTGGATGTTCATAAATTTATGGGAGCTGATGGGATCCACCCCAGGGTGATGAGGGAGCTGGCAGATGAGCTTGCGAAGCCACTCTCCATCATTTACCAACAGTCCTGGCTCACTGGGGAGGTTCCAGATGACTGGAAGCTGCCCAGTGTGACACCTATTCACAGCAAGGGTGGGAAGGAGGATCCTAGTAATTATTGACCAGTCAGCCTGACCTCAGTACCTGGCAAGATAATGGAGCAATTTATACTGAGTGTCATCACGCAGCATCTACAGGATGGCTGCAGAGTCACCATTCCTGGATGTGTTTAAAAAAAGAGTGGATGTGGCACTGGGTGCCATGGTTTAGTTGACGTGTTAGGGAGGGGGTTGGACTCGATGACCTTGAAGGTCTCTTCCAACCTTGTAATTCTGTGGTCTGTACCTCTGTCTCCCAAGATGTGTGTACATTTACACAGGTCTGATGGTACTCCCAGGCCAGAAGTGCTGAGCACCTTGTCCAAATGCTGCAAGGACTCTACAGAATTTGGGACAAGAAAAAGGTCCTTCTTGTCCATACCACCCCACCCCTGAGCAGCTACTTATTACTTGCATTTCTGTTCAGTGTCCTCTCATACTCTAGATATCTCCACCTTCTCTGACAACCTGCCGTTTGCATGCATCCCTATAGACTGGGAGGAACTCGGGGAAAGACGGCGGGGCCGGGGGGCGGCGGGACCCTGACCGCGGATGCACGGCCGGGCCCTGCCCGGGACACACGGACACGCGGGACACACGGACACGCGGCCGGGCCCTGCCCGGGACACACGGACACGCGGGACACACGGACACGCGGCCGGGCCCTGCCCGGGACACACGGACACGCGGGACACGCGGGACACACGGACACGCGGGACACACGGACACGCGGACAGGCCCTGCCCGGGACACACGGACACACGGACACGCGGGACACACGGACACGCGGGACACACGGACACGCGGCCGGGCCCTGCCCGGGACACACGGACACGCGGGACACGCGGGACACACGGACACGCGGGACACACGGACACGCGGACAGGCCCTGCCCGGGACACACGGACACACGGACACGCGGGACACACGGACACGCGGGACACACGGACACGCGCCCGGGCCGGCGCGGAGCTGGCGCCGGGGGCCGGTGGCGCCGCCTGGCGGGCAGGAGCGGGAGCGCGGCGCGGACGCGGCCCGTGCGGGCACGGCGGGGCGGCTCTCGCTGCAGCCGGGCTGTCCCTCGCTGTCCCTCTGTACTCCTGATGCTGAGAGGCAGCACTAGAGCTGGGACAAGAAACACCAGAAAACATGTTGCCTTATTGTATTTCCCCCACTTCTCCCTCTGATGATGCAAAAGAGATGCATCCATCTCCGAGAGCAGCATGTGCACGGCAGAAAGGGATGTTTTAACTAACAGAAAAAGGAGAAACCATACATCCGGTGACAAATGTCGAATGGGTCTTTAACACCCAGATGCAGAAACAAGGAAATGGATTTCCACATCGTACAATATTATCTTCATCTCTCCAGTTAAGAATGACCATTTGGTTACTTCTAGCATTTTGGAGCTGCTGCAGCATTCTGACAGGGTCTTAGGTACCGGGGATGTCCTGGGGACCGATAGGGCTGCCCTCCTATCCCCCACCAGGTCAAGCCAACCTGCAGTTTTCCCTGCTGGGATTCAGGTAAAGCATGGCAGGTGTGTGCAGGAGCTGCTGGCACCACAAGCTAATGGCTTGTACCATTAGCCTTGCAGAAAAAAGGTGGGTGGGCCCAGGAGGTCCCTATACCCTTGGGAGCCTTCTTTTCTAAGTGGATCTCCTGGTAGTGGGAGATGCTGATCTGGGGTCTGTTCTCCTTTGTCCATAACAGCATAATGCAAACACACATTTGCATCATGCTACTGAAGCATCCTCTTCCTGTCATGAAATATTCATGCTCACCTCCAAAAAGGGTCCAGCACAGGAAATCTGTGTGTCCCTCTGCTGCAGAGTGTGGCCATGGGCTTTGCTGTGAGGTCAAGCCAGATCCAGACAGTTGATCTCTGTCTTTGAGGAAATAAAACAGAGATGAAAAGAATTAGCAAAACCCCAGGAGGTGCTTTTGAGATTTAATCCTTTCCATTGCAATTGTCATTGCAATTACAATGACATATTTTAATGAATTGTCATTTGTTCACTTTTTTGCTCCTTAAGTAATTCTGCCCTGGTGTTTTCCAGTACAGCACATTTACTTAAATTGAGCGAGAGGTTGCATTTGAAGGAGGAAAGGAAGGAGCAGAGGGAAGGAGCAAGATTTCAGCAAGGGAACCTGTGGAGGACTACCGCTCTGAAATATAATCAAGACAAAACTGCTATACTTTCCTTGGACATGAATTGGAGTGGGAGGCGTTTGTTACTGCCAATGCAGTTTTCTTCATACCCAGTTCTTCCACACAAGGTTGAATTGTTAAGTGTTGACAGTGCATCTGTTAAGATTGGCTCTAGAAACCAAATGTTCTTGAAAATAAAAGAAGCATGTGCTTGCCCTTCATCTTCCCAGCCATTCAGCTCCTAGTACCACAGAGAAAAGCCACACGGAGCAGCCTACATGCACACAGATGGCCTAAGACTGGCCATGGAAAGGGCTCCTCTGTGTGAAAGGTGCAGCAGGCTGAGGAACAAGAAGTTCCCTGAGGATGACATCAGTCTTTCTTCTACTGGCAATATAAAGCTTCAAGTAAAAGTCCCACAGAAGATCTCCAAGAAGAGCTCTTCCCAATATTTAATGTTCCTCTCCCAGTTTCTGTTTTCTTTTTACAACTGCATTTCTGTCCTGCTCCGTGTTGGCAGCTACGTTGCGCTTAGAGCACACAGTGTGCTTCCTCAGAAAGATCCTGCACCCAGCACTGGGATCACCACAGATTACAATCCCTAGGAGAGGACTTCCCAGGAAAGACAGGAGTATGATCTTCCTCCAAGATCACAAACTCTGTTAATCAAAGGAAAGAAAAAGAAATAGAAAGGCCAATGCAGCCTTCCCACTTGACTCCCTTTAATTAGTAACCATCTGGTTTTGAGAAGAGCTGTCAGCCAATGTAGAGCATTTGGTAAGCTTCCTCAGTGGCTGCTCTCCTAATGTCAATTCTTCTTGGAAATGCTTTAAGCCCCAAGATGCTAAAAGGAAATGAAAAAGAGAGGGCACAAGAGAGAAAGGGAAGAACAAGTATGAAGTATAGCCCAGCAGACAGAGCAAGACATTCCCCAGTTTCACTTCCAGATCAGGGAGCAAACTACAAACACTACTGGCCATCCGATAGCCGGGAAACATTCCACCCAGCTAGCCATCTGGAAGAAACTGCAATACTTCAAGCATCATTCTCAAACAAGCAATTACAAACCCCTCAACATTTTCCAGGAATCTCACTGCTCAACTCAGTGTTCTGCCCAAACTCCAACTTTAACAGTGACTTTCTATATTCCAAATTTCCTTGGCTCACTTTAATTTCTTTGTCCCAGCTACTGTGCAATGGCACTGTGTATTTACATGTGCTGCTCCAGCAGGGTGTTCATCCGCTAGGAGAGGCATGGGCAATTTTACAAATCAAATTCATCATGCTTGGCACTTTCTCACATTTTGCCCTGATTCTCCCTGGTGCCATGCTCTGCTCGAATAGAGGGGTGCTGCTGTTCTCACCAAGAAACCCATGGGTGCAAAGGGAGCATCCACCTAGATTTGGATGGCATCAGGAGGCACACTAACTGTTCTGAACAAGTCCTCAGGGACAATCTGACAGCACAAGGCCTTTTGGTCTTTGCAGGAAAATAGCCACAATGGTAGCAAAGCTAGGCAGCAGGAGCTTGGCTGCAGCATTTTTGTGAGTGCTGCCTTCCTCATTAAGATGCAGCACATGGCTCAAGTGGCTTTTAGATTACTCCTTCCTGACTCTAGGACATCATGTATGAGTCAGAGGCTTGCATACTTGCTTCTCCTGATCCCTGTGAGTCTCCAGCACATGGCAAATGACATTTTGAACAGTTCCCTTAAGTTCTGTGTGCAGACAACCTTCTTCTCACTTTTGCAAAGAAGCAGAATTATCTTCTTCTCTCTTAAATAGCATCATACACACACAGACCACTACCTTCTTTCCTCACAGATGCATTCAAATTCTGCAGTGCCCTCTTGTAAGCAGGTGCATCACTCTCACCTACACTCACAGCCCCTCTATTCATTCCCACCCCACTTCCCACATGGTGCTTGGGCTTCCCACAAGGCATGTGTCGTAGTCAGCCCCTTTCCATGGACCGTGGTAATGGGGTTCTGGCACAGCTGAAGGAGCAGAGGATCCCCCTGTTAAATACATTAGTACAAAGAGGGAAGATATTTCCAAATGCATTTCTGCAGGTTTCTCCCATGTGGCAAAAGAGTCAAAGACCCAAACCTGTGAGGTCCTCTCGCTGTACCTGCCCTGTCAGAGAAGCAGAGCTGTAATTTCATAAGTTTCTGACTGGTAAGACAAAAGTAAACATAAAATTCCATATTAAAGCATATGAAACCACCAGGGATCTGCACCTGATTAGCCATCTCACATGTTTGCAGAGGGGCAGATGAGTAGGTTTCAGCTGCCCTGATCTGCACGGAGTGGTGGGATATCCTCACTTGCTGTCCCGGGAGCTGCACTAGATTTGTGCTTGCCTAGAATGCCCACTGATGATGGGGCAGCAGGAGCTCAGGAATGCCCTCACATCCACTTCTTATCTGAGGGAGGTGCCTAGGTAGACTAGAGAGAAACATACATGGGTGATCAGACCTGGACCACCTCTTCTTGACACTGCCAATTTACACCGAGGAACCGAATGCAAAAGGTGTAGATACTGTTCCTCTTTTTCCCAGTCTTGGCTGGGGAAAACAAAGCTTTTCCTTGATGCTATGTGCTCCATTCAAAGCCATGGGATCCTCTGTGCAAAACGTCTCTCTCATGCCTCTCCTTCAAAGCCTTTCTTCCTTGTTGATTAGCATTATGCAGAGTGCCCAACTGCCAATGCCAATGTGACTTCAGGAAGAAATCCATCTCTTTCTCCCCTTCAGCTCTTAATTAACATGTGGACTTTAATTACATTTCCCATTTTCATGACAAAATATGTCTCTCTCCTCCACTTGCCCCCTCCCTGGGATCATTATAAGAGCTTTTAATAATAATCACCATCATCTGTCTACTCTGAGAGCAAGGCAGAGGGGCACCTGCTCCATCTTCCCAAGTTATCCTACCCCACCTAGCCCCAGGTCACTCAGTCCTTGGAGAGACACATGCTCTGGTCCTGTGCCAGTGGGGAGGCGTGGAAGCAGTGCTAACACGTTGGCACGACATATTGCCAGGGCTGGATGGTGCCTGAAGGCTTTGGCTGCAGTGAAAGACATTACAATTCAAGGGTGGACACAGAGAAAAAGTCAGTTTGGGGAGATATTAGGGATTCTCTTGTTTTCAGAAATAGGAATGGGCCACCCTCCTGCTAAAGCTATATCCTCCCTCTCCAGACAATGCACAGCAAACACTGCTAGGAAGCTTTGCAGTAACTCTCAGCTGGCTCACAGATCTAGGCAGTAAAAAAACAGGAAAACTTTCTAATAGACTCATTGATTCAGCCACTAGAAAAGCAACCACCTTAGTAAATCACAGAGCATCCATTTTCTGGCAGAAAGTGAAAACTGAGGAATCAGTCCCTATTGGTCTTGATGGCAGCAGGCAAGAAGCGGATACAATGCACCCAAGCACGGACCTGGTGCAGTCAGGTTTTCCCTAAACTGAGTGAAAGTAACTCAAACCACTACCGCCCTCCTCACAAATCTGGGAACCTCATTCAGATGCAATATGTCACAGTGGGGAGCCTGAGTTATACACTACATCAACCTTGTGTTTGCAAACTCAAAATTAGAATCAGCTCTCAGATTGACTATTTTATCTGAATGTGCAAAATTCACCAGGCTGCTGCTGGCTTACAGAGATCTGGAAAATGAGATTTTCTGTAGTTGTTACTTCACCCCTCAGGCTTTCAGTACTCCTTGATGACAATCTCTGTCCCTCCCAGAAGCAAACAGTAAGGTAATACAAAAGTGAATACCAAACTATGCAATGTTTGCAGACAGACAGAAGACAGAGAGCTGCCCACCTCTTCCATTGCCGAGTTCTGAAGAATTAGCAATACCTTACAGAGCAAACATGACATCAGGGTCTGGGGACAGAGACAGTAAGGGCAGCGTCGTGTTGATAACAACACAAAAAAAAAATACACTGATGACTATAAGTATGGCCCAGATACAGTCCAAGGCAAAGACTGCACAATCCAAATGTACAGCTAAGTGCATCATGCATAACTTGAACAGAAAGAAGAGCTCCCTGCAGAGCTCCATGCAAGGGCATGGAAGCTCCAAGCATGCCATGAGCACAGACAGTGTGTCCACTGCTTGCAGAAAACCTTATTCCTCCTCATAAGTGTGGCAGAAGGGAGACAATGTCCCTTTAAATGTGATTAAAGTGTTGTCAATGGATCTGCCATGGTAGAGGAGTTAATCCCCCCCTAGCCCCTCTCAGCCACTGTGATGGGATAATTAGATGCGAGGGCTCACCACAGATGATGCTCCAGTTGCTTAGCAACTAATGGTTTCCATAGAAACAGCAAAGCACAGCCTTCGGAGCAGCAAGTGAGCAGTGCAGCAGGGCAGGGAAAGATGCCTTAAACTCCTGCACTGATGCTCTCCTCCAGAATCATTCAGAGGCCTAGAGGTATTAGGGGAACGAGAAGGGGGTGTCTTAAAGATACAATATCCCTGATTCAAGCAGCAGTGTTGAGAGAATGGTTTTTATCAGACTAAACCTTCACTGATATGGTCCTCCTCTCAGTGACTCTCAACTAGCAGGATGAGCAGAGCTGAATCCCAGAGAGTGGTCTTACACAGAGGTTTAAGCCCCAACATGTGGGTTACAACATCCTGTTGTAAGCAGCTGAGTATGATTCCAGCATCAATTCTTGCACCTGGAGTCTGAGAGGGAAACACGCGAAAACACACAAAGACACACACAGAGATATATTTGCATTTTCAATACTGTCACAAAAGCAGCCTTATACAGGCATCCAGCCTGGCCTTGAACCAGCAGGCA
Source organism: Vidua macroura (assembly GCF_024509145.1). Classification (NCBI taxonomy): domain Eukaryota; kingdom Metazoa; phylum Chordata; class Aves; order Passeriformes; family Viduidae; genus Vidua; species Vidua macroura. The sequence continues at coordinate 298,853 of NC_071592.1, forward strand.
AAGGAGGTTTCCTCTAGATTTTGCAACTTCACAATACATACAAAAGTGACTATAAAGCATGGAGACCTTCACCAGAATAACAGAGGTCAGATTAATTAACCTTTACTAAAGACTATCATCCGGGTACTTCCTTCGACATGACCAATTCCTACTGCTTCGTTATCCTCCTGCTCCCTGCACTGAGTCAGCATACCACTGTTTCTGAGCATCACACCATCACCTGCAGCACCTGCACTAAATACCATGCATATGCTGTGCAGCTGCACTGCTGCAAGGCATGATCCTGTCATCTTGTAAGCTGAGCAGAGACAAGCTCTGTTTGTATTTTGCTAAGAGAGCTCTGGGACACTGAGATGGGGCTGTAGATTTGGTATCATGTAGTCTGCACCATGCCAGGGATGGGCTGCATCACTGCATGCTTGCAAATGACAGCCCTATGTGTTAAAGCTTTGCAAACCTCTCCAGTCGTGATAGCACAGAAGGAAGTAAAGAAACTCACATCGCAAAAACAAGCCCTCTCCTCTCCTCTCCTCTCCTCTCCTCTCCTCTCCTCTCCTCTCCTCTCCTCTCCTCTCCTCTCCTCTCCTCTCCTCTCCTCTCCTCTCCTCTCCTCTCCTCTCCTCTCCTCTCCTCTCCTCTCCTCTCCTCTCCTCTCCTCTCCTCTCCTCTCCTCTCCTCTCCTCTCCTCTCCTCTCCTCTCCTCTCCTCCTTGTGACACAATCACTTTCAGAGAGGGCAAGCAGCCTGTGCCTTGGGCACTGGGACACACACGCTGCTGGTGACGAGCAGCCGGGCTGGATTCTGGAACCCCTGCGTGCGTTAGTCAAAGCCACCAAATCCCAGCTGCTGTGGCTCCTTCCCCCTGTCGCTGCAGCGTTACCTCACCCTACCCACGAACCTGGGGATGCCGGTTGTAACACCCAGGAGGGTGGAGCCAGTTTAGCCACAGGCCAGGTCTCCTTCCTGGAGTCCTGTCCTGATCCACCCAGCGCTTCAGGAAGGTACAGAGAGGGGACACTAAAAAACTTGTGGGCCATTTTAGACTCTGTCCCCTATGGTTTTCAAAGTGGGGAATCAAAGGGAAATGATGTGCTTTGTTCCACAGGGGAGCAGCAGGAAAGGTGAGCAGAAACGAGCCTGGCGAAACCGGTCGCTTCAGTCGTCTGCTAGCTCACCTTTGAAGTGGTTTTAAAAATCAGGGAGGAGGGGCAGATATGAGTTCAGCTCTTTTACTGCAACTTCACAGAATTTGAAGACGTGGAGGGTAAGAGGCCACCTTTTCCCCACCAGAAAATAGTGTATCCATTCAGAGAGAAGAGAATACAGCTAATAAAACAGGCTGTGATGCTCATCAAGTGCATCTCTGGTGTTCTTGCATCCTGAGGAGGCTATGAACAGCTACAATGACAGCAGCATCCACCTACGGTACCATCAAAGACACTTTAGTCACTCACAGGAACGACTGGGCACCCTGACACAGCCCCCGGTCCTGTGCCAATGGAGCAAGCATCTCTCTCCAGTCACAGCCTTCTCTCTGTCTCATGTTCCCTGTCATTGAGCCTGTCCGTAAGTTCCCTGCTGCCTCTCTTTAACAGAAAGAGGGGTTGGGGTTCCTAACCCTAGCCTATGCAAGTCCTGGGAGCTCTGTCTGTACTACACAGCATCAGCTATTTACTGCAGCACAAGGAACTGAAGCAATGCCAACAGAGCAGGAGTGGCCTGGTGTGATGATAAGCTAGGCACCTACTGTACACTCTGGACTAGGAAGAGGGGAAAAAGGACCACTTTAATAGAGTGGAAATTGATTAATTAAGTGGAAATTAATTAAATAATCGGAAATTAATCTCTGTTCTACTACAGGGGAAAAAAATTACATAAACCTAACTGTTGAGGGCTTCTCTTGGCGGAGCACTGTATCATCTCACACGATATCCGCTCCCTCCCCTCCCTGCCGCCCTTCCCCCGGCCGCGCGGGAGCCGCTCCGCTCCGCGGGCGGGGCCGCGCCTCGGGGCCGCGCCTCGGGGCCGCGCCTCGGGGCCGCGCGTCGGCAGCGCGCCTGCGCCGCGGCCGCCATGGCCGTGCACTACTGCGGGCTGTGCCGCCGCAGCGCCTTCACGGGCCGCCGGCACCGCTACAGCGCGGGGCACCGCCGGCGGCTGCGGGAGGCGCTGGCCCAGCTGCAGGAGGCGACGGCGGCGGCGCGGGCAGCGGCGGCCGCGGCCGATGGGGCTGCGGCCGTGCGGCGCTACGACCCGGCGGAGCACGACGGGCGCGTGTGGTGCCCGTGCTGCGGGCGCGGCGTGCGGCGGGACGGGCGGCGCGGCGGGCTGGCGCTGCTGCAGGCCGGGCTGATGCGGCACTTGGCCGGGTGCGCGGGCAGGAGCGGGGCGGGCTGACGCTGCCGTATGCCGGGCTTTCGTGGCGCTTGGCCGCGTGCGGGCGGTGCTGATGGTGTCACGGTGTCCCGCAGGCCCGAGCACCGCCGGGAGACGGCGCGGTTCTGGCGGGAGAACCGGGCGGAGGCGGCGCTGCGGGAGCGGTGCCTGGTGCCGGCCGAGGAGTACGAGCGCTTCGCGCAGGCCCTAGAGCAGGCGCTGGCCGAGCACCAGCGGCGGGAGGAGGAGCGCATCCTCCAGGTAGCCTCGGTCACCTCCCCGCATGGGCCTCGGCCCGGCCCCGGCCTCCGCTGGCCCCGCCTCACCGCTCTGTCCCCACAGATGGCGGCTGACATCCGGGAGGCCGAGCGCCGGCAGCGAGAGACGGTGCAAGCCGCGCTGCAGGTCGGTGAGCTGTATCCTGCCCTGACTGCACCCTGGCGGGGAGCGGCCGCTGCACTGCGCAGCCCCGCCACCGGCACCCCGGTGCGCTCGGGAGGGGCTAGGGCCGGCTGGGTGGGGGCTGCGCTCAGTACCAGAAATATTGTTCCTTTTTCCTGAATCACACTCAGCTTCAACCAGAGCCAGAACTTTGTGCAGGACCTTCTGTCTGCAGGCTCCCCACAGGACCCGAACGGTGAGCACCACTTTCTTTAGCAGTGGCCGATACATCCGTGCTCAAAGCACCTGACACATGGGGAGTTTGACAGTGTCATTGCTAGGATCTTGCAAAGCTTTTGCAAACTTTCGTATGCGCTACAGAAAGTGATGGCCTCTTATTTCAGGGACAGCCCTTGTGGTGCAGAAGAGCCTGGCCCGAGCAGAATGCAGACAGGACCTGATTTAGCCTGGATGGAATCAAGCAAGGTTCTGACCTTCATTGGCCACCAGGTAGGGATGACTGGCTAGCAAATGTGACTTTGATTTAACTGCAAGTCACCTACAGCACATGTCACAAAATAGAACAAGGGGTGGTCTCCATCGCAAAGAGAAACGCTTTGTGGATTTGGGTGAGCAGCTAGCCCAGTTTCAGTTACCCAGGTTTAACTTTCATTAAGCAAACATTCTTTAATATGCCGTGGGGAAAAAAACCCAAACTCTCTTTTAAAGAAGAGTCAAGCTTTCCTCTGCCTTTTTCTAATAGAACTTGATTCTGGAAGAGAATGAAGACAATGCTCTTCTGCTCAGAGCTACTCCTAAACATAAGATTCTCATAAGCATTTTATGTTCCTGTTAACAGGAAACAGAAGGGAAAGGAAATGTCCACACAGGTAAGTGCACCTGCATCATGACTCACCAGGCTGCTACCTCATGGATTGCAAATGTCACAGGGATAACTCAAAGCAGTTTTGAAGCAGTTGCAGCATAACCAGCAGGTGGCCACTCTTGGCAATATTTGACATAATAGAGGAGGAGAAAACACATCAGCATAGTAAAACTGTTGATGCTGCTGCTGTGGGGAGTGTATGATTTGGGGTGTGATCAGCTGTGGCCTTAGCTGAGGAAGCCAGCACTTTTTTTCTCAGAACACCCAGAGTTCACTTGGTCACTTGCTTCATAGCACAAGCAGCAGACAGGGGGAAAGAGGGGACACTTTTATTCGGTCACACTTTAGGGTAACTTCAGTGGTTAACTAAGTATTCCCTGTGACTTCTAGGAGCAAAACCTCCATGGCTAACAGAAGAAGAAGATGGAAGTAAACAAATTGGACCTTCTTATGAGGAATTTCTCAAACACAGTGAGCAGCTTGCACATCTTTTAGTTAACCTTACAGTCACTTTAACATGCTAGAGAACCGAAAGCAATTTGAAAAACTTTTGCTGAACAAAGTATTTGGGCTTTTGAGCAACCTGGTCTAGGGAAAAGTATCCCCATCCATGGTACAGGGGGTTGCAGCAATGTGATCCTTAAGCTCCCTTCCAACCCAAACCACTCTACAATTTTTTTTTTTTTTTTTTTTTTTTTTTTTTTTTTTTTTTTTTTTCAGAGGAGAAGCAGAAGCTGAAAAAGCTCCCAGTGGAACGTGTTGGTGCCAATTTTGACCATACCTCTCAGACAAGTGACAGCTGGCTCCCTTCCTTTGGGCGTGTATGGAATCATGGCAGGAGGTGGCAGTCCCGGTGAGCTTCAGCACAGCACAGATGGGTGCCAGGGGGGAGAGTGTGCAGCTTCTGTCCATGCAAGCTATTCATGGAGCAGGCTCTCAGGTAGCAGCAAGAGTAACTAGACATCCTGCCACATGAGATATGCCAGGCAGTATCATTCTTGTCCTGGAGCAGCACACATGGCTTGTGAGGAAGCGTGCTCACAGCTGTAAAGGCTGCACACATGAAGGCATCTGCCTTGTTTTGCTTGGCTCACCTTTCAGACCCACATACTGGCCCACTGGCACCTTTTAATGTGCCACAACTCTCTATCAGCTAGCTGGAGCTACCACTCACTGAAATAACAAAAATATTGAGGGAGCTTCCATGCTAGAACACTATGCACAGCACTTTCTTACTTTTTCAAGGAGTGTTCATTATCTCTGTGTAAAGGCTACTGCAGTCTGATTTCTATGCTCTCTTTCAGGCATCAGTTTAGAACTGAATCAGGGGAAAAGAAGAAAAAAAGGTGATCAGATGAGGAACAGTAGACACCCAGCTCTGCTGTGGGAAGGCTGACTGTAGGTAGCTGCAGTTTTGTTGCTGACTGCCCTGTAAGAGCAGAGTGTTCATCTGAGCATCACATCTAAAGCCACACGAAGTCAGGTCCTGCCAGCAAGGACAGGCTTCTGTGGATGCAGTATCTTCCCCGTCAGAAGGCCTACTCTGTACAGCAAGATATGCCAGTGGCCTATGCTGACATGGCATATCCCACTAAAGGAAGAATTTTTGGAGAAATAAACTTTTTTTTTTTTAATGCTTCTTTTTGTAGACCAACTGAAACTCATTTCAAATGCAGGGCCCACCCTGCAGGCAAGTAATGCCAGGTGTTTGATAATTTCATTCAAACTTCTATTGGTTTCCTTCATTTTAATATTCATCCTTTACATTGTCTAACATCACTGGTTGCTGTAGGTGATGTAGAAGTTTCTTACTTCTCTTTCAGCAACACTAATAAAGACAAAAACTGGCTGGTACAGGACAACAGCCATAACCTCTATCAGAATCCACTATAAATAATGCATCAGTAATGAAACATACACACTGTTGAAAAATCAAGAAAAATTATAATCAATAATTTTATTGTGTGCATCTACGTATGACACATTGTTGACGAAGTCACTGAAGAACCTGCAAAGCAAGAAGTCCCCAGTCAGAAAACCAGGTAAAAGCAGGCGAGCACAAAACAGTTTGACACTTTTATTCCAGCAGGAACACTTGGCCAATGGTGCCATGTGAGAGCGGGGAGGACAAGTGCCCATTTGCCCTGCAGCCCACAGAGGGGAACAAATAATGCTTTCCTCATCCAATGAGCACAGGGACAAAATGAGAAATCGCTCTTTAATTCTGGAGAGCTGATGTTTCCAGTAATGTTCCCCCAGAAAGTTGCTTAGGATGTGAGCAAAATACTCTGAGCATCTGGAAGAACAGCCCACCACAGCCATGTGGAAGTTGCCTATTACACAGTTGTCCATTAGCTCCTGACAGCACAACTCAGCTCCTCAGCCCCCAGCCTCACCTCCCTACGCGTCCTCCCCTGCAGCAGGCGCATCTCCACCTTTCGTGTTTCGGGTATAAATCACTTGGGCTCGGTGCTTGGACACCAGTTTGATCAACCCTACGGAAAAACAAAATTACAGTCGGTGTGCATGTACTGGTAGATGCCAGGGATGCTGAGGTCCCTCCTAGAGAGGCAGGGCAATGTACAAGAGGAAATAATAGGGGGTAGCAGCTTATTCAAGTTTTTTGTTGCCATCTGACTGCAGTTAGACCACAGCCGGTCCTTCTGGCAACATTTTTCTTAGTACAGCAATGCCTCTATGTAACAAACTGCTGCTCCATACTTTGGAGCACTTCTGAAATGCGAGCTAAGGCAGTGGCTCTCCAAAAACAATTTACACATGGGGCAGTTCAGATGCTGCAGGAAAGCTGCTGGGCAAGCAAGGAAAACCAAGCAGCCAATACAAGCAGCTTTCTGTTTTTTTCTACTTCTGAGTGCTCACCTTTGCTGAGGAGCTCCTGGAGGGCAGCCCGAGCTAGGGAGCCTCGAATCTTCAGCCTTTCTGAAACAACTGCAGGTGTGATGAGCTTGTAGTTGGGCACTTCTTTGCACAGTTTGTCATAAGTGGCCTTGTCAAACAGGACAAGGTTGTTCAACTTGTCTCTCACTTTCCCCTTGGACCACTTCTACTTGAAAAGAGAGAAAAAACAACACCACCCCTAAGCCATCTTGTAAGCAAGAACAAAAGATGGAACTAAACGATGCCCTAAGAACTGCACCATTAAATGTTTCCGTATCACATCCCAAACTGAACGACTAATGAGATGCACAAAATTGCCTCTGTAAATGAACGTGCTGAAGATAATACCTGCAGTATCTAAAAATAAGAGGACTAAAGCCCTCTGTTACTCAGGTTTATGTACATTATATTATTATTAGTTACTGCTATTATGTACAACTTGCTGGCAGATGAAGAGCTGGCTCCTTTAACAAGATGCCCGCCCCGCCTTCAGGCCGCTCTCGAGGCCCGGCCAGGCCGCACACGCGCCAGGCCCGGGGATCCCGCCGCGCCCTCAGTCCCGCCGGCTCCCACCTTCTTCTTGGCTTTGCCGCCGGACTTGTTGACGGGGTCCTTGTCCTTCTTGGCAGACTTGCCCGCGTCCTTCTTCTTCTTGTCGTCTTTGGGCGGCTGCGAGAGGGTGAGAAGGACGGGGGGTGAGCGGCGAGGCGCGGGGCCGCCGCGCCAGGCACCTCGCAGGGGTTCCCGCCCCGCTCGGGGAGCCGCCAGCGTTCTCTCGGGGGTCCCAGCCCGGCTCGCCGCCCGCCGCCCGGCCCGGCCCCGCTCACCATGATGCGGCCGCAGCTGCTCCGCAAGATGTCGGCGAGAAAGGAAGAGCGCGGCGTGCGGCGGGGGCGGGCCCGCGGGGCCGCGGCGTCACTGCCGGGGCGGCGGCGGCGCCGGGCGGGCGGGGCTGCCGCTGCCGGGGCTATGGCGATCTTCAGCGTCTACGTGGTCAACAAGGCTGGCGGCCTCATCTACCAGCTGGACCACTACGCGCCCCGCGCCGACACCGAGAAAACGTTCAGCTTTCCGCTCGATCTCGTCCTGCGCCCGCACGACGAGCGCGTCGTCGTCGCCTTCGGGCAGCGGGACGGCATCCGCGGTGCGGCGGGTGGGGAGGGCCGGGCGAGGCCGAACGTGAGTGAATGAGCGAGGGAGTGAGGAGTGAGTGAACGAGCGAGTGATGCCGCCGCGCTGTCCCCGCAGTGGGTCACGCCGTGCTCGCCATCAACGGCGCCGAGGTCAACGGTCGCTTCACGGCGGACGGGAAGGACGTGCTGGAGTTCCTGGGTAACCCCGCCAACTACCCGGTGTCCATCCGCTTTGGCCGCCACCGCCTCTCCTCCAACGAGAAGCTTATGCTGGCCTCCATGTTCCACTCGTGAGTCAGGGTGGGCCGCGCCGGGACGGGGTGGCGCGGGCAGGGCTGGTGAGGGGCGCTGAGGGGCCTGTCCCCACAGGCTGTTTGCCATCGGGTCACAGCTGTCACCTGAAGTTGGGAGCTCCGGGATCGAGATGCTGGAGACCGACACCTTCAAGTTGCACTGCTTCCAGACACTGACAGGTACCGTCGGGCCCTAGGCACCCGGCACTGCTCTGCTTTGCCAGGGCTGTCTCTGTCCTGGGCCTTCCTTATGCTCCTGGCATTATGGCTCCAGGGATCAAATTCATGGTTCTTGCTGACCCAAGGCAGACGGGGATAGACGCTCTTCTCCGCAAAATCTATGAGATTTACTCAGACTTCGCTCTGAAGAATCCTTTCTACTCCCTGGAGATGCCAATAAGGTAAGGAAAAGCCCACTTTTAGTAACCTGGCTGCAACCCCTCATTGCTTTCTGCCTATACAGTAGAAAATGCAGACAGTCCTTAAGTGGGGAAGGAAGCTACAGCACACTGCTGCAGAGAGAGGACACAGACCTGAGCTCTTGCCAGTGCTGGCTCTGCTGGGGAAATGGGAGGTGCTCTTCCTTGGCACAAACCCTGTTGTCCTACCCTGTATTCAGGCCTATACAAGAAGCTTTAATCTTAACTAAGGACCAAGTCAGACCTCGACAGCAGTTACGTTGCAGTGCCATATCTTCCTGAATATCTCGTTGAAGGATGCAGAGCCAAAGGATGTGGAGATCCTTTGTTAGCTTTATTAACTCACTTCCATAGGTAGAAGTCATCCCTTTTACTTTTCTGACTATTTCAGGTGCGAGTTGTTTGATCAGAACTTGAAGCTTGCTCTGGAGGTGGCAGAGAAAGCTGGACCCTTCGGACCGGGATCATAGAGAAAGCCTTGTCTGTTGCAGAGATTCATTCGTCTGAAGAGTGGGGCCTCTCACAAAGCTCCCCTCTCCTCTGCACGCCCCCAAAACATGCTTCAGTATCTCCCAAAATACCAGTTTATCCCCTTTGTTGTGAAATTTACCTTAAAGAGATTCCTTAGCACTGTTTACATTGGGCCACAGGGCCTTATTTTGCTGTTGCAGCTCCACTGCACTTGAGTAAAGGAGAAGGTGCAGGTCTGTGGCTTTACCACAGTCAGTGCTTTTCTTTCCTGCCAGAAATGTACATACATATTTCTCCTGTATAGCTCTAACTTACGGTCTTGCAGAGGGTTTCTGTTTAGAAGTAATAAGTGTTTACTAATGAGACAAATGGCTGTTTGCTTTCTGTTGGTGGGGACACTGGCACCTCCAGAGGGTATGTGGATTTGGGTGGGTTTGCTTGCACCACTGTCCGTAAGACAACCAGGGTCCTTGTGACACTGCTCCATTTTTATTTCAGATATAGAAGAAGATCACGTAATTAAGTACAAAATGTAATTCACGTTCATTTATCTAATTAAGGCTAGCTAACTACTCTTGCAATCAAGGTACCCAGCAAAGTACCTGCATGCAGGTTCTTTATGAGTTGAATTTGCCTCTTTCAGGATCCTAAGACAGTAAATCCTTTTGGGGAAAAACCAGAATATTCAACAAATTCCTGGTTAAATACCTGAGTGTACTTAGTGCAGAGTGCTGGGCCTGACTGCTGGGGCTGTCAGTGATGGCTCTGCTAAGGCTGACTCAGAGGCAGCCTGAGCCCCTGCCTGCAGCCATGAGGGACACAACTCTTGGCCAAAACTATCCCAGTCTTCACACCTTGTACTGAAAAAATACAAGCCAATGCTAAAAATGTGGGTTATCAAGAAACCCAGCTGCAGAAATCGTGGGTTGGTGTTGCAATTCCTGGGATAGTTTCCCTGGCTGATTTGCAGAGCACTGGCTACAAGCTGCCTTGGCAGCAGCTGCCTCCCTTGCAAATTATTAACACTGCACACAGACATCGCACCAGGCGGGATCAGTTCACTTAGAAGGAGCTTCCAAACGCCATGAATTCCCTGGAAGCATGCCTATTGCTAAAAGCTGCGGAGAGCCCTGCCACAACTTGTCCTGCTGTTCCCTTGTCTGCGGCAACACTCCCTCACCCCTAGAAACTAACCCCATGCAGAGCTGAAGCCTTGCTGCTGTCAAAGCAGGCTGGACTGCAGTTGTCCCCATCCCCTGATCTGCTGCTGTCATGTGGCTGAGCACACGCAGAGCTCGTGCTGCAGTGACCTGGGACAGCTGTGCTTACGGCAGCTGGATGGGACAGACGCAGGCAGCAAAGGCTCGGTTCAAGGCCCCTGAGCAGCAAAGCTGAACTGATTAATGTCTCAGTTAATGGCTGAGACAAACAATAATGACAAAACTAGAGGTAAGTGTACCTGAAGCCAATCATTTCAGACTGCTTGTAGTGGGGAAGCTTGGGCTGCAGAGCCCGCTTGCTTCACTAACAGTGCTGTGAGGAAGAGGTACAGTAAAATCATTGCAAATGTAAACTAGGTGAATTATCACATCTTGAGGGAAAAAGTGATCAGTAGCAGGAACCTTGTGCCCTCTGGCACCTGACACTGGATGAGAAGTTGAGACATTTTTATCTAGGTTGCAGCAATAGGTAAACTCACTCCTAGGCCAGTTAAACAAAAACGAGCATCATTCACGTCAGTGTGGGAACATCCTTTCCACCAAGCAGCTTATCCTCAGTCAGCCTTCTTGGAAATCCGGCCCATCTTGGTGCGGATGTTTCGTAGCAAGAAGAAAGCCACTGTGCTAGCGATGCAGGTGACTTCAGCTACCCAGAAGGCTGTGGCCCAGCTGTAGTGCTTGGCGATTGTGCTGAAAGGCAGTCCAGCCAGGAAACCCCCAACTGTAACGAAAAACAAACAGAAAGCTAGCAACACTTGTGTGCTCCCATGTTATCTATCAACACCTGCTTTTACATATATAACAATTCCTCAGGCCTGGTTTGAACTTAAAACTCAACACAAAACCTGTCAGGCACAGCAGGAAAGCATCCCTGAGGCTTCCAGCTCCATTATCTCTCTCCTTAGGTGCCTTCCCATGACCAGTAGCTTGGCACCTGGGACTAGACCATGCTTCATCAAGAATGTGCGTGGGTTTTGTTTGTTTTTTGGGGAAATGGGTATTACTTACCATTGGCCATGAGGGCCACTATGGCGTGGGAGGTGCCACACAGGTTGGCAGGGGCACTTTCATTGGCTATGACCCCAAACAGGGCAATCGGCCCATACGAGGAGAACCCAAACACAGCTCCCAGAGTCAGAATCCACAGCTGTCAAAGTTAAAATCAGAAACAGGATCTGTAAATCTCACCACTGTCAGTTAGCAACTGTTGATAATTCTCAGATTCTATACACAGTACCAGGAAGTTTTGACATTTTCAGGCTGACACCAGCTCCCCAGCCTGCAGCCAGAAGAGCTCAAGCCTGTAGAGTCCCCACATCCATAAAGCCCAGCTGTATCTCTACCACCCCATCTTACTGGCCAATGCAAGCTCTCCTCCGTCCCACAGTTCTGCCCCCCACAGCATGTAACACATCCTGTGCTGATTTGCAAGAAATAGAACATTGAACAGAAGAGGGCAATGAGCCCATGAAACCACAGGAAAGAACTGTGAATCAGGTTGCTTTCATAAACAAGCCTGGAGCTACCAACTGAAAGCTTTTCTCAGTTTAGATGCATGGCACTGATCAGAGCATGTTTATTTTTGAGGCACCTCTTTCTGATGACCTCTATGTTACTAAACTGAGGAAAAAAAAAAAACCAAACCAAAAACAAACAAAAAACCAAAAACCAAACAAAAACAAAAACAAACAGAAACACCCCAAAAAAACCAAAACCCCAAAAAACCAAACCAAACCAAAAAAAAAAAAAAAAACACCAACACAAAAAACCCAACAGTCTGAACTTCAGTGTTAGCTTATGCTCTAAGCAACCTATCTGGCGCAAAATTATCAGTCTCTTGTTTGCACAGCAAAGGATAAGTAACACCTCCACATTACAGCATGCTTTTAGAACTGCAAACACCATTTCAAAAAGCCCAGGAGGAAGTAAGTGCCATCTTATTTTCCAGATGTGAAACAGAAAGGAGTTAGGAAAATACTTGCCAGAAACTAAATAAGAATGCATCTGGCAGAGCAGAATCATTCTTTCAGATCTCACCCACAAGACCCCTTAGCTGGCTATATTTTACCTGATGAACAGAGGTCCTCAGAACTTTCTTTATAAAACTTAAAATTACATAGTTAGACTTTTTAAAGTCAGTTAGTGTACTCAAATTATTATAAGAAAATGTTTCTTTTACCAAACTTACAGTAATCTCTTCTCAATGCCCTGGTTCTAAGTTCTGAGGTGCTAACCAACCTCTCAGGATAGGAGTAAGGCAGACCAGGGAAAGAAGAAAAAGGCAGAGGAAGAAAAAATGCAAGCAGAAACCTCATGTTCTTTTAGGCCTGTAAGATCAGCTAGAGGTTGCAAGGCTACAGTCCAGAAGTGGTTTTCCTGAAGAAGAAGAAAAAAATGAAAGGAGAAAAGAAGATTTATTTATTTAGCAATCGTAAGGGCAGATGCAAGTCACGTCTCATGCAAAGCCTGGAAGGCAGGCTGCCTGCAACAACAGGACAGCAGGAGCACCCCAAGCCAGGCTAAGCCAGCGCTTCTCCAGAGTGCAAAAAAAGAGAAACCCTTGGGAATGGTGAAGAAAACAATCATGCTTTCTGTCATCAAACCTCCCCCTTCCAGGGCTACCCCTATGGATGGCCAGCTGCTGCATGTGAATTACCTTGGGAGAGTCACCTGTGACTGTGATCCGAAAGAGAAACATGGACACGCACATCCCAGCCATCATGGAAAGCAGGAGCGCGTGCCGAGGGTTCCCATAGCTCGACAGACCCACCTGTGGCACAAGGAAGGAAAGCAGAGACTCAGGAACTGGAGGGACTTCCATTTATATCCGTAGTGGCTAGCACCATACACAGCCAGTCAGAAACACGGGTGGCACATCAACAGCACATCTGTTGGCACACCTTGTTAGTGGGGTTTAAGGGCTGCACACAGTCAAACTGTGCTAAAGAAAAGCTCTTAGTGATGAATGATACTTCAGTTATCAACCACTTCCACCCTGAATCTAGCTCCAGATCCCACCGCTGGATTTTAATGTGGGTTTTTTTTCCAGCCAGAAGACAATTATCAGCAAACAGTCCTTCAACATGAGAATCTGGAGACCACAGTAAAGCAAACAAATTAAACAGATTAAACACCTCAAATCTGAGAGGTATATTGCAACCTCCAACATCAGCACACCTATTCCCCAGCACCTTCTGGAGCGTTTGGCAGCTGTGCCCATGCACATGGCAGAACTGAGTATGGGCTGGTTTCTCTGCTGTGCTCACAGGGACAGCACCCTGCCTGAGTGCCTTAGTGAAGTAGCTCAGACTGCCACTGTGCTCCCTGCCTGGCATGCCCAAGGGTGCACGTGACTTACTTTTGCTACTGCTCTATCAGAAAGGTATCCAGCAGCAATGCTTCCCACCAGGCCCCCAATCTCCAAGGCACTCATGTAGGAACTGCCTAGAACACAGACGAAGCAAAGAACAGCCCATCAGATTTGGTCAAAATAGAAAAGCTGCTGTGGGCTCCAGACCAGTCCCACTGCTGTCAGCTCACAGAGCACTTGAGCAGCTCTGCTGGATGCAACCATCTGGCTCATCCCTGTTCAGGAATGCCTGTCTGCCAGTCTCAGGAATATCCTGGCACTGGGGTGCTTGGTGCATGCAGTAACTCCATCACTGAGTTATTTCAAAACCTGTGTGTATCTAAGCAGACAACTAGGAGGTGGGCAAACAAGTCCCTCATGTGGAAGGGCCTCTACCCAGGCGAACTCTGGGTAACACCTCCCAGATTGCAGCCCCTGAGCTTAATAACGCAGTTTTGCATCTTACCTACAAGCATGGACTGTCCCCTCTCCTGGATCAGGAAGAGCTGTCCCCAATCAGTACAGCACGTTTTCACTCCAAAAACGACCAGGTAGCCTGTTGAGAGCACCCAAAGGTATGGTGAGAGCAGCAGCTCTGTCAAGGTGCTGTTGTCACTGGAGGAACCTGTAGGAAGGTCGGGAGGAGTGTTACCACAGTCCAAACCACACCACCCAGCAGACAGTTCTGCAGGCAGAATCAAAGCACGAGAACATCCCCACACAGGGAGGTATTCACAGCTGCTGAATGGTAGTGAATGGCTCTACCTCCCCCTTGTTCTGGTGATTTCAGAATCTCTTCTGTCATTTTATCCCACATTCATTAAAGATTTGAAAAGAATAATCAAAACACTACTCCCAGTAATTTTCTGTATTGCAGTTGACAGTAAATCCCTCACAAAGGGTGTTAGAAAAATTACCTCTAGATTTTTTGGGAGTGCTTTTTAGCTGTGCCTGTGAAAGGCACTGCACAGATCCAAACAAAATTGCTTTCAGATGCTACCTTGATTTCTGCATCAGTCTTCCAGGAACACCAACAAACTTGCTCTCCCCAGAGAATGCTCTGGGGAAACAATATTCTTTTCTTATGCAAAGAGGTCAAGTCTGGCAGCACAGGCAGTATGGGACAGCATGGAACATAGGCTGAGTTTCCACTGGCCTTTAAAATCCTATTGAAAACCTGTGTTGCAATTCTCATCTACATGTTCTGCTTTGAGAGAAGCGCCACATTCAGTGGGTCTGAACAAACATTTACTAACTAGATGTCCTAGGTTAGGACAGAAACACTGAGCAGAGTCCACCGTGAGCTAGGGGTCAAGAGAGCTAAGGTGGGGTGAGGGGAGAACTGCCTGTCCTCTGCCAAAGCGGAGGAGCAGAAGGTCAGGCTTAAGGAAGCATTCCCTGCTGTTGTAGTTTTTCTCTCTCCACCACCCCACCAAAACTGCATTCACAATCTGAGCACACAAGGCTCCAAGAAAACAGAGATGCTGGTAGCAGGAAGACATGACATAAATGGGGAGAGCCAGCCCTGAGCACCTCAGCAACACGCGGGTGTCTGCTGGCAGGCTAAGGAGCAAGACTAACAGAGGGCTAACAGCAGGCTTTTCCCCTGCTCTGCCACAGTCTCAGGAATCCCAACACCAGCCCCTTCCCACAAGATCACAGTAGGCCTTGGATTATACAATTTCTACCTTCAGTTACCAGAATAAAGCAGCCAAAACCAACCCATTACCTCATGCCTGCCAAAATGTGACTTCAGAAATTGGGGAGGATGGAGGTGTCGGTATGCTGAGAGTGACACACCTGTACCAGAATACAGACAGAAGGCACTGCATCTTCTGCTGCAGCTGCCTGCTTGCACCGAAGTCACATGCTCACCTTTCTTCCCTTTCTTGGCTCCTTGTTCAATGTTGGGCAGCCCAACATCGGCCGGCTCGTTTTTAATCAGGACAAGGCAAACAAAAGAGACAACCATGCAGGTGAAGCCAGAGAAGGACAAAGTCTTGCGCCAATCGTAGTTCATAGACACAAGAGCAGCGACAATGGGGCCCAAGCCTCCAGCCAAGTTCATGCTTGTAGACAGGATTGCCCACCAAGTCCCAAACTGGGAAGGCTCAAACCACTGTGCAACAAGAAAAACAGCATGAGATGTAAGAGAGTGATAGCACACTTGAAAACCCTCCCTTGAAGCCCATGATGTGGGGTTGGGGCAATTCAGACACAGAACTCCAAAAGCAGGTAGAGGGAACAAGCACACCTCACTGCTTTAGTCATGCAGGGAACTCCAAACGTTACTCAAGTGTCAGCCATAAGAGCTTGACAGGTGGTCACACTGTGAGCCAGCTCGAGGTTATTTCCATTTACAGACCATGAAACTGAGACGTGGGGCAGGAGAGGCAAGTTTAAGAGCACATGGTTTTGCGTACTCACTTGCTAGGAACAGCGTCCTCCTGGAGAGGTCTGCTGGCTCAGGAACTTGGAAGGATACGCAGAGAGTCACAGGGTAACTTTAGGACTCACTGTTGCATTAAGTATCAGACATGATGGGCTCCGTATTGCAACGAGCACTCAGAGCCAGAACCACTTGGGTGGCTCTTGTCAGCAGGAAAATGTCTGAGATCTACATTCATTAACATCTTCAGAAAATAACCATGGCTGATATTTCTGTTATTTGGGCCCTCCTTTTCTGTGCATTCAACTGTCCTGCACAGCCCTCTCCTCATCAGTTAGGGGAGGCTAGGTGCCTCACAGAAGGGCAATAAAGTTGTTTATCTCTTCCCCACCCTGCCCCACAAGTACATGCAGTACATTCATTCCTGGATTTTACATCTTCCATGAGGGATCAGCATAAAGCTAACCAAACTCCTCTCCTTCTGTCCTTGGGAGAAATCAATCTGGTCCCTTCAGATTGTCACAAACCCCCAAGTACATTACAGCTTAGAGACTCACCTCACGCCATTCCTCCATCTTATCCATTTTTCTATCTGAACCACCTGTGATTTGGAATTCCCAAGTTGCCCAAGCAGGCAGATGGAACTGCCCCCTGACCCACAGCAAACCCTGACTTGTAGCAGCAGAGACAAGCAGTCCTGTGTGTCCACGCCTAAAATACTTAATTCTCACAAAGTCCGTCTCAGCGGGGCAGTACTGTGCTACCAGGAGATGTTACTCACCAAACTGAGCTACACTCAAGGCACATAGGGGCAAGGGCTACAGAGTAAATCTTTGCTAGAATAAGCAGATCCCCATGCACAGAAACTTGTTTCACCGGCAGCAAAATGCAGACAGCGCTCTAGACCTCCTGGGCTGGAAGGGAGTGAGAAAAGCTGCAAGTCCCTCCGGATTCTGGGCAAGCATGGTCTGCACAGCCCTGATGCCAGGACAGGTCAAGAGAGCAGTGGCAAGTTCCCCCACCTTTCTCAGCACTCACCTTGCGCAGGATCTTCCCGCAGGGCGGCCAGCCCAGCCCCTGGGCCAGGCCGTTGAGGAACCAGAGCCCGGCGAAGGCCATGACGGTGGAGCTCCAGGAGAAGACCACGTTCACCAAGCCCACCATGAGGAGGCCGGAGGAGAAGAGCCAGCGGGCGCTCATCTGGTCCGAGAGGACGCCGCTGATGAACTTGCTGATGGCGTAGGCTGCAGACTGGCTGCTGGTGATAAGACCTGCGGCGGGCAGAGCCCAGGGGAGCCTCAGCCCGCGGCACGGCCACCTCCGGGCCGGCGGGGCCGAGGGGCCGGCACCGACACTCACCCAGGTCGTCCTTCCCCAGCGGCACCTCGGCCATGACGGCGGGCATGACGAACGAGAAGGTTTTGCGGTTGAAGTAATAGAGCGTGTAGCCCACGAACATGGCCGCGAAGATCACGGCCCGGTACCGCCCGTAGCCGCCGGCCGCCATCGCGCCGCGCTCCCCGCGGGGCCGCACCGCTCCGGAGCGCGCCGCTCGCACGGACGGACGGACGGACGGACGGACGGACACGGCCCCGCCCCGGCCCGCGGAAGTCCCGCCCCGGCCCGCCCCAGCTCCCGGCACACACGGCACCGCTCCGCACAGCCCTCGGGAAGTGTCGTTTTTATTTTTGGCTGAAGAGGCCAGAATGGAGAACAGTGTCAGATGCACATTCGCAGCCGTCGGACCCCGCTCGTGTGTGTGGCAGCAGCAGGGACGCTCTGGAGGCAGGAGGTCACAGCCAGGACAGGGACAGGGAAGGTCACAGATTAAGTCAGTCCAAGAGCACAAAACACCGAGGAAGGAAGGCAGTTGCCATTGGACTTTCCAGGTTTGGTTGTTTGACCCGCATCACTGTCCTTGTGACTGACTACAGGATGTGCCAACATGGCCCATCTTTCCCTCTCCTCTGCATTCAGTGTTGCCTTTTCTGAACTTAAACTATGAACAGAGTATTTTTGTCAAGTCTCACTTCATGGTTCTTGGTCTCTGCTAGAGAACAGACAGTTTTAACAAACACCCTATTGAAAACAGACACAGCCATATCTCAAAGCACACATCATCTGCCTTCCCAATTTTGTTCCACCTTCCCATGAATCCAAGTATTAATACACCTCCCACCAGCTGAAATCACACATTTGCTCTAAGTCAGGGTCTCATATGCAAAGACAACAGCATTTCAGGTCTATATCCTTCTGCAATCATCTTCACAAGAGGTGGGGCACAGAGTTTATGTTCCAAGTTACTTCCTACACCTTAAGATGTTTCTGTACTGCTTTCTCCCCACAGGAAAGTCACTTTGGTGACTTCTGTACTGAAACAAAGACAATTGTTGGTGGGCACTCTGCCACACATAATAGAACAAAAACCAATTCACTAAGTTAGTAGAGGCAAAATCCGCAGAAAGAACAAAAAATAAATTTACATCTCTATCCCATTCTGTTGTCATTGTGTTCCATTTACATCATGACTAACCAGGTCCATAAGAAAAACAAGAAAGTAACTATGAAATAAATAGATGCTGACACTCGTGGGATTTCAGGGTGTTACAATTCATCGTTTTTCCTGCTTTCTCCTCCAGCTTCTGCCTTCTCTTTTTTGGACCCTGTGTAATGAAGCAAACTCAGTTTCACGCTGCAGTCACTTTCACAGCATGCAAAGCAGTACTGAGAGTCTCTGACATTTGCAAAATTTGCCACAAAACTTGCAGTCCATGGTACAGAGGTTTTGGGGGTTGAAGCCATGAACTCCCTGGCCCTGTTAACAGTGCTGCCCTGGCAGCAGGAACAGCACAGCAGCTCTCAAGCAGAGCCCATCTCACAGCCATGGGACTGGCTGCAAACTGCAGGGACAGGGGCACAAAGCAGCAGTGGTGCGTAAGAATTCCACTCTGAACAACAAAAACATAGGAACAGCAAGGAACCAAAATTTGTCTTCCTATTTGCAGAACTAACAATGGATCAGTAGTCAGGGGTTCTACCATCATATTACATATTACAGCTAAAAATCTGCAAAGGAGCCCCCAGACACCCTGCACTTGCAGCTCCCAAGTTCCAGATCGTTAGCAAAACATTTACCCACCGGAGTCTGATCCAGGCTTATCATCTATTGCTGCTTTCTCAGCTGTAGGAGGTTCCTTGGCTGGATCAATATCCTCTGGTTTGTCTATTTTTAAAGCAGAAATAAACAAAAGTCAAGGGAGAACACACAGGAAAGAAGGTGTAAGGAGATTAGGTCAGTAAGGGTGAGGTTAAAGCAGCCAGCTGTGGTGCCTCAGCAGGACTGTAATAGCTCACTCTCAGCAGATCACTCTCCAACACTCAAGAGAAGCACCACAAAACTGCTCTGTATTCCCCTGTGAGTGCCAAGCTTTATGTCCCCTGAAGCCCTGGAGACTGACTGGTTGCACAGGCAGATGACCTTTGGAGCTGTGACTATGAGCAGGATCCCTTGCTCAAACCAGAGGAACCAGCAGGAATGCTGACAAACAGCACTCCAGATTTAAAAGGACCAGGGCACTTGAGACCTGAGGATCTCAGAAAGTTCAAAAACTAAGTCCTAGTGCCCCAAGAGATTTTTTTTTTTCCTGGGTCCATCTAGGCCACAAACCCTTCTCGTCAACAATTCATTCTGCTCACTGATCTAGGACAGGACCTTAAGTATTCGGCTCGGTACACTGAATGCCTTATCTTTCCTAGAAGTCAACAAGCCAGCAAGACAGGCACTGACTATCCTGGGAAATTTATACGTAATTTCTGTTTCTTCACAAAACCCCAAACTCACCTTATCTCACTGTCCTCCCTTCTTTAGCTCCCGTTCAATCAAGAGAAACACCATATATTACATGTGGTAATTATATAATAGGGAATTACATACATGCTCCAAGCCTGCTACTTACCTTCTTGTTTCCCCTCCGTGGGAGGGATAGTATTCTCAGTCTCAGGGGCTGCTGTAGTATTCTTGCCTGAATCAGTTTTTGTGGCATTCTTCTCCCTTTTGGGTTTGGGTTTTGCAAACTTGGCTTTATTCAGGAGATACTGCACTTCCCTGTCCAGGGCTGCTATCTTGAACTCTATATCTTTAGAGAGCAGCACAGGTTTCTCAGTAGGAGTAAGCTTGTTCTGTTCAGCCAGTGTCTCATTTTTCCAAATCTGTGGGACGCGAGGGAAGAGGTGCTTTTGGAATGCTTCTGGGTTCCAGGAACTGCTGTATATCACAGTATCTCAAAGTCACTGCCCCTGGCTATTCTGCTTTACTCAGGACAGCTCTCCTCTGTGCTACATTTCCACCAACCTCTCAGTTACCCAGACATAGGAAAAAGCGAAACAAAACCCAGCGCCTGCCTTTAAAAACCGAGTGCAATCAGATCACCGGGCTCCACCCCCACCCTGGAGATGATTCCACGTGCAATACAGGAACCACCATTCCCCCCAGACACAATGGGGTCAGGCTGGGCATTAGGAAACACCGAAACACACAAAAGGTTTGCTGATGGCATGAAAACAAAACATGTACATTCTACTCCATGACCTTGAGTGAAAGTATAGGTCATAACCCAAACTGCCACCCCACCCTCCTCCAGCATCACTCCATCCTTCAGTACCGTTGTTTCATTGATGGCTTTTTCCAGTGTACTCAGTTCCACTTCTGTGAATATCTGGTCAGACTCTGGAATCATTCGGGCTCCCCTTTTAGATAAGAAAGCTTATTTTTGTTAAGCCAAGCAGACTGCATTTTGGCAACTCAGTGGTTACAGCTCCAGTAATACAAAAACATCACAACAACCACACTGGAGCCTTCCTGTCCCCCATTTTGGACAAGAGGCCTGTTCACAGGTCCTGCAGAACAGGATACCGAGGAGCAGGGTTCTGCTCACCTTTTCTCAGGAAGTGCCACTGACTTTCACATTCACTCAGGTCTCATTCTGCTGGCAGCTCCTACATGACCAGTTGCATGACATTCCTTCCCAAAAGCCTGCCCTTACCTGAGAAAGATGGTGGAGTGATTGAGCAGACTTTCCAGAGCAGCCAGGCGTTCTGGCCACTTTCTCCGCTCCTCAACACGGAAGAAAAGGTTCCTACAAAGCTTCTTCAGCTCTGAGAGCTTGTCTTTCAGCTCCTGAAGATGGGAGAGAGGAGAAAGGAGACAGTTAGTTTGACTGCTGTCTAACACTGGCAACTTCAGAAGTTATAACTGCGTTTGTTTTTCACTCTATCAAATACACCATTTCAGTGCAGTAAAAAGAGCCATATGACAAAACTTTCAGTCAACAGGTTCCTGCTGAAACTCTTGTAGAAACATCAATGGCTGGGACAACTTCTTATTTTGTTCTGTGCATAATGCTCTGAAGAAGCAAGAAACTCTCTCTCAAGAAGCAGATTACAAAGGCTCTAGCAGCCTCTGTGGTCATTTCCATGTCAGTGACAGCAGACTGGTATCCTGACTGCACACAGCAATACCTTTGTTGTAGCTGCATAGCCCTCCTCCTCCATCCAACTGGAAGCCTCACTAAGCTTTTTGGAAATTTCTTCTCTCTGCTCCTCTGTTGAGACAAACTGATACTCTTCTTGGTAAAGCTTGTCCTGAAAAAACAGCAAGAACTGGTCAAACATCACTGAGCCTGGAACCATAAAACGAGAGCACTCACTTGCAACTGGGCTGGGGTGCTGCCTGCACCCTCCCAAATCTGAGCTCTGCTCCTAGCATTGCCAGGAACACAATGGTAATAAACCAGGTATAGACACACCCACATCCCCTGATGGTAACGCCACAATTATTTCACACACACTTCACACTAGTTGCTTCTTCTGCACAACAGTTCCTGAGAAGTTGTAGCTTGTTTACACTCTGGGGACAATTGTTCAATGTGTTAGACATGCTGAAGGGAAGCTTCATTTTGTATTGAGGAAACATGGGCCTGGGAAACCTAATAGCATTAGAAAAAGTGACTGAAAGACAAAACCTGGGCTCTTCAAATCAGCTTCCCCCAGCTCAAACAACTCCCCTGCACTCAGATCAGCCAAAAGCTGTGCAAAACACTTCTACTGCTCTCCTGGAATTCTCATTTCATTATATCCCTCTCTTACCTGGGTCTCAAAGATGAATGACTCCAAGCTGTTGGCTGATTTTTCTCTTTCCTGTTTCTCTAGATCTCTGATCGTCAAGTCTTGGAGTCTAACATGCAAAGAGAACAGAATTCAAAAGGTAGCAAGTGCTCTTGGTTGAACAGCATATCACACACACCAGCTGCTGAGGTCAGCAGTGCTCTATGTGAGCCATCACCATTCCAAAGCAATTAACTTCCTTTATCCAGAGTTCTAACTTAGCAGAGCCATTTCAAACCTACTTTTTCATCGAGCTCCTCAGTTCATCTTCCTCCAGGTCAGGCACATCATTTACATCCAGCTCCATGGTGATCTCATGGACAAGCTTCTGCTTCTTGGGTGCTTTGATCTTCTCTTCCTCTGTTTTGGTAGCCGTGCTGTCACTGGAACTTTTGGACGGTTCTTCCTCTTTTGCAGCTTCTCTATCTTCTTTGGGACCCTGTAACACAAAGTACATTTTCAAGTAAGGGAACAGATTTTCAGATTCTGCAACTTTTTTCAAAGGCAGGGCACTTCAGAGAAGGGAGAATTCCACTGAGGAAATGCCATTTCTTAGGTACTAAAACCACTTCCATTCCTTCAATCTGATGCTCACCTGAGACTCTAATTTCTCGCCTTCTTCCTTTCTCTCTGACTCTACTTTTGGAGAGGCAGTTTCTGCTTGACCTGAAGACTGCTGTTTCTCTTGTCCATGCTCTTCATCAGCATCTACACTATGGCTTTTCTCGTCTTGTTTCTCCCCCTGCTCTTCTTTACCTGTTTCTGCTAGGCTTTCTTCCTCTTCCTGGTCATCACAAGCAAGGAAAGGGAAAAGCAAAACTGTGTTTTAAATGCGGAAATTCCATGCAATGTTTCACAGAACAGATAATTCTACATAACTGTCACAGCAAGACAAATGGGCTTCCTTCCAGTAGCAGTCACCCTGGGGCTCACCTGAACTGAGTCTGTCAGGTTTTCTCCAGTCTCCAGTGTAGGGCCACCGCCCCCAAACAGGCTTGAGATAGTGTTTCCAAGTTCTGTTGATGGGAGACAAAAAATTCAGAATGCTACATATCCAGAGGAAGAAAGTCATCTTCAGCTCCCAGTCCTTCCCCTCACAACTGCAACGATCACCAAGGGGCTCCCTTGGTGGTGTAGGTGAGCTTCACACACTCCAGACTCACACTTCTCCAACCTCCCTCCGTGTCCTTGTGTGCAGTCAGCCACACATACAGTCAGACTGTGTAACTTCCACCCCAAACCCAAAGAAACACAATGCTTGTAGTTATCTCAGCCACTACAGGTAACAGAACAGTCAGTATGAATATCAAAGTTCCGCATTTACTTGTCAGTGTTGACTCCTCCTCCAGCTTGTCTTCCACCAAGGTCTCAAATACCGATTCCACCTTGGAAACAGAAGCTCAGGATTAGTTTTAAGCAGGGACCAGAGAGAAGGACAGAACTGAAAAATACATCAGCTGACAACCATCCCAATGGGTGGCGCTTACCCGGTCAAGAGTCAGTACACCACTCTCATCCATGTTGAAGTGTGCTTTGATGCCTTTGGATTCATAGTCCGAGTGCTTCTTGAAACTGTCCCCAACTCCCTTTAGCCTCACAGTAGTGAGATTGAGAGAACCAAAAACTCTGATGACACAGAGACAAAAGCAGAGAGACAACTCAGGATAACAGTGCTGCAGAACAGCCAATCCCTGCTCTTGCTCATGCTGGTGGCGATGGGCAGCTGCACAAAGCAGGAACTGGCAGGGCTAAAGCACATGCAGCTCAGAGAACAGATGTGCCAGTGCCAGTCAGACACACTGGCAATACGTTTCCAGCCAGGCAAGTTGCACTGCCACAGAGCTACTGGGCTCAACTCACCGCAGGTCATCCTGGCTCAGGAATGTCAGATCTCCATAGTTGACATAGAACTCAAAGTCATCCGTGTAGCGGTTGAAAGTGATTACTTTGCGCTGGGGATAGGGCGCCATGCGCTGGAACAAAATCCTTTTGTTATGCTTTAAACTCCTGGATTTATCCTCCTCCTCAACTTCACGAGTAAACTCCACCTGCACCACAAAGAGAAAATAAGATTTGGCAACTGCAAATTGTGGCATCTTACATCAGCAGTGTTCAGCTGCTCTGCCTCATGCAAAAGGTGGGGGGCAGGCAAATACTCCTCAACTGGTATTTGTATATGCCTGGCTCCTTGGATACTGCATTTCTACTATAAAGAAGACTTCCTTCTGCTTTCTTTATTAGATTGGCAGAAAGATCTCCAGAGCTTCCATACTCAAAGGAAGCCGAGAGGTTCCAACCTGGATCGATTCTCCCATCACAGCCTCATGTCTTGCACAAGAGAAGAAAAGGAAAACCAAAGGTTACCTGGATAGGAAACACAGCAGCATCCCGAACAATGAAGGGCTTCACCTTAAAGGCTTTGCTTAGAGCAGCTGCCTGGTAGACTGCACCCATAGCAGCAGCCTCATCAGCATTGATATTCTTGCCCAGCTCTTCTCTACAAAGTAAAAAGCAACAGACATGAAGTTTTCAGCCTCTACATAAACAGCAGCTTGTCAATGGGAGACAGACTAGAAGGGGACCTCACATACTCACTTGCCCACAGCTTTCAGCAAAACCTCCTGCACTTTGGGGACCCGAGTGGCACCGCCAACTAGAATCACCTGGTCAATTCCATCCTAGGGATTGGAAACAGTCACCTTGTCTTAAGAAAGCAATTTTGGAAAGCTAAGTCCAGGGCTTCCTTATGCTCCTTCCCCACTCATCACGTGCTGACATGATGCTCTAGGAACACCCACACTACACCCTGCTGTCCCAGTGCCCAACAGATCTCAGATGGACATCAGCTGTGCCAACAACCAGGCACCTGGGCTCAGGTCTGTCCAACAGTGACAACATGACTGTGGCTTCAAACCACCTGAAACATGGGGCTTGATTCAAAATTACACAAACTAGTTCAATGTCACAGGAGACAGTGACACCAAGAGCCAGCTGGATCTGAACACACAGAAATCCAGCCTTTAACAGGTAATTCAGTGTCTTGCATTGAACATCAGCGCCCAAAGCTGCTCAAGAGTTGTGGCATCCTGCAAAGTGAACATTTAACCCGCAGTAACTCCCTCCAAAGGACTGCCTCAGGTTTGGTCCAACTGCAGCCCACAACAGAGTTCCCTTTAGGGAGTGTGCAGAGGAGAACCCCAAACACCCGTAATTCTGTATCCAGACTCATTCAGTTAAAACTTCAGGAGTGAAACCAGAACCAGCATCCAAGACAAAAAGAGGAAACATCATTATTTCAAACCTACAGCACAGGAGTAAAGTGTTTTAAGACAAAGAAACCCCTCCTCCAAGTCCCTAATTTCTGGCGGATAGTGCAGGGGAAGTTTGACACACTCCTGCTTGACACTGCAGCAGGCAAACTCTCTGTCACAACAGCAGGCATCTACCTCCTAACAGTGCTGATAACACAACCACTGATGCCTCAATCATGATGTGGCAGCAGCTCCACACACACACACTAGCTTCAGGTTTGGTAATGCATTTTCTTAAACACACCATATTCATCTCTGCGCTACTCAGAGCCTGCTGCACGGGTCCTGGGACACGCTTGAACAAGTCAGAGCACAAATCCTCAAATTCTTGTCTTGAGACCTTGGCTTTGAAGTCTATGTCATCCAGTAGTCCCTCAATCTGTCCAGAAAAAAAAAAAAAAAACAGTCAGAATGAAATTAATTGTGGAGCATTTTCCAAGCAAAATCTTTGTCCAGTGTGCAAAAAAAGTTCTGGCTTTTGTAACACACAACAGACCTGACCACACTCATCTGAACCCTACCATTGCTAAGGTGATGAGAGGATGGAACATGGGTGTAACAGACAGCTTCTCTCAGTGAAAGTTTATTTAACATACTTGACACGAATAACTCTTCTTCAATCCACTCAATCACCGGTGCTACCAAGCGGGCACAAGCTGAGAGGGACCACCGGGAGCGATGCTCCTCAGCAGACCTGCGCTGCAGAGGGACAGTGTTCCCTTACACCAGTCCTCAACCCACCCCACACTCAGCCCAAGAAACGTAGGAACCCCCAGCAGAAGGTCAGACCTGTGCCATGTGGTCAGCATTCGCGCTCAGCACAGTTTTCAGGCGGTTGGCCTCCTTCAGCAGTTTGGCCATGGCCCGAGGATTCTTCCGGACATCTTTTGAAGGGTACTGCTCATTGAAGAGTTTTGCTAAGTAGTCCCGGAGGCGAAGCTCCATCTCTAAACCTCCAAGAGTACGGTCAAACCTGAGCAAAAGAATTAACAGAGGTGTAATAACCAAAACCAAATTGAAATACGAACAAATTTCATGTATTATTTTACAAATATGCAGAGCATAAGTGGTCAAAAATAGCTGCAGTATTATCAGCTGTGATGACTGTGAAAGAACAAAGGTTGTCCCCAGAATAGCACATTATAATGAAAGAAAGATAGAAATAAGAGATTCACCACCACAACAGCCTTTCAACAGGAAATTTAATTATATTTTAGGTAAATGCCTTATTGCCGACCATGTAAAACAGCTGAGAAGCCAATGGACAATTGTATCAGGTCCCAGGTATCTTCTTGAAAACAGCAACATAAATGCTTTACAGTAAAAACTGCTGGGCTGGGTATGCACAGCACCCTCCTCCTTATTTGGCAATTCATTAAGCCCACTGCATTTTCATTCCTCTTTAGAAGCGTATTTCTCTTATTCCAACTGATACTCTTAAAAGATTACATGTAATGGAATAGGTTTACATGGCTTGAGGCTATCAAAGGAAAGACTAAAGCACACTAAGTACACTGGTTCCCTCCTAGGTTCCTGGAAGTTCTCAGTTACCTTCTGCAAAAGACAGCAGTACCAAAATTATTCCCAGCTGGAGCTTTCTTGCTCCAAATGTTTCCCCCTCAGCCATATAAATTACTGTACTGAAGCCTCACTGCAAAATTCTACACAATGAAGATTGTGAAACAAATGGTTTCTTTCCTGAGGCCTGTGGGATTTGTGCAACTTGTGTGGAATTCTTACCCAATGCCTTGGATCTGCAGTTGAGGCTGGGTTCCCGAGTCCTTAGTTTTCACTGTCTGATAAGTAACAATAGTACAAACAGTGCTTCCTGCTCCCATGTCGTAAAACATGATATTCTGAAAAGAAAAGCTGGGATAGTGAAGCAGAAACACCTGGACATCCCCCCACGAATAAGTAAAGAACCTTTCAGTGTGATACAGGCCGCAACTATCTATTCCCTAGATTGACTTTATACCCTAAGGGCAGGACTCATATTTTGACCAAACACGGGCGATGTTCAGGGTCATGTCTGACAGAAGGAGACAAGAAAACTTTTAATGTATTTCACAGTTCAAAACCCAAAGTTTTGTTCTTTCTTCAGCCTCAAGTAAATCAAGTACTTGTGAGTCGGTGTTCCAATACTTCAAGTAATCACTGCTGTTATTTTCCCCAGCTGATGGGCAAGGAACAAGTTTACAAAATCGGAACTCCCAGGACCTGCCCTCACTCCAGCAGCTTTCAGGCTTCACCATACATGCACACAGCGTTTAATCTCTTTGTCTTGTTGACAAACAGATGAAAACAGAGAAGACTGCTTGATCAGCGGAATCTACTTCAAGTTCTTTGGATTTCTTCATGCAGGCAACTTGGCAGGACTCTCTGCATCTCTCAAATGCACCTACCTGTGCCGTGGCGTTGATGTCTTTCCTTCTAAAAACCCCATAGTTCAATGCTACGGCCGTGTTGTCGTTGATCAGCTGCAGCACCTTGAGGTCAGCCATGCGGGCGGCGTGCAGAACTGCTCTCCTCTCTGCTTGGTTGAAGTAAGCAGGGACTGTGATCACTGCATCTTTGATGGGCTGCTCTGGAACAGTTGCAGGGAACTCTGCATCAGTGCAGCCACACGCAAAGACTTGTTGAGATGGAGTGACAGAAGCAAACCCAGAGGACCCAAGGTGAAGACTCACACAGAATGCAAACCTGCAAGCAGTAGCCAGGATCCCTAGGGACAAATCTCTGCATCCTGCTGAAACCATGACAAAGCCTCCTAGTAATTTATCCACTTTTCATTACTGTGATATTTCATTAGCAGCACAGCATGAAATACACAACAGCCTCCTCTCTATTAGCAAGTCTCACAGCAAAGGGCCATTTTTGCTCTTTGAGTTTCCATCCAGAACAGCTACAGCACAGCCTTCACAGAGCAATTTCCACCCTCCCCTGCAGCCAGATCCCATGTGCCTCCACTCTGATCACACACGTGATAAAGAAAACACTTCACTTTTCTCCAGAGACTGCCTGTAAGGCTCCTTCATTGCAACACTAGGTGGTAAACGGAGTGTCTGCCACCAAGAGTAGGATTAAGATCCCAA
Organism: Vidua macroura; assembly: GCF_024509145.1. Lineage (NCBI taxonomy): Eukaryota > Metazoa > Chordata > Aves > Passeriformes > Viduidae > Vidua > Vidua macroura. The sequence continues at coordinate 327,233 of NC_071592.1, forward strand.
ACTTGCATCATATTAGAAACAAATGGTAACTGGATAACTTCTAAGTCTTGCTTACAGCTGGAGAGAACCAATATCCTGTTCCCAAAAACCTTGGGTTTCTGAACGCTTTTGGTCTCTACTGGAATCTTACAGTGTACGAACACATACACATATAGACAAGAAAAAGCTAAATCCTTCCAACCTGCAAATTCCTCAGCCAGACCACGCGAATAGTTCAGGACCATCCCCAGCATCTCCTCGGGAGAATACCATATCGTTCTACAATGAGAAAGAAAATGATGGCATCAGCAGTGAGCTGCAGAAGCCTGGTAGCTGAAGTCCATCCCTCAAAGAACCTAAAAGCAGCCACTTACGGGGACAACTTGAAGATAACAGTCTGTCTTATGTCATCCTTCACCAGCTCATGCTCTGGGAACCGGGACTGGTACAGCGCCACGTGGGGATTGTCGATCCGCTTACCCAGCAGATCCTGGAAGTATCGGAATGCCACCTTGGGCGCCCTTATGGACTGCAGAGAAAAACCACATCAGCCACTTGCATTCCTTCAGTTACGCTGCTGTCTAACCAATCCCTCCCAGACTACATGGGGAACAACTCTTGCTATGGGACTAGGAGCACACAGCCACTACACAGAGCCAGTAACACATCAAGGAGATGAGAAGCGCAGGACAACAATAAAACACTGGCTCAGACATTTGTCACAACGTGGGATGCATGTATTCTGCAAACAGGAACTCTTACCATCCCCAGCGCGCCATCACCAAAGAGACGCTCGTTCTCCTTCAAGGAAACAGCCACGGGTGTTTTCCTTCGTGACTCCCTGAGAACAGACAGAAAGGAATAAACCAGTGGAAAAAGGTGAACATTCCAGGCTCCAGTGAAGATGGATGTTGCTCCCATTCCAGAAGGACTAAGGGAAGGTGCTTGGAGAGGGGGGCCAGCCTCTGCTCAGCTGAGGGGCTATCAGACAAGCTCCCCTGCCCCACTCCTTCAGTGCTTTGATGAGACAATTTTTGCTTTCCTCCACCCATAAGCAAGGCCAGACAGTTCCCTTATTCTATCTAGGACTGCCAAATTTCAGGGAGGTGGGTAAGAAATCTCCTCGTTATCGCCAGACTCCCAGAAACCAAGGACGTTCCTGATCATATGTTTTCTCTCACCTGCAGATTCTTCGCTCAGTGGCTTAAGGACGGGCTGCAACAGCAGCTGAATGCAAGAGATTTAGCTGTGTTACAAGTGTGGGCTTTGAACAGCTGCGGCAAAACAAACGTGGCTCTGGGCTCCCTTAGGGGAACTAAGCATCAGGGGACAGGTAGAAACTGGGTGCCCTTTTGGGTTGGCACCACAACGTGTCCCTAACCGCGTGGGCTTTTGGCACTCGCTCGAAAGGGACCCAAAGCGCACCCAAACACCTTAAAGGTGAGCTAACAAACTGCCCTGGACGATGTCCCACAGCTGCCCGCCCGGGGCAAGACTGAGTCACAGGCCTGCGTGGGAGAATGGGAGCCCTCCTCCGGCAGCAGAGGAACAGGGAGGGAGTCCAGCCCCGCTCGTTCCCGCCCGCCCCGGCGCTGCCGGGCGCTGCAGCAGCGGCGGCCCCGGCCGGGCGGCCCCGGCGCGCTGCAGCAGCCGCTCACTTGTTCAGGACGATCTCCATGGGCACGCCAGGCTTCACGATGGCGATCTTCATCGACTCGCTGCCCACGTCCACCGACATCACCGCCACCGGCTCTGGAAACAAACCCTTGGTGAGAGCCTGCTGCTGGTGTGGGCCAAGGCAAGGCCGGGCCCGGACAGGGCGCTGCGGAGGCACCGGAACACCGGCCGCTGCTCCCCGCCGGCCCGCTCCTCAGCGTCGGCGGCGCGGCCCAGGCACGGAGAGCCCGGGCGGCCGCCGCCGCCCCGCGCCGTCCCGCACGTACCTGCGGCGGGCAGGAGGCAGACGAGAAGCAGCCAGGGCAGCGCCCAGCCGGGCAACCGCGCCATGCTCTCTCGGCACCGCTCGGCACCGCTCGGCTGGACTCGGCTCGGCCCTGCCGGACTCAGTTCGGCTGCGCTCGGCTGGACTCGGCTCGGCCCGGCCCGGCTGGGCTCGGCTGCGTTCGGCTGGACTCGGCTCGGCCCTGCCGGACTCAGTTCGGCTGGGCTCGGCTGGACTCGGCCCGGCCCGGCCCGGCTGGGCTCGGCTGCGTTCGGCTGGACTCGGCCCGGCCCTGCCGGACTCAGTTCGGCTGGGCTCGGCTGCACTCGGCTGGACTCGGCCCGGCCCGGCGCGCGGAGCAGCCCCGCCGCGGCGGCCCCGCCGTCTGGCCCCGCCCCCCCTGCACGCGGCACGCGCCCATTGGCGCGGCTGCCAGGGCCAGCCCCGCGCGCCAATCCCGCAGCGCGCGGGCGCCCATTGGGCCACGTCGGGGGAAGCCGGAAGCGGTCACGAACGGGAACCGCGGCCCCATTGGCCGAGAGCAGGGGGGGCGGGGCCGCGGGGGTTGGCCCGAAGCGGCGCGCGTGCTGGCATGACGCGTGCGCTTGCGCGCGCTCCTCACGGCAACCGAGCCACGTGCGAACGGCCTGCGCCCCGTGCGCCCCCTGGCGGCCGAGAGGCGCCTCGCGGCCAGGCCCACACCGAACCACGCCCCCTTGTGCGCCACGCCCCCTTTGCTCCGCCCCGGTCCCGCCTTCGCTCGGTTCGGCTCGGTTCGGCTCGGTTCGGCTCGGGTTCGGCACGGCGCATGCCCATCCCCTCCCTCTTTGGGGCTCCGCCCGTTCCGCTGGCCTCTGCCGGCGCCGCTGTTGCGCTCGCTTGCCCCGGGTGTTTCCTGCCCCTTCCGCGGGCCCCGCAATCTCCTGTGCACGGCGCCGAGCCCTTCAGCTCACTCCCGGTGAGCTCCGAGGGGCCCCAGCCCTGCCCGGGGCAGACTCCGGTGTGTCTGTGACGTGTCACGCAGGAGGGACAGCCTGGTTAACGAAATGCTTTATGACCGGGCAGTCGGCGCCACAATCCCCATCTGGCGCCAGCACAGGGGGGACAACGATCCGAAATTACAAAAAGGTTTACAAAAAGGGGTCTGAGTCTACCACAGTGAGACATCCTGGTGGGGGCACCGCATGGCCTCACCATCTCCTTCCCTGGAACACTATGGCAGCAACTATCAGCATCAGCCTCAAAACCAGCACCTCCCCGAGGCAGAGAGCTCAGGCCCCAGCAGGTCTTTGGCAGCTTGTTACATTTTAGCACTTTGATATTGTTCCAATAAAATTTCTAGAAAGTCAACATAAAAAAAAAAAAAAACTTCTTCCCTTGCCTGGCCAGGCAACACTCGGGACCACCCAGCTGCACCCAATGCAGGTCCACGACCTCGGTGTGCACAGCCCTTGGCATGAGGCGTAGCAGGGACCGTGGTCCCCTCAGGAGCTCCTCGCTGCTTGGGATGCTCACAAGTCCACGCGGCTGGTGGATGTGGGATGCACAGCAGCGCCCTCAGTTCATGAACTGGGTGTAGCCCTCTGCCCCAGTGACAATGACATCCATCCAGATGCGCATGGCCTCGGCTGACGGTGCCACCATGTAGTAGAGTCGGTCGTGGGTCTTGACACAGAAAGTGAGCGCAGGGTTGGGGCTCTGGAGGGGAGGATGAAATCAGCACTCTGTTCCCCTCTGAGCAGCAGTAATCCCCTCCTTGGCCCCCCACAACGCCCAGCACTGGGGTCCTGCCCTTGGTGCCCTTGGCACCATCGGGGCCACGGACCATTCCAGAAGCACCCCTGGCATGCGCTGCCCTGCCACCTCCTACAGAGGACAGGGGAGACTGCAGGAAAATGGGGAGAGCCACGGGGGCTGCCAGCAGACACCGCAGCAGTGGCAATGCCCAGCTCTCACCTTTGCAGCGCTGCGGAGGTGGTCATAGTAAACCTCTTCAATGGCTTGGAAGTAGATAACACCCTTCAGCTTTGTCTCATGTTTATCTGCCCAAGAGAGGGAACTGCTGTTGACCGTGGGTGACGGCACGGGGAGGGGACGCGAGGTGGCACTGGGACTCACCCACGTAGTAGGAGAGGGTGCGCTTCATGCGGTCGAAGACAAACCAGCGCTTCTTCCAAGATTTGATCTTCCCGCCCATCTTGACCAGGTAGCCCTTGCACATCTTCTCTGTCAGGATAATGTGGTAGCAGGTGTCAACGTTGTGGCCTGAGGACTCGATGTGCAGCCGCAGGTTGAAATCCTCCTTGCGGATGGGGAGGTACCGTGTCAGGGGACGAGCCTGGAAAAGCAACACAGCCCTGCAAAGCCCACCGATGGTGACAAGAGCCACATCCCTCTGCTGCGAGCTGGGACACCAGCAGCAGGCTGGGTGTGCCTCACTGTCCAGGCTGAGAGAGGGGGATGGCAGCCTGCCTCACACCTGTGAGAAGTGCTTCTCCCGCAGTTTGACCTCCTTCTCCACCAGCTTCTGCCGCCGCACAGTCTCATCCTGCAGTCGGCGTTCCAGCTGCTCCCGCCGCCAGCGCTCATCCTCCAGCGCCTGTTGACGCAGCTCCATTTCCCGCTCCTGCCAGCACGCACAGGCACTCAGCCCCAAGCGCTGGAGACCTGCTTGCCGTCTAACCATGGTGCTGGTGCCCCCACTCACCCGGGACTCCATCAACCGCGACTTCTCCTCGTGTGCCTCCTTCAGCATCTTCTCCATCTCCTCAATCTTCCCTGTCTCCATCCCGCTGGCACTGCAAAACAGCCACAGCTGCTGCCCCAGCAGGAAGGACCTTGAGCCAGCAGCACACCAGCAGAGCAGGCTGTCTCCTGGCCACACAAGCTGGGCCCAGGATTACCTGGAGATGTTGTCAGGTGAGCACGCGGAGTTGTTGCCGATGGAGATGCTGGTGTCCATGCTGTCTGAGCTCTCCAAGCTGAGTGTGTCATATGCATGGTCCAGCTCCTCAGCCCGGGGCCCGGCACCATGGGGACGGTTGTGGTGGAGGATGGAGTGGTGCACAAGCCGGGGGAAGGCAGTGGGGAAGGGGGGCTGCCCATGCAGGGCTTCCCACTGGGACTGCGCCTCAGCAGCTGCTTTCTGCTTCAGCTCTGCGAGCCGCCGTTTCTGCTCCTCAATCACCTGCCGACCTGTGCCGTGGGAAGACGAAAACATAAAGTTAAATGTGCCACATTCAGAGCCACATCATGGTGGGCGAGGGGGTGGCACAGGCAGAAGACACTACAGGCACTGCTGGAACCACAAAGGCACGGCAGGGGCAGAGGTGGGAGCTGCTGTCACAACTCTGGCAAGCACTGCAATCTGTCTGGGCAGGAGCAGGGGGCACATGCGCCAGGCTGGTAAGGGACACGCAGAGCAAAGCATTAGCAGGCTAGGGATGCACAGGGTTGTCTCTAAGCAGATGTTGAGATGCACCTGGGGTCCTGGACTGGTCATGCCCCTCTTATGTATGGCAGAAGGTGCCAGCAAACAGCCATGCTGCTGCCTCTGGGCTGCTCTAGGCAGTCCAAGTCACCCCACATCTCTACCTGGTAGATTGCCTGGCTGCAAGGGCTCTGCTGGGAGCAGCTTGGCTGGAGATAGGCCGTCAGGTGGAGGGGTCAGGAGGAAAGAGAGGGGGGAAAAGCAAGAGAGTGTGAGAGAGGCACCGCATCCTGCCGGAGCACTGCTGCTGTCGCCACCCTCGGCCAGGCTCCCTTCTCCGTTGCCCAAGTGGCAGCGGGGAGAGCGTCTCCCAAAGCCCCACCACCCCACAGAGCCAGGACACAGAGCCAGAGCTCACCCTTCTGCTGCAGGGCCAGCTGGCGCTTGGTCTCGATGTCCTGCAGCGTGGCCACCAGGCTGCGGGAAAGGCTGCCCGCCGGGCTTGGGGGGCCCTGGGCAGGACAGCAGGTGGTCAGCTGCAAGGATGGGGATGGGGGCTGGCACCAGGCACGTGTGAGCCGTGGCCAGGGTGCCTGGGTCCCCCTGGCAGCCATACCTTGGGGGAGGGGCTGCGCTCCAGCACGGAGAGGTTGAGCTGCGAGGACGAAGGGGTCCCACTCTTCATCCGAGGGGTGAGGACACCAGCACCACCCTCTGCTTTTGCACGATAGACCTGAGCACAGAGACACAGACATGAGAGAGACATGGGGGAACTGCAAAAGTCCCCCTGGAGAGATGGCTCCCCAGACCCTGCTCTGTGTCGGTGCCATCCTGGCAAAGGGATGCAGCCCAAGAGGAGGCAGAGACTGCCTACCCTAGGCCACAGGTCTGCTCTGCCTTTGCCTGCTGTGGCAGCCAGGGCCCCAGCAGCACTCAGGGTACAGGGTCCACAGGAATGTCCCCACAGTGCCCCACTTTTGCCACAACCAGTGGCCCCAAAGCCTGAGCCTTGGCAGCAGAGGGCCAGGATTACCTGCAGCGCCTTGTGAGAGGAGTGAGCTTTAGCTGGAAGTGGAGGAGGGGAAGAAGAAGGAGAGACAGAGGAAGAGGAGGTCTCAAAGCCAGCCATAACCTCCTGGTACCACTTCTCTAAATCAAGAGCTGGGAGACACACAGGGCCTCCCAACAGCTGCTGCTCCATCTGGAGAGAGAGGCTGCGTGAGAAAGGATGAAGGACAAATGCAGCAAGAGAGACAAATGCACAGAGAAGAGGTTGAAGCATTCCTGCCTATGCCAGCACCACTCCCCCAGAACTTAACGTGCAGACCCCTGAGGATCCTGTGCACTCCCTGGCTAAGTCCTAACAGCAAACCTAGGAGCCGTTTGCTGTTCAAGAGTGTGAGAACTGATCAAGCATAAAGACCCCCTGCCCTGGGGGCAGTGGAGCAGCAGGCAGGACAGCCAAGGGTGTGTGGAGTGTCAAGAGCCCAAGCTGCTGCTCAGCTCCATCTGCAGCTCACCCCTTCCCATGCATCTCCATCAACTCCCAGAAAGAGTACAAGAGGCCAAAGGGAGGGAAACAGGGCACCAACCTCTGCAGAGACGAAGGGAGAAGGGAGAGATGGAAGAGGAGGAAGAGGAGGAGCACAGCCTGAGGATGAAGGAGCCGGAGGGGTACAGCCCAGCAGGGAAGCAGCAGGGGTGTGGAGGCTGCCCAGGATACCCGAGAGCTGCTCAACAGTCACATACTGGGCAGAGAGAAGGAGAATTAAACCAGGATAAGAGCTAGGGCAGCAGGCACAGAGGAACGAGCAGGCAGCTCCAACCCCCACATGAAGGTTCATTGTCCTGGGAGGAAAAGCAGTTGGTGCTGCAGCTGCCCTGCTGCTGAGCACTGGGTCAGGCCTGCTCTGCATCCTCCTCGCTTGAGACAAGCGGCCAGGACTGCATCCAGCAAACAAAGGGCCGCCCCTCCCACTGCTGGGCACCCCCTTTGCTCCCACCCTGCCACTACATCCAGAGCAGGCCAGAAGCGCACCCCAGCAAGGAGACTGGGCAGCCTGAGCCTCTGCTCCCCACTCAGCTGCAGCCAGACAAGTGTCCTGACCCCAGAGAGATGTGGGCTCCAAGCACCAGGGCACAGGGGGGCCGCGTGTCCGCAGCTGCCTCAGTGCCTGGGGTGCAGCGGGCAACCCGAGGGAGCAAACCCGAGCATGCTCTGGGGCAGGTACCTCGTTGGCTGTGGGAGCTACAGCAAGCAAGAAAGAGCGCTGAGCGGCAGCAGGGGCAGCAGCAGAAGCTTTAGTGTCCAGGCTGGGGCCATGTGCATTACTGCAGAACCTGAAAACGTCAGACAGCCTCATGTACTCCTAGAAATCCACGGCAAGGGAGAAGGAGAAGAGTTAGACCCATGTGCTGGCACCATGGCACTGACTGCACAGTGGGAGCAAACCTCCCTGTGCATTCCTGCCCCAACACTGCCTCCCCAGCCCTGCCCTGCTGCCCATGGTGTCCCCAGGGTGCAGCACTATGCACCTTGGGGTGCTCAAGCTGAGCTGGGTGTGCTGGCACCCTTCTTGCTCCAGCCTTCAGTGCAGCTTTGCTGAGTGCCTACAAGGGGCAGGGATGCCTCAGGGTCTTCCAGAATCACTGGCCACAAGTCCTTCCTAGTGCAGCAGCACTGGATGAGGCACCTCAAGCTGAGCTGAGCCAGCTTAAAATCCATTTCCTCATCCTTTCTGAACCAAACATGCTAAAGCTGGGGACTTGCTCTTATTTTGGGAAAGCCATGCTAGCAGGACCCTAGAGGATGCTGTCAGGAGGTGTCCAGCCAGATGGCAAGCAGTGAGCAAGGGGGGAATCCACTGCACCAGGATTAAAACAGAGGGCAGTGGCAAGAACTGGGCGGGCTCAGGAGAGCACCTGGAATCAGGGATTGAGTGTTCATGAGCACAGCTGCCAGAGATCTATATCATAAATGCTCCAGCCATGCTGCTGTGGGGCTGCCCTGCTGCCTGGGGGTGACATCAGTCCACAAAAGGGGTCTCGGCCAAGGAGGGGTAAGTGAGCAAGCACATGCAGCTAGTCCCTCTAGTTAGTTACCTCTTGTGCCTTGGGGTAGGAGTAGGTGGCAGGAGAAGCTAAGGAGGCAGCTGCTGCTGGCAGGGGGCTCAGGGGCTTAGTTCCCTCCAACAGCTCATAAGATTCTGAGATGTGGAGGGTCTCCTGTAGAAGGGTAAAGGTCACATAGGCAAGGTGGGCACAGACAGCAAGGTGGCAGCAGCAAGAGTCCCACTGCAGGCAGGCACGAGGGGATTCTGCCATCTTGTGCCTCTTACCAGCAGCAGGTCAGGCAGTACCACAGCCCCCGAGGGCATCATGGTTCTGGCTCCCCATTCAGAGCCATGAGCAAAGTAATGGGGCAACTCACTTCCACCTAAAAGTCCCCTGGACCAGCACCAAGACATCCCCATGCTTGCTCTCCAGCAACGATGGGACCCTAGGCAGTCCTGTCCTATGTGCTGCTCTGTTGCATTTCCCCTTCCTCCCTCCCAACCTCTGCAGCCCATGGAGAGACTTTGAGCAGCTGGAAGCACCTGGCTCTGGCCAGAAGGCACTTGGGAATACAGGAACTGCTGCAGAGCAAAGCTGGTGGTGCACAAGGCTCGTCCTCACTGATGGCAGCAGCTTACGAGAGCAGCTCTAAGCACCACAGCCTCCTCTACCCACTTACCTCTCGGAGAGCTGAGGACATTTTTGGGAAGCTCCTGCCACCTGTGACAAGCTGGTAGCGCCTCTCCAGAGACACGAGCTTCTCCTTCTCCTGCGCATGGAGTGACAGGTCAGAGGCAGCTGATGGTTACTGGCACCCCATGGCCAGTCACCCCCCAAGCTCTCCCTGCCTGCCAGCAACCTGTCAAGAGCTGGCATGATCTTGTCCCCTGCCTTGAGCACCCTCAGGAGCACACATCAATCACACAGTGCAGTCATGGCATTACCTTCTGCAGGAGCTGCAGGACGCTGCTCCGCTCCCTGGCCAGGCGCTCGGCCTCCTGGGCGCTCTGCAGCCGGATCTGGGCAGCCTGGGCATCCAGGGCAGCCACCCGCTCCTGGGGAGCAGGCAGCAGAGATGAGCTGGCTGCTGGTGAGCCATGGGATGCAGCCTGGCCATGCCTGACCCAGGGGGCACAGCCCAGCCACACTGGACCTACTGCTCCTCCATCCCTACCTTCCTGCGGGCAATGCTACGGTGGCACTCAGCCCGGCTCTGCAGGAGCTGCTGGCCTCGTGCCTCGCGCTCCTCTTCGAGGTGGCTCTCTCGCTCCAGCTGCTGGAACTCCAGGTCCTCAAACAGCTTGGCCTCCGTCTCCAGTGCCTCTGCCTCCTTTGAACACACAAGAGCATTGTGAGTGGATATGACCCACTGGATGGGCACCTCTGCATCCTGCAGGCAGGTCTCCCGCAGCAAAACCTCCTGCCATGCCTCCACATCCCACTGGTGCTGGCCAGGAACAAGAGCTGGTGGCCAAGCCTGTCCCCTGTGCCTGGTGTGGGCGGGCAGTTTTGCCTTCTGCTGGGCATCAGAAACATGAGAGATACTGACAGGAGTGTCTGCTGTCAGAAGAAGGCAATGGAGGCACCCAGAACTGGCCAGGACAGAGCAGTCACCCCTATGAGAAGAGCTTGCCACAGCCAGGGGCTTCACCAGCCCTTGGAGACCAGCTGCCCCCGCTGAACCACATATGGGCTAAAGCCGTGCCCTGACAGGTAGCAAAACACCATGTGCCAGTGCAACCACCAACAGCAACACTGTGTCACCAAGCCCACAGGTGGCAAAGCCCCAGCAGACAAGCACCATGCTGGACAAACTCCTGTGTGTCCTTCCAGCCTTCATGCACCGACAGCACGTGGCAGCACTCAGCTCCGGGCCTGCCAGTGCCACCCTGGCAGCCATTGTGCCATGCACCCCACAGGAATGTGTTTCACCCTGCTCCATGAGACGGGCAGCCAGTGACACAGCACTGATGTGGTGGCTCCTGAGGGCTCCCACACGCAGAGACTGCTCCATCACCCCCCTGCCCACTCTACACCAGGTCCTCATCCATCGAGTGCCTGGCTGGAGCAGGCTATGGCAATGTGGGTTTATCTGAGCAGGCACTAGCCATGGGCTGGGGAAAGTCAACCACTTCCAGAAAATACCAGGTAATAGGAAAAAATGCTGAGGACTAGCAGTAACATGGATCAACATCACTGTGTAAATAAACATTCTCAGGAAATAGCTGGAGGCAGCCAGGTGAGGATGCAGCAGCCCCCAAGACTCCCCAGCCTGCCCTCCTTTGCAGGGCAGGGTCCATGCTCGTGCCCTGCCCGGTCCCGAGGAGCTCTGCCGAGCCGGTCCCGAGGAGCTCTGCCGAGCCGGTCCCGCGCCCCGGGCCCGGGCGAGCGGCAAGCTTACCAGGACGATGGTGCCCGGTGCCAGCCGCCTCCAGCCCGGGTGCGACGCTCCCAGTGCAGCCCCGGCTGGCAGGGAAGAGCTGGCCTAAGCTGGAGCGGAGGGAGGTGGGCCATGGTCCGGGAGGGGTGGGGGGAGACACTGACCCTTCGCATCTGCTCCTGCAATTGCTCCCGCATTGACTCGGGGCACTTATCAAGGTGGCTCTTCGACTCATGGTAAAGCGCCTGGAGTTGCTCTAGCTCCTTCCTTTCAGCATCAACCTTTGCCCTTTCCTGAATCAGGGGAGAACAAGACAAAACAAAAAAAAAAAAAAAAAAGGAAAAGAAAAAGGAAAAAAAAAAGAAAGAAGAAGACACACTTCTCAAATGGGCGCCATGCAGAAGCTGTGAGTTCGAGAGGGGCTCAGCTGGAGACAGAGGGGGCTCAGGAGAAGGAGCATCATGGCATCTACAGGGGGATTGAGAGATCAAAAGACACAGGAGCCAGCCGAGCAGTGTTAGAGGAGTTACAGCCAACCCTTGACCTCAGCTTTGTGTTTCCAAGAACAAACTTGCAGGCAGCAAAAATATCAACACTGATAGTACGGTTCAAGTCATCCCAATCCTGCACACGGCTGCATCACAGTAACCACTAACTGGCTTTGTTAACTGCTACCAGTTAGGAACTGCAGCTCCTGAATACAGCCTGAGGTCATGGACCACCCTCACCTATTAGAAGGAGAGGGCAGCACCAGGCAGCAGTGAAAACAGGAGGCTGTGGTCCAGCAAGAGATGCTCAAGCTATGATGAGTCAGCAGCACAGCAGACACTGACTCCTGGGCCTGGGATGAGGGGCCTGGCCACAGGAGCAGTAAAATGGGGCCAGCAACATGGGACTGGCATAGGCGAATCACCCACAGGTTTGGCGGTACCATATGGGGGCTTGGCATTGAGAAATGCTTGCTGCAAGGAACCCTGTGCTCCACACAGAGATGAGACATCATGAGAAGGGTATGAGGGGACATGCTGGCAGGGAGGCAAGGCTGGTACAGGCAGGTGCCCCAAGAGAGCAGCTAAGGATTGCCTGAGGGCTCCTGGACATGCAGAGACGTCAGAGGTGATGGCAGAGTTCAGTGCAGGCGCTGTTAGTGTGAGTAGTGCAGATGGGTTAGGAGAGTGGATGGTTAGGGAAGCAGAGAGGCTGAGAGAGGGCTTTCCCTGCGCTCCTCTCCTGGCTCAGCATGAGGCTGTCCCTGGCTATAGAAGATGCCTACAATGGGCTAGAAGACCAAAACCAGAACAAAACCCCCAAATGCTGTAGGAGCACCACTAGCAGGCACCAATGGCCACTCTGTCAGGCCACAGGCACACCAACAGCCCTGGCACCCACAGCCATGGGGCTGGCCAGACCCCAAGGGACATTGATGTCACATAACAGTGGCACAGAGCTGCTGGTGGGACCTTGGCTGCACAGGGACGATGGCCTCAGGCAGCAGGGAACCGGATCCCAGGAGCTCTCCTGTCGACAAGGCCATGCCACACTGCCTGCAAGGCTGTGGGATAGCCAGCAACCAGCAGCTGGGACAAATGTGCCACACACGCAGCGTCATGGGTGCCTTCCGGCAGTAACTGCACCACAGGTAACACCAGGGGAAGGGGGCCAGGACCCCCTCCTAAAGCCACCAAGCTAAACACCTGCACTGGTTTCCCAGCCACCTCCAGCAAGCCGAACGCTACAGCAACAGCTGCCATCACACATGAAGGCGCAGCAGAGTGAGGTGACTTGCTGCAAGACGCAGTTCCCTAGCGAGGACAGGTAATGGGGAGAGCCAAGGCCTCTGCTTCGGCACTGCCCACTGCAGGCAGCAGCCATCTGGAAAGCATCACACCACAGTCTCCCTGCCAGAGCAGCAGGCAGCACTTGAAATGCTTCCTGAGCATTGGCTGTGCTCTCCTCCAGCAGGGCTGTTTGACCAACCCCAGGCAGACAGACAGACAGACAGATCCCCCCACAATGCAAGCCATAGGGGCTGCTTCCCAAAGCCTCTGCGGAGCCCAGGGCCTGGAGAACATGTCCGCAGGGGAATGCTGCAGCATGAGGCATTGCAGCACTGGCTGTGAGTGCCAGGGAGGGTATGGCACAGCTGGTGACGATGGGAACCTGTGACTGGGCTCACCTTGTCCCGCTCCTTGCGGATGCTAGCGTCCAGGCTGGAGAGCTTCTCCTGCAGCTGCTGCACTGCTTCCTGCTCCTGCCGCAGCCGCACGACCTCTGATTCCCGCTCACCCTGCAGCAGCGCCCGCTCCATCTCTGCCTGGACAGCCAAAGCAATGTCAGGATTGCTGCTCCAGCGGGTTCATATCCTTAGGATTCAGTGCTGACTGGTGAGGGCAGCAAGCAGCAGGCGACACAGCAGTGTGCCCTGACCTCTCACCTCTCGCGATGTCTCCTGCAGCTGCTGCTCCAGCTCCTTGACACGACCCTTCAGCTGGTCCAGGCGTCCGAGGACACTGGCACGCTCCTCCTCCAGTCGCTGTGCCTCCTTGGCCCGGGGGCCTGTCAGCTTCTCGTGCTGTGGAAAGGGCTGCTTGGCACGGCACAGTACAGCATGGCATGGTAACAGAATGGCACAGATGTCCCCTTACCTCGTGGTGGGTACTCTCAGTGCTGCTGCACTCCTCCTTCAGGTTCTCCTCATCCGACCTCTCCACGCTCTCCCTCTGCTGCAGCTCGTCGACAGCATGGCCCAGAGCCATGGCACCCCTGGGCACCCAGTGGCCAGCATCTGTGTCACCAGCCAGGAGCCTGTGCACGTCACCTGGCTCAGTGCTGTCTGTCTTGGTGTACTCAGCACAGAGGTTCAGGATGGTCTCCAGGCGCTGCCGCTCCTGTAAGAAAGAATGGTCCCCATCCAGCACATGCTGCAGCAGGAGCAGACAGAACCCTGTGCCAACGGTGGCCACCAGAATACGGACCCGCACGCTGGCATGGGCAGACAACATTACAAAGCACAATGCAGCCAGCTCGACCCCACAGCAGAGCCAGGCACGCGATGTGCTGCGAGCCTGAGACAGACTAATTACAGGCAGCAGTGCTGGCTGCCGAGCGCCTCCGCTATTTCCAGGCGGTGACTCAGGCTGCCTGCGCCAGGCGTGAGTCAGGGCTGAGCAAACACGGCCCTGGCGGCTCGGCCTGCAGGACTGGCAGAGACACGGCAAACCTCATCCAGGCAGATGCCAGTTCCATAAAAACCCCATCAGCCCTACATATAGGGCTAAATGTCCACAGAGCCACGGCATCACCACCAAGCAGATGGGCCCTGGCAGGGATGGACAAGATGTGGGGAGTTTTGCAAAGGCAGGGGCACCACCATTTTGGCCGGTAGCCCTGGGGCCATGCCAGCCCCACCAGCTTCCACAGGCTGCTGTAACTCGGGGGCTTTGTATTCCCAGAGAGCTGCTGAGCACCGATGGCTGCTCCTGGCCATAATCCCCCTGGATAAGCGGCAGCCTGGCAGCTGTGGCAAATCCCCAAGAGGCAAAGGCCAGGTTTCAAAGCAGCAAACAACAACAGCTATTTGCAAAGAGGGTGTCCCCCACTCAAATGTGTCCCCTCCCAGCCCCGAGGCTCACCAGGCGCTCCATCTCCTGCTCCCGAACCCGCTCCTGCCGCTGCCGCCGATGGTACTCCAGCAACTCATCCTCGTTGTCACTGATCTCAGTGATGCTGTTCTTGCGCTCCCGTGACCCCACTGGCAGCTGTGGGTCCCCCAAAGGCTTCCTGGGGGCGCGGGGGCTCTGCCGGGGCGAGGGCGCAGCTGGGGAGCCCAGCCCGTATGCTGGGCTCAGGCAAGTACTGAAACTGGGACGGCGTGTGGGGTTCTCTGACAGCAGTGGGGGTGAGGGACCTCCAGCGCCTTTCGACTCCTCCGGGCCCTTGCGCCTGGCACGGGGACTGCCAGGCACTTCCCTGCCCAGCCGGGGCTGTGGGGAGGGGGTGTCAGGGGCCACCCGGGGGCTGGCAGCCCGGCGTGACAAGGAGGGACTCAGGGGAGGCAGCTCCCGCATGCTCTCAATGTTCCTCCGGGCAACCCGTGGGCTCTCGGGGAGCTGCAACCGGGCTTCTGGGACTGCCCTGCTGGTGGGCTGCCGGCTGGGAGCCAGAGAGTCCCGTGGCTCCCGGAAGGGACTGGGGGGCCGCTCCTGCAGGGCCACCCGTGGCCGCGGCGCCACCCTGGGCGTCAGCCGGGGGCTGCCCACCCTGTGGTCCCCGAGCCTCTCAGCTGGCCAAGGCTCGCTAGAACCCCCACCAGGCAGAGCGGGTGGCTGGACAGTATGGTTGTAGCTGGAGGAGCGAAGTGGGAGAGGGGGTGGCACGGCTGGGCCTTGCTCTTGGCTGCTGAGTGAGGGGCTGGTGTAGCTGCTGCTGCTGGCTGGGGAGGAGAGGGGAGAGAAGTTCTCATAGCTGGAGCCCCCTGAGGCAGCCCCAGGGCTGGATGGAGGGGACAGGAGGCAGCGCCCACCCCCATTCACCACAGGGGAGAGGGGGGATCGGCCGCAGGCAGGTGGCTTCTGGATGCCGGGGGATGTCGACTCCTCCAGCGCCAGCGAGTCCATGATGTCCTGCAGGTCCTTCTCGATGGAGCTGACAAGGGAGCTGTGGCTGTGACACCCACGCTCTGACAGCTGGTGGGCACCATTCACCAGGGCCTCTGATTCTGCAGGGAAGCAAAGGAGAAGGCATCAGTGTGGCGTGACTCTGCCGCAGCCCCTGCCTGGGCCGGGTCCTACAGGGCAGCCTGGCATCATTCTTCCACGCAGCCTTGCAGAGTCAGAGCTGGGTCACAGCCCCTCTCTGCTGCACCCCGACCTGCCTGCACCCCGCTGCCACCCTTCCCCACTCCAGCTGGGGAGCTGGGACAGGGAGGAGGCTGGAATCTTGCTAGCCCCATCACCCAGGAGACAGAAACCTGAGAGGACAGCCGCCCTCCCTGCGTTGCAGCTCCCTGCTCCACTCCCTGGAGAGCAGCTGCCCTTACCACCCCCTGGCACCCACCACTTGCCCCCTGCACACTCTGGCTTCCCAGCAAGGGGTCAGAGATGCAATAGCCAAAAGCTGCTGACCTGCAGCACGTCCAGACCCACCACCACGTCGCCCGCAGCCTCCCCACACCCCGGCCAGGGTGCCCCTGCCTGGGTTGCCCCGTCCTCCCTGCGCGGCACCGATGTGCCTGTCACTCAGGGGACTAGCGAATCGCAGCAGGCGCGGAGCTCAGCCAGGACAGCGTGCCACCCGGGCTGCGTCACCCCTTGGCACCCAGCAGCTCCCCCACGGCAGCTGGCACTGCCTTCATGCCAGGAAAGATGTGCCACAGCCCTGTCAGTGTGATCCCACCCAGTCCCGCGTGGCAGAGATGGAGCACGCAGGGCCCACATGGGATGGTGCGTGGTTGCATGATGCTCCTCTGCCACAGCACCTCCCCATGTCCCTCCTCCTGTCCCCCAGCTGTAGGCATGCTGCCTTCCCAACACACACGTGGCACGGGAAGGCAGCCAAGCTCCTCTCCCTGTGCCAGGGTGTGCTGGTTGGGGCAGGGATAAGGGCTACCAGCCCAGGGATCAGTGCTGGAGATTTGGACATCCCCGGGAACCAAGCACGGTACTGGCACCTGGCCCATTGCCCCACGGACGTGCAGACACAGCAAGATAAGCTCATGAGATGAAGGGCAGCAGCCAGAAGAATGGCCTTCACAGCCCAACACAGCCACTCCAGCACATAAACACCCGCTTTCAAGCGGTGGGGGGGGCTCCGACGGGCGATGGCTCTGCCATGGCCAGGCTGGGCAGAAGTGAAAGCCATGCCTCAGTGTCCCCACAGACAACCTCTCTGAGGTGATATTAATCATTAACAAATACCAGTGCAGCTGCCATACCCTGCCGAGCTGACGGATGGCACACCACAGCCAGGTGTGAGCCCGAGTGCAACAGGACAGGGCTGAGAGAGCACTGGGCACTGGGGAGGCTGATGGGTCAGGGAGCACTTCAGCATCTGCCCTGCCCCGCTTGGGACAAGGGGGGGTCACCTACTTGCTGGTAGCCCATAGAGAGCCGATGGGCTTCTGCCCCCCGCTGGGATCATGCTCTTAATCCACTTGGCCTCAGCAGGGTGGTTGAAGCGGAGGAAGGTGGCCTGGCCCAGGCAGATGGTGCACCCTTGGGAGAGAGGAGAGAGGGTTCAGATGCTAGCCGGCAATATCGGAGTAGTTCCGGAGAGCACAGGGAAGCAGTCGGGCATTGCTTGCCCTAGGATGTGCCCTCGGGAAGGGAGCGGGCTCTGCTGTCAGCAGAGGCTTAGGGGGAGGCTGAAATCCAGGTCACTCCACAGCAGCTGCCGGCAGCGCATCTCAGGCGCAGGCACAGCTGGGGTCCCCGCCGGGGGCCGCGGGGGAGTTGGCGGCACTCCAGGGCTTGCGTGGCTGCCAGCTGCAGACAAGACAGCTCCTGTCCCTGCTTGCAAAGCATCTCTTCTTGGCCCAAAGCAGCAGCCCTCTTGGGGCAAAGCTGCCGAGCAGCCCCGAGGAGGAAGGCACCTCAGGAAGGGAAGGGGAGGCGAGCCGTGGGCGCTCGCTGTGCGTTCACCTGCTGCCCGTGCTGCTGGGGAGGCATGTGCTGGCAGCAGGGAGCATCAGGCGGCTAGAAGGCGGGTTGCTGCCGACACACCCCACTTTGAAGCGCCTGCCAGGGCTCTGGGGAGAGGCTCGCTCCATACCAACAGCCGCTGCTGAAAATCCCTCGCTGGAGGGGACGCGTTTTTTGGAGCACCCGTCAGCCCAGCTCGCAGCAAGGAGAGCGAGAAACACTACAGACTAACTGCTAACGCCGTCGTGGGGGCCTGGTTCCCCTGTCTGAGCGCCAGGGCAGGATGGAACCCTGCTCACCCCGGCTCAACGAGGGCATCCCTGCCTGCCAGGGAGCAGTACCGACGCCCAGCCTGGCAACGGCTGTCCCGGAGAGATGCATCACTGCCCTGTCCCTTCCTTCCCCACGTGCCGGCATCAGTGGAGCCGCAGGCCGCCCCGGCAAAGCGAGTAATCACCAAACTGCACCACGAGCGTCGGCCTGACAGCCCCGCAGTTCATTCCGCCGTGGCCCTGCACAGATGCTGTCCCTGCTCTGTCACGCCCCTGCCTGCCCCCGGGGACAGGAGGATGGGGGGGCTCGGCTGACCCCTGCCCGCACCCCGCAGCCTACCACGGCCCTCGTTGCCTACTGTGGCACCGGCGGGACCTGGCAGCACTCCGCGGGCCGTCGCCGGAGCCTTCTCCGGCGGCCACGTGGCTCCCATTGTCCCCGCGGGGCCGCCCGCGGCAGCGCCCACGCGGGTGGGTCCCCCCTCGCCGGGAGGGACGGGGGCAGGCGCGGGGGGCCCGCAGCGCCACGGCCTGCGGGGCACCACGGCTCCGTGACCCGCGGAGGAACGGGAGCGAGCCCCCGCCCGGCGCGGACACGCGTGGACCGCAGCACCGCACTCACCTCACCGCCGCCGCCGCCGCCACCGCCCGGGCAGCGCCGCGCCGCCCCCGGGGAGGGGCGGGGGCCGGGCCTCGCCCGACCGTCCTCTCCGGGAAGCGAGACTGGAGCTGTGGAGGGGCGGGGATCGCGTGGGAAGGGCCTGAGGCTTTGTCCACGCTCCCTGGGAGCGGCCCTGGGGGGCCGGCCGGGGCCGAGCCCTGGAGCCACGCAGGCAGACCAGCAGTGTCCCGGCAGCCACCCGTCGGGAGGACACCCAAGGTGTTTTCGTCTGTCATCTCCCTCCCCAAAGCTGGCTCAGCATCTCCGCTGTTCTTCAAAGCCCACCCGGATCTCTCCCTTCCCACCTCACTTGATACACGCAGCGAAGCCGGCTCTCAAACTGTGCCAGGACCTCGCAGGCTCCCACCGCAGAGCAAAGAGGCCAGGCGTATGCTGGCTGGGATATACAGTTACTGGACGGCTCCTCAAACACCCCAATACTCAACGGCACAACTCCACAGGCAAAGGCTCCGGTGAACCACGGCCCGCTCCTACCTTGGCTGAGGTGCGTGGGCCGCTGGAGTGGCACGCCGTCAATGGCACAGGCGTTGCCGCAGGGGTGCAGGGTGAGTGTCCCTCGCACGTTCTCGATGTAGCAGTGCTGGGGCGCCAGCCCGGGGCCCTGCAGGACGATGTCTGTCGCAGCCGTGCCAATGGTTGTCCTCCCTGCCAACAGAGAGGGCGTCTCAGTGTCTCTGTCACCAGCGTGCCCGGAGAGACCCCCTGGCACTCACCTTCCTCCAGGGGCAGCAGTGTGATGGCAGTGCTGAGTCGACCGCTGCCCAGGCTCACCAAATGTGGCTTCTCTGTCTGCACTTTCAGCCCCTTGCCCGTGTCAATCAGGTCCAGGGGGCTGTTCTGTAGGAGGAAAGGGAGGGATGCTCACAGCTCCTGCAGCTGCAGCCCAGTCCCCTGCACTGCCTACCTGGCTGAGCTGCTCCAAAACAGCCACATAGCCAAGATCAATGCCCAGGCACAGCCACATGCCAGCAGGACTGTCCAGGAGAGGAGGGCTCTCCTGCCTGTGCTACCTATCCCGGGAAGCTGAGGCGAGCTGCCACGGGAGCTGGAGATCCATGGGGCTTGGGCTACATCTAAGAGGATCCAAGCTGCCAGCCACTTAGCTCAATGGGCTTTGCTGAGGATCCCGTAATAGGATTGGCTGAGACTGAGGAGAAGCTGGAGGGCAGCGCCAGTGTTGGTGGTAGGGCTGGCTGCAGAGGTGGACTCCCAGCCAGATTCCCCTGTTCCCACAGAGCAGAGGTCCTGTGATCCTGTGTGCTCACCTGGATGACAGTCTGGACTCTGTGGGTTGAGCTGGTGGGGGTCCTGCCAGATGTCTCCATGGTGCCTTCTTGGAGACGTCGGATGGCACCGGACATGGGCTGCCAGAAGAAACAGAATGGCAGTATGAGTGACCACACTGGGCATGGCCTTTATGTATTTTTCCTGCACATCCCGAACAGCAGCCTGAGCACAAACCCTACCCATTCCAAACCAGCATTTGCCACCAAGAGGATTACCACCCTGAGCTCCTGTCTTCATCAAGTCAGCAGCTGCCTGAAGCCAGTGAGCATCCCTGCCTGCCAAGGCATGCATCCTACCTAGGCACACATCCCCATGCATGTGCCAGGTGTCAGGACAAGACACAGTTCGGGAAGGAAAAATACACCTGTACTCAGTTTTGGGGGCATGGCGTTGGAAATGCATGCTTTAAATGCCAAGAGCTGTGGGCAGCCAGACGCCAATGGCTGTCCTTGGAAAAGCACACATAAGTACAGGTTCTGGCTGTCCCCAGCAACACCTGCCTGCCATGCGTGGCACACCTGGGCACACCTGCCCATGCCACCAGTGCCCAGCTCTGGCACCCAGGCACATGCCTCTGCTCCCACACAGTCCAGCAGCAGCTCATAGTGCACATGCCCAGCTGAGTGTTTTGTACCCCTGCCCATGCCCAGCTGAGTGTTTCATACCCCTGTGGCTGGCAGGCAGGGCCACCACCCATGGAACGGCCATGCTGCCACACATTCTCTGCGTGAGTGGGAGGCAACTCGAGGAGGAACAATTTCCGTCACCCGGCACTCACACCATGCCGGGATGCTCCGAGGATCTAAATTTACCATCTGCTGCTCCCTACGTCCCTCCCTTCCGCCCTGGACTAGCTGACTGGGGCTTAACCCTTCCCAGGCAGTGTAGATAGGAAGTGCTCCATCCCCGTTAGGAGACGCCGCTCCCGGGGCCGCCAGGAGAAGCCTCGGGCTCGGCTCTCGCCAGCATCGCCGACCGTCCAGCCAGCCCCTGGAGGGACCCCCCAGCTCGTCCAGCACTGGGCTCAGCTGCGGGGGCGAGAGAACGGCTATTACACACTGTGGAAAAAATGAAACGCTGGAAAACACCAGGCGTGGGATCCAGGACCTGGATGAAACCCGGGCGTCTCCTGCAACAGCAGGACTGGCTGCCCCACAGCAAGGGCTCAGTGGGGACCACAGCCGCACCACGTGGGATGGGGACAGCTCAGCTGGGACAAGGGGGGGCGTAGAGATAAGGTACCCCGAGAGCAGTTCACGAGTGCTTGCCGGCTGCCGAGGCAGAGTCCCTGCTCTCCCTTACCTGCCACCTGGTCCTGGTGCCGAGCGGGACCCTCCGCGGCAGGGTGCCCATGTTCCCCAGGCACTGGGGGGCCGCACTTCCCAGCATCTGGAGACCCCACGGCCCAGCCGAGCCCCTGTCTCTCACTTACACCTACGTCCCGTCACAATGTTCAGGAAGGAGGAAAAGCCAGGAGGGGCCAGGCTGCTGCAGAGGAAGGGAGCGGGGCCAGGGTGGGATCTTTGCCGCTGTTAACTCCTTCCCAGCATGGCTGTACTGGTGAGACCTGGTGAGAACCATGGAGGACCCCCATTCCGGCCACTTGGGGGATTGTCTCCGATTCTGCTGCCTGCTGCCCAAACTCTCCACCCAACACCCCCCACTCCACAAGCAGCCCTGCCTGCCCATGAGCTGGAGGGTAACCCTGGCATCCCATCGCTTCCCAACGCCCCCAGTCCCGCAACGTTGCCCTCCAGCAGAGCCCCTCACCTGCCTCATCAACACACAGGGAACGCGTGCGTCACCCCAGCCCGTCCTGCTGGGGATGCAGCCCCTCTCCAGCCGGGTCTGCTGTAGGAATGCGGGGCGGGAGCACGGCCGCCCCAGCCGGCGCCCCACGGCTAGGACGGACAAGGCGGCCTTTCTTCTCCGTCTGCCGCCTGCAGAACGCGCCGCTTGTTCCTGCCGTGGGAAGCGGTGGAGGCAGCAAATGCCAAGGGGTCGGGCTCAGTTACCACCGAACAGCCCACGGTCCTCGTGCACCCCGCGCAGGGCTGCCTACTCAGCCCCGGCCTCCTGGAAGACAAAAGCCCCTTTCTTCACCTGGCACAGCCAAAAGCCTCACCTGGGAGGATGCCCAGCCTCACCAGTTCGGGGGCCCTACTAATGCAGTGCCAGCTGCACGCAGACATGCTGCCCCAGTGTGCTCCCGGGGAGCCCCTGCATCCCACTGCCCACGTGGGGAAATCTGCCTGCCTGCCCCAAGCCCACGTGGGCAGGGGTGCTCTGGGGGTCCACTCCTGTCTGACCTGCTGTTGCCCACCCAGACCCAAGCTGGGCGCAGCACATCCTGACTCACCCCACATCAGCATGACCCCAGAACTGCACTGTGCGCCACTGGCCAGGACACGGCCAGGGCAGGGGCATTCAGCCTGTGCTCATGAAGGAGCACAGACTGGCAGGCCATGCTGTGCAGTGTCAGCCATACTGGGATGAAGCAGCAGCATGGCAGAGGCATGGCATCCCCTTGCATGGCCTCTCATCCCCACTTGTGGCTGGCCGGATGAGTCACAGAAGGAAGCCTGAGTGGCCGAGCTAACGGGTGCACACAGCGCAGCATCGCAGCCTCCAGCCAACTTGGCTGCCTGCTTGCTCCCCATCTGCTAATGCACTTAGGGTGCGCTCACCCCTTCCCACACCCTCTGCCCCAGTAAACAACCGGCCCTTCCGCCGGGCCCTGGGAAGGGAGAGCCTGTCTCCTGCACAAAGCCAGAGGCGAGTCAGGAGCCGGTTCCTGGCCTCTGCCTCCCGGTCTGGGGCTGACAACTGAGTGAGGGAGACCCAGCCAGCCCCATCCCACCCAGGCGAGGGATGGTGGGGGCTGCATTGCAGTTGCTGGGACAACGCCATGAGCCTGGCAATAACACCACCATAAATCAGCCACCAGACAGCTCCGGCGGGAGCTGAGGAATCCTGGCCACACCCGCTGATTTCATCGCTCTGGAGAAGTGCTCCTGCACCACTGCAGCACAGCTGTGCTCTGGCCGAGGCCCTGCATCATGCTTCAGGGTCTCCACAGACTGGTGGATGCTCAGCCCCGCCTGCGGCACCCAGCACTGCCCCAGGTGAGCCAGCTCCAAGGGCCGGTGACAGACCCAACCACTGCTGCAGCCCAGCATCAGCACATGCCTCCAGACATCACAGCACAGACACAAGCTCCAGACCCCTCACAAGACTGCACAATGGAGAACTGCTCCTCAAAATGCTCTCATATCAAAATGACAATTTCTCACCTGCAGGCCAGAGGTTCGGCTCAGCAAGGAGCATCTGCAACTCCCACTGATGACATCTTGGGGCCCATGATGCAGGATGGGTTTGGTGGGTTTTGAATCCAACCCCTGGCATGAACCCACCACCCAGCCCTTTGTTAGCTGGAAAAGGGGTGGGTGAACCTCACCTTTCCAAATCAGGCATTGATCACTCTCCTCTTTCTGGCTGCCACCAAGGATCCCTTGCCATGCAATAGCGTGGTTCCCATCCCCCTGCACGGTGCCCTGCCCCTGCTGCCCCACGTGTACCAACATATGGCACTCCACAGAAAACCCGAATGTATGAGGAGTTATCAAAAAGTACCCAGCCGTGCTGCCTTGCTGCTGCCTGTGGTGCTCAGCCAGGGGAGCTGGCCCCTGCAGCCTCTGCCTAGTGCTCAGAGGGGGCTGGGGGCTTGCAGGGCAGCTGGAGGAGTGGGAGAGACAGTGGCCCTTCAGCACAACAGCTGGACCTTCTGGGATTGCCAGATTCCTCTGGCTTTCTGACAGCAGCTGAAGGGGCTATGGCAGGAGTGTGGCAGGAAGCTGGAGTAAACAAGGTCCAGGCATGGACAGGAAGGATCCAGCCAGACCAGTACTGTTCCCAGGCTCCCCAGGAGGTGTCAGAGACAGCAGTGGTGGCCGTGGGCCAAGCACCATCTCCTCCTGTGACTGCCCATGAGCTGCATCAGGATTTGGGGATGGGAGAACCTTGTCTGGCTGCTTTCAGGGCTCCCACACCAGCAAACCCACCACTGACGTGGACCAGTGGACCCAGAACCAGCTCCCAGCCCACCCACACACCACCAAAACATTGTGCAATGATTGGTTTTATGGCTGACCGTGTTTTTCCTACTTCCCTATCCCCTGCTCCTTCCTTGCACTCCTCCTAAGGCACCCCAGGGAGCAGGGAGCCCCAACATGTCCCACACCTCGCCCCAACACGGGCCAAGGCAGCCGAGCTTTTTCTTGCCCCCACCACACCCCAAAGCTGCCTCTGAAGCACTAGGGAATCCTTGCGTTATAGGACACGCTGACCCCGGCCCCACAGGCTCCCCAAGGGCAGTGGTCGCCTGGGGCACAAACTGGGGCAGTGTCCCACCCCATGCCAGCGGCTGCTCACCTTCACTCCGCCCGTCCGACAGCCCTTCCCGTGCTCCGCCGCTCCGCCACCGCCTGCCTCGGCGCGTCCCCGCCCAACCGGTGTCGGCGCGTCCCGCCCCCGCGTGGCCGGGGCTGACCGGCCCCGGCTCCGGAAGGACCTCACGACCCCCAGCCAGCTCCTTTAACAGTACTTTATTTGATTAAAGACTCAGATTTCTCTGTATACACTGGAATGTGCTCTATTCCCTAGGCCAGGATCATACAGGGTTACAAAAAGTGGGGACCTCGGCTCGGCTTAAATATCACCCTCCAATGAATGTAAGGAAAAAAAAAAAAAAAAAAAGCTCCTTGGATGCTTGAACTAACTTTGACTCCATTTTAAAAATCATACAGACAAGCAGCTCTGGAACAGGACTGGCTTAATGGGATTCATTGCCTAGTTTGCTAGGGGAGAGGGCTTGCCCTCTCAGGACAGGACCAGGGTTGATTTCCTCTCAGGTGCTGCCAGCAGAGGAGAGACCACAAACTTCTTTGGCAGAGGACCCCAGGGGCCCGTGACAGGCTGGCTGTCTCTCACAGAGCACAGTACATGCACTTTTAGGGCCGATGCCTTCCACCTGCACTCGGGTCCTCTGGCTGCAGAGGTGAGGTGTGCCCAGGGGCAGGTGACACTCATTACAGGCCCCAGCCATGCAGGTGAGATGAGTGTGAGGGGAGCACAGGTCTCTGAGATGAAGCAAATAACACTAGTGAGGCAGCAGTAGGAGAAATGGCTCGGATCAGCCCCCACATTACCTGGAAACCAGCATTTCTTTCTCCCACACCTGCCAGTGCTGAACCAACACTGGTTTGAGACAGGCCAAGTAAGTCAACCAGGCTCCACAACTCCTTTCACCCAGGCAGGCAAAGCCCTCAGCCTCCCCAGACACCAAAACGGCCTTGCAAAGGATATACAGCTGGTTCTAACAAAACTAAACTTCCTCCAAAGCCTGGCCTGAGGACAGCTGTGGAAGACAGTGAGGACACGGTCCCCTTTGGACGCTCTCCCCGCTGCAGCAGGAACCAGACCACCTGGAGCTGGGCTGTTGCCGCACAGCAGAGCTGGAGGAACAGCAGTAACTGTGTGGGGCAAAAGGACTGAACCCCCAGGTCCCTCTTCCCCACCCCGTGCCCCTGCCATGACCCCCCACCTCTGAGGCCAAGGTCAGCTTTGTCAGGGTCAGGACCAGCTGGTGGCCTCACACATGAGAACCAGAGGCCAAGGAGAAATTAAGATGGCAGCACCAACAACGGAACAGCACGTGATGCTTCAGGAGAGAACGATGTCTGGTCGGCTCTGGGCTGAGCTCCGAGCATCTCGGGGTGAGCGGGGGAAGCACGTCAAAGTCAGGCTCTTTGTGGAGATCTTGCTTTTTTGCCAGTCGGTAAAAATCTGCCAAAGAAATTTGTGGCCTTTCCCCCCATGAGCACGTCACTTCTCTGCAAAAAATGTCTGTGACCCCAGAACACTGTAGATGGCAGACAGAGCCACGCATCTTCGCAGAGGGGGCTGTGGCGTTCCCAACATTCAGAATAAACGTCGGCCTCGTTTTTTTTAATTTAAAAATTTCTTCCATTGTGCGTCACCATGTCTGGCATTACAGGATTTCATACTTGTCCACCAGGAAGGTGGTTTCAGTGGAAAACCTTACAGGGCTGTTCCCGTCTACCTGGGTCACTTTGGTAACCTGTGGAGACAACAGGCAGCATTAGCTCAGAATTGAACATCACTCCCTTACTGCAACAATGCCACGTGTCCCAACGCACGAGAGCACAACCGACCTGCTGCCCTTAAAACAACAGCTCAGCCCTGAAACAAAGATCTTTGTTCCCAGGAACCCTGAAACAGGGGAGTGATTTTCTGTGGTAACTGTGTCTCCACTGAGGAGCGAAGTAGCAGCCACTGGCTACATTTCAGTGGAGACAGACAGCTGTATGCCAAGCAGTGTTTTGGCTACAAGGCTGATGGGTTTTCCAACAAAGCCCGAGGGGAATTAATGACTACTCAGAGACTCGAACACACAACTGAAACTTCAGGCAAACTCCACGAAGTGTCAGCTGCCAGTGCTGTCTGCTGGTACTCCCGAATCCAGCTGTTTCAGAGGCAGGTTAATGCCAGCCCTTTAGCCATGGCCAGTGGGACAGCATGGTGCCCCTGCAGCACGGCCAGTGTCAGCCAGCCGGGAACTGAGGCAAGGGTGACATCCCACCTGTGGAGCATAAGCAGTGACCATACCTGTATGTTGCAATAGTTCTTTTTGGAGACGAAGGACACCTGCACCGGGAAGAAGTCGTTTGGCTGCCCTGCTATGCTAAACTCCAGGCTACCGCTCTTGTTTTTGGCATCTATCACTGGCAGGCACCACTCAAGGAGGTTTCTCCGGCTGTCGTGGCGATACTCACCATCAATCTCCCCAATCACTGGGGCACCAACACCAGACCTAGAGCAGGCAATGAGAAGTGACAGTAACTTCCCTGCACAGAGCTAAGGAAATGCCTCTTAACACCCACTGGCTTGGCCAGATCCACAAAACAGGGAGGGGAAGGAGGTGATGGGACTCATTAGTGCTGCATGATAAGGAGCATGACTTACGGCAGGGGGATGGTGATGATCACATCATTCAGCTCTAGGCTCTCCTCTTGCAACTCATATTCAATGTTAACATCACAACTGTTCCCACTCTCTGATGGCCAGCAGTTAACTGAGGAAACAGAGACAGTATGTGAACCATGCAGGCCTTTCATGTGGAATAGGCTTTCACAAGATGATGCACTTCAAAATGCCCAGTGAAGTCACCCTCAAGCTGACTTTAAGAAAAGCTCTCTATTTTCCTTGAGGTGTTACACAAAACACACGCTGCCAAGGACAGGCACTGTCCAACAGATACACATAGTATCTCCAAGGTCTCACAAAATGCCAGGCTCCAGGCAGCCCAGCTGCTGCAAGGTGGCTACCAGGAGCTCATGGACAATCACCAGCTTCTTCTGCCCAAGCCCCCAGACTTGCACTCACTTGTCAATGGAATGAAGGACTCTTCTGTGGTCTGCAACCTCCACTTCAACACGCCCACATCGCTGTTAATAGGGAATGACTTCTCTGGGTTCTTCAAACCGATCTGTGACTCTGTAGTGAAGAGCTTCTTGTCCACATTTGGGTGAGTCTGAAAGAAGGACACATGCCCAGACTGTAGGTCTAAGCCCAGGGACAGAACTGTACACAGTGCAGGTTCTACCAGGACAGGCCTACACATTCCAGTGCTTGCTTTGTCAAAACACACATCAGGTTAGGTTTCCTCCTGGCTCAGAAGCCCATCTGAAGCACAACTGCTTATCAACCTGGGATTCCTTCCAGAAAATGTTAATCTGACAAGAAGGATCCCCACCACTTGTCTTTCTTACAAGCACCTGCACCAGATACTCAAGCGATGGAGGCTGGTATCTACAGAACAACTACAAGTCAAACACCATCCTGAATGCTTACAGCAGACATTTCAAGAAAAATCCATCTAATGCTGTTGGGAAAAACAGCCTGACACCTTAACACTACTGTCTCCCCTCAGCAACCTTAATGCACGTATATGTCAGTGGCCAAACTCCATTTAAACATTCTCTTCACAACCTCAAGTGTGAGCAGCTTTTTAGAAGCAGAGGATTTTTGCAAGTCCCTGTTCAAATTGCATAGAAAGACAGGAGTCAGCAAAGGGTTTGGTCTCATCTTCCACCTAAAGCACTGCCTGTGGCAGTGCTGTTAGCAACCCACTCATGGGATGCCCTGGAAGGAAGTGGACTTGCAGGCAGTGATGATGTACAGATGAGTCCCTAACAAGGAGCGAGCCAGCGCGTGTCAAAGCAGCACCACCTCCAGGGATCCGTAAGGTCACATGAGCAGGGAGAAAGGGAAGGACCAATCTGCCAAGAACCTTCTGAGCTGTGACTGCTGACTGCCATCAAGTGCTTCAGCAAGTATCCCAGGTACAGCAGTGACAGGACAAGCAACCTCAGAAACAAACAACTTCCAAGAGAATAAATTAATTCCCCTTTGGCACAGGAAATTTGTTATC
This sequence comes from Vidua macroura, assembly GCF_024509145.1. Classification (NCBI taxonomy): domain Eukaryota; kingdom Metazoa; phylum Chordata; class Aves; order Passeriformes; family Viduidae; genus Vidua; species Vidua macroura. Next base: position 355,409 of record NC_071592.1, read on the forward strand.
CCATTTCCACTCCACAGCTGCAGCTGACATCACACAACAGGCACTGAGCAAAACACCAGGCTGCTGCGAAGGCCACGTGAGGTCACCCGGCATGCCAAGGTGCACTGCTGGGCAGATAAGGCTCCAAGGGTAGGATGGCAACCAAGATTGCATTTCTCCAATGAACTTCAATCCCTTGAGCATACTGGCCCTGCATGTCTGCTAATACCTGCACTGACTACTCCCATTTCCAATGCATTTGCTGAGAAGGCTTAGATGAGAACACAGGAGAGCAACATACTTGAGTATTTCCATTATTTTTCCCCTGGAAAGCAGCAAAACCAAGTTCAACAGCATGGGACTCCAAACAGGCTTTACCTGTAGCTGCACTCCCCTCTTGTCTTCATTTTCTACATGCAGGCGAATCCGTGCAAACTTTTCGTCAGAGATGTGCAGCATGATCATGCCGTGAAGCTCCATGTTCTGCAACCCTCCGTCACGGCCACAAGTCAAGGAGATTTTCTCCTCTATTTTCATGTGCACGCTAGACAGACAGAGGAAAAAGCTCCAGTCCTACACTCTTGGTATCTCCCAGACAACAGAGAGATCACTGCTCAGTAAGGACAGGCTGTGTGTACTGAGCAGGGGCTCCCAAACAACAGCACGGCTGGTACAGTGGGGGCTAATACTGCTCTGACAGTGAACTCAGGGGCAGGAGGATCCATGCATATGGGTCTGCAAGGGGTGGGAGCCCAGTTAAATGGCAGTGATCAGCATCTTGACAAGCTGGTCACTCAAATCCCCTCTGAAGGCTGCAGTGCACAGCTCAGGGCATTAAAAGGTTCTCAATGGCTGCGTATAAAATGAACCGTGAACGCCTCCGTCCTGAGCAGCAACAAGGCTTGGAAACAGCGAAAACGGCGCAGGGAAAAAAGCACAGGAAAATTCCCAACCTCAGCTCAACAATGGATGGACAGCCCATTTTAGTTAAGAGGATGCCTAACCAAACTAGCTATCTGCTTTTTTGCTGACGTGCTTTCCCAGATTTTGCCCAGCTGTTATAATTACAAGGTAAGAAAATACAGGAAAAAGCTGAAGAAGAGCAGGGAAGCTCTCTCCCAAGGCCACACGCAGGGAGAGCTGTGAGGAAACTGCTTCCAAAGCAAGGGCAGCACTCACCTCTCGACGTTAATGGGAGGAGTGAGAACTTTGGCCGCTTCTGCAGAGCGCTTGCCTACAGAAGTCATGATATTTTCTCCTTCTGATTTCAGCTTGTCCACGAAGTTGTCCACCTCCTTCCCTTTAGCACCAAGTTTCAAGGCTTTACTGGGACCTGAAGGCCTAAATAAAATGTGTAATAATCTCCAAGTCAGCTGACAGCAATGGGTTCCCCCTTCCCATTATCTTCAAATGCTGTAACTTGACCATCCCAACAACACAGCATTCAACTCAGTAGCCTTTTTGGGGGAGAACATGCATGGAACTGATCATCTTATGTGTAGGGTGCCAAGTTATAATTTAGATTCAGATATAGTTCCTGTATTACCGGGAGCTGGGACCTCTTTTTCTCACACAAAATGAAAGCCCACTGTTCATCAAAGAATCCAAAGAGACTACGGGGTACTACTGTGGTACGTGGCACAAATGGTCCTCAACACTTACACAGATGAGGAACTCACGTTAGACCCTCCAGGCACACGGTTTGAGCCAACACTGACTCCAACATCTGCCACCTGCTGTCCCCCCTACCTGGCTGGAGCTGGTGCCACTTTGGGCTTCTCGGTCTCGATGATGGTCTCTGTGATCATTGCTGTCATGCCCCCGGACACGGCCGAGCTGCCGAAGCCCCCGAACCCTGGTGCCTTCTTGCCGTGTCTCTCTGCATCCCTCCTGGCCTGCTGCAGCTCCTTCGCTTTACGGCGCATCTCAGCTTTCGCTTCACGTTCCTGTGTCTGAAGGAAAAGAGAAGAGGTGATGGAGCTTTGCAACCTCAGCCTTGCCCTGCACAGGAACTAAGTGCAGTTGCCCAAAAACCCCTGGTCAAGAAAAAAGAAACAAGACATGAGCATTTAGCGCTCAGAAAAGCTAAATAATTGCATGGCCCCGCCAAAGTGGAAGAACAGCTCTGTATAGCAAAAGTGGCGTTTCTCAGACAGGGCACCTTGTGTCAGGATTGCAGGTGTCCCTGCTCACCTCTCTGACTGCCCGAAACACCTTTTCCTCATGCGAGTCCATCTCAGTGAAGGTCCGAATCTGTGCCAGATTTACATTCTCACGGTAGCCCAGGGCAACAATTTCATCAAAGGCAAAGATTAGGTCGAAGCAGTGTTCTGAGATCTCATTCTCTTCCAGAGCTCGACAATATTCAGGGATCTAGGAGGGGAGAACATTGTAAAGGAGTACCCACAAACAGTAGTACTGTGTAAACACTTTCTTTCTACCATCCCAGGGGGTCATAACTGTGCCAGACTCAAGCCCAGCACAAATTTACACTACTCTTCATACAATTATATTATCAATAAACAAGTCGAAGTTGTGCCACTGTTAGTTTTTCTACATCAAAATCCATATATAACCTCTCAACTTCCTCATAACAGTAACTCAAAGGCACCCAACTGCATGCTGGGGCCAGTGAATTTCCTGAAAATCCTTTGGCTGTGTGAAGACACAAACTTGCTGCTTCAGGATCCCTGCATAGCAGTGCCGCACTTGTAACAACCACACACTGTACAAAGAACATTTAATGCTAAATTACAGTCAGCCTTTTGGTCTCATCGGGTGAGTACAACTGACGATTTTTTTTTTATATGGAGTTCAAAACTACCACCAAAAGTTCAGAGCTTTCTTTCCAGTCAGGAAGGGAAGCTCTGGAACACAGACCTACCAAGCGGAGGCACACAGTGCTCTTGCACCACCTCAGAAACAGATCCCTCACAACAGAATCGCTCTGGGCTACGTCATGGAGTGACGAGTCCTTACCACTCTAGAGAAGAGTCGGAGTGTTTCCAGGTCTTCCAGGATGTTGCTGTTTTTGGTGGTAATCAGCACCATGTAGAGCTTCTCCATGGGCTGGTACACATATCGCACGCTTTCTGTCTCCACAAATGTGTGCTGCTTCCCTGTGTTCATCAGCTTTGGGAATGCCGCCAGCAGCCCCTCGATGCGGGTGCGAGTCATCTCCACGAACTGCCGGGACACGATGGCCTTCCCTGCCTTCGTGCACACAGCGGCTGCCAACAGCACCTGGAGGAGACAGCGCGTGAGCAGCGCCTCCCGCCCCGTGCCCACGGAAAGCATCTCCTCACCTGCACACCCCTCCTCAAACAAGACCCTAAGTCTTTCTCTGTGACCAGGAAATGAACTACGGCAAGAGCAGAGATATCTCTGCTTTTGCGTCCTCTCTCAACATAATCCTGAGAGCTCTCCCTGCTTCTGTCAGGCAAGATCATTCCCGATTTCACACAGACAGAGGTGTACAACCCGTGGGAGCGTTACGGGACGCTCCGGGCTATCCATGACTTTTCCATCAGGCTGCCCCAGCCTACAGCTACACACAGGAGCGCTGTGAAATGTAACATCTCTCTGCAGCGCCATACGCACAGCACCGCCAGGTTAACGAAGCCCTGCCGTGACTCCCGGGCAGCTCGCCGGCGTTATCTCACCCACAGGACAGCAAGGCACTCACCAGCCGCACTTTCTCCATCTCCCAGTCTGCCCAGACTTCCTCCCTATATTTCTCTCTCACAAATGTTAATTCCCTTTGCCAGGATAATTCTGTTCCGCGCTTCGAATCTTTTAAATCCGCAACTGCTGTTACTGACAGAAAGTATCCGAACCCCTCAAACGTGGCAGCACTGATCCCTGCCGCACCTCGGGCACAGTTTAGCTCTGACGGAGCTGTGTGCGGGTCTGTGCTAACCCAAACACCGTCGCGATGGACAAAAGGAGCCGGACCGGCCCCGAGACACGGGATCCCACGGGGGAGCAGGCGGGCGCCACCAGCCTGGTTACACCCCGAACGCAATTAGAGCAGGCGTGAGGACGTGCTGAGGAGGCACCGTGGCTCCGAGTCACCAGAGAAAAAGTGCCGCGTCCCCGCCGCCCCCAAGGGCCCCGGCCCGACCCGGGGCGGCAGCGCCGCGCTCCGTCCCACCAGGCCGCGGGCTCCAGCGCCGGTCTGCACACAGGCCAGGCGGCCGGGGCGAGCCCGGGGGCTGCCCCGGGGGTTGTCCCGAGCCCTGCGCTGCCCGCGGCGGACAGGTCCCACCCTTACCATAGCAGCGGCAGCGGCGGCAGGATCGGCGCTCGGGCCCTCCGCTCACTCCGGTTCCCGGGCGGCCCCGCAAGATGGCGGCGCCGCGCCACGTCCGCACCCGGAAGTGCCGTCACGGCGGGGCGGGGCGGGGCGGCGGCACCTCCCAGCCGCCAGAGGGCGCGCGCGGCCGGGCCGGGCCGCTCTGGCCGCCGGGCCGGGCGCGGCGGGGCGGGGTCGCCATGGCGACGGCGGCGGCGGCGGCGCGGCGGGAAGCGCGGCGGGCGGAGGTGGGACACGGGGGCGCGGCGGGACACAGCGGGACACGGGGGCGCGGCGGGACACAGCGGGACACGGGGGCGCGGGCGGACGCGGGGCACGGGACACAGCGTGGCAGGACACGGCGGGCGGTGGATGTGGGCGCCGGGCCGCCCCGCCGCCCCTGACTCTGCCTCTCGGTGCAGCCCCGCCCTGTGGAGAGCCAGCCGTACGACGAGAGCCTGGAGCTGCCCGAGGCCGAGCCCGGAGCCCGCTCGCCGCGGGCGGGGGCCGCGGGCCGGCTGCGGGACTGCCGTCGGCCCGGGGTGTCTGTCGGAGCGGCCGAGCGCAGGAGCGGCGGAGGGAAGGTACGAGCGCAGCGGGCGGGGTACGGCCCGGTGCGAGTCGGTGATAGCCCGTGAGACACGGCTGTCGTGCAGGAGGAGGCAGCGGCACACCTCCCCGGCCCAGCCACCTTCAGCGAGGATGATGACGAGGACGATGAGGACTCGGAGGAAGATTCCTCGGAGAGCGACTCGGAGGAGGACTCGGAGGAGCGCGGGGCCGCGCTGGAGGGGTGAGCGCTGCTCCTGGCCAGAGGGGCGGGGGCTGCTCGGTGCTTTTCGGGCCCTGACAGCTCCACCGCTTTCCCCAGGTCCCACGAGGGTGAGCAGACACTGGGCATTGGGACAGGCAGCTCCTGCCTCCTCGTCCCCGATGCTTCAGGGTGGTGGTTGCTCCAGCTGGTGAACCAGTCCCGGGCTTGTTTCCCAGGAGAGGCACAGCTGGAATGATCCAAGGTGTAAGCCAGGCCGGGCTGGCAGGAGAAGTCCAGAAAAGGGAAGGATCATCTCAAATACGTCACACAGATCCTCATAATTCTCCTTTTCCATCGTTTTCAGCTTCAAAGCTATTGCTGACCCCCTAATTCCTGTCTTACTGCTGCCCTTGTGCGGAGCATTTAGCCCCCTTTTGACAGCCCTGTGTGGGACTGTATGATCACAGATGTCCATCACTCAGATGCTTTTCTTGGCCCCAAAATGGGGCCCAATAATGCTTTCCCTGTGCAAGAAGTGTTTTCCAGAGAGGACTTACTGCCTGGTGCTTCAGCTTCCCACATTTGTCTGCCCCAGCTGTGTCCTGGTTTCTGTTGTACAGAACTTGCCACATGCTCATCTTCTCCCTCTACTCTCTCCCTTCTTTTAGTGACTTCAATCCAGCGGATTTTGACTACCTGCAAGTGTCTTCTGAAATCAAAGATCTCTTTGAATACATCAAGAGGTGAGTGGAAGCCTGTTCTTGGCTCTCCTTTGTGTCAATCATTGCAGCACAGTTTCTAGTCAACTATGCTGTGATGGTGTTTTCTTCCAGGTACACTCCCAAAACAATAGAGATTGAGCACAAGCTGCAGCCTTTTATTCCAGACTTTATTCCTGCTGTTGGAGACATCGATGCATTCTTAAAGGTGCAGTTTCTTCAGGTTCCTCTCTCCGTCCTGCCCCACGAACCAAAACAGAACACAGGCTCAGAGCAAGTAGGCAGCCAGGCCATGCAGCCTGGGGTCTGGTCTGTCCCTGCTCTGTCAGACATGATGGGCAGAGACCTGATAAACTACACTGGTGGTTTGGTCACCTGTCAAACAGCACTTGGGTAACTTGGGGGAAAGCCTGGGTCTCCAACACTGTGTGCTTTCCAGGCAGCACTGTACCTAGAATGCACATCTGAGAGAGCCCACAGGAAGGCTCTGTACAAACCTGCCCTGGACTCCACAGAGAACAGGGCTCTGTTTTCCTGCAGGTTCCTCGTCCTGATGGCAAACCTGACAACCTTGGCCTGCTGGTCCTGGATGAGCCCTCAACCAAGCAGTCAGATCCCACCGTGCTCTCCCTTTGGCTGACAGAGAACTCCAAGCAGCACAACATCACAGTGAGTCACGGAGAGGGAGGTCACACTTGCTGCACATTTCATGGCTTTTTACTCTTTCAACTGAGAAGTTGACTTTAAGAGCAGCAAAACCAGACCTTTTGCTTTAATCCATAGTTTTAAACTGCAGTGGATCTGAGCCTTGATCAAGTCAAGTCTTGATATGAACTCTGGGTCTGTTCACTTCAGGTGATGCTTTATTTCCTTTTGGTTGTTCATACCCAGTTTTAGTTGGCTTTTTGCCTGCAGAAATCCGTTAGTAAAGTGCAGCTGGGAAAGAGAGTAGGCCTGGTTCACCAGAAGTGAATGCAGCTTTCCCAAAAAGCCCCAAAACACCATGAAACACTTCCAGGTTTATATTTGTGTTTTTAGCAGCAAATAAAAGTGAAGAGTTTGGAGAATGCAGAAAAGAACCCTAAAGCCATTGAGAGCTGGATTGAAAGTATTAGTGAACTGCATCGCTGCAAACCTCCTGCCACAGTCCATTACTCCAGGTGAGCCCTGATGCTGGCAGTGGAAGGTTGTGTTTGACCCTGAAGTTGATGTTGTTCTCTTCCCTGGCAGGCCAATGCCTGACATCGAGACCCTGATGCAGGAATGGTCACCAGAATTCGAGGAGCTCCTGGGAAAGGTAGATTGTTTGGGTGACCAGTGGTTAGCTCAGCGCTTGGTCTTAGAAGCCATCTCCCATGAAAGCTGGGTGCCTGCTCCATCCCACAGCCCAGTCCTCTTGGGCTTGTTCCTCCTCACGACTCTGCCCTTGGCAGAAGTTGGGGAGCAGCCCAGCACTGGAATTCCCAGCTGCTGCCGCAGTGGCCTCTGTATGCTCCCAGGCTCCTGCAGTCTGGGAGCAGATCTGACAGCCCTGTCTGTTGCAGGTGGGTCTTCCGAGCGCAGAGATGAGCTGTGACCTTGCCGAGTACATCGACATGATCTGCGGTGAGCGGGGGAGGCTGTGCTGCTCACACCGTGTGATGCTGGCCTGGCACTCCCACTGAAAGCCAGAGAGCTTTAGCTGCAGGCTCAGCCCCAAGCAGTCAGGATTATGCCCTGCTGCTTCAGTGGGAGGTGGGCTCTTGTACTACAGGGGTCTGCAGTCTTTGGTGCGTGGAGCCCCAGGTGATGGTGGGCAGTGGGGAATTCAGCCCCTCCTGACAATGCTCTGTGTGAGGCAGTGCAGACCAGGTGCCCTCACAGGCTTCTGATCTCACCCGCAGCCATTCTGGACATCCCCGTGTACAAGAGCCGGATCCACCCTCTGCACGTCCTCTTCTCCCTCTTCTTGGAGTTCAAGAACTCGCAGGTATGCAGCTCCACCCAGGTGCTGCTCACCCAGCTAGCAGCACTGTGCAGCTGGTCCCTTCACATTTGGCTTTGTGATGGCAATGGGAGTGTGCAAAGGAGTGGTGGGCCCCAGAGAACATGTTCTCAGCTGATCCTCTCCCTGGTGCCTCTGCCTGACACAGGGAGCTAGGCTGTGCTCTGGGCTGAGGTGCCATGTTGTTCAACAGGCCAGCACAAGGCAGAATGCATCCCCTTGGGCTGGCTGCTGGGCACACAGCTCACGCAGAGCCGATACGGCCGGCGCCTTCAGGTGCATGTGTGTGCTCTGAGCAGTGGGAGTCAAATCTTTGCATGAGCATGTTCTTTTCCCTGCAGCACTTCAAGCCCCTGGCTGATGGGCAGAAGGGCAGGAGCCCACCATCCAACCCACCCTCACAAGCAGCGGAGGCAGAGGTGTTGAGCTTTAATTGATGCTTCACATTAAAGCCTCATCTCCTGGACCACTGTCTGCCACTGGACACTGAGGTGTACCCAGAGCAGGTTGGGAGATATCATACAGCAAATCAGAAGCCTTTCTGGTCTTAGAGACATTGCTGGGCTGTTCCGTGTGAGGGAGTAGGGCCTGACTCACCATATTTGTTGCAGAAGCTGCCTAATGGCTCCATTTTTGACTTGTTCCCAAGGAGTTCAGCATTAAACCAGCCTTTCCCAGTGTCAGGCTCTCTGTGCCACAGGTGCTGCAGAGCAGAGGCTCCCTGAGCACACACTAAAAAGGCTGGAGCAAGCAGGAATAAATTCCACATTCAGACACAACACTCAGATCTGCTCAGGGTGTTGCAAGCTCTAATCTGGAGATCTTGAATCTCCTCTGCTCCTTATTATTGAACCCCCTTTCCTGTTGAGAACAGTCCCTTGGCTCCTGTCAAGCAGAAATAACCTGTGCAGCACCACAGAGATGCTTGAATTCAGTTTATTGCTGTTGGGACGTCTCTCCTCAGCCCCTGCTCCGCTGACCTCCCACCTGTCTGCCACAGCAGCAGGGACAGGGGCAAAGAGGATCATGCAGCGAGTCATAAACCTGCTAAAGCAAAGCTGGTGCTTGGCTTTACCCCAAGAGGAATCACAGTGCTAGAGCCTGGCTATAAACAGTTTTGATGCATTTTGATTATAAGAGAATATTGGTAAAGTTCAGGGACTACATAAAACCATGCCTTGGCTGACAGTGCAGCTCCCAAGCCCTGCACAGCACAGCACAGAACTGGGGCTGGTCAGCTGCTGCTTCCCATCACGGCCTTCCTGGCACCCTCAGCTGCTCGGCTCCGGGGGCTGGTACCTACCTGGTGCCGGGCAGCCCTGGCTCACTGGCACCACACTGCAGCTCACAGCCAGATCTCATCACTGCTCATGCTGGGCACTTTGTAGATGCGCCCAGACTTTGGGAGCTGGACAAAACCTGCAGGACAAAGAACTCATTGCCTGTTGGGGCAGCCACAGAGCTCCATGTCCCACAACACATCTTTTAGGGATGCTTGCTCCCCTTACCAAGCTTGCTGAGGACCAGGGAGTTTTCCAGTCCCAGCAGGGCACTTTCTTCTCCCCTAGCACTGGCTCCTGCATCTTTGGGGGAAGCTGCAGGGAAGCAAGGGAATGAGAGCCAGGACATCTATCCCTCACCCAGGCAGGACCTGGGGCCCCACATGTCTCAGTGCACTGACACATCAGGGTTTTACCTCCTTCTTGTGCAAGGTCACTGAGGCGCAGGTTGGGTGGCAGGGACTGGGTCTGGTGGGGCAGTCGTGTGCCCTGGGGCTGCGGGGGCTCAGAGCTGCTGCAATGGGAGCATTGGCTGGGTGGGCTGTTCCCTCCTGCTTGCCCTGGACCTTGCACAAGCTGGGGCAAGCGGCATGCCAGGCAGGCAGCACAGGAGCCCAGGCTGAGCAGGGCAGCTAGGGCCAGGGCTGCTCCAATGGCAACACCCAGGACAGGCAGCTCCACACGGGCATCCAGCAGACCTGCGCCGGCAGTGCAGACCCCTCAGCACCCATCCACGGGGCCATTGCACCATACCCACCCCTCAACAGTTACCTGTGGGCAGGAGGGAGGCAGTGGTGATGCCCACACTGTTGGCTGCACTGATGGAGAGGTTTCCAGCTGTGCAGCTGAGATGGATGTGGAGTGAGTGGTTGGCACCCAGGAGGAGAAGCTTGGAGGTGTTGGCCATCACGTGCCCATCCTGGTCCACCCAGGTGGTGCTGGCAGGTGGGTTGGTTTGCACCAGCACAAAGAGCACCAGGAGAAGGCCAGCGCTCTCAACCTGCTGGTAGTGGGCATCTTCCCACAGGATCTCTGGCTTATCTGGGTAAAAAACAGGCAATGAGATGGGGAGGACGGATGGGGACAACACAGCTGGGAGCAGGATTTGTCTCGCCCGGGTCCGGGAGCGCTCGTCTACGTCATTTGCACAGGACTGATAAGATGCTGCCCAGCTATGGCTGTGATGGATGTAGGTTATGGTCCTGCCTGAGCTGGATGGGAGCCCCACACGCCCTCCCCACATCCCAGTCTGGAGCAGGCCGGCGCCGCAGACCTTACACTGCACATTGAGAAGGATGGAGGTGTTGTAGGTCTCACTGGAGGTCGGGATGGTCAGGGAGCAGTTGAGCTGGTGGTCGGAGTGCTGGCCGGTGAGGGTGAGGATGCTGGCAGTGTCTGCAGTCGAGAGGTTGAGTTCCTGTTTCTGACCGTTGAGGTACCAGGCCAGTGTGGCACCGGGGACGGGCCGGGGAACCCAGCAGGTGAAGATGCGACTCTCCCCCTCCTGCAGGGTGCACACTGTTCGCGGCTGCCTGTCAGTGGTGGGCTCCAGTTCCTCCAGTGCTGCCAGAGAGCCCACTGCACATCAGAGCTGTGGCAGGGGTCCTGCTCTGGGAGTCATGCACCGGCCCCCACTACAGCCTCACCTGCCAAGCAGAGCGCCAGGAGGCTGAGCAGCAGTAGCAGCAGAAGGGCAAGGGCAGCCCCCGGCCAGCCGCTGGGACATCCCATGTTATATCAGCCGTGCTCAGCGCTAGGAGAGAGGCAGCTAGAGCAGGGACGTTAGGGCATCCACCACGCTGGGCCCGTGTGTTCCAGCACACAGCAGGGTCGGAGGATGTGGCCCAGCTGCACCTTACCTGCAGCATTGCTGCTGCTGTGTCCAGCCCAGTCTGCAGTGCGGCTCTGCGCCTGGGCCCCGGCGCGCAGGCCGGTGCATGCGGCGCAGGGGCGGGCCCCAGCACGGCTGCGGTCATCCATCCCTCCTGCCGGGCCCCCGTCGCCGCCTTCCCCGAGCGGGATTGCTGCGCGCAGCCGCGGGGTCCGTCCTGCCGCTTGCGAGAGCGGCCGGAGACTGCCCAGCCGGGACAGGGGATGCGCGTCCCCGTGCCTCCGAGCTCTCCTCTTCAAGGAAGAGGGCCCTGACTTGCACCCACCGGGCCACCCGTCTCACCGGGGCTGCGCACGCTTGGGAATCACACCACAGTGCCTGCAATGTCATAAGCAGAGCCCAGGTGCTGGGAACAGAGGGAGGTTTATTCGGGGTGGAGCAGAGCGAGACAAACACAGCAAGGTGCTTTGGTATTTTCCAGTCCCTGGCTGATAGCCAGGAGGAGGAACAGGAGCTCTGGCACCTGAGGTGGATCTTTTCTGGCCACCAGGACATGTCTGCCTGGGCCAGCTCAGGGGCACGGTTCTACCCAGCCCACTCGCTGCCTGGCCCATCTCCTGCCCGTCTCAGTCGCTTTCAGCTCCATGGGGGTTGCGCAGCCGACCGAGCATCTCGCAGAGCATCTGGTTGCAGAGCGCGGAGTAGGGGTTGAGAAGCACGAGCTGCTGTCGGGCGAAGGCGCTGCCCAAGCGCGCTGCGCGCTCCAGGTCCCGCCGGGCATCCTCGTCCCGCGCCTGCAGCCGGCGGATGAGGCCGCGCTGCACGAAGCTCTGGCAGGCGGCACGCCCGCGGCCGCGGCTCAGGCGTATGGCAGCGTCCAGGTCCTGCAGGGCACCTGGCAACGAGGGGAGGCGTTGGTAGGGGCCGGGGGTGCCCGGAGACCACCCACACCTGCGCTGCTCACCTGCCACGTCTCCGCGCAAGCGTAGGGCTTGGGCTCGGTTATTGTAGCCCGAGGCGCGCTCAGGCAGCAGGCGAATGGCCTCACTGAACCGCTCCAGGGCCGTGCTTATGTCTCCCGACTCAGCCGCAGAAACGCCCTGCAGCTCCAGCTCCCGGACTTGATCCAGCAGCTCCAACGGAAAAGCTTCCACTATTGCAGAGTAAACGGGAGACCGTGGCTGGGAAGTGGAGGCACCAGGACGACCCACGGGGCTCAGGCCCACTGCCACCCTACCCTCCCTTTCCAGAAGGGAACAGACACCGGGCAGGGTGCTGATGTCCACGATGCTGGTGCAGGCGCTGCTCCCAGCCTGCAGAGCCTCCTTCCCTGCCCGCCCTATGGGGACCCTGCTGGTAATTCCAGCGAGAACCTGGCTCAGCAGCACTCACCTTCGTCCAGGACATCCTCCTCCTCCTCATCCAAGCCTGGGATATCCCCAAAAGGGGTGCTGGGGTTAAAGATGGTCTGCAGGACGGCCCTGTCGTTCGCCGTGGCCATGCTGCTGCGTCACTGAGGCCGTGACAAGGCTGCAGGCACAAGCAGGCTGCCACAGCCCAGTTAATGTTCACCCTGCCTCGTCCTATGGCAGCCTGGGCTGGGGCCCCACCGCCCGGCCAGTGCCCCCCAGCAGTGACCCAAGGTGACCAGCACGCACTGGAGCCCAGGGCTCCTCACTGAACACCCTGTGCAGCCCGTGGTGCTGGCCAGGGGCTCCCATGCCTTGTGAATGTCCTGGAGAAGTAGCAGCTTCTCAGATCTCAAGAAGAAATGGAGAGAGCCCTCTGCAGCAATAAACTTGACATGTTTATTAATTAAACTATCACTTAAATAAAAAAAAGTGCATAGAAAATAAACATGTTTAAAAACTCCTTTTTTTTTTTTACAACTATGTACACTTTTTATTTTTACATTCAGTCTTTTGCAGAGCTTTCAGCATTTTTTTTAAACTATTAAAGTATTTCCTTCTTCCCTGTGGCAGGGAGTTAACACTGATGTACTTTAGACACATTTCCTCTTTTTTTAAAAAAAAACCAAAAACCAAAGCCAAAAAAAAAAAAACCAAAACAAAACAAAACAAAAAAAAAAAACCAAACAACCAGTAGATTGGAAGAACACAAGAAAAAAAAAGTTTTGTTATACATGATAAGTTGTCAAGAAATGTATTTCTAGAACATAACCTTGCCTTTGCAGAGCTTTTTTTTTTTCTTTTTTTTTTTTTTTGAAACAATTATTCACCTACCTGTAGTTACTAAAGAGACTGTAAGTTCAATAAAAGAAACACCACAAGTATAGTTCTCGGCCGATAGACGAAGCTACTGTACCTTGTTAAAAAGATACCAGGAAAGCACAGAGCACATTTTTCCCTATATGCAGGTGGTACCCCAACATTCATAACCAAAACAAGAGGAAGGAAAGGAAGAAACCAAGTTGTACAAGTACTGACTGTAACAAGAAGGGCCAGGAAAGGCCAAACCACTCGCTCCCAGCTTCTGGCCCTGGCTGCCAGTGGGGAATGAGCAGCAAGGCTTTCCTGGAGCTGTGAGCAACTGTAACACAATCCTTATCTATAGTGTTAAAGAGAATTAAAAGCCATGAACCGATACTGAACTAGGCTTCATTACACGGTGCATTACTATATTAGTTCCTATATATATTGTATTTATAGTTATAAAAAAATTTGCAAGTGTTGAGAGTGGACCAGTGTATGGGTGAATGGCATGATTCTGCACAGACCGTCCTGCTGAAGAACTTGGTATTGCTTTGAAATGAAAGAAAACCAGAAAAAAAAGATACCCAGCCCTTTGCAATGACCCGCTTCTCCTTTAAAAAAAACATGTCGGTTTGTACAAAAAAAACCCAAAAACGCCCTAAGGTTCCTTTTTTAGTATTTTCAGATACCATGATCTGCGTCAGTCCTTATAAAATATACATTCATACATGGGGAGCTGGGTGCTCCTGGCCAGCCCGGGCTGAGGGCGGGCAAGCTCAGCTGCCCTGGTTGCCCCAGCCCTGCTGCCACTTGCCCCTTGAGCCCGGGCTGGCCACGGCGGGCGCAGCTCCCTGGGGGTACAGACAGTTTCACTGGCCACAACGGGAATAGCAGCAAAGCGGGCAGCCCGCTGGCTCGGCTGGTCCCGGCGGGAGGAGATTGCCTGGCACTTGGATCTGGGGGGACTCCTGAGGCACAGCGCTCCCCTCGACCCTCCTTCCCACTTCTCCCCATGGGGGGCGGCTCTGGGCAGAGCTTCCCAGTGGAACCTCCTCCTGCAGCCAGGAAATCGGGTAGCGCGGGGTGAGAAAGCGTAGCTGAGCTCTGGGATAAATTCAGGGGCTTTGCCATGGCGAGGGGTATGCCCCCGCCCCGCGGCAGAAACGGAAGGAAAAGGGCCAAGAGCAGCTGTGCTCCGGGCCGCGGGGCCCAGATCCCCTGGGTGGGCACTCTCTGGGCTCCTCAAAGTATGTGCGTTCCCAAACTGTCAGTGCATCAAATCATCTCAGTAACAAATGCAGCCTCAATGTGACTTTGCTTTCAACAGTTACCAACAAATTATCCTCACACAGTGCAATAACAAAAGGAAATCGGCAGGTTCTGAACCTCCGAGCGCTGCTTTTCCTTCTCAGGGCAGAGGAAGAAGTCTCAAGACCAGAGAGGTGAGGATGGGGGATGCCCCTCGGAGAGACCTGGGGAGTCAGCAGGCACTCCTGGTCCCTTCCCCAACTGCCAGTGCCAGTTCAGAGCAGCCCTCGGACACATCAGCTCCGGGAAGAGTGGCTCCTGTAACAATTGCAACCTAACCACCAGGAAAGCTTGGAAAAGCGAGGGCGCTTTCTGCTTTCCCTTCTGCGCCGAAAAACCCACCTGCCTTTGAAGGACAGACTGTGCCAGGAGGTGCGTGTCTCAGACTGGCCTCCCAGCAAAGAGGTATCGAGGGTCAGGTATCACCCTGTCTTGCTTTTCCTTTTTAAACCCTTGCAGGATACCAGCACGGGCAAGGCAGAATCAAACTATCTGCCTGAGTCACACACTGTCCTCCCACAGAGCAAAACTCATACCATGCTGGGCAGCTCTCCCTCCTGCCCCTGTCCTTATGGGCAAATACAGTTTAAGGTCCAGTCAACCCTCCCGGAGACAGTTACTGAAGTCAAAAAGGCAGAACAAGAGTAGAAAACAAAACTAAAGCAACCCCCCCACTGGAGAAAGGCTCAGACTGTGTCCAGCCAGGTATTTCCTAGAACCGTCCTATGAAAATAAAAAAATCATTAAAAAGAGATTCTCTTAAATTAGGATAATACCACTGTAAAAAGCCTCGTCATAAGTGCTTTCCCCTATGAAGTGCTTCTCATAGAAAAATATACAAAATATATTTACATTTATAAAACCTTAAATACTAAACTGTAAACAGAACAGAGCAGAATCCAATTTTGTCACTGTCAGGCTTGGGTCTCTCATTTGTCTCTCTCTGGTTTTGCTCTGAGGCACAGGGCAGACCCCATAGGGAGGAGGACTCACACTGCTCCAACCAGGACAGTGGTTTTCCCTCAACTTGCTCAGACCTGGCCTGGTTCCTCATCCACTGTGCCAATGCCTCACGCGTTTCCTATGCATTTCGGGATGCTGCGTGGACGAGGCCAGCTGGCGCTTGGCCTTGCCTCTGCAGAGAACTTTGGCTCTGTTTTGGGGTCCTTCTGTGTCTTCTGGGGAACACAGCATGACTACACCCAGACGACTGACCATGACAGGCACCTGGCTGCAGGACCACTCTCCTGCCTGTCCCCCACAGGCCTGGGACACTGCGGCACGGCAGAGCAGAGTGGGTGCCTCCACACCAGTCCTTCCCAGTCCTCCTGCTCTACAACGGTGCGCGGCTAAGGCCGGGGCTGGCTCGCACTCCCCTTCTCTCTCTAGAGACCTCTGTCCAGCTCCTTGAGACACCGCCAGGAGCTGCTGGAGACAGGACCCAGAGGACTACTTCCCTCCCACATGGCCACGGAAGGAGTGTTGGTGAACGGGAGCCTTTGCTGGCCAAGATTTACAGTGCCCCAACTGTTGGCACAAGCCCTCTTTGCCAAAGAATGCCAGGAGTTCCCCCTGCTTTCAGGCAGGGATTTCAGAGCAATATGTCAGCCAAACTCTTCTTGTGTCTAGTTATGGGCCGCTCCTTTCTGCTCTCCTCATGAGCAGCCAAGCCAGCCCCTCGCACACCTACTCCCACTCACACATAGTGTTTCACAGACACGCAGTTCCAGGGGGCCGCTGGCGAGGCACAGACCTTCTCCCCAGGAGGCAAGCTCAAATATTGCGTTGCCCAACCACTGACTCAGCCCTAGGAAGGAGAGCTCTGGCCAGGAGACAGAGAGGGACATGACCCACCACTGCTGCCCTGTGCCTGGGCCTGGGGTGACCTCCCCTCTCCTCTCCCACTCATTAGCCCCACGCTGAAAAACAAATATGGGGGCGGGGGGAAATGAGAATAGCAAAACCATAACCATGCTGAGGATCTTCTCCAGCTGCCCATGTCTTCTCACAAGGGTGAGTGTGCACATGCGAGACATGAAGATGTGGACTCGGACAAACACAGCCGCCAGTCCCAGGTCCCTGAGCCCAGTCCATCTTCACTCCTGCTTCTGGCCTCTCTGTCCCGTCCTAGTGGCCGGGGAGGGGCTCACTTGAAGCTTTGGTTCATCCCAGGCCCTGCAGGGCTCACTTGCAGCTGATGGAAGTTCTAGTTTAAAAACTTCCTGCACTTCTTGGCACCGCAGTTACAGGGCAGTTTGTTGCTGGCGTCTTCAATGGGGAACTTATAGTCATAGGTGAGCTCTTCCCCTCGGTAGATTTTGCGCATGGCAAAGATGACAATGTGTTTCTGGCCATCGATGTTGATGACCCGGGAGTAGCAGTTGGGCTCGCAGGAGTGGTTGATGAAGCGGGCCGCGTTCCCGTGCATGGTGGCATCCACCACCTCGGAGTCGTCAATGCGGAACATGTAGCACCCGATGCCCTGTGCAGGGAGGACAGGGGAGGATTAGTGCAGGCAGGGCAGCACAGCCACCCCAGCAGACAGCCCAGCTCTGAGGGAGTGTCTGCAGCCTCTCTCCACTGGGCCTCACACACTCCTGCCTGAATCATTTCATCCCCATGTTACTGAGACTAATCTGAAACCCTGCCCAGACCACAGAAGGGAAGAGAAGTGCCTCTAAAGCTCCAGCTAGAATGAAAATAACCCAAGAAGTCAGTAAACACAATTTCAGATGTCCCCAACAGAATTTTCATACAGGCCTGTCCTACCTTCAGAAAGCTAGCCACTTTCTAGCTCTCCCAGACTCTTTAAGAACATCTACAAAAACCCAAAACTCACCTTACTGTCGTAGTATTTCTCTCGTTTGTCAGTGAGGATGGAGCGAATGACATTGCCTGAATATTCGATCACCATCTCACCTGCATCGATGTTCCTTTTGCAGAACAGACCCCGGCCATGGATAGGAGACCTAAAATGCAGTAAGAAAAGTGAGTTATTTCAAATGAGACAAGCAAAGCTCAAGAACATCAGATTGCAAAGGCTGCAGAAAACAGGCTGTGACAAGGACGACTGTGGTACTGTTAACCCTTCTCTAAGGGAACACTAACAAGAACACCACCAGGTCACTCTGCCTACATCTGAGCTACTGCCAAGGTAAAGCCAGCAAGGAGCAAGTGCTCTGTGCTGAGGACTACTTTTCAATTATGTAACTTGGGCAGAGAGAAGGAAGAGACAAAAAAATCTCAAGCCTGCTTTTCCCCTCAATTTTGCAGTCTGGTTTCACAGAAGGTTTCCAGATTCCACCTTCCCCTATCCTATAGGCAATGGTACCAGAGCAAAACCGTACCTGTAGACACCAACTGCCTCCTTGGAGGTCTTCTTCAAGTGCCGGAAGCGCATGGGCATTGGCAGATCCATACTGGTTGCCCTCCTAGAACAAAGAGGCACTGCTAAGATGACCTGTATTTAAGACTCTGTGCCATTGTATTATCTGGGGCACTTTCCAAGGTGGAGTAATTTATACATTGTGACATTGCAGCCTACAGATAACACAATCAAAATAAATGCAGTGTTTTCATATATATATATATATAAAAGGTAATTTCCTCCCTTTCCTCCTCAAATTTTCATCAGAGTATTTTCATCAGCAAGGAAAAGAAGCATTTGAAGGCAGACCAGTCTGGTGGTCACCTTCAGCTGTCACTTCTCTTGTTATTGCAGAAGTCACCTCTATGTCTGGCAGAGCTTGGCAGCTTTCAATGTTTAAATACCCCTCAAAGCACACAACCCTTAACTAAGCGCAGCCTGCTCATTTTAACACCCCAACACTATTCTCCCCTTTGAACCTTTAAGCCCTGCTGCATACCGGGCTGATTTCAGCTGCACTTCTTCTTCTTCCTCGTCATTCGGGTTGTATTCTGGTGGCTGTCGGTGTTTAGATGCCAAGAAATTAAACATATCAAATGCAGATTTCCTGCAATTTAAAGAGACCAAAGGGAGTTTGTTTTACTGACTGAAAATAAACATGGTTGCCACAACAGTCTGACATGTTTACTGTCTCACACCTCCCCTACTCTGCCCTCCCTTAAAGTCCTGTGCATCAGGGCAGACACAGCAAGTTCTGAGAACCTCCAGTAACAGCCCCAGCAAGGAAAGCTTTGTTAAACCAAGCAAAGAGCCACAAAGGGGCACAGCAAAATGTGCAGAATTCGAAGATGCTGAATGGTTGATTTTCATGTGCCTGTTTTTAACATTCAACTGAGAGCTTTAGTGCTGCAGAGATTTGGTGTTCCTGCCCTGCCACAGCATTAGTTATAGAGCCAAAGGGCCACTACCCCAACACTGACAAGGCTCACACTTACCTCAGGTGGACTTCGGCCCGAGCAGAGCCGTGTGGGTTCAAAGGAGGTTCATTGGCCTCCTCTGGCTTGTGAAATCTGAACTTGTAGTTGTGGCAGTGCTTTGCTCCATACAGTTGCTCTATTAGGAACACAACAGTATCATGGATAATCCCCAACATCCTCAAACCATTCACACCTGGAACAAGAAATAGAGCACAACAAACACTAATTATCAGTGCAGACTTGGAGCAAGAAGATACAGCAGCTTGTCACAAAGAGCTGGGACACCACACAGCTGCCATAGCAGCACTGTATTAGCTATTGCATTCTATGTGAGAGCTTCTAATCCTTCCATTGGGAAGAAATTACCCTCCATAAAGCCCACAGCAGGTTAACTGGAACTATTAAGAGTCTAACACCCTCACAGAAAGATCTGTTTGCTCTCTGTGTTCAGCACAGGCTGTTACCTGCAAAGGACAGCTGCTTCAGGCGAGCGTTCGAACGGGCCTCTTGCACCTTGTCAGTCAGTGACTTCCAGGCATCTGCAGCACACACACAGATGACAAATGGTGACAGGGTATCCAAGTGCTGGGACACTCATATTTAAATAAACTAATTGGAGAATATGATGTTTCCAACTTTCCACAGGCCATAAATTAAGATCCTTGGATCCAATTGCTTTCATCCTCTTGAAAATTCACATTGGCATAAGGCAAGGTGTTCAGCAATTGGTCTGGAGGAAAAGTCTGGACACACTATGTGATCTACACTGCCTGTTTCTTGACAAACTATGGTTCAACACCATTGGTCAATTGATAAAACAAAATGGGTCAGTGGGTCACTGAATATATTATGTTGCAAAATAAAAAAATAATAGAATCCAGACATGTCAAGGAACTAGGATTGTTCTAGAGCTGTAAGCCAAGAGATTTCTCTTTCTCTTTTTTTTTTTTTTAATTTATAAATAAAGCAAATAAGAGGTCCTCAGAAGTTATTACTTTTGCTTCTAGTAAGGACAGCTAAAACCAACACTGCATGGTTCTCACCTTCAATGCTTTCTGCGCAGATCTGAAAACCATCATCACTAGAGATCTCAAAAACCAAACCTTTTTTTGGTTTCTTCTCACCAAGACACTCTTTCCTCTTTTGCTCTTGCTGAAGCCAAAACATAAGAGGGGAGCTGAAAGTGCTCTCTTCTTCCTCGAGAGCTTTTGAGCCTAGAAAAGACAGGAGCCAGCTTGAAGATGGGAATTGGAAGGAACAATGATTTTTACACCTGGTGCTCCACGATTGAAAATAACTTACTGACTTGCTTTTTCACCAGCAAATCCAGCCAAGAAAAAAAATTCTAGAGTGTTGCAATAAGAGTGTGAAATCATAAGTGCTGAAATTCTCACGAGCTAAAGACAGAGACAAAACTATTTGTCCAAGATCTACAAATAGCAAACAAACCTTTCCTCCCTTTATAGCAAGGGTAACACAAGCTAATAGCTCTGACCCTTTTCCTGAGAGAATGACAAACCCAAAAATCAGATCTTCAAACATCACTTTACCAGTCCTGGAGAATTCTGAGACTAGGTGTTTTTGAAGAAGTGACATACCTGCATTTTCTTGCTCATTTATTGAGTTCTGTGTTGATTGAGGTTCTGGGACCACAGCCGGTTGCCTTGGGAGGGAAGGAGGAGAACATGGAGAAAAAATAGCTAACAACCTGCCTCATTTCCTCACCAACCCTGAGCAGTAGTCTTAGACAGATACAAGAATCTTTTTCCAGATCAAGTGTTCTGACATCAATTCAGTTGGAAATGAACAAACAAAAAGATTCTACTCAGTAGCATTTCTGTTTGCAGCCTTTATCAGTCTGTGGGTAGCAGCCTAATTCCACACAGCCCGTGACCCGCTCTCTGTGTCAGCCCCACTCAGGAATAAGGTGCAAGCCAACATGCAATCAGACACTGCTGAATGAACATCTCCTCAGCAGGACTGAGCTTCCCAGAACTACATGCAGGTTAATGCAAAATGATTCCATATTGCATCAAATTGTGACTGTACATTCTCCACCGAATGCTCCCCAGGCATTTTAACTAGGAATGCCAGACTTCCTGCGTTCTCCAAACAAATGTCCTTCAGCTCAAGCGAGCAGAACCACATAGAAAGGTCTGTTCAACCCTTACCCTGCAGACTGCCCATGTGGCTTCTGCAACGGCTGATCTACGCTGGCTGCATCCTGCGCATCTGCCTTCACAGCAGGAGTCCTGGAAGAAAAAGATTTGGGAACATTCAAAGTATCTGCCAACCCATGTGTGCCATAAATGAGACTGGAATGCAGGAATGGATCCATTGGGAGTTGCCAACACGGATTCAGCAGTTCTGCAGAATTACACAAGTAGCAACAACAGCTTGTAAGATACAGAGAACCAGATCATGCTTCCAGCTCCGCATCAGAATCAGAAGTTGCACTTCACAATTTGCCTTGATTTGCACAACTTGCTGGAGAAACTAGTGCAAGATTCTCTCATACTGTTACAAAACCTCAGGGATGAGCAAAACCAAACTCTCCTCTTACCCTGTAACCGAGACCTGGGGTACAGCAACAGTCCCTTTTTCAGGAACGTGAGCTTCAGAAGAACCAGCCCATGCGTGAGAAGTTTTGTGCTTCTTTCCATTCCCTTTGTCTAATAATGGCTGGATGCGTTTGACTTTTGGCTTCATTTTTGTGGCACCCAGCACAGAGCTACTTGCAGACTGCTGACCAGGTGATGGGGAGCCTCCTGGAGATGCTGAGCTGGCATGCATCACTGATGAGGAAGCCTTGCTTTGTTCGAGTCCGGCATTGTTTGGAACATCGACCAGTTGTGGAAAGCTTGACAACTGCGTTGTTGCCGAAACTGTGCTAAGGTCCAGCTGGGAGGATGCAACCCCGGTTTTGTTGGCTAAAAGCTGTGTCATGTGCTGAAGCTGGTACGAGCCTTCTGGGTCAGCAGACGACGGAGCGACTGTCATGCCCATTGTCTGTGCTGAGGGTAGAACACAGATGCTTGATGCAGCTGTCATGGCTGCTGTAGATGGAGTTTGAGATGCTCCCAGTTGCGAAAACATCCCAGAACTTGGTGGTAAAGTCATATGCTGATCCTGAAGACCAAGGCTTTGTTGACTAGCTTTGATCAGGAGGTTGCTTATTGAACCAAGGTCCCCCAATAATCCAGGACTTGTTAACGTTACTGAACTTTGTCCCAAAACGTGACCAGGAACTGACCCACCAGTACTAGGGGCTGCTGTGGCCTGCATGGATACGACGTTCAGCACTGAGGAACTCGACGTTAGGCCGGATACAGGCCCTGCTGGGAGGTGACTGGCATCTGCACCAATAATGCTGGGAGATGTGCTGACTGCAGTAGTGGTCCCACCTTGTGGGAGCAAAGATGTTTGCTCAAAATACATGACCCCGGACTTTGACCTTTTGATAATATTGGGAACGGTTCTGTGGGACGTTGAATTTGCAATGGTTCCCAAGTCCAGCGGGTGGTTAGAAATCTGGGAAGGAGCAAAATTAATTAAGGTCATGTTAGAGACCATATCAGAAGGAGCTATAGCAGAAGGGGTTCCAGAAGGAGCCAACTTCTTGTTCTTCCGTGACTGCAGACGAGATATGGGCCGTTTCTTGCCCAGTGCAGCAGCTGGTGTGGAAGCAGCAGTACCAAGGTCTGTCCTCTGACTAGCTTCAGACACTAAGAGTTGAGGATCAGGGGGTGGCTGCACCCCAATTAGAAGACCCGGTGAAGGACTGCTGATGTTTGGTGGGAAGCCTGTCTGAGCAGGTGTGGAGAAGGGATGTATATGCTGGTGATGGGACATGGGCAGTAGACCCTTGCTCGTGGGAGGGAATAATGACTGAGATGGAGGCAAGCTCGGATTCAGTCCTGCGGTCAGCGTGAGCCCACTCCCCATGGGCCCCAGCACGGAAGTGTTGGTTTCCATCACACTCTGTGCAGAACTAACAGAAGGTGTTAACTGTATCTTTTGGGTGACACCGTTGGGAAGGGTTTGGAGGACGTACAGGGGCTGCATGTTTTGATTAACTACCAGAAGTTTTTCTGCGGCTGGCTTGAGGTGGGGTGGTGTTGTCTGCACCGCAGCGTTGGAGATTTGCGAGGGGCCAGGACTGTCAGTGGAGTTTGGCACATACTTCTGGCTCTGGAGGGGAACAGTGGGTGATACTGGCACCTGGATACCCGGAGTTCCGCTGTTTCTTGTTAAATCTTGGTTGCTGCCATGCCCTTGCTCGACAGGGCCGCAGGCTGGGCTGGCTATATGCTCTGCATCTATGTGACCCTGGATGAAGTGATCAGGAGTCATGTGTCCTTCAGGGTTTGGGTCTACCCCTGGACTCAGGAGAGCTGCGTCACCTTCTCCTGAGGCAGATTTTTCTGTGACTGTCACTCTCTTCTCCCCAGACTCCGTGGAAGGCAAGGCAAGCATCGACCTCTCTCCCGAGGAGGAAAGTGAAGACTCCGAAATGACGGCAAGCCTGTTGTGATTTTGGCTGGGCACCGTAGGGCTGCGAGTGGTCAGAACAGAGAGATCAGAAGGAAGCTCCAGTGGCAATTCAAATTGCTCCTCTGCGGAAATGGAGGAAGAGACACTGCTGTCCACTGGTTCGGCAGTGGGCAGCTGCTGGGAGAACACCTCAAACAAACCCATATCCTTGCCACGGTTGCTGTCAAGACCTAAACCTTCTCCAAGCGTCAGGAGTTCAGATGATGAGGACTCCGGACTTTCTCCCAGAGCCTGCATAGATGGTGTGTTCTTCAGCACAAAGTCCATGATGTCGGAAGGGAGTATGTTCCCACAGTCATCACTGTTGTTATTGTCAGAGTCGGATTTCAGAAGTTCTGTGTTGAAAGTGTCCAGTAAGTTCTTGTCGGCAGGAGTGCTTGCATGAGCCCTGCGGCCTGTTTCCAACGAGCTCAGCTGTGCTTCCAGAGAGTCCTGACCCTGAGCTTTAACCCTGCTCACAGGGTGGCAGTTATCAATCTTGGGGTCGGTCTTGTGGACGGTGGAGCTCTTGGTGACTTGCACTTTCTCACCAGCTTCTTCAGTTCTATCCAGCTTTAAGTTCTCTGTCCCATTCTCTTTGCCACTCCTTTTAGTTACCTGGCTGACTTTTCTGGTAGTTGCTGTGACACTTGTATCACTTTCAGTTCCATCATCCACACCATCTAGCTGTGAGATTTTTGGAAGATCACACTGCTCCTCCTCTCTGAATAAACTATGGGATGCGAGCCTCTCCTCTGTGTTTGAGGAAACCACCGTCCTTGTGAAATTGTAGTAGTATAAGTCGTCTTCATCTGATGTGCTCAGATCATCTGCTCCATCCACTTGTCCTTCTGCAGATCGCTTTCCTCGCTTCTTGCCAGTTGAGTTACTGTAGAAGGGAATGTCTTCCTCTCCGTAGGACCTCACACCATACAGAGGAGTCAATCCAAAGAACATATTGGATCTGGCCCGAGCACTTCTCCTTGGATACCTCCGCTTGTACGAGCCTTCTTCTTGAGCTTTAGCACCATCCTGGAGCATCAAGCTGTTATCTTGAATGGCCAAATTTTCATATGTGTTAGTCTGAGATTCCTGTGTTGGTGGCTCATTTGGACTTCCTTGAATTACAGGGTTCTCTTCCGGGCTTTCTGAAGCTGAGGAGGGCTCTGCCAAAGCAGCCAGGTCTGCCCCGGCAGACTGAGTTTCAGCATCACTTTCCTGCTGTGCATTTTTAGACTGGTTTTCGCTTTCCATTTTGAGAGGAGTCAGAGTAACTTTAACGGTGCGTTTCCTGGGTGCCTGCGATTCCTTGGGGGCTGCTTCAACCTGCACCGCAGACCCTTTAGATGGTCCTTGTGAAGATGGAGACTTCTCACTAGCTTTTTCAGCAGGAATATTATTACATAACCTCTGACTAATTTGTTCAGTTGCCAAACCCTGATTGCCAAAGTCTGGTTTCAGTTCATCACTGCCTACTGCTTGATTTGTCTCTGTAAGAGATTTCAGGGAATGCTTCTCTTTAAAACTGTCTTTCATTAACTTTTTGCCTTTATGACGTTTATCTCTGGGGGCAGTAACTACCTGCTCACTTGCTGCAGGAGATCTATTGTTTACTCCAGCAGCCTTCAAGGTTTTTGCATCCATCTCATCAACCACAGTTGTTTTCTCTGGCTGTAGAGGTTCCATGTGCTGATCTCTGTCTTTCCTTGGGCCTCTCTGATGCAAAGGTGGAAAGGGTATTGCTTCTTTGGAAGAAAATGATCCTGAACACTCCTGAAAGGCTCCTATTTTATTCATTTCCGTGCCTGATGAATTGGTTGGCTGAGTGGCTACTTTGGAGTTTCCTCCAGAAACAAAAGTATGAGACAAATAATCTGGGTCCTTTGAGGTTTTCATTTTCTCTCCCTTAGAAGGTGCACCTTTGGCTATTAAATCTGAACTGCTGGAATGTTTCCCTTCTGTAGATTGACATACATCCAGCTGGTAAGTTTTATTTCCAGCTGTAGCCACTGTCTTCTGGGAGCCTGAACTGGTAGAGCAACTTTGAACTGGAGCACTTGGAGGACCTGTGCTTACTGACCCCACAAAGCGGTCAGTACTTTTGACAGTAGGTTCATATTCTGAAGAGGTCCCCATGCTGGAAATTGAAGACACACTGTGCCTGGAGTAAGTGCTGCCAGCTCGTGTAGGGGAAGTCATCCGGAGTTTTGATTGTTGCTGTGACAAAGAAGAGGTGCTGTGTCTCCGAGAACCAATGCTCTTAAGTCCCGAGGATAGCAAAGGATCTCCTACTGTCACTATTTCATGGGTCACTGGGGTAGGACTTCCTGAGAAACAAAGGCAAGAAAGACTGTCAGGTGATCTTAAACCTTCACAAGAAATGCACATCCAATTCCTTCATACCAAACACAAGAAATTAAAACCCCGCAAAACTTTTCAGCCAAACAACACCAACACACGGTGTTTATACTTTAGATAGATGTTAAAAACCTGATACCTTCAACCAGGATTCAGCAAGTTTGTATCTTAGGGTTTGGTATCTCAACTTTAGATGTGAATTTTCAACATCAGTTTGAAAGAAAACATTAGTCAGAAACAGCTGCTGAATTACAATACCAGATTTCTGATTCTCTCTGGAAAAATACTGAGATATTAAGTCCCTAACTGATATCACAGTGGTTTTGGCTCACTACTACTATATGGTGCAAATCCTGCCTCTTCTTCATCCCAAGGGAATGTTTGTTTTAGTTGTATATTTCTCTGCAGGCCATCTCTACTGAGTATTGTTAGAACTTCCTCTCCTCAACTTACTGCCATTTCACTGCTTTCTCTAGGAACAGTAAACTAAACACCTCATTCTGAAAGAAGCCAAGAAAGACAGGAACTAAACCAAAAATATTACCACAATAAACCTCAGTGAAAATCAGCAGCACCAGAAATACCTGCAGAGGGTAACGGCCGCGAGCCAGGAGACCTCTGTGCGGATGGGTAACTCGGCACCCTGATCCTGGGACCCTTTGAGACCACTGGATAGCAACAGGAACTAGAGGTCTGAGAATGCAAGGGACGATCTGGTGATGGTGGGTTTACAATTTCAGGTGTATTTCGGATGTCTTTTGGTAGAATTTCTGTTATTGTATAAAAGAGAAACAACAGTATAAGCCATCAATGAGCCCTAAAAGCTATGATCTGATAAAGTATATATTACTATCACGTTCCACTTGGGAGAATCAGGGTATTTGTTAAATAAACACAAAGTCAAAGATCTGACATCAGATATTGTCTGGTTTCTTCTCGTAAGAACATTTTCAAATGCTTGTAGCAATTGCTCATCTTACACATGAAATTCCACTATATATTTATAGAGTTTAAGATCCTATGTTAACAATGACAACAACTACAAACATATTAAAAATCTTTCACAGCTTTACCCTTGGGTACAAGGAAGTAATTTGGAAATACAGAACCACAATATAACTATTCAACATTGTATTGAACAAACCCCATATCACAGACCAACACCAACACCCCAAACACAGTCTGAAGTTTTAGATCACTAGAAAATTCACTAAGTTGTAGACTAGAAACCATCCCTGCAGCAGTGTTTGTTTGGCTCAAGTTTTCAAAGCAGTACATCCAGGAGCTTAAAGTCTTGAGATGTTGTAACATGGAAGCCTGAATTGGATTCTAGTCCAAATTTAAGAATTTGGTTTAAGAGATGCACTATGGCAAAAACATACAGAAAATATACCTCTATGAAGTCCTTAAAAGATTACCTGTAAGGGGAACTGGGCTATGGGCAATTGTTCTATTATCATCATGCTCTACAGTGCTGTTGATGTCAGGTTCTACGACTGGAGGTCGGCACTCCATGATCTTGCAGGTATACACACAGCGCTTCCGGGCATCTGTGGTGCTCCAGTACACCCTGGAGCACCTGGAAGATAGTTCAAACAAACCAATTTACTCAACAGTTGAGTAAACCTCATTTCTGTTTTAAATTTTCCATTTCTCAAAACTACATTGGCCAAAGCCCTCCTGGCAGAACACATTGCACACCCTTAATCAGAGGTTCCTCAACAGTGCAGGAAAAACTACAGTCAATTTTCCCATATGTTACTTCAGTGTTTGTTTGACATGAAATATATTGAAAGACATCGAGTCTTGAAACAGCTTATACTCACTGATAGCCAATGGGAAACAACTTATCTTCACAGTCTGAGAGGTCATTTAGAATTCCTAAGCAGTCTATTGTCATTGAACCTGAGCAGAGAGAAGAACAGTTCTGTGAACCAGATTCCAGCACCAAAGGTGGATCAAATATCCAGAGACTAGATCATACCTATCATCATGTGGATGTTCTCTGGTTCCAAGCCACTAAGAAATTTTCTTCTCAAACTGATCCCTTCAAAGTCCACAAAAACTCTCCTAAGAACTTCAAACCCATTCTCAGGAACCACCTGGAACAAGAACCAACAAAACTACTTGTTAATTAAAGGAATCACCACATGTATGCTACGCAGTTTGTCCTGTTTTGGTCCTTTGGTTTTTGAACTACCACACCACTTGCCAAACTTCCCCAGGCCACTTGTATTACTGACTTCTTTTTAAGAGCAGTGTGGTCCAGTCCTCGTTAGCAAGAAACACATTCAACATGAACTTCTAAAAAGTGCACATAGTTACAGGCTAACCCCACCTTCAGAGAGTGAGGCAGAGAGTGAAAGAAGAATCTTACCTCTCCTTTGATCAAGTCACGATGCCTCTGGCAATAAACTTTCTTATCATCCAGAAAGACACAGTTCTTGACTCGTGAGCACATGAAATGATAGTTACTGGTACAGGAAGTGAGGCAGCAGCCTACTGTGGCGCCTGACTTCTGGCAGAACTCACATCTCTGCAAAAGCAAAAAAGAAAAAACCAAGAATTTAATCTCTTCTAAAACCAGACCACCATTGCTGTTGTCAGTTGGGGTTTTTTGGCACAGACGAAAGTTTAGAGTAATGCTTGATCTCCCACTTCATGGCTGCTCCATTTCACTACAGTGACTCACACACACAAGCGAGAGACATGGAGGAGGAGGTGAGAGGAAGAAGAATTCCTCACATGGAACAACTTTTTCATTTGTGGACTGGTTCTTCCAGGCCTTTCCTAGACCTTCCTGCTTGTGCTTCATATCCAATCCTCACCTTTGCAAGCTTCACTTGGTCTCCACAATAGTTGTGAACTGAGCAAGGATAAAATAACTTTCCAATTATCTTCAGTCAGTTCTATTACATATAGTGTTAAAAAGTATTGCAAGGAAAGGACAGAGAAGAACAAATGCACACAAGCCATCTTTTAGCTGGGCTCCTGTCTCGTGATTCTAAATCAGCATTAAGTTTAACAAAGTGTTCTTTGCTTGCACCCACCAGCTGCTTTCCCCGGATAACAGCCATGTGCACGTTTTTCAGAGAACCATCATCATCTTCAAACACTTCTGCTGACCACAAAGCACAGTTCACATGTGTCCATTCATTTTGGCCAATATAGAGAAGACGTCCAGCATCCTAGAGAACAGAAGGAAATTTTCTCTTCAGATGTTCCAGAGGACACAACAGTGCACAAAACCCATCCAGCATATCCACAGTACCAAATCCACAGCACTGCTTAAATGGGCTTCTACAGAAAGGAGAATGGGGCAGATACTCACGTTAGCACTGTCATCACCATATTTCAGGCACAACGCACACTGTCTGTTGTCTTCCACATCTGGAGGTGGGTTCAGTTCAGGACTATCCTCTCTGCTTCTGTCAGAGCCTTAAGAGTTAAAAGACAGAACAATATTTATTCTTGAAATTCAGGGCGGCAAAAATTCATCCGGACAGATTGTCAGGAAGTGAACATGGTAGAAGAGTTTTCAATAGCCAGCTTGGAAAGCAAAGCACATGTCAGCCTCTGCAGAACCTTCATTCTAGGGGGAAAAGAGGTGGGTGCAAAAGCATTCTTGGGTCTAAGCTCATCTCAGAAACATCTCATAAGTTACTGCCTCTGAATGATTTCAGGTCACAGAAATCTACAAGACAGCTTCATTTCTGGATTTGGGATTGGCAGTCCTGACATCAGTTCTCTTACCAGAGATGGGAGGTGTAGGAGGATGTAGAGGAGTTGGTGAATCTGGCTCTCCAGGCCCTCTGAGTTTTGGAGCTGGAATGATTTTCTTCATCAGAGGGGGCTGTTCAGTGCGGTTGTTCTCTTCACGCTCCTGCCACTGAGCATAATTATGGTCGAGCGATGGGGGCAGCACCGCATTCGGCAACATACCACTGCTGAGATGCAGCAAGGAGTCAGTGTCACACCTGGCTGCACCAGAGGTTCTTTTGCCCTGCCTACCAGGGCCTGCCTATCTGACATCCACCCCCCTGCAACAACTCCATTAATTACCTACAGCCCACACATGTTCCCCACCGGTCACATTTTAAGGTCTGTCATGTGGCCATCTGAAGGCTTCTCTGAAGGCTAACAGATGCAGGAAGGCTACCCCAAATGGGAGTGTGAGAAGGAGAGGGAAGGAAGGTCAGGATTGACAAGCCAACACACAGTACACCTAGTTCTAATTAAGAAGTTTGGTTACTCTGCTTAAAACAAAGAAGTGTGTACAAAACATGGGAATGGGATTACTGTGTAACTTCATAGAAAAAAAAAAAAAAAAGGGAAAGAAAAAAGGAAAACCAGAAATTCCAATCCTGCAAACAGGCTCTTTCAATACGTTTTGCTTGGCCAGCTGGCAAACGGCAGGGTGTCGCAGTTGGATAGAGAACAATTACTTACTTGCTTGTTACTTTATTTGGCTCCCAAAATCTGGACTTTTTTACGCTGAACCATGGAAAAACACGCTCCATTTGCTAGAGGAAAACAACATCCCATTAAAAAAGTTAGACAACATACCAAAAAATTCAAAGATGTTCAGCCAAGATGCACAACTAGTAACATTTCATTAACACTAACAACTCTGACAATGTATTATTTTATTCCTGGAAACACCCAAGCAAGGCTACATGTGGTGGCCCTTTAGACTCCACCATCAACAAGCAGTGGGAGGATACCAAGCAGATTTCAAAGTAACTGTAGGCCAGCTCACCCGAATAAAGAAGGACTTGACCATGCTGTTGGCTTTCTTAATCTCTGGCTGCCCGCCATCGGCATTAATGGCTGCTTGAATTATCTTCACAATGTCATCACTAAAATCCAACTGTAGGAAATCCACAAAACTTCACATTAACAGGATTGTCTTTTGCACAGCTATACCACCCACTAATTTTTTAAGACAATGTTCAAGTGAACATTCAGATGACTGTAAGATTGAACCAGAGCGTCAACTTAAAAGCAGAAAGGGAATTTGACTGTGAAGAAGCAAGAAGACCTCTAAATTTGTAAACTGGCTGGCACAGCTGCCACACCCACAACTGTTCACTTCGGCTGACTGCTGACTGGTTTTAAGTCCACCAAACTAGCTGTCTCACGAGGATTTGGTCAAAATCCGGCACCACAACATTTGCCAAGCACTTTGCAAAATACAGTGCTCCTCAAGATTACAAATTCTCTAGGAAAAACAAAGAAAAAAGGCTGCTCTATACAAAGAGAATTGACTTGGTCAACACTAGCATTTTTTGTAAATGACCCCTGAAGAGATCACCCCTCCATCCATGAATCCTTAGTTTCCAGCTAACCAACTGCATCAGGGATATTTGGCCAGGCCTTCAGTCAGAATTTTTATGTTCAGGATGACCTGAACACTTATCTACATAAATGTCTGACTAAGAGCAAACTGGGGTCTAACCAAGCACCACTGCTGGCTACAGAGAGCCCCACAAAAGCATCAGTTACTTGTGTCTGGACCAATATTAACCAGGGCCAGCCAGAACTGTTCTTAGCAGCACGATAACCTGCTTCCTTGTTCCTAAAGAAAAGGCTTAAGGTGCTCAGTTATGAACACCATATGTGATAAAGCAATTCACAGTGTCTAGTAATAGAGTGGAACATGACAACTTTGACATACCACAGAAGTGTAACTTCCTTGATCCATTTTTCTTTTCACTCCTTCCAGATCCAGAGGTTGCTGCTCCTCCTGTTTACTGACTTCTGTTAGGACAGGAGGATCGGGACCCTCAGGAGAGCTTCTGGATGGGATACTCTCTTCTGTCTCAGGATTTAAATCAGGTGGTTTTGCTGCCTGTGAACACCAGCAAGGAGACAGAGGGATGGTAACTACTGAAATGCAGCTGCTCCTGATGATACTCCCCCAAGCCCATTTACTGGTCCAAAGACTCTCGCTAGTGTGAAGGAAAGGAGACCTGAGTTCTGAATTTCTGTCCAAAACGTAGGGGCAACAAAGAAAAGCTCTTAACCAGCCTTCTGCTGTAAGGTGCACAGCAGGATGGAACTATCAGGCATAAGGATCAAACTCATTGCTCAGAAGTCTTATTTCTGAGTGCATATTTCAAGACAAAGATCCTGTTCTTCTGTTATAAAAACATTTTCATCATCACAGAGCTAAATCCTCCTATTCCTTGAAGAATTTTACCCTATTTTTCTTTCAGCTTCCAAGTTGTATCACAGATACCCACTTCTCTGCTTCCAAAGGAATCAACAAAAGAAAGAAAAAAATATAACTAAATCACGGCACATGTTGCTCCAAGTATGGTGCAGACACTTCTGCAGTATGAGGCACAGCAACACCTCAACAACTCAACTGAACGCCACGTATACTTTAAGCCAGAGTAACACCAACAGGGCACAGGCTCCAGCCTACCTGCCGATACCGCAGTAAGTGGCTGGTGGTTCTGGAATTCAACAGGGCTGTTAAAACCTGCTTCAAGGAAATCTGCAGCTCCTTTTCCAGTGCCAGACGCCATTCTGCAGGATGCTGCTCTGTACAGTTAATGCAGGTGTATGCAACGCTCTCGGGCAAGTTGGAGAGTATCTCATACATTTCATCTGGAGACAAAAGAAGACAAGATAACCATCTGAATTGCTTTACTGAAGGATACAGGAAAAAATCCCTGCCCTGCACCTACTGCCTGAAACTTTTCATGTAACAAAAGCCCCTTGTACAGGTAATTGAGGGACACTGCCTTTGAGGATCCTGTGCTTTCAGGATGTAATTGGTATTAGCACTGGTTTACCTGTTGTTACTCCACAGGCGTTTTTCAGGTAGGTCACAACAGGTGAGTGTGTTAAAGTAACACTCTAGTAGAAAGGTCCAAGACTTGTTTGCTTTGGTCTAAGCACTGCCTCATGTTCTTCAGTACTGAGGGGACGAGGATTTCCTTACCAGAAAGGTTTTCACATTTGGCGTGGACCCAGCGGTCGCATTTCCCACACTGCATCATCTTGCTCTCGTAGTCGTCATCATCATAGCATTTGTCACAGAGGGGACAAAAATTTCCTGCAAACAGAATTGGATCTTATCAGAAGTCTGGATGCCAAACACACCTTAAAGGCTGTGTGGTTACTTACTGAGGTGCTAAGAAAGCAGCTCCAAACACCCCTCCCAGTAAACTGCCATCTCAGTTCTACTGTTACAAAGCTACAAGAAATAACTTTGGAAGACCACCAACTACTTTAGAATTCCATGGCTGGACAGCCATTGTTTGGGCATGGCAAGACAATATATGCAACAAAACACTATATGCAAGAGCAAAATGAAAGGACAAAGATGACTAACAGGCAAGAAATGAGGTGGAACACTCAAGACTTAAGATTCTTCCTCAGAATGCCCTCTGAGGTTCAAAGGCATCATGTACAGCAACTGACACAAGGAACAACCATAGAAATTTAGCTTTTAAATTGCTTTTAGGTCAAAAGTGTTTTAAAATATCTTTTCCTCAACTGCTATTTGAAACCCTGGGCCAACAGGTGTGTAATAATTCCTTTATGTGGCAGAGTGTTTACATGCTGAAAGCTCCAAACTCTGACAAGAAAGCAGTGGTGACTTTGGTGAGCCACTGCACAGTGTACGATCCTGGCTCGGAACTGTTATGTGCACTTTCAGGCTCGACAACAACCAGCCTGCATTGCTGCCCAGACCGTGGCAAGCTCAGCTGCCATGCTAGCCCTCTGCCCACTCACACTGGCTGGTTCAAACCCAAGCAGCTGAGGAAGCTCCTGCTGTAAAGAATCACAACTATATGTACCTTTAGCAAAGAGTTTGGCACAATCATGACACAGGGAGAAGTCATGAGACCACTGTGCATCCCATCCTTTGCCCGGTGTTGTCGATCCACAGCTCTTGCAGCGAACACATTTGGTACATATCTGGAAAAAGAATTCATTTGGCAAGAATTACTTGCTTATATCCAGCAGTGTTTGTGCTTTCAACACATTTCATAATTTTTATTATTTCATGAATGCAGAAATGTTACCCAACAGAACAAGGAGTTTTAAATGCTGAAACTTTCACTGAAAAGAACCGAGCTCACTTCCTCCACAGTAAGATGGTGAGAATACAACAATAAAAAACACTAAACTGAATCACAGTATAGTTTTTTGTCCTTCATATTTGCACTGAAGAAAATATCACCTTTCCCTCACCTAAAACAGACGTAGTTGTAGCATTTCTTCTGATCTAAAATATACAGTCCTATTTTAACAGTTTTTAAACTCTGTACATTGTAGAAGGAAACATATACACAAAGTCTTAGTAGCAAATACACTACAGGCACTTGTTTAGAACAGAAGTTTGAAAGACACAAATTAGCAAATTAATTCAAATTCTCTCTCAAAAAATTGTCTCTCAATACTGGTATTAATGGGTTTGTTAACAGAGTAAATACTTCCATTTTAAAGACCTTCTTCCATGTTACGGGACTATGACCAAAAAACTTGCTATGATCTTATGACTTACTACAACTGAAAGAACGGGTAATCTCTCTAACAATTCTGCTTTCTCAGAGCATCTTATCAACCAGCCACCTCGCTATCTATTTCCAAATGTACCTTCTGATGCAATAGGCACCTTGCCTTGAAGAGATGAGGAACTGCATCAGAGCAAATCACCTGCAGATTTCTGCTCCATGGCATTACCATCAGTTAACAAATGAATTATCCAAAAGAGAAATAAAAATCACTGACCCAAACTTTCTTCTTCTTGGTGGGTTTTGTTGGGTAGTTTGGGCCCAGGCACTCAGGGTGATAGCTGTTTCGGCACTTGTTACACTCCAGCAACTGCTACAGGAATAAGGGAAAAAAGCATTGTTACACACACCCTGCAAAGGGATGCAAAATCCTGGACTTTTTCATGTTTTACTGGATCCCCCATTCAGGTCATGAGAAAGAAGCTGCAATGGAGCAACTCAAGAGGCCTCCTCCCCAGCGCACAGAGACTCTGCTCCTGGCACATGCTTGCTGGCTGACCTCTGGATCCAGAGGAGCCCTGTGAGCAGTGGGGATGCTGCTGGGTCTCCCAGTGGTTTTGGGGTACCTTGGTGGCCTGGTGCTGTCTCCCACAGACGTGGCAGAACTTGCAGCGACGGCAGCACCAGTTCTCCAGCTGATCTTCCTGGGGCCGCTCGCTCTCCTCCAGGCAGAATTTGTGGAAGGGCTCACAGCAGACCTGGCAATATACAAACTGCAAGGGGGGAGAGGCAGGTTTTAGCAAAGCAGAAACTGCTCCAAGTTCCCAAACCAGCCCGCTTGTGTTCTAAACTATTTTGAATTCTGCTTTACCACTGACAGAACAAGATTTTAGGAGGGAAACCCTGTATTTCAGGTAAACCAAATACCAACTGGACAACTCACAGCCACCGGGAGTCTGGTACCTGTTAACTAAGTGCTTTGAGCATTGATAATGGCCTGTAGGGCTCTTCAGGATCTCTCTCCCCCACTTCCTCTCTGTACTACAAGTCAATTACACCAGAAGACACACTTGGTGCATGAAGTGGGGACATGCAGAGCAAAGAGAGTCTCTCTCCCTCCGTTCAGCCCACTTTGCCATTACGAAACTCTTCTAGTTTCTCTGTATCCTGTACAAGGGTGGTCATATGAGAAAAACAATCATCCTCAGAGCACAGACACTGCAGGCTCACAGGGGACATGGGAATCATTTGTGCCCTGGGGGCCCCTGACTAAGAAGGGGGTGGCTCCGTGCCCCACAGGGCCTTTGTGGACCTCAAGTGCACTGATGCCCACATCCAGGACTTAACCCCCTTTTCCCCTGTGCACTCATCAGAACCGAGGCCCTCCTAGAGCAATAGCACCCATGTCAGCTGGTCTGAAGATGCTGAGATGGCACCTATCTAAACCAGGAAATGCATTTAACACATCTCAATCCAGCTCTTTAGGCAGCGCCAGAACCTTTCCAGTTATGTTTCTGTAACAGTTTACAGCTCTTGGCAGGTATGGGCACACCTGGAAAAGTCAAGGCTGTCTAAAATCTGTTAGCACCATTGGGCAGTCTTTCGTATTTCAGGTTAAAAGAGAGCAAAATCCTGCTTTACATCAGACGTTGAATTCCCAAATT
Organism: Vidua macroura; assembly: GCF_024509145.1. Taxonomy (NCBI): domain Eukaryota; kingdom Metazoa; phylum Chordata; class Aves; order Passeriformes; family Viduidae; genus Vidua; species Vidua macroura. The sequence goes on from NC_071592.1 coordinate 391,144, forward strand.
TAGAGATATGGGTGCTTTCAAATATGCTCAACTCATACAACTCCAAAAAAAGCACCACTGAGGTTTCCAAACTGATTTAAAATACCTTGCACTTTAGTATCTGGGACAAATTCTGGCAAGGACAGATTTACAGGTATTATTTTAATTTCTTCTGGATTAAGGTCATTATAATTTTTATTTATTTATTTTTGTAACAATACAGTGCTGTAATTAAGTCATCAACAGCAGAACACAATGCTTTACCTCCACGTGTCCACTGCTGGCACAGAGAAAACACACCACCCTGGGAGTAATAGGTACCGAGGTGACGATGCCTAACCCACCCATCTCCCAAACATTCTCCACTTCACAGTCCTCCTGAAAGTACAAAAGGACACATCACCATGCAGAACAAGGCAATACAACATCAGTACAAAATGCTCACGCCACTGTTCAGTTCTGGGCCTGCGATTAAGATGCCTCAAACTGAAATAATTTCAACATCTACCTCAGTCTACTTTACAGTGTATTCTGGGAGAGTCACACCTCGGCGCTCTTCCTGCCGAGAGCACTCAATGGCATGCTAGAGCCTTCCTTCTAGGGAAAGCAAACCTAAGGAACAGGACAAGGCTTTTCACAATTGCACAAGTATTACTAGAAGTGAAATTTCAGAAGAATTATACTTTATTAAAGCTCCGTATTTGTATAAAACACTTATGAGATCTCACTATGATCTCCAGTATCAACACTTATAGATGAAAAATTATTAGGAAAATATTTTATTATTATTTCAACACTGTTGTTCAGAAATGTACATGAATTATCATTTTAAAACCCCAGATATACCCCGAACGTTGCAAATTACAAGTTACTAACATTTTCCCCAAATCTTGTTGGCTCAAGTTGTGGTAAGGTTTTAAAGTTCCATCTTAATGGAATAATTCTTCATAAACCTCAAATTCTTGCTCATCCTCACACATTGACAGTTAAGGTTTTAAAGCTTTAAGTGTCTCTTCATCCAGTACTCTAATTATAAGAAAAAAAAGGCATAACAAGCTTTTAAAAATCAACCAAGTGATTTGTCATGAAGCTCCTATTTTGGCAGTTCCCTTTGAAAGGTACAGACACACAAACTCAGCGGTTATTGCCAGCACTTTCAGGGGACTCTAGTTCCAGTGTCTGAAAGCCAGCGGACATTCAAATACTTAAAACATTTTGTCCTCTACCTTGAAATCCACTCGGATTCTGTGGACTCCATCTGTAGGTGGCTTTTGCTTGGAACTGCTGCCGTTAGTCAGAGTGCTGAGTAAGTTCAGTGTGCTGCTCTCTGGCTTGCTTAGAGGAGGGGGCTTTTCCTGGTCAAGCAAAGGAGCCTGCATTAATCCCAACTCTGGACGTCAGAACTTAATCAGCAGTTACATCCAATAGCATAAATAATTTACAGACAAACCCCCGAATCAGCACAAAATTAACGAGTATTACAAAGCTGCAGGGAAGTGACCATTCCACTAACCATTCCCTAAGAGCATTCCATATGCAAGTACAGTCCTAATTCCATGTGCTCTACCATCACATTGTTCTTTCATCAAGGCATGGGTTGGTGTTTGGATGCAGTGGGGCAACTCTGGGTATAAACGGGCTCTACTCACTTCTCCCTCAGGTTTACTTAAGACAATTCTTTTTTTCCATGATCGAGCTATTTCTGAGACAAAAGCAGTTGCATTTTTTACGGAAAAGCTAGCCTCCACCCTCCAACACACAAATCTTAGATACCAAAGTAACCTCTGAACTGAATCTTAGGCATAGGCCATGGTTTTTGCTATCCATATACTGCCACAAGGGAAAACCTAACATCTTTAAGAACCAAATAAAAAAATCTGCAAAGGCTTAAGCAATATGGTTCTAATTTCTAGACAGAAGTTCCAGGTGCTTGAGATTTTACTGACTGTATAAAAAACAGTATTCACCTTTTCTTTTGGTTTCTGTTTCACAGGGAAAGTTGGACGGGGAGCAATTTTTTTCTGTTTGCTTTGTTCTGTGCCTAGGAAGGGGGGGAAAAATTATGAGTATTTCAAGTAACTAACAGCCACCTGTAGAGAAGAAAAGGGAAAAAAATCAGCTGGGTAATGTGCGATGAGTTTTAGAGCTTTTAGAACTTTTCCACCCTCTTCTGTGGCTGCACCTCCCCAGCTATGAGCAGTTACTTTGAGGCAAGACTAGTAGAGAAGTTTGCTCTGCACACAATCTGGAGCATTGTGGGTGCAAAGCCACAGAAATCCCAGAGCTGCCTAGCTGGTGACTGTTCACACTGCTCTGCACTACATACAATAGTGGACTATACTTTTGTAGTAAAATATTAGATCCTCCTGGTTTCACATTCAGAATGGGAAGTTGATAGACTTAACACTTGTGAAAATACACTTCAAGACTGCCACGACTATACAACTCAAGAGTCCCAACCAGGATAGCCATCTTTCTCCCTGCCCTAACATACACTGTGGCTCAATAAAAACGAAGTCAGTTCTAAGCAAAATTTCCAAAATAATCTGCTGAGATTTCAACACATCATAAAGCATTCATTGGGTTTAAAATGCACCAGCTTTTAGCAGTATTGTTACTGAACATGACTCAAGTGTATTGAGGATAAATAGTCCCATTTACCTATTTCTGGCTGGGGAGTCTGCTTTTTCTTGGGTTCAGAAGTGCTAAGTTTAGGTGCTTCTTTTTTCAAAGGTCCTGAGCTTGGTGGCTGAGGAGGAGGGAGCTGGAATGACTGGGACATCTGCTTGCCAGTCTTTCTGGTACCAGATGCAGGGACCTGTTTGGGCTCTGACACAGGAACGGAGGAATTTCCATCCTCATGCTTTTCCTCAACAGGCTTACGGGGAGGCTCACTGCTCTTCTTCCCAGAATTGTCTTCTCTTGGTACAACAGCCTGAGGAGCTTGTTTCTGTCCAGAGTCCAATTGGTTTTTTCCAGAATGGCTTTCTTTCTTCTCATTTGTCTTGGATTTCTTCTCCTTCTTTTTTGCAGCTAAGAAAAAGAAGCACAGATAAAGCAACACAAACAAAATAGTGTGACTTCAAATAAATTGCTGCTCTCTTAAAACAAGGATACAGACACTTTGATTCAGAACTTTGTCATTCTGTCATACCAAAGAAAAAACTGTACTCAAAAAATAAACTTGGCTTCTACTTCAATCCACATTCTCTCACACCCAGGGCCCCTATTTTGCAACAGCAATAAGTGACACCCTCCTGCAGTAACACAGATTCAGAGCTGAGGGCAGACTTTGTGAGGAAGGAAAAGGAAGTGAAAGGAAGGAAACAAACCAGTCCACTCAGCACCAGTCCAGTGCTGAAAGACACTGGCATGTACAATGTCTGTCAGTACTCACATCTCTCCTGCCCCTTGCACCTGCCACCAACAGTGCAGGCAGGTTGGCTCCCAGCAGAATAACCTTTATAAGCTCAGTGTAGCTAAAACACCACCACAGAGAGCAAAACCTATGAAAAGAAAAACTTCTGTCTTGTCCTATACTCAAGGCCAATCTTTTAGCCTACCTTTAGCTTGCTTCTGGAGATAAGCTTTTGAAGGCATCCACTGTAGATTCTGACATTTTCTCATTCTAAAAAGAAAGGACATGTCATGAAATCAGAACAAAGATGCAGACATTAAGAGGACAGTCTGTAAATATTCAACATCAAAACCTGAAAATAACATTATCAATACATACACTACTTTTGTTCAGACAAAACCAAGTACTCTTGGTATGAGACTGGATTAGGGGACCAAGACTTTTGCTAACTTTATTCAACTTTATTCCCTATTTGTCTTATTCTTGGCATAAAATGTCTTCTGTAGACTGGGCCAGGCTTTGTTTCTGCCTCCATTCCTGTAGCAGGGCTCATGGCTCTGAAACCCAGCCCAAAGCCTGGGCAAAGCTGCTGAGAGCAAGACTCCTTCCAGTCTGCAGAATGTTCTCACACAGCAATTCTCACAGCAAGGCTTATAAATAGCTCTTATACCACAACAATCTACTGGTGCCACTTTAGCTGGTGCCTTTTCAGACAGTTTATCTAGTTCTGGTAAAATCAATTTAATACCACAATTTAAAAAGTACAAGGTTCAGTCTAAGTGATATGTATAAAAAATGACAGAAGAAATCATGGAAGAGTGGTATTTCTTCATGATATCCAGAGACACCTTTGATCAAGGCTTAGGATCCAGAGATCCTTACCCTAACCCATTGATATACAAAGTATATATAAGCTAAATAAACACCAGCTTGAAAACACAAGCTCTTCATGAATGCAGTCTAGGAGAATAAGAGATAAATATTTATGTGCATATTGCCTTCCTTGCAAAATCCTGTACTGCTTGACAAAAGCCACAGATCTTACACCAAACAATCCCCAGTACTCTGCCACTTCCATCAAACTGAGCAGAATAAACTAGAAGTGAACTCCAGAGAAAGAGTTCCTAACTACTGCACCTTGAATTGTGGTCTTGACTCTCCAGCTGTTTACAGCCCCTTGCTTTGATCAAGCTTCAGACCAGGTCAAAGCTCAGTCCAAGCCCATGACACAGGGCAAATCTGCTGTTCCTGGCCCAGAGCGTGGGTACGCTTATCCTGCTCAGAGCAGGGATTAGCTCAACAATTTCTCAGACACACTTACTTGCAGCACTGCTTCTTTATATTGCGCCCACCAAACTTGGGTTTGTCTAGACAGTTAGTGCAGACCCCACAGTCCTCTGGAACCTGACAGCCCGAACACTGCCCGCAGCGCCTGGAGCGCCGGCCCTTCTTCACCGGAGGCTCTTGCTGTGCCTTGTTCCTGGTGACCGGCTTAATGGGCTTGATAGGTGGAGCAACAGGTTCAGCCTCTTCTGAGCCAGCTATCGATGACTTATCTACCAAAAGAACATTTCTAATGTGAATTTTCTGATGTCAAAGAATGATTCAGGAGTGTCTAATTTAGCCCATGAAGCCTAAGTTCATCTGCAGAGCCACAGAGATGCATGAGATTGTGTGCATACACATGTGTACACATGCGTGCACATGTGTATGCACACACACTCCTTGGCAGAGCACGGGTTTGGTGCAAAACACACATATTTAACACAATTCCTAATAGCTTAAAGGATTAACCCTGCTCGAGTGGCACTGTAACACAGAGCCCAGAGCTCTTTAACTTACTTTCCCTTGTTAATCACTTGAAGTCCTCATTTAAAGCAGACAACAGAAGCTGAGTTTGTATGAACCCACAGATGAAAACCAGAAATCCTAACTCACCATCATTCCCCATGGAAGACAGTATCTTCTCCCGCTCTTCCCATGGTAAGGCACTCAGAGTGGGCATGTCATCAGGAAACACTGCTCGCTTGCGGCCCAGTGCAACAGCTGCTCTCCTGCAAACGTGTTTTATTCGTGGTCCTCGGACTGACGTTTCTGATGAATCACTCTCTTGCCCCTAGATTTCAGAACATGAGAGCAGACAGTATTCCTAAGAAAGTTACCGAAATGAGACTGAGAAACATGCAATAGAGACTTCTAAGCAAATTGTATCTTAGCTTGCAGATTGTAAGAATCGGGATAAAAACAGACTTGGTCTTCTAAGCCTCAGTTATACAAGAAAGGATAAATGCAAGAGAACAAGAGTTTTGACTCAACTGGAATTACAAGGTAAGTCTCCATCCACTACTGGATGAAGCCACATTATCAAGGCACTGACATTAAAAAAAAATAAATCAGAGTTCACTGGGATTGGAGCAGCACTTGGTGCTGATTGATCCAGCAGAGGCCAGTAGTAGATGAGGTTGTTTGAGAGCTTTGCAGTTGCTGATGTTTCAGATGAGGGACTTGGGTTTACTGAGAGGCTAAACAAATTGAGCATTTTAGTGCAATTTTCCATGTTTTGGTAAGATTCTGGAATACCTCCCACTGAAAGAACTATCCCAAATAACCAACTGTGAGAATCTGGGCTTCTGCTACACCAGGCCAGTCATACAGGTGCATGGGCATCTTCATTTCAGAAACAAACAGCTGGAGGCTTCTCTATTTGAAATACGTACTGGTGATTTTCAACACTAGTGCTGTTACAAAAAGTAAAAGTTTAAATAAGAAGTATTCCCTGAAAACATATCTCACCTCCCTTTCTGGCAGGTAAAGAGGACTGCAGAAAAGGGTGGTTTTGGGGTGGGGAAGAGGGAAAAGAGCAAAGTGGCAGGAAGCAGTTCCCCAAATCAGATGCAAAATTCCAATGGATCTTCCTCCCTCCTATAAGTGAGAGATCACTGCATAAAGTTAAAAAATAGGAAGATCAAGAAACAACTTTCCTTCAGAAGCCAACTTTATGCTCAATGTGGCCCCCCAAGAAACCTCGAGGCCAAGAAAGACACTGCATTTTGCTGGAACTGCACTTTTCAGAGTGAGTACTACTCTAGATAATTGCTTTGCTCAGATTTGTTCAGAGAAACCCAATAAGCAGCTATGCTGTACTGGTCTCCAAAATGCATGCAGCTCCCCTCTGAGCTGACTACACAGCAGCTCCCTCTTCCCCTCAGCTTCTGCCCAGGGCTTCTTGTTTTTGGGTCGTTTGCCATCTGTTGCACTAACAGCTGCCTAACTTGGCACATTAATTCTCCATGCTCAGTATACAAAAGCTATTTGTGACTTTCAGACAAGTTCAAAGTAAGATGCACTCTAGCAAAAAACCAACTTGGAAAAAGGAGTACCTGTGCTTTTGGCTGATCTGCTTGTTTGAGAGACTTGCTCTTCTCAATCTTGTACAGCTGGGCTTTTGCCTTTTTCAGAAGACTGGCTACCCTCTTGTCAGTCATTGGCAGTTTGTCTGCTTGAGCCAACATAGAACTGATGGAGGAAGCAGAATGTTTAACAGTGCTTGATGAAGGAGCAGGAAGACGCAGAGCTTTTTCCTTCTCCAAAGATGGCACAGTGGGGCTGAGGTCTAGGTCTGATTTGTCCAGCCCCCCTCTACCTTTCTTGGATGTTTTGGTTTTGACAGCTGTCGTATCTGCCAGAGCAGCAGTGGAAACTTCTGCTGTGGGATCTACTGCTGTAGACTTCTTCCGCCCGGCAGGTTTTTTGGCAGATGATGATGCTGCAGCGTCTTCACTGACTTTTTCTTTGGGCATTTTACCTACAGGAAACAAAGCAGTGCTACTCTGTATTTCTGACCCTTTTCTCCTTTTCTCTTTCTTCGACTCCCGTTTGTTCTCTTTTTCTCTCTCTCTGTCTTTCTCTCTGCTCTTGTCCTTCTCCAGGCCTTTGTCAGCATCTTTATCTTTGGAGAGCTCTTCTGCTGCCCTGTCCTTGTTTTTGCCTCTCTCTGTCTGGGGACTTGATGTGAACCAGGGGAAAAGAGGAGTAGGGCTACCAGATGAGAAAGGCTCTGCTGGAGCACTCGTCTGCTTTCTTGGTCTCTGGCTTCTTTCTGCCGATTCCCCAGACTGCGATAGGGAATGGGAGGGAAAAGTAAAAGTTGAATTTAAGGCACTAGTGGCAAGAGAACTAACTGAAATACTAGTTAATGAGGAAGAGACAGAAGACTGTGGGGTGAGAGTTGTCAGGTCAGAGGTACTAAGCCTTCCGCTCCTCGTCCTCATGGAGTGTGAAGGAGATCTGGGTTCTGATCGGATGGGGCTGAACGCTTTCCTCTTCCGTCGCCGGGACGACGTGCCGGTGGCAGAGGTCCCTGTGGTGGCGCGACCGACTGACGAGGGCAAGGTTACAGACTCGAAGATCCGGGAGTGGGCCTCACTTGGTGTGAACCGTGGCGCTCGCAGCAGAGGACTTCTCTTGTGCATATCAAACCTGGCTCCAGAGTGAAGTGAAAAGAGACGTGTGGGAGCTGTCGCACCTGGTGTGGAGAAGCCAGATGCAAAGCCAACGTCCTCCGGTGTTAGCGGCGGGGGTCTGAAGTTATCAAATATCGGTTTGCGGATAAGACCCTCTTTGGCATATTTTGCTGATGAGAAGTACTGTGGCTCTGACCTGGAATGTTTCAGGGAGGTCCACCTAAATGTTGGCTCTCGCAGAATTGACTTTCGTTTCTCTTGCATCGGCGCGGCAGAAGCAGGAAGAAAGGGTGAGGCTAACGGTATGGTTGGAGGCATAAGCCAAGGGGTATGGTCTGAGATGCTTGAAGCAGGCTGCAGTGGTGGGGGGGGGAGTGAGCAAAGGGGGAGGAGGAGAGGAGGAGGACTGCTGCTGTGGCATGCTTGGTAAGGCTGACAGCTTTTTTGCAGTCCTCTGGCCAAAACTTCTTTCTGTTATTGAAAACCTTCTATTTCTCCCATCACTGTTATCGTTTTCAGGGGACTGAGAAACAGGCAGGGGAGTGTGAACTTCCGGAGTATTGCTTCGCTCCTCAGAAAGCATCTGCATCTCCTCAGAAGCCTGGGAGTCTGTAGATGTATCCACGCTGGGGCTGCTGGACCGTGAGGAATCTGAAGACATCTGAGATGAATGTTGAGAAGCGGCGCTGGACTTTTCACTGGAGCCACAAGATGTAGTGCTGAACCTGCTGTTTGGTGTGGATTCTAGTCTGGATATTTTAATAGGAGGATCGTAGTCTTCATCCTCAATAAATCGTTTGGGTGTTTTGATAATCCGTGATGAGATTGCACTCACAACTGGCATGATGAACTGTCGAATATTTTTGAGCTGGGTTCTCCCCTTCCTGCCCTGCAGTTTGGCTGCTTCTTTCTCAATCTTTTTCTGTGCTCCCTTTTTAGCCCTCTGCAAGAGTTGCTTAGCAATCGCGGCATCCGTCCTTTTGGTGGAAGGTATAATCCTAACAGGCTTAATCCTGCGTGGACTCTGTCTGACAGCAGCCTTCTCTTCCTTCGTGAGAGGTGGTGTGCCATCCTTTTCTTTGCGAATCCTCTGGGGCTTCTCCAGCTGTGAGTTTATGACTAAAGTTGAGGAAGTCTTTAAACGCTCAGAGGATGGTGGCCTGCCTCTCCTGCGCACAATCTGAACGCTCTTCCTACCAATCTGAAGTTTTGCCCCAGGCTTAAATTTAGATTTCAGTGGGGAAAGCTTACTAGTTCTTAACTTCTTGATTTTAGTTGCTTGCTGAAATGTAGTGGATGGTGATCTTTTGATTTTTTTCAGACTCTCTTTTTCTTCTTTGCTACCCTTCTGAATGTCCGAGGTGTCCTTCTCCTGTGACAATTTGAACTTCACACTTGTAAGTGCTGGAGGTCTTCCTCGTCTTTTTTCCCCATTCTTTGACTCCTTCTTCTTTACTTTCTCCATGGATGTGGTTTCAGACTTACTTGAAGGGGAACACACTGATGAAGAGTCTGACAGTACAGCTGAACTTCGGTCAGAACTGCTCCGGGGCCTCCCGCGAGGTTTCCGTGGACTAGATTTAACTGAGGGAAACAGAGAATGCAGGGAACATATTAAATTTCTCCAAGTGTGGGATGAGCATTACCCAAGTCACACAAGTATTTACTCAGTATCATTCATGCTGCCCATATATTGCCAAAACATTTCAGATAATCAACAAATAAAAATAGTTTTAGCACTACACGTAGAGAATACCTTCCCAACAAACGTCTCTTCCCACATAAAATACCACGCAGATGACTTGTTTAAAAATGCAAGCTAGTCTTTTCCCAACAATTATATATGCAACTGCACACACCCAGTACCAACCTCATGCTGGGAGGGAGCAATAATTCTAAAGGGCACATGCTACCTTTTAAACACATGAATTTTTACGTATTTTTTTAAGCAGCTCACAGCCAGTTAAAAGAAAAAGAAATCCTTCCTTTCGAGTGCCATCCATCTGCACTGCTAAGGGAGAGGTCAAGAGAGCAAGAACAACCTACACAAGGCTGATACAAGACAATTTACTAAAAACTGGCTTTAGCTTTGAAACACAGTTAATACTCAGCACTGACTTGGCCATCAAGCACAAGACTTGATTACCCACCTTGACCAATGCATTTCATTGCATTCTCACCAAGTCCAGCTATTTCAGTTCTGGATCTTCCCTTGCACTAGCAAGGAGCTCCACCACAGTTTGCTGCTGAAGCCAAGCTGAGCAGATGATTATGGTGGAAGAGCAGAGTGCTCCAGTGAGAGCATTTATTGACAACACAGGCAGTAATGAGTCTACTGAAAGATACTAAAATAGTCAAACCAGTTTCAGACCCTTACTCTTTAAATAGCTGCCTCTCCAGAACACTGACATGAGGTTTCAAATGCTGGTTTTATCAGTATAACTATTTTACTCAAACTTTCCCTGCTCCTTTACAGATCAGACAATAGAGAATCCTAAACTAACTGCATTGAATCTAAAGACTGGTGTGGCTTTTATGGTGGATGAGAGCTGATGGAACCAACAGGAGAGGCACAGCAAAATCATCACAAAAGAAAACAGCAATCACAAAAGTCAACACCCAATCCTGCAACTTCAACTTACCTGTGGGGGACCTGGTGGGACTTCGTACTTTGACTTCTTCATCTGAACCAAAACCTAAAAACTGTTCATCCTGCAATGAGAAAGCAGATGGAAGTTTGAGAACATGGATATTAATGCTGAAATGAACTCCACTGTGAATGAAGCACAAAAGGATTCTAGAGGATTTTCCTTCCCCAAAAAAGATACTGGCATTTGTTCTTCTAACAGAGAATTGCTAAAAAGGAAATACAACTTTTATATACACATACACAGCAACTACAGTTTACAACTACGGAACAATCAAAAAAAGTTACAGGAAAACAAACTACAAATATATACAGAAACAAACCCTTAATGCATAAAATCTGCTGCTCATATCAAACAACAAAGCTTTCCTCCTCTAAGCTATTATTTAAACCACCCTAAAGACACACTCCAGCAAATGAAGTGTTTCTGTGTATATTATTCTAGTACAAATGTAGCCCAACTTCCTGCAAACTTACGTAAATCCTCTCTTTTTAATTCCCTTCAGACTTGGTCTTAAGGAGAGATGAAAACCTGATTTCTGCTGTGAAGCTCTTTCCTCTGAAAGCGACATGAGGTGAAAGGCTTGCTGTCCACAGTGAGGCAGGTGTAGCAGGAGTCTGTAGGTGTCAATCCAGTTAATCTGCCACTCAAATGTGTGGCATCTTTTGAACATCTTTTTGTTTATATGTCATTACACCTTTCCTAATCCACTTTTACCTCAAGTATTTAGTTGGCCAGTCTTAACTTTCCTATGAACTTTGGAAACAGAGATGCCACTTGTTGTTTATCCTTTCAAAGTGCTGTGCAATGTGGCTACTACGCTTTAAGAAGGGCAGGCACTGCAAGAACAGTATCCTGCAAGTGAGAAGGGACAAGACTCTGAAAGAAGGTGGTGAGCTGCACAAAGAAGTAACACCATTTCTTTGTATTTTGCCTCATTCTTTTCACATGGAATTCCTACTTCTTCTAGTTACAGGGAAGATCAGGAAGGGCATCTCAATGAGTGACACCGCAGTCCAATAGACAAAAAGGAGCAAGGCTTTAGACCAAAGTATTTCTCAAGATCTTCTGCTGGAACAGGGGGTGGCCCTGCCCCTCCTCACATCCATGCTGCCTATCTGCGCTTTGCACTTGCAGCAGAGATGACAAGAAAACCAGAAAAAGCAATGATAAAGCAACATAAAAGAAATAAAATTATGCCAGAAGACATTGCTTCTGCCTGAGAGACCTTGCATCACACAGAACCCCTGAAGGCCAGTCCCAGAAAGGGAGAAGCTACTGCTTCCGAACTTCAGTCCTGCAGCACTGCAACTGAGCAAGAGCAGCTGCGGAGTGCCCAGCTGCCCACTCCAGCACTGCGGATCACGGAGCAGAGCCGACACGCCTGCCTGCCCCTGCCTGCCGCTCCGGAGCACGTGGGCTGCAGCAGGATGTAAACATCGCTCAGCGGGCAGCACTGCCTCCGTGGGCGTGCGCAGGGAAGGGGTCCCCAGCCCTGACAGACGGAGAAGCTGTCAGTGGAGACAGATGTGGGCTGAAACCCAGAGAAAGCACAGAGAAATAACAAATACCTAAGAACAGTCAGGTTTAGAAACGTTGAGGGATCAGCTGCTCACCCTGTGCGATTTCCTGACTTGCACTGGCCTCCAAGTTCCTGTGGCTGCTACAGATCTTTTCTTCATTTTGTTATTCTGGGTCCTAAAGTCATTATTATTTTATCTCTGGCTACTTGCCATATTTTTGACAATCACCTGTCAATCCATGATTACAACTTGCATTATTTTCAAACTGATATCTGTTATCTTACTTTCACAATGTAAGATAAAGTAATGTTTCCAACATTAATACTGGCTAAATAAAATGTAATGTTTCCAACATTAATACTGGTTTTGGCCAATAGCCTGGGAATTATAATTTTTTCCATTTCTTACCAACCAGTCACCAGAAGCATCTACAGCAAAAAGGCTCCTTCCCCAAAACAATCACTTTCGCTTCATTTACAACCACAAGTAGTATGACCAATATGTTGCTTGTGCTTGTGCGTTCGGTGACATCCCTGAGTGTCTTGGTGACCTCGAATGGTCGCTATCACTACCTGAGAAGGCAACCCTGTGACCTGTCAGAGAAGATGAAGAAAGCCACTAAGTATCACTCAGCATTTGCCAGGCTAAACCATTCAGTTGGCCATCACATGCCAAAATGCAGCTTTGAGGCAAACTAGGCAGGAACAGCCTCCCTCCAGTTTTTCAGAAATGTCATGACAGATGGAGAGTGATTAAAAACCATTAAGATTTTGAACATGTCCTCATTTACCTGAAAAAGAATAATGCAATGCAAAAAAGGCCACTCAGGACTATCAATTAAAGGATGAGGGAAGGCTTGCCTTGTGTCAGACATGAAGACTAACCAAGCAGGCATGGGATAATCTCTGTCTGGGCAGCACGTACATTTCCCATTCAAACATTACACTATCCCAACTGGGTTCAACTTCAGAGTTACGTGCAGATAAAGAATGACTTTTCCTGAAGTAACCCAGCTACTAAAGAACAGAGAAGTTGCAAGCAAATGTCTATCACAATGCTCTTGAACAATATTACTTTTCAAAGAATTTCCAGTTAAAGATCTCACAGGAAAATCCACCTTCAAAGGAGAAACTATCCTGCAGGCACTAACTGATGTTCTGATCTCTGTCTGAGGAATAACAGTATAAACCATACCACTATGGATCTGTGAAGTTGCATGAGCCTCTAAACCAGCAATGCAGCCACTCCAATCATCACCTGAAAAAGTTTATTTTACAATAGAGTCACCTGACCAATGCTGTGCTTCCCATTCCCCATCCTGGGTTTGGCCCAAGTTAGACAGCACCTCACTTTCTTGGAAAGGGATAAGCTATTTTTAGAAGCTCATTCAGATGCCTGCTTAGTGACTGCAGCACAACATCTACCAGACTCCTCTGCTTTCAGCAGAGTAAACATCCTTGGAGGTTGGCAGGTAGTAACCCTGAGACAAACACCGGGTGTTGGGAGCAGAGCGGATTCCGCTGGGAGTTCAGGGAGATGCTTCCCAAGCCATTACTTGAGATGCAACTTCAATAATAAACAGCTGAGCACTTGGGGTGATCTTGTGCACCAACTCAGAGGAGGGAACATTCATCCTTCCATTGTTTAATTCAACTAAAGCTTTGACCAGGAGTGATGCACAGACTTTGCTGGGGCTTCACCTCAGAGTGGCACCAACCTACAGAGAATGTCTTGAGATCCCAGAACAGCTCTTGGCCTGGTCACCTCCACATGAAAACCCCCAAACTACGCCTCTGCAGCGGTACCCTCGGGCATCACCCATGGCAATACAACGATGATTAGGGCTGCAGCTACCAGAGTCCAGTTTATTTTAGAATTAGAAAGAATATATTGCTCTTTATGGGGCTGAGGCTCAGGGTGGGTCTATCACAAGTGTGTTACTGAGAATACAGATCTGTTTTGCCAGAGTCCTGGTTCCAACCCAGATGAGAACTTCTCATTTATGCTTTCCAATCTGAATACAGAGGAATGCTTATTAGAACACCTGAAACACTCTCATTCTTTCAATAATACCACTTCCAAGGAAGAGGGTCAGTCAAACCACTGCCTAGAAAGACGAAGCTTGCAGATGGTGGGAGAAAAGCCCCACAGTTGCTGTATGGATGCAAAAAAAAATTCTTTTGTGGTGGTAAACTCATCTTTCGCTCTTAAACATGTATTCCTAAAGAAACAGTACTAAAGTCAAACTATGCTCTGTAGCTCAGTTTGGGGTGAACAGCTAACCCTGCTCTGGGAATTTTGTGGTATCCCTGAGAAGTGACGAACCACTGACTTGAAGAGTTACCTGTTTCCTCCAACACAGTGCTGTGAAAGCTGCAGTTCAGCACTTGGGTGCCAATACAGAAGTGCATGGTCAAGCACTGTCACAAGTCTGTCCCAGGTGCTTTCCAGCTGAAGGAAGTGCAATGTCCAAAAGCCCCTGGAACAAACTCACCAGTGCACGGCTGCTGTTCTGAAATTGCCTTACCTGCCCCACTGCTGGTGCCAGTGAGATGAGCCACATCGCCTTTCATTTGAAAAATTTCCCAAATTCCTAACAAACTTCCCAAAACTGCTCCTCTGAGGGTTTGGAGCACTGAACAAAGCCGACCAAATCACAAAAACAGAAACATACTTTTATTTTCACACATCTGACAAAGCAGCACCCAAATATTCAGGAAGGGAAAGTGCATGAAGGAGCCTCCATCTCTTGGGCCATGATCTGCATCATCCTCACTCCCACATGTCTCTTGTCAGACATCAATACCTACAGCAGTCCCCTCCTCATGTGTGTGCAGTGACCACCCTACCCGTGACAGGAAAGGCTCTGCACCCCCAACTCACACATTAAACACTCGAGCAGTCTGACAGCGACCATTCAACCTAACACTACGTGAGGAAATTCTGAGGCAAACAGAAGAAATTAATCTGTACTTCTAGCTCAGGAATGACCCTGGCGGCAGTAGGGAAGCTAATCCTTACCCCCAGGACATGGATCTAGTACCAAACATTCCAGGCACTGGCGAACATCCACAACTCCAACATTCACCTCATAAAACATTATGCCCCAGGTATAATCACGGAAGTGCTACCAGGGACACCACCATCACCACCACATCCAACTGCCAAACTTGAGCTTCTGCAACTTTCATCCAATACAGATTTATGGAGGTAACTGTCAGCATGCACCCAGCACACTCTCAACTTTTATGTCCCAAAGCTTCAATCCGCTTTCACAGATGGGCAAGAAGCTCTAAACTGACAGGCAGAGCAGATATTTAACAACTATGTTTATGCTTCTTTTACACCAAATATTGACATAATAAACCAAGAAAATGCAACCATATTTTTCTTGTTCCTACAGTGCCACTCACACCAAGCTGAAAGGTTAATACACAGTACAAATGCTACTGCTCAACCAGTTACAGCTTCACTGTGCAAAAAGTCCCCCAGCAATTCTTGTGGTGTTAAAATTGAGTATCAGAATGTGGCTCCTTTAACGTGAGCTGGTTTCAAGATAACTCAGTGCAACACTGAGCTGCAGCAGAAGACAAGGCTTTGTACAAAGTGACCTGAATCTGAAGAGAATGCCCTGACACCCCAGAATTCAGGTATCTTTTAAATGAGAAATGCAGTTTGCTATGTACTATGAAACTGTCAAGGAGACAAGGGAAAGACTGCGTCTAATACTTGTTCAGGACATTACTCCTGCATCTAACTTGGTGGCAATACCCAATTTCAACAGGTACCTACACAAGTGCAGACAAGAATGAGGCAGAAAAAAATAAGCATGCGGAGCAGAACTTGTAAATAAAAAGGTAACACAGCTTCTTCCTCTGATTGCCACTGGCTCCTGACCTCAAAACAACTGCCAGAGTTTATTCCTGATGAGGAATAATGGCAGCTTGGTTGAAGACTGTAACTGGCTTGGCTCAGGAAGGACCCTCAACCTTGTGGAAAAGAACAGCATGAGCACCAGGCAGTTACTGAGAGGACATGGTGAGCCCTAATATGAAGGGGTCTTCTGGAAGCCCCCTTCTAGAAGAACACCTCCCCAGAGCAGCTACCACACGGGTACCAGAAACTGCACCGTTCTTGCACTGCGTACAGCTGCCCTCTCCTCTGGAGAGACCACAGGCAGCACCCATGTGCTGGCTTCCTACATGTGCCACAGCTCTTTTCACACCCTCAGCCCCAGCTCACAGAGAACTTGCACTGCAAGACAGAAAAGAAGCAGCCTCTGGTGACCGAAATCTTCACTAGGACTATGACGAGTGCACAAGTCACCAGCCAGGAGAACTATGTTCTTTGATGCAAAAATGTTTTGTGTTTTGAGCATCACCAAAGGAAAGGAGCCAGCTGGGTTAGTTAACTCAATCTGAATGCTTGTGAGGATCCTCTCTGAGTATGCCCAAGAGTACCAGCATGCTGCAAATCCAGAGTGAGGGGAAACATCTGGGGTCTGCCTCTGCCTGGCTCATGAGGGGTCAGGCAAAACTGAACCTACAAACACCGAGCCACAAATCAGTGTTTATCATTACTTTCTACTATATGCAATGTTATTAGAGAAAAGCTATTAGCAGCTAAGTAGAAAAGTGATGTAATAAGTAGAATTCTTAAAATCGAGGAGACCCTGTGTTAATCAGCTGCCATACCTACAATGCATTCAAGCTATTTTACTCTAAAGCAAAAATACCCTAAAGGCTAAACTCAAAAAGACATCTCAAAGATGTTTTAGGGCTTTTTTGAGATGCAAAAATATACTTGAAGACAACTGGAATTAAACAAACCACAGCCCAATGTCATCTTAGTAAAAAAAAAAAATAAAAGGAAAAGAAACAAAGCAACTTGCCTCCCCCCACATGAAAAACCTCCTGGGTTATTAACTCTGTGGTCAGCTTGGTTAGCCAGATCTCAAGTCATTTCTATCCCTGAACTAGCACTGGTGAGGTATTAACTGCCTCCCAGAGGACTCCATGAATTCCATCAAGCCATGTCTACTGCAAACAACAAAAAAGAGAAATATCCCGAAGTGATCCCTGAGATGATGGTGTTAATGAGAGCAGTGCGACTCACACCCCAAGGTCTGCACAGGTGAGGGCAGGAGTGTTCCCACGTTCAGCTCTGTTCCTGCAAACACAGCCCAGTTCCTCCAGCCAATCTACAGGCAAGGAACTCCTCCAGCTCAGCCATGAGCAAAGAGCTCCACTTTATGGCACCCAGTAGAAAATGCCAAAACCAGAAAGACACAAGAAAACTGTATTTTCATGTGTGTTTTAATGAACTCTGCTACGGCCAGTGATGGGAAAGGAAACCAACTGGTCTTTATGCAGACAAAATACAAAGATACATTCACCTACCCTACAGCTGACAACCTGCTTGGAGGAGACAGAGCTGGCCCTTCAAAAATCGGAAATAAAGCCCTTCTGGTACAAAAGACCCGGGGAATTCTCTTGCCGGCGCAAGGATGCCGCTAAGGAGTGATGCAAAACAACTGGGGGAAAGGAACGCTGCAGCTCGTAGTAACACACCCCCATCATGTCCTCCCTGTTCTGTCAATAGGTGGGTTGTTGTCGCACTCCCACTCCGGCTGCCTTAGAAAGGCTTAAAAAAAAAAAATGAAGGGAGGAAAAAGAGCAACTCCAAAAAAAAAAAAAAAAAAAGAAAAAAGAAAAAAAAGAAAAAAAGAAAAAAAGGAGCGCCAGCGCTCTTAGTACCGGCGAACGGCCTCTCGCAACGGGCCCGCCGCCCCAAGCTCCGCCTGGGGCATCCACAGCGGCGAAAGGGAGGAAGAGGAGGAGGAGGAGGAGGAGAAGGAGAAGGGGGAGGGCCGGTGCGCGACACCCACCGCCGGGCCCGCAGGAGGGGCCGGCAGCCCAGCCCCCTCGAGCCCCCGCGCCCGGGGAAGGACGCGTCACCCCGCCGAGCATCCTCGGCGCCGGGGCGCACCGGGAGGCCCCGGCCGCATCCATCCTACCTCGCTCCCGCCGGCGGGGCGTGCGCACCGCATCCCGCCCCGCCGCGGGCGCGGGAGCGGCGGGAGACGGATAATGGAGGCGGCGGCAGGGAGGACGCACCGGCGGCAAGTCGCGTGCGCGGGGAGGGACCGCGAGGGCGGCCGGACACGGACCGGCACCGGGTCCCGCCCGCCGGCTCCCGCCACCCCCCCACGGCCCCCCCCCGCCGCCGGGCGCGCCCTTTGTGCGGGGCGCGGGAGGTGTGTCCGGCGGCGGGCGGGCTGTGCGGCCAGGGACGGGTGGGTGCGCCCGGGTGTGTTCGGGCCGCCGCCGCCGGGGCGTCGGGGATGCTGCGCCCGGGACCCGCCCGCCCGCCGCGCCCCCCCGCCCCCGCCCCGCCGCCCCTCTCACCTCTCCGCTGCCCGCCTCGGTGCCGCAGGCCGCGCGGAACCGCCGCAGGTTGATGCCGATGGTGGCCGAGACCTGGAGCGCCGCGTCGAAGCCGGGACCGGCCGCGGCCGCGGGGCCGCCGGGGCCCGGCGCTGCCCCGCCTCCGCCGCTTCCCGCCGCCCCGCCGGAGCACGGGCCGCCGCGCTCGCCCTCGCCCGCCGTCGCCGGCGCCGCCGCAGGTTCGGCGGGCCGCAGGCTATGCACGGCCGGCACCCGTAGGCGGGACCCCCCCGGGCCCCGGCGGCCCCAGCCGCCGCTGCCGGGCCGGGCGGGGAAGCGCCACCGACCGCTGTGCGCCATCTTTACTGAGAGGCGACGAGCCAGAGAGCGGGGCCGGGCCGCACCCCGCGCCCTGCATAGCGCTTCGCCGGCCCGTGGAGGCGCTGCATAACAACGGGTGCCATGCAGGTTGTGGGGCTCCGCCATCCCGCCGCCCCGGCACATGAATAAGCCATGCTCGATGAGTGCCAGCCCGGCATAACGCTGGGCGATATGCAGGGCCCCAGGCCCGAGCCCCAGTGCAGCCCCCCGTCCTGGATAGCGCAGCCTCGCGCCGCCGCGGCCCCTCATAGCTCGCGGTGCCATACAGGCGCGGGGCTCCTCGCGAGCCAGCCCCGGAACCTGCCTGACGTGTCAGCGGGCCGCAGGCAGCCCTCATAACCGCGACGGCGATGCCGAGCGGGAGCAGCAGCCCCGCGCCCGGGACCGCGCATACGGCATAGGCGGTGCTG
Source organism: Vidua macroura (assembly GCF_024509145.1). Classification (NCBI taxonomy): domain Eukaryota; kingdom Metazoa; phylum Chordata; class Aves; order Passeriformes; family Viduidae; genus Vidua; species Vidua macroura. Next base: position 410,292 of record NC_071592.1, read on the forward strand.
CCGACCCCCTGCATAACGCCGGGCCGTATGCGGGGCGCGGGGCGCGGCCCCGGGCCCGGCACGGCAGCGCCCGCGCTCCCCGCCGAGACCCTCCGCCGCTCGGCCCGGGACGAGCCGGTCCCTGCGGGGGGACCGCGGCCCCGAGCTGCGGTACCGAGGGCGGGCGGCTTCGCCCTACGCTCCCGGCCCCGGCTGTATCGTGCCTGCGGCCCCGCGCGCTGCCGGTGCCGCGTCCCGCTGGGTGCCACCCCCGCGAGGGAGGCGGCGGCGACAGCACCGGGCTGGCAACCCCGTCGAGCACAGCGCGGCGAGAACAGGGTTAACATCCAACAAGTGCCCACCGTATTCCGTGAGAACAGCACTGCGAGCACACGGATAAGATGTAAATCCCTCTGCTTGGGGACATAAAATAGCCATGTTCCCCCGAAGTTCATCAGCTGAGGGCAGGGAAGGAGGGAGGGGCGGGGGGGAGGCTGTCCCCGAGAGAGGCAGCCAGACACTGCTCTGGAGTTAGAGAGGACGGACAAGCTGCTGGAGCCCTTTTTGGGTCACATATCCTGCTTCTGCCTGGGGTTCTGCTGTGGGAGCGGGGCTGAGGGGGACTTCTCCCGAGGATTTCCCGGGAGGAGAACTAAAATTAGATGGTTTCTTCCTCTCTAGGGACAGGAGCCTTAGTGAGCTCTCCCATGCTTTATTAGTGAAGCTTAATCCCATCCTCCCACTGAAGCTTTTGCCAGGCCAGTGCTGGTGTGAGCTGCAGCCCCCTGAATGCCCACCAGACCCTGCTTTGAGAGGGGCACGTGCAGACAAGAACAAGTCAGAGAGGAGAGGCAGGTCTTGAAGCCAGATCAGACAGCCTTGCTCCCAGTGAGGTTCTCTTAGGTGCAGAATCCTTCCAGTCAAGCTCACCCATTACATCCCATATGTGATCTCCCTCTCCTTGAGGAATATATCCTGCAGAATCTCACAACAGGGCCTGGCCCATTCCCCTTGCTGGTCTCTCTACCTGCTGGCTGAAGGGTCTGTGATGACAGGAGCAAAAAGCTTGTGGGGAGGGGCAGTTTTGGGGGCCATCAGCCAGACCATTTGGCTGCAGCCCTGGTCAGGTTTGCTGGGGCTGAGCAATCACAAAACTCTCCGCAGCACCAGGAGGAGGGCCGTGCGAGGCAGGCACGGTGTCCTGGCCAGCCTGGTGGGAGAAGCAAGTGCAGGACACAGGCTGGGCAGGGGGCTGCAAGCACAGGTCCAGTCACTGCTCCTCTTGCAGACTCCCCCACAGAAGCCGGGAAGTTCACTGAGCCTCAGTTTTCCCATCTGCAGCATGGAAGTGACCTGTGACCAGCTGTGACCCAGAGCTGCTGGGACAGGAAGCCTTCTTTTTAACAAGAAAGAAGAAAAGGTTTCCATCCATGCCACGAACAACCTACTGCTTACCACATCTGGAGTGTGTGAGCTCACCTGCACTCCCTGTCAGCAGCACACCAGGCCTCCTGCCGGGATGGCCTGCTGAGAAGGTCAGTTCTGCTGCAGGGACAGCAAGTGGCATGCTACTGGCACAGTCACCCCAGAGACACCGGGGTCACTGAGGGCTGGGGGCCTGGAGGGTCACTGGTGTGCACAGCACAATGCCCAGAGGAGCAAAGGAGCAGCAGGACAACAACAGGATCAACAAGGAGCAATACTGACTAAAACCATCTTCTAAGACAGTAAAAACAGGCTGCTAGCTTCAGAGGGCTCCTACAAATTATTTTCTGAACATGTCAGAGCACAGGGCACTCGGCAGGTTTTGTAGAAAACCCTGCAAGAGCTGGCTGACAATGAGCAAGGTGGTAGAACCCCAGACAGCTCAACCTTTGGCCGGTGGGAGCTGAGGTGACACATGGAGCAAAGCCCTGCTTACTTGCACAGGCTTCCACTGCACCAGTCACACACCAAGCCACAAGAGCTACGTTCCCTATGCAATAAGCCACAGAAATTGCTTTTGATAGTGTAAAAAGTACTGGAATTTGCTTTTGGTTCCCACTAGCTGATGGGAACTGCATTCAGGAACAAAAGGAATGTTTCCCCTTTGCAGCCTCTGTTTGATTTTGGGGTTCTCAGACCTCCCCTTGGAGCCACAGTCGGGACACAGTGAGTGTCCCAGAACAAACACAGCTCTGGTGACCAAAAGTGATGTCACTAAAGCAGCTCTGGCACCCTTGGGCCTCGCCCTTAGACCCCTCTTGAGGAGCCATCCGTGCCAGCATTGCCCCCAGGACAGGCTGGCATCTGTCAGAGTACCAGACAAGGATGACAACAGCTTGATACAGGCTCCTAGTTTTATTGTGGCAGACCCCATTACAGACCCAGCACCGTGGCATTGCTGAGGGCAGGGTTCACACGTTGTACCCGATGATGCCGCCCTTGCCGATGATCTCCCCGATGTAAAACCACATCAGCACCTCCGTGGCCACCAGGCCATTCCTCAGTGCGTCCTGAAAGGAAAAAGCCACTGGTTAGATCCCACATCCCTCAACAGCTCCTCCCTCGCTCCCACTGCCACATCCATGCCCTCCAGCAGTTCTCAAGGCAAAAACCCAGAAGTGGAGCAGAGTGTTTGCTGTGTTTGGCTACCCCTCAACATGTCCCATCACAGAAACGTTCTACAACATTAAGTACACCGTCAGCTGTTGATTGTGGCTTTTTACAGCTCTTTCAAGGATCATTTCTTAGCCCACATACGGGAAACACACTAATTTCAAGGCCAACCGATGACACAGCTGATCCAGAAGGCTGGGCTCATTCAGCCACCTATGGGTTCTCCCTTCCCTGGGAGAAGAGGGGAACAATCACAGCCTGGTCCAGGCAGGGAAGAAGTAGAGCAAAGCCAATAAAATAAAACAAAACACTTTGAACTCTGGGCCCCTGAATTCCACGAGCTTCCCATGTCACTGACAACAGCTCCCACTGCTTCCCAAGGCAGGAGCAGAGCATTTCCTGGGTGGCTGGGAAGCTCCCGTTGGAGCTGTCCCTCGGCGCTGCCGCATCCCGCCCCGGCCGGTACCTTGACAGTGAGCTGCGCCAGGCGGCCGCTCTGGAAGGCCCGGACCAGGCCCTTCATGCTGTCGATGGCCCGCGGAATCTCGGCGGGGGTCGGCGGGGCCAGCTCCACCTTGGCGTAGTACCAGAACGTGGCCAAGCGCGGCTTCGAGTACGTCACGGCGGCTGCGGGAGTGGGACCGGAGCGGACGGTGTTTTCCCGGTGTTTTCCCAGCGGCGGGAGCCCGCCAGGCCTCCCCGGGCGCAGCCCCGCTGCCCTCAGCCCCGCTGCCCTCAGCCCGGCTGCCCTCAGCCCCGCTGCCCATCCCCTCCGCTCCCCTTGGCCCGCTGTCGCTCCCCTCATCTCAGCCCATCCGGTTCCCAGCCCGTTCCCCCGCGCTGCCCGGTGCCGTCCCTCACCGCCGATCAGCTCGGGCCCGCGCTGCACCAGCCGCTGCACCAGCCCCTGCGCGGCCTTGGCCATCGCTGCGCGCTCAATGTCACCGCCGCTGCCGCACCCGGCGTTCGCCGCGGGCAGCCCGCAGCGAGGACCCCGGGCCACGTGCGCGGGGCGGGGCCGGGCCGGGGCCGCGGGTTCGAGACCCGCGCCGGCCCCGAGCCCGAAGAGGCTTTTACAGCTCCCCGCGCTGCCAGACCCCCAGCACCGGCTCCAAGATGAGCTCTCTGTTTAATTTCCAACGCCCGCCGTCCCCAACGCTCACTGGGGAAGTAAACCCTGCTACACCCCTGGCACACAGAAGATGGAAAATCGTCCCCCCGGCCCACTGTGGGAGCGGCCAGAGGCAGTGCTTTCACCGAGTGAAAGATGGTCACAGTTTAAACACAGAACAGAGGGAGCCTTTCGGTGTTGCTGGAAAAGAACGTGGCCAACACAAAGAGCGGGTAATACAGAGCCAGGGCACCACATCTGTGTTCTTCTCCCGAGGCTGAGGCTCGAAGCTGTAGTGCAGTGGGAAGTTGTAGTATTAAAGAGAGTCTTGAAAGGAAAAGAGAGAACAAGGGCTGGCAGGGAAAGGTCTGAGGAGAGACTCCAAAGGTGGTGGCAATGCACTAAATGTGGTCGTCATTAGGGCGGCAGCTCCAGCCATTACCCCTGCATGGCCGTGATCTCGCCCATGACAGGAGGTTTAAAGATGAGATCCTGTCTTTTAGTTCAGCGTGTCCTCCAGCTCCTCCTCCTTCTGCTTTTTCCTCTCTGCAAGCCATCTCTGGATCTTCTCTTTTAGCTCTGTGTTTGGTCTGATCTGGTCCATAGTGAGGGGACTCCGATTGAAAGGATCTGTCTGATCACTGAAATATAAAACATCAAAGACATTACTTGGACGCTCCTGGTGCTAGAGATTAAAAAAAAAAAAAAAAAGAGAGGGGCCAGGAGGAGTCATGGGATATGTGAAATAGATTCCCAAAAGTATCAAGGTATGAGGGCTGTGCTGCACACCTGAGGAGGTGTCGGGCTATGGTCGATCGGTCCACAGTGACACGGGAGGAGGGCAGGATCACGGGGTCTGACATCAGGGTGCTCATGATTGGATCCAGGAATTCATCACAGGCATCTGCGTACGTCTCCTCTTCCTGCTGCTGCCGGTCTGCAAGGGACTAGGGAGCACATGTGGCTTTGAGGATTCGGCCTCCCTGTTCTTTAAAAACCAGGGAGCACTCACAGGTCTGTGCAGGCAGGGAACCCTCCCAGCTGCCCCACCTGGACCTTGGACAAAGCTGCACTCCCAGAAATCCAGCTCCACAGCAAGCATGCAGCAATACACAGAGCGAAAAGGACACAGGGAACCAGCTCTATCTCTTTTTGTATGTTGAATTCCCTCCAGTGCTCACCTTGATCCTCTCAGCCAGGTTACTAAAAGACACTATCATGTTGCCAGGCTTGTTAATCTTCTTCAGAACCCGCACGGTCTGGGCAAAGAGCGTCGGTGAGTAGGAGCGGCCGTCCTTGGGGACTGTGGCACAGAAGTTTTCTTCATCCCTGCACCACAGGTTACATCAGAAAAAGGTTTAAGAATCCCCATTTATCAGGGCTGCAAAACACTCCCCACAGCAGCCACATTCCCACAGCAAAGAACTCAAAGCTAAAGAAAAGCTTGAGTGTAACTAAGCATTTCTCCCCCAGTATCACCAAGATGGCTCCTGCCACTGACAAGCTCACTCCCCTCGTCACCTACCCAAGGTTTAGGTAGATAGTGCAGATGTCAGACACGAGCTGCTGTGGCTTGAAGTCAAACTCACTGAAATCCTTCACCTTCAAAGCTCCCATTTTAGGCCCAACCAGGTGCTGCAGGAAGTAGTTGAGCATGGAGATGATGCGCTCGGCAAGGAAAGGATGCACAAACAGGGACTTGATTTCTGGAAAGCAAAACAACAGTTTGCAGATTCACAGCAATTCCATCCTCATCTGACCACACTGAAACCAAGTTCCTGCCTGCTCACTCCCTGGCAGGTCCTAGCAGGCAGGAGGGGCCATTTTCCCTACCTGATGTCAGGAAAGCCAGAGTGCCAATGGTTTCATTGGACATGATGTTGTGGAAACGCGCCAGCTGACCAAACATCTGCAGGCTGGACTCCTTCTCGCGGCGAGCCTCCGGGGACAGGCTGTCCCACTCGCCCCGGTCCTTCTCAATCTGCTGAACTTTGATCTTGCTGAGGTACTGCAAGACAGGACACATGGAGTGTTTGGGTGGGTGGCGACGCCAAGGAGGTCCAGAAACGCTCAAAACCAGTCAGGCAACATCCATATCACCCATCTTATCTGCTGGCCTTCAGCAATCAGCTCTCTGGCAGGTAATAGCTCCCCAAAATAGCCCTTTCTAGCAGCAACAGCAGCTATGAAAGGAGTGGAAAGACATTTAACACACACCAGGGACATGAGAGCACCTGAAATTCCCTTGTAATCCCAAAGGAGAACTGCCTGGAGACTAAAGGTCTTTATTAGGACAAAACACTTGCAGAAAGACCAAGGGGATTTGAGAATAAAAACCCACAGTGATTGTTTAAAGCCTGAGTGTATCCAGATTAGGAACAGGCAGATCTCCCAGCGTGCTTTCTGTTGGATCTGAAAAGGCCCTTTTGCTCCTCTTAGTTCTGAGTTGCCTCCTGAACCCAAGAGAAGGAAGGGTAACCCACAGACAGGGCCCCAGACCCTTCCTCCTGCCTTCACCCCTTCTCCCAGGGCACTGGCCACACCATCTTAGGATTGTTTCCTGCATACTACTTACTGCACAGACTCACCAGGCAGGGCCAGGCAAGCTGGCCCTGTTCTGGAGGTCAGTATTGCACCAAGGAAGTGAGAACTTGTTTATCTGATGATGATGGAACGTGAGCTCAGCCATACCTGTATGGCTTCATCCAACAGGAAAATGGCATCGTTCATGAGCAGGTTAAGGAAGCGCAAGAAGAGAGGGGGATTCATTGCCTCCAGGTTCTCTGAGGCATAATCAGCCAGGGCCTGCAAAGAAAGGGAGAATAGGGAATTCTGCAGCAGAGCCCCCAAGGCAGGACATGGAGCCACGTGCCCCGCCATGTGAGCTGCACACTCACATGGCACACTCAGACGTGCACCTCTCGCCTCACCTTTATGCTGTCCCGGTAGGAATCAGTGTCCCACATGTACCTCAGGATGGGATACATGGGACGGCGGTAGTTGAACTTCTGTTCAAACTGGTGTGGGTCACCTGGGCACAAGCCAAAGAACCTTTCAAGTGGACAGTCCCCCACAGGTGCTACACAGGGAACACAACTCTTCCCGTGCTGCGCTTACCCGTAAACTCGATATCCACAAAGACTTTGATGAGCGCCTCGGCCAGGTGGGCAGCGTGTTGGTAAGAGCAGAACACTCGCTTGCGATGAAATACGCTCGAGACGAGTGGGCTCTGAGCCTGATCCAAGTGAGGCATCACAGCCTCCAACACTTCAGCCAGCTTGGCTCGCAGGTGAGGATTTTTCATCCTGCAAGAGAAAACAAAGCAAATCCAGGATGGCACGTCCATGGTGCAGAATGGAGCTGCTCAGGATTACTCCAGGATCCGTGCTCATCCATGCTTGAGTGCCAGATTGCTGCAGACCATCAGTAAAGCCAGCCCCAGGTCAGCACTCACTTGCACAGACTCCATGCCACAGCAGAATCTCAAAGGCCAGAGAGTGTGGGAACAGCCAAGCTGCTGCTCTCACCCCTCTACAGCAGCTCTCCCACTCAGAGCCCAATGCCTGCTTGTCAGCTGGAGCTCTCGAGCAAACCCCACCAGCCGTCCCAGCTGTTTTCCTACTGCCCACAGACCTGCTTCCTTTTCACCCTGCAAATCCAAGTGCTTTGCCTGCTGCATCTGCTGTGCAGCACCAAGCACTGAGGTCAGAGTATACCTCTGCTGCACTTGTGGGCCAGAACCCCAACCACCTGCCCCAGGGGATGGTGTAGGGGAGTGCCAGGAAGAACTACACATTCCACCTCCCAGGGACAGCAGGAACAAGAAGAGCTGCCCACCATGGGAATCTCCATCTGCAGCTGCTGCTGCCAGGAGCTCACTGCATTTACACACAAGTGTAAATGAATGCACAGCAGAAATGCAGAAAGCAGGGTGATGTCTTATCAGGAAGATCGATAGAACTACTCAGTTCTGTTCAGTGGACATCACAGAGACACTCCCAACAGATCACTCCCAGGAGCTTCCTTTAACAAGTACAAAATGGCTGTAGCTGATGAGGTTTCTGCATCATACAACCAAACACATATATTTAAGCACTAAATCCCATTTGAACCTTGCACGAAGCCTGTGGCCTCCAGGCAGGCCTTTATTCCCTTTGTGCCTCCTGCAGGCATATTTCAGCTGTTTCAAAAAGATCAATCGGCTCGCAGCTACACAAACCAAGCCTCAAGACAGCTCTGCAATTTCTACTTGCTTGGTCACCCCGGGTGTTCTGCAGCAAGGATCCAGGGCTGCACCTACCTATCCACATCACCCATGAAAACAGTAACAAAGTGAAGGATGTGCTCCAGGGAATCAGCAGAAGTCTCCAAGATGTCATCAGCAAAACGCCGCAGGAAAATGAAGAAGTCGCCCAAATTATCGGCAAAGAACTCTGCAAACAGAGATTGTAGCTGAGCTCCTTCCCAGGCAGCTCACCTTGCCCTTTTCCAGCCTCCCATCCACTCTCCCCTCACCACCCTGATGCTGATAAAGTATTGGTAATTAACAAGCTGTATTAGAACCTGCCACGGAGAAGGATGCCCAGCCTGATGGCATGAGTAATACCTGGGACTCACTTCCCCTCTTCCCTCCCACAAGTCAGGTCACTTATGGGGTGAATCCAGCATCTGTCTGCTGATGACACACTTTTACACAGCCCCCAAGGGGAGAATCCTGAAGCAGGCCTCAGAAAAAAGAGTTTACATATAGAGAAAACACTGAATCAATGTAGAATTTGCCACTTGCAAGTGAGTAGGACTTCTAAAAGGTCAGCAGCTTCACTAGCCTAAGTATGGCCCCTCAAACAGCCCCAAATTTTCTAAGAGTGATCCTCTTCAGAGAGAATATTCTGCACAATGTCAGTGGTAGCACCGTGTCCTGCAGCCTGGACAGGCTGCTCAGGCAGCTCTTCCAGTGCTCATGTATGGCAGGTGTTGGCACAGACCCCGGCAGCACCCCTGGCTTCACCTGGCACGTAGGCCAGCGCGCTGTGCTCCACCTCCGGCAGCGGGAAGCTCAGCTCCAGCGGCTCGGTCCCGTGGTTCCCCACAGCCAGCTGCACCAGCAGCACTGCCATGGACACCTGCAGGTTCAGGCAGTTCTGCAGCATCTGCGGCTCCGTCATCGCCGTCTTGGTGGAGAGATAGATGGTCATCAGGCGCTCAAACTGCTCCCTGAGGCTGTCGGCAGCGGGGCTGGAGCTCTGCTGAGCTTCTCGCCATGCCACTTGCAGGCGGTGAAGGCTTTGGTTTATCTTTACCATCTGGTCGTGCAACCTGCCCGGGAAAGGAGGCAAGGAGGGGCTGAGGAGATAGACAGACAGACATCCTGCCTCACCAGTGCAGAAGCTGGTGGCAGCTTCCGCCTGTTCTGTGCTGGTGGATTCAGATAATTTCCTGTGGGTACCCTGCCTGGGGCTCTGGCAATGGGAAGCCTTGGGGAAAGGCTTGGCAGGACCTGGGAGGGTATGAGACCCTGTGAGGGACCATGGCACCTGCAGAGTGGCCTGGGGACATGGCAGAGCCCTCTGCAGCACCGAGCTCCCTTGGGTCACTGAGGTCAGGGAACCAACACGGCCCAGAGACGCTTGCAAGGTGATGCTTCAGTTTCCCAGCAACAAGCCACTTGCATAATAACTTTTTTGTCAATGTCTATATTTAGAGAATAAACCAGAAGGGGACTCTGCTTGGATCAGCCATGACCTCACAGTATCTAGGCAACGATTTGCAGAGGGAAGTCGTGCAAAACAGAGTGTTTTAGTGTCCAGAAAATCTTCTCCTAGAAGCTGACAGCTACCTCACATTGCTGTTTCACACACAGCCCAGCTATCAGGGCATTTAGGTCACTCCCAGCGGGCAGGTGCTCTGCCACCTGGATGGGGCTCCTGCCCCAAGGAAAGGGGGGAATGTAGCAATCTACAAATACCCAGCACTTGGCTTTTGGTGTCTATAAATAACATGGAGCCTGCAAGACTCCTTTATTAGGATAAAACACTTGCAGAAAGACCAAGGGGATTTGAGAATCAAAATCTACAATGATTGTTGAAAGCCTGAGTGTATCCTGATTAGCAAAAACGTGAGCAAAAGGCTGAAGTTCAAGCAGCAGCTCAGCTGGCCGCCCTGTGTTCAGAGTATTTACTGAAATGTGCGAAGCTGCACACGGGTGGAAAGCAGCCCCAGGGGAACTGAAAGCTAGTACCTGTGAAAGCCCAAGTGCAGGGTGTACTGCGTGAGCACCAGGTTTTCCGTCACCAGGTTGTAGCTGTTTGCAAACTGTGGCTCTTGCTCGCTCAGAGCAGGGATCAAACATGTTTCTTTTTCCAAACCTGTAAGGAAAAGCATCTCTGCATCAGGTCCTACCCAGGTGAGGAGAGGGCTTGAGAGGGTCCACAAAAGGGCTGCTGGTGATACTGGCAGTGTTTTATTTGTATTCAGCTCTCTTCTTGCTCCTCTCTAGTCACGCTTCTAACTCTCCCCTAACCCTAATGGTATCCTAATGGTATCCACTGAGAGGGCACTACTGGGTAAAGTGGGGACCTGAGGAGATCCCCTTTCCCATTCCCTCAGTCCCCAACGCTTAGGTGTACCTTTCATGTGTACGTTTTTGCTCCTCCTCTCCTCTTCGTTCAGCTCCTTCAGGGCACAGTAGGTAGGGTTGAAAGTTAGCAGCTTTGGAGATCTGGGTTTGCAGAAGGGCTGGCACAGCTTCAGGAGGGCAGCCCCCAGGTTGAGGAAGAAGGCATCTGAGGCATACATCTGGAAGAAAATCTCTGGCATCTGGTTAGCCCAGATTTTGGTGCGGCCTGCATTCGCATGGAGGCAGTTTCCCAGCCAGGAGAGGATCCTGTGCTTTGTCTCTGGTGACAACTGCAACAGGTTCTTCAGCATCTGGTAGATCTTCTCATGGAACTGGGCCATGAACTGTTAGAGGAAACAGAACACAGTTGAATGAGTCCTTTGGGGTTGTTCTTTTGTCTCTCTGGTATCACTGCTATCAGACCCTTTCCTGCTCCAGACCATGTCCTGCTCCTCAGGACACCCTGTGAATCACCCATCACACACAGGTGGTACAAGCAGGTCAGATCCTGGGGCTGGCAGCAAACAACAGTTAGGGATGTCCTCAAAAGCACAGCTGAGACAATTTGTTCTCATACAAAGTAAATCCAAAATTCTTTGCCTATTTTTGACAGCCTGAAAGAACCCCTGAGTGGGAAAGCACCTCTCAGGGATGACCTCTGCACCCCAGTTCATGCCTGTATTTATATCCTGCGTCCTCATGTTTCACTCCTGACCTACTGGAACATTTCTAGTGGTATTCCCCTAAGGAAGAAATTTACTTGCATAATGAGAGAGAATGTTGCCTGTCACTTTCTTGACTGGTGAATCAATTACTGCTTTAATTACAGGACAGGTACTGAAAACTAGTCCCTGGTGATTGCAACACCTGAGGTAGATGATCTCCAGGTAGCACCTCAAGTTACTGATGTCTGTTCCACCAGTACCACCCACCCTTTTTCCAAAAGCTCAGGCAACTTTGATAAGGCACAAAGACTTGGGTTACACCACCCAAGGCAGCTGGCAAAACTGTTCCCATGCTCCAGCTGGAGAATTCAAAGCAGTTTGGGGACATGCCTAGTTGCAAGCCATGCTGTTCCTGAACCAGCAGTGGAACTCAAGCCCTGATACCATGTTTTGAACCCTCAGGCAATGAGAGGGCACTAACACTGCAGGAAGCAGAACTGCCCCACTTCTCCCACCTGATGGATGTTGGATTCCTGCACTTTAATCTCCTGTGGGCTGGATCGGGATGGATTCAGAAAGTAGCCATGGTTCTCCACCACGCCAGGGGTCTTCAACAAGCAGGAGATATTTAAAATGGCTCCAAGCAAAGTCTTCTGGTACATCTGTCCATTGCTGGGATCCTTGGGCTGGATGTAGCCTGCAAAAACCTGGGGAGCACATCAGGACATGCTGACAGTTGTCCAAAATCCCAGCAAAAAGCCCTGACAAACTGATGGGTTTGTGGCAGGCTATGAGAAGGGAGAGGAGGGGTATGACTACACACATTGGGTGTTGTTACACCACACTGCTGGTTTGACCTCTGCAGATCAGGTCTTGTAAATGTGCCCCTGCAAAAAGCTCCTGCCTAAGCCAAGGTACCCACCTTTGCTATGTCCTTCTGCTTTGTGAAGTAGAGGAGCACATCGAGGTATGTGTAGAGCAGGATCTGGCAGAGGTCCAGCTCCTTGATTCTCCCCAACAGAATGTCAAACACGGGAACCATGACCTCCCCAAACGTGCGCACCTCCTCGTCCATCGTTAAGGCTTCTATGACCTCCTCGAGGAACTCGGTCATGTCTTCAAACTCTGGCAGGAGATACAAGGCTGTTACTCACAGTGCTGCAAGAGCCAAACCGACCCAAACACAACCCCCTCTTTTGGCAGCAAGGGGAGCCAAAGCCTCACCCAACTCCACGATGCTGCAGGGCAGCCTCGCAGCGCTGAGGCAGTGGCACAACCCTCTCACTTACGTGCCCCTCTCAGCGTCTCCAGCATCAGGTCCACCAGCTGCTCGTACACGTTCTGGTTGACGTAGATCTCGGGGGTGAGGAGGACAGTACGAGTGTTGGACACGGTCAGGTTGCGGCAGCGCACCGCAAAGGGCAGCAGATTCTCCGGGACCTTGGTGATCTGAGCAAGGAGAAGGAGGCAGCGCTGGGGCCCCGCTCACCACAACTCGAGCTGGGTCACTGCAGGGCTGGGTGACAGAGCTGCCTCGCCCACCTCCTCCCGTGCCCTGCGGAAGCAGGCGTAGAGGTAGCGCAGGATCTGCCTCTCCCCAGCGTCGCGCTCAGCCGAGAGGTTCTGGCTGCTGGCACAGGTCATGTGGATCAAGTGGCTCCCGGGCTCCGGCAGCAGCAGGCGGGTGAACAGGGCCTGGGCAGCGGCAGAGAGGGGCTACAGCGACACCCAGCACTGCCCAGCACTGCCCAGAGCTCACCACTCGGCAGGAGGGAGCGCCACACCACCCAGGCTAATTGACTCCTGCTGGCAACAGCTCTCCCTAGCCCTCACTAAGTAACACAGTGCTGGAGTGAGAACCCTCAGCTGCTTCTGGCCTAAGCAAACCCTCCAGTCCCTCGTGGAATAACAGTACCCCCACCAGAAACCATTGCCACTGAAATCCTCAGCAGAAACCACTGATACAGCTGCAAATGAAGACGAGAGTGTGCGTGGACACTGTTGACTGAGTTCTCTGGTTTTTCTTCCCTTTCCCACCCACACAGACCTGCAGGGCAGCAAACTCCTGCAGCTTCCAGAAGGAAGGGCTGGATTCCCCAAATTCTACACTTTTCTCAGCCTCATATCCCAAAAATCTCATGGACTTTTCCAGCAAAATAATAGTAAGTGGCAGCTTCGTGCCAAGTTTTGGAAAAGGATTTGGGATACATCATATGTACATTCCGAGGAAACAAACTGAATCCGGTGGCCAAAGTCTGCAGATGGCCCCAGGCAGGTGTCCCTACCTGCTCCACATTGTCCATGTCCAGCCAGTCCTGGTCATCCAGGTCTGCGGCCATTTCCTCCAGGTAGACACAGCGTGCCGGGATCCCATTCCCACTCTTCATGCTGGGGTCACCTGGGAAGGGCAGAGGGACCTGTTCCACCTGCAGGCAGGACTGTCCCAGCACAGCCCCAGCTGCTGCCCCCGGCACTGTCCCCGGGGTGTCAGACAAACCCGACACACAGAGCCGCCCCAGCCTGTGCCTCCCCCTCCCCGGGGGCTCCCGGGCTCACTGTTGTCCAAGGTGATGAGGAAGATCCTCTGGATCATGTGGTTGATGTTGAGCTGCTCGCAGAGCTCTCGCTGCGAGCGGAATGAGCGGCTGATCTCGGCCACCGAATAGTCGCAGTCGTCCAGGCTCTCGGAGACACTGTTGTCGGAGTCATCCTGGCTGATGGACGTCTCCTCGCCTGCAGGACAGAGCCCTCAGCGTCCCGGGGGACAGCCCCTGCCAGGCGCACCGCCTCGCCCCCTCCCCAGGGGCCAGCCCCTGCCCCAGGGCCGGCCTCGGCCTCCCCACCTGTCAGCTGCCGCAGCTGCTGCTGCTTCTGGACGGCGGCGAAGTGCTTGGCGGCAGCGACGGAGCCGAAGAGGGCGGCGAAGGGGTTGCTGGAGATGCTGTTGTTGTTCTCCTGGTCGGTCATTTCCCCTCAGGGCCGCGCCATACGGGTGAACCGGGGCAAGGCTGCGGGGAGGGCCGCCGTCAGGGCCCGGGCTCGCTGCCCCCCGGGCGCGGCGGGCTCGTCCCGCTCGGTGTGGAGCTCCGCTCCGGTCCGGTCCGGTCCGGTCCCGCTCGCTCCGCTCCGCTCCCAACCCGCTCCCACCTCGGCCGCCGCCGGAGAGCTCGGCGCGTCACCGCGGCGCACAGCAATGACGTCACCGCGACGCGCCGGAACTGAAGCACGGGAGGCGGAACTTAGGGAGCTCGGGCGGGAGCGGCGGCAGCGACTCCTGGCGACCGGGACAGGGAACGACACCTGCGGCCCCGCGGGGACGGGAATGGGAATGGGAATGGGAGTGGGAATGGGAATGGGAATGGGGACGGGAATGGGAACGGGAATGGGAATGGGAGTGGGAATGGGATGGGAATGGGAATGGGGACGGGAATGGGAACGGGAATGGGAATGGGAGTGGGAATGGGATGGGAATGAAATGGGAATGGGAATGGGAATGGGAATGGGAATGGGGACGGGAATGGGAACGGGAGTGGGAGTGGGAATGGGAACGGGAACGGGAATGGGAACGGGAATGGGAATGGGAATGGGAGTGGGAATGGGAACGGGAGTGGGAGTGGGAATGGGAACGGGAACGGGAATGGGGATGGGAATGGGAATGGGAATGGGAACGGGAGTGGGAATGGGAAATGGGAAATGGGAGTGGGAGTGGGAATGGGAACGGGAACGGGAATGGGGATGGGAATGGGAACGGGAATGGGAACGGGAGTGGGAATGGGAATGGGAATGGGAGTGGGGATGGGAATGGGAATGGGAATGGGAATGGGAATGGGGATGGGAATGAAATGGGAATGGGAATGGGAATGGGAATTGGAATGGGAATGGGGATGGGGTGGGAATGGGGATGGGAATGAAATGGGAATGGGAATGGAAATGGAAGGGAATGGGAATAGGAATGGGAATGGCACAGGGACAGGGAATGGCACAGGGAACGGGGCAGGGACACGAGTGCAGCCCGGCTCGGTGGGAGCCCGGCGTGTCCGCGCTGTGGAACGCGACCGCCTGTGCGATAACCGAGTTTGTGTTTGTTATTCGCCCAGTGGCCTGCATTTGAATATTAACGATATGTAAATCAAGTGCTTAACAGGCAAATCACGATTTTATATCGAATCAACGTGCATATTGACCCTTATTAACTCTGCACCTACAGACACTTCTTTGCAGCTTTTTTTTTTTTTTTTTTAACTTTTTCTTGTGCAGGGAGTTTTACGTGTGTAGGGGATCTGGGGCTGCCGGGGTGTGGTGTAGGGACACTGATGTATGTGTTTACATTACACCCCCATGCATCCCTTCTGTGCCGGGCTGACCTCGGCCCCAGGGCCTCCCCAGCTGCTCCATCCCTCCCCTCGCACCCTTCTCGGCAGGAGAGATTGGAGGTGAGGTCAGAAAATAGCCTGCCCAAGGCTCCGTGGGGAGATACAAAGGTAGGTTGATAGAGGAAAAGCAGAGGTGGACAAAAGGGGTTAAATCCCGAGGGTTGTTCTGCAGCCCCCTGAGGCAAAGCTGACTGGGGACTGCAGGGAGGGTCCTCAGCCCAGCCAGACCCTGCATACACAGATTTTATTGGTTTGGTTTTCAACCCAGGCCCCTGTCCCAGGCCCAGGCACTGCCCTGCCAAGTGCTGCAGGTGACTCCAGTATTGTCATTCCTGTCACAATATTAATTTAATTCTACTGCACGTCCAACCTCTCGCAGCACCGGCCCGGTGCAACATCTCCCTGCTGGGGGAGTCCTGGGGCGCCACGTCACGCAGGGAGTGGGGGCACTTTGGGGTGTTGGGGGGGCACGGGGCCATGTCAGGGTCCATGAGGTGCTGCAGGACTGAGCCCGTGGCACTGGGGGGACCCTGGGCTCTGCCTCTTCTTTGCCCAGCCCCCTGAGAGTGCCCCCGGAATAAACACGGCTGGCCGTTGGGTGGTTTTGTCACGAACAGCCTTTACTCGCCCACTAGTTACGCTTGGTATTCCTTCTTACAAAAGAACAACTTAACAAAAAGAACGCCCTGTGGCTGCCCTGGGGGAACAGGGGGTGAGGGCCCAGGGGCTCAGCCCCACAGAGGAGGGTGGGCTATGGCACTGTTGGCGTGGGGCACCCACGGCCCGGGAGCCGCTCAGGCAGGGAATCCCCGCTCCGGCGGCTCGTCCCGGCCGCCCTCGGCCGCGCTGCCGGGGCCGCTCATCCCCAGCGGCGCGTCCTCGCCGGGCCCCGGCAGCGCGCAGGGCTGCACGAGGTGGTCCCAGTAGAGGCTGAGCGTGGAGTGCTCCTGCTGCTCCAGCTCCTTCAGCTCCTGCAGCTCCTTGGCGCTGGCCGCCGGCGTCTGCACCTCGAAGGTCATCTCAAAGCGGCTGTAGTCCACCTGGAAGGCGCCTTTCTCCAGGGACATGCAGGGCTCAAAGCGGTATCCCCAGAGGATCTCGTCCTCCGTGTAGGAGGTGCGGGCTTGGCACGTCATTCCTGCGGCAAGACAATGGCTGAGCTGTGCCACAGCGAGCCCCCTGCTGCCTGGCCAGGGGCTTCCAGCCCTGCGCCACCCATGGCCCACTGGAGACAGTTTTGACCCCGAGCCTGCCTTGCTCAGATGTCACTCCTGGGCCCAGGTTTGCCCAGCATCTCCAGGACCCCAGGGGAGCCCCCCCTCTCCACCCTGACTCCCTGAGACCACTTGCCTGTGGCTTCCACGATGCCCTCGAGGATGATGATGATTTCAAACTGCTCCCGGCGCAGTGACTCGGCAGACATGTCCCAGAAAGGGCTGTGACGGTTGATGACGTGGCAGATGATCTGGGGCTCCACCAGGAACAGACGGTCCTCCCCTGTGTCATAGCCCAGGTTCAGTTCCGACTGCTCCAGGGGGATGAACTCCCCCTCGGCCGTCTGACGGGACTTGATCAGCTTGGCCCGGATCTTGGCATCCACCATGTGGCTTTCCCGCAGGTCCCCCACACGAAACATCAGGCAGAGCTTCTCGTCCCGGAGGGAGATGACGCAGTTCTTGCTGAAGATGAGGGTCTGGGCGCGCTTCTTGGGCCGGGAGATCTTAACGAACATGCAGCCAACCATCATGGCGTCGATCATGGAGCCCACGATGGACTGTGCCATCAGCAGGATGACGCCCTCGGCGCAGTTGGCCGTCACCATCCGAGTGCCGTAGCCGATGGTCCGCTGGCTTTCCACCGAGAGGAGCAAGGCGGAGACGAAGCCGTCCACGTTCTCGATGCACGCCTGCCACTCGGGATCGCCCTGGTGCCCAACGTCACCCCGCACCCAGGCGTCCAAGAAGTAGATGAAGCCAAAGACCACCCAGGTGACGATGTAGCACATCATAAAGACGAAGAGGAACCAGCGGTACTTGAGGTCTACGATGGTGGTGAAGATGTCTGAGAGGAACCTCTTCTTGTCCTGGATGTTGCCCAGATTCACCTGGCACTTGCCCACTTTTGTCACGTAGCGCTGCCGCTGCCGCTTGCCGGCCTGGGCCACGGGGCTGTCCTCCTCCAGCAGCTTGCAGCGCCGGCCCTGCAGCCCCTCCGGGGTGGGGACGGTGGAGCTGCGGGCGGAGGTCTTGCCGCGGGAGGAGTTGGGGACGTTGGCCACGCTCAGCGGGTGCAGCGGGTACAAGCGGGCACCTGCCTCCGGTGCGGCAGGCGCTGGGCACCAGGACGGCCGGCCGCGGTGCTGCTGGGCGCTCAGGCTGCCGCGGCTCGGCGGCAGGGACGGCTCACCGGGGACAAAGCCGCTGTGACGGGGCGCAGATGGGTAGTTTGGCATCGGGGTGCTTCTCTTGGCAGTGGCGGCGGCGGCTTTCTGCCCGCCGTCCTCCACCAGAGCCTCGGGGGCGGCCGGGAGATCGGGCTGCGGGGGGGGAAAGGAGCCCGTCGGTGAGAAATCGCCTCCGACAACCGCGAGCGCCCGGCGGCATCGTGTGCCGAGGATGCCCCGGTGCGAGCCGTACCTTCTGCGGGAAGGTGCCGTAGCGGCTGGTGTCGGTGGGTGGCCGGGGCAGGTAGGCCAGCATGTGCTTGGCCGTGGGGGTCTGCGCCGGGGGGATGGAGTTGCTGCGGCCGCGGGGCTCCTCCGGGGCCAGCCAGCCGCCGGCGCCGCCGCTGTTGCGGGCGTAGGGGAGCACCATGGCGGCGGGCTCAGCCCCGGGCGGGGCGCGGGGTCCTGCCGTGGGGGAGACAAACCGGGAGTTATTCGGACACGGAAAGCAGCCTGGGGCTCTGGCCCCCCTCCGCACCCCCGGGGGCCAGGGTCTGGGGGGTCCCCCTTGCCCAGCAACCCATGTCCCAGCTCCGGAGCTGTGCCGGGGTCCCTGCGGGCTGGCTCCAGATGGCTAAGCCCATTAAGGGCCATAATTGCATTGCAAGGCCGGGGAAGGAGGCATTCGTCTCCGGTGGGAAGCTGGCCCGGCAGCCGGCAAGCTCCGGGTGAGCGCCTAAGGCACTGTTCCACAGTTGCTCCAGGCCGTGAAGGCAGCTGCCGGTTCTCTAAGAAGCTCCGAGCAGAAATGGATGGCCCCTAGGTGCGGAGGAAGGACAGCCTGTGAGAGAGACGCAGACCCCACAGCCGGGCTCCTCGGGACAGGCTGAGTCCAGCCGGTGCCCATGGGGAGACGTGATGGGAGGTCATGGTCCTGGAAACGCAACCCGGAGCGCAGCGACCTGCGGGGATAGGGGTGGGGATGGGGTGGGAGTGTTGGCACTCCGCCTCCGTCGAGCATCCCCTGCTACTGCAGAGCAGCGGGACCAGCGGTCCTCAGTGCGACGATGGAGGATGTCGGTCTCCGGACCAAGCTCCCGGCTCCCCGGACCCCTGGGCGCGGGAGACACCCACCTCATGTCCAGGCAGAGCGGCTGCCAGCCCGGCAGACGTCGTTCTCGGCTTGTGGCTCCCGCTGCGCCCCGGCCACTGCCGGGCATCTTCCCACCGGTTGTGGACGGGAATCCTCTGCCCGGCTGTGCCACCGTGGTCGGTGGGAGGGAAAGAAGGACTGGGAGCTCGGCAGCGGCCGCCAATCCTGCTCCGGCGGCAGAAGGTCACCCGTTAATCTGTCTCAATGACAGGCACAATTACCTTGAGACGATTTAATCAGAAGGAGCAGGTGCCCCAATGCCTGGGGGAAGGAGCAGGAGGGGTTTCCCAGCGGATTTCCCTGCTCTTGCCCTTCGGATGATGCTCCCTGTCTGCTCTTAGGCACGGGATGGTCAGCAAGGGCTGGAAAACATCCCCTTTCTCCTGCCTGGTCTGTGCTTCTACGTTGAGCGTGGTCCATTCTCCCTTGCCCCCTCCCTGTGGGAACCCCCTGCAAAGATCCTCCTGATGCTCACCAGGGCTGGACCCCGGGACCAGCAGGACTCAGTAATTTCCAGTCTGGCTCCTGATACAGATAAGAAAGACGGCGGATGAAGGAGAGATTAGTCGCTAATCTCCCGGGGAAGATGAATCTGCAAGCTGGACCCCGCGGAGGCGATGCACGTGGGGGAGGATGGGAGCCGAGTGCCAGCACAAACTTGGGATTTTCCTGATGCTTCTTTTCATCCTTTTTGTAGAATCCCAGAAGGGTTTGGGTTGCAGAGGGTCTTAAAAATCAGTCCAGCTCCAGCCCCCTGCCACAGGAACACATTCCACCAGACCAAACTGATGCAGATGGGTTTTCCCCAGCTTTGTGTTTGCATCAGGGTATCTCCTATCAGGACAGGGTTTCCTCACACCCAAGCACCATGAGTCGCATCTGCTGGTGAAGTGCTGGGTGCAGGACAGGGGGATCAATGCCCACCTGCGAGAAGGGCCCATCTGAAACCTGCTTCCTCCCTTGAACATCCCCATTCTCAACGCAGCCCTCAAAGGCTCCTTTGCACGTTTATTTAATGACCGAATGAGGATCAAGGCCTCCAACCGAAGCACCGACTCCTGAGAAAAGCCTGATGCCGGCTCTCTGCTGCCTGCAACTTGTGCTACGGTGCCAGCCGTGTCCCACCGAGGCTGGAACTGCTGCTGCCGCCGAGAATCGCTTTCCCTGCCAAGGCTCTCGCTCCGGGGTGGCCAAGGCTCGGAGGATTTGCGTGCTTTGGCTTAACCCTCCTGGGCACGGCGAGGCAGCGGCGGGACCCAGCCCGGAGTTACCGCGGGGATGCACCCGGCTTTTCCTGCTGAGCCGGGCTCTCCTTTTAGCGTGGAAAAACCAACAACAGCTGAAAAACGACCGTGGCCACACCCCGGCGTTGGAGGAACAGGCTTGAATTCGCCCCCCCGGGCGGCAGACGCGGCCGGCGGCCGGGCGGACGCTGCTGCACAAGCGTTAATGCCCGCGGCCGCCGCGCAGGGCGGCTAATCGGGGCCCGGAGGTTAGCGGGGCGGCGACAGCATGGCCGGGGGCTGGTGGGCAAGGGCGCAGGGGGCGGGGATGCTGCTGGCTCTCCTCGGATGGATCAGCTCCTGCGTCACCACCTTCGTGCCACTCTGGAAGAACCTCAACCTGGACCTGAACGAGCTGGAGGTCTGGAACATGGGGCTCTGGCAGGTCTGCATCACCCAGGAGGAGGGGGTGGTTGAATGCCAAGCCCACGGCTCCTTCCTGGCGCTGCCCCCCGAGCTGCGCATCTCTCGCCTCCTGATGTGCCTCTCCAACGGGCTGGGGCTGCTGGGCTGTCTCCTCGCTGCCCTGGGGCTGGAGGGCTGGAGAACCTGCGAGGACAAACCTGGGCGAAAGCGGAAGCTCCTGCTTGGCGGGGGAGCGACGCTTGGCATGGCAGGGATCACCACCCTGGTGCCAGTCTCCTGGGTCGCCTACAACACCGTCCTCGACTTCTGGGATGAGACTGTCCCCGACATCGTCCCCAGGTGGGAGTTTGGGGAGGCCACCTTCCTGGGGTGGTTTGCTGGAGCCTTCCTCGCCGCTGGCGGACTGCTCCTCGCCTGCAGCGCCCGCTCCTCGAGCACCGACACGCCGCTGGCCCCCGCCTGCCGCCAGGCCCCCGCTGCACGGGGTCTGGCTGGGGGCCACCACCTGCACCCCAAAAATGCAGACTTGGTCATCTAAGGCCTCAGGGTGCAGTGCCCTGTGCACCTCGTGGCTCTTCCCCTGGCAGGGAGGGCTCCTGCTTGTTTCACAGGATGATTTGCTAATTGCTACGGCAGCTCTGCAGGTTTCTCTCCTTCCTCTGCACGTCTGCTTCACTTTTTTTCTGTTAAGGAGCAGCAGATTTCCCCGCAGCACTCACCAAGCAAACATGGGAAGGCAACAAGCAGCAGGCAGCACTTCGTAATGCTGGTGACACCGTGGTACCATCACCGATGGGTGACACTGTGTTGGCATCCCTGGCGAGTCCCCCATAGCCAAGTCTGTTGTGGCAAATGCTGCGCCCCAGTGCAGCAGCTCTTTCCTTGCATGTCTGTGTTGCTCTGATGTATTTGCAATAAATTATCATGTCTGTTGGCAGTGTGTCTGTGCTCTGAACATGCAGCTGTGTTTTGGAGAGGTGGGACGCAGGGCGGGAGCTGCAAGGGGCAGCACTGCTGCTGCAGCTATGGTTGGGTCAGAAAAGAATGGAGGAAAAGAGAGAAAAATGGAAAACAAGGGGGAAGGAGGAAAATGAGAGACAAGGCAGCACCAAGTTCTACTCCTGCTGCTGATGGCAGTGACCGCGTGCCCTGCAGGAGCCTCATCTTCTCATGGCTAAGATGATAAAGCCGATAAGTGCCACAGACCTTTGTGTCAAAAGTTCCTTGACTGCATCATTTACCTGTGCACAAGAGGCAAGAAAGGTTTTTTGCTGGTCTGAACTGTTCCTTCCGCATTTTCCTGATTCAGCTGTAAAAATAAAGGCTGATTACACACCTCTGTGAGCAGGAGCATGGACCATCAGGCTGGATTAGCACCCGGAGTCCTGACAGGGGCCTGCCCGCTGCTACGGCACTGGTTGAAAACCGAGTTCAGCGCTGGTTTAATCCCTGCAGGCTCAAAGCCGTGGGCGCGTGACCCATCTCAAGGAAGGCCCAGCCGACAGCAGCATTCCTGGGGGAAGCAAAGTCCACTCCCTCTAAGTCCCATTTTGAAACCTGCACTTTGCTCAGTTGGAGGACCCGAAGGCGCGGATGGGCAAGGCAAGGGAACAGGGATGATCCCTGGGAGTTCTGATGCTGCAGGACTGGGGACGGAGTTGGTGGTGCTGAGAGTGAAGTGGAAGAGCCAGGTGCTCAGACCTCCTGAAAGAGAATCAGACAAGGTAGAACCGAGGGGCAGTTCCTGGCCATCACCCCCCAAGGATCTGCACCCCCTGCCAGCTGCCCTAGGAGGGCTGAGCAACCCAGGGAGCACAGACAGGCTGTTTTGGCTGTAACTCCCCTGGGAAATGGGAGGACGGGACAGTGAGCAAAGGCTTCCAGGGAACACTCCTGTCCAGCCCAGTCCAAATACCATGACGTCCCTGGCACCACTCTGTACTCCTGACACTCCTTGTTGGTTCCTTAAAGCAGGCTGCGGGCAGGGGCTGGGGATTTCAGCTTCTGGCAGCAACACAAAGAACAGGGCAAAGCCACTGTTTTTCAAGTCAGAACAAACAGGCTCTCCTCTTCCCAAACCACATCCTACTGCTTGCAAGTGCACAAAAGCTGCCTGGCAATGCCAAGTGTTGGCTGGGAGGAGGTAGCATGCCTCCAGGTGGGTGATGGCCTGGGAGTTCTGTTCAAGAGCTCCATGTTTCCATTCATGGAAGGTCAAGCACCCTGAGCAGTGAGTTAAGGCCTCATCCCACTGCTCTGTCACAACAATGGGGGAACAAGCTGCAGAAGCAGCACTCTGGCACCACAGCACCCTGGCCCCTGAGGAGGCATGGGTTGCTGCTGGGACACTGGCAGCCAGAGTGCCTGTGGATAATGGCAGTGCTACTTCATCATAAAGTCACCAGGAAAGATTCTCCCACATGAGCATTTTATTCCTAAATACTGGGGAAACACAACCTTTAAGGCAGCTCTGCTAATGACAACACATTTTGTACAGGGGGAACCTTTAGGCAGAACCCTAGAGTGAAATAAAGATATGGAAGGAGCTTTTTCATTCTAACATAGAACAAATGCTTTTATTGCACTGTTAGAAAACTCTGCATAGTTCCAAAAAATAGGATCCCCCTCCACTAACCAAGAACTTTTGGCTTACAACTGCTGCAGCTCAAATGCAAGCACAGGGCGACGGCAAAAGGAAATGCCAACAGGGCACTTTGTTAACAAAGTCAACACAAACAGCCACCACCAACACAAGGGGCTGATCTGAGCCCTCACAGTTGTCATTGACAGTAATCCAGCCCTGACCCACCACCCAAGGGGAGAAGGAATTTTGCCTTCTGGCCACGGGGGGGAATATCCTTTGGGGTGATGTGATCGCCCTGAGCCAGTCAGCTCCTGCCAGGCACAAACCCACAGCCCCGTCCTGGCTCCTCACTGCCGGGATTTGCCTGTGCCTCTTCAAGGAAGGCTCCTGTGTGGTTTCTGGTGCCAGCTGGAGTACAAAAGGCAAAAGGCTGCTTGACTTGACCACAACACGCAGCTGCGTGCACGACTGCCCACGCGGCAGAGCGCGAGCCACTGCTCCTTGCTGCCTCCTCCTCACTCAGCCCAGGCTCCTGTGAGCAGGAGTCTGGCTGGACTGGAACATGCAATCTCTGGCAGTGGCCATTCTGTGAAAGTGCCAGACAGCCCAGCCACAGTGCACAGTGCTGAGCAGAGTTGGGCTCCGGTGCCATCATGGGCCCAGGGGCTGCATCTAGAAGGTTGCCAGGACAGAAGAACCTCTGGAGCCCGGCTGAGCCCCACGGTGCTGCTGGGGCCTGCGCCTTGCACTGTAACAGTGGTCCAGGTCCTTCGTGTTACTGCCTTACGTTCTGCCTCACAAGTGCAATACTGCTTTTTATCTGCTCATATTTACAAAGAACACAGCTTGGAATCCAAACCACCCCTCTCGTCCCACTGCAGCACTACCCGGAGAGGCCCCGAGCAGGCCGGCAGCGTGGCACTGCGGCGCGGCCTGCGGGCTAGTTCACCGTCACGGCTGAGGCCCCGTGGATGGACTCCATCACGGCCGCAAAGCGGCTGCACAGGTCGTAAGGGGAGTTGGGTCGGATCTTCGGGGGCTCTTTCAGCACAATGACCTCAGTGGAGCCGTCGAGGAGCCGGGGCAGCAGCTCACCCAGCTTCATCTGCAGCTTTGCTGTCAAGGGGGAAAGGAGGAAACAGTCAGTGGCAGCAAATGGCAGAAGGCTCCAGGCCCCGAGTGAAGGAGCTGTGATGCCTTCTGCAGACTCCTCTCCTTGCCCTGAGAGCTGCCCAGCCCATCACCAGGAATGAGCAGTGGCTGCTGAGCAGAGGAGTCCTGCCTGCCTCCCCAGGGCTCCGTGAGGGAAGCTCCACTGCCACCTGGCTGCCTGAGGACAGGGCCATGTCCCATGAGACACGGCGCCTTCTGCTGTCCCGGCTGTCAGGTAAAGAATAACTGCGTGCTTCAGGGTGACGCTCAAATATTGACTGTGCAACTGAGGGGAACGGAGCCTTCACATCCTATACGGCCTCAGACAGGCCAGTTCAGCCCATGCTGAGCTGGCGCCGTCCACTCCCAGGGCAGGTCTGTGCCTGGGTGCCACTGGAGTGCACGATACCCCACAGCCACTCTGGGGTGAAGAAGAGCAGGCAACACCTGAGCCAGCTCACGTGACCCAGGAGGGGTGAGCACTCAGCTTCTGGTTCTTTAAAACCTTCTGTGTAAGAAAAGGCTGTCACATCCAGCCCAGGAACTGGGATAAATTTATCCAATATTAATTTTTACAACCGTACTTTGAGAATAAACCTCTGTGTTTTTGCAGGATTTTCTTTCATCAAGTTTACCCTCTGTTACTGATAAAAACTCTGCAGGGACTCCCCAGACCTTCATGCACAGGTCAAGGCAAGTTAGGACCAATTTGTCTGAAGAGAAATGACCTGAGGGGAGTCACGGAGGCTGACTCCAGAAGAAAATACAGAACAAGAACAGCTGCCCAGGACCAACATTCAGCTCTACAATGACAAACCCCTCTTCAGAAGGCAGAGACGTCCCAAATCTGCTCTCCCATTCCATCTTCCATAACCTTGGCCTCTGATAACACCCGCTCCTCCCTCCTGAAGAGAAGCATGCCATGCCACCAAGCATGTCTGCGTTCACCTGCCATTCCTGGGTACCTCCAGTCAGGGAGAAACCCTAACAGAAGACCCAAGCCCCTCAAGGGAACTCTGTGCCATTCCTGGGACATCACCTGCCCCATTTTAGGGATGAGGGACCCTTCTGCAGCTTATTTTAGTGCAAAAGATTAATTTCTTCTGTAACAGGATTTAATGGGTGATTCAAATGCGTTTCTCCTCCCACAATTAGAAGGGCCCTGATGGGCTGCAGTGCAGACACCAAGAATTTTATTTTAGATGGTCCTTCAATTCTTTCCCAGTTCAGATCCAGACACCACCCTGCCCATGAACAGCAGCCATTTCCTACCGTCCATGTCTTCTCGTCCCAAATAGGAGCACCAGCGGTTTCTCATGACCTCGATGGCATCCAGGTCCTCTTGGGAGATCTCCAGGTTGTTCATGAGATGCATGCAGGGGATGATCAGCTCATTCAGGATGCTCACACCCTCTGACACATGAGATTCTTCACAGCTGACAAAAAGAGAAGCTGCCACCTCGTTCAGCTTCTGGGGGTGGAAGGAGAATTGGGGACAGACTTGTAAAGAACAAGCATGGACCATGGATAACCATCCAGGAAAGGCCCAGCCTGGGCCCTGCACTGGCAGCCATGCAGAGAATAAGGACTAACAGCACCAGGTTCAGGTGGAACAGCCACTTTCAGTCATGGGAAACACACCATAGAAAACAAACTTGAAAACATATATATTCATACACATACATGCAATTTACTGTATCTGTATACAGAGAGAATACAGCTTACTTACAATTCTGGATTGAAGATGGCAAGAACCAGGTCTGCCTTTGCCTAGATTCCCTGGAACCTACGTGTCATGTTCTTTAATTGAATTAGGATTTTTATTAGCTTTCCGTATTGCTGCTGGCACTCAGCAAGGGGCAGTCATGTCAACAGATGTAACAGAAACAGCTACACTGGTCTTGGCCACCATGGTGCCCTGGCTGCTCCCTCCCCTCCTTTCCAATATGAGTGCTGGGGTCCTCAATACAAACCAGGAGACACTTCCTTCTGTACAAGGCGATCAGCGACTCGCTCACGCCTCGGTTGCTTCCCTTCAGCAGCAGTTTGGTGTTGCTTTGGTAGGCGTAGACCAGGTAGGTGAGTGACTCTTGGTACCTGGAAGAAGAGGGTCAGCTCTGCAGGCCTTGGGCTCTGCCAGGGTCATGACTGCAGCCATTCCCTTGGCTAGGCTCAGGAAACCTTTCCTGCTGGGCCTGGCTGGAAGCATCAGGCTCGATGGGAAAAGCTGTATTTCCTTGCCAAAGCACAAAAGAACAGATGCCCCATGTCAAGCCATTCCTGCTCCTTTTTGCCCAGAATGCCAAACGAGTGTCTGGACAGAGACCCTTAAAACTAAGCTCATGTGCAGTGTGTTTGTTCCGTGTTTGTTTTCTGGACTGCTCCAGGAACTGCACTATGAGAGGACACCCCATGAAGGGCAGAAGGCTGTGTATTTCAGTCCCTCACACATTTCAAGCTTCAAGTGAGAAAACAGAACTGCTGACAGGGATTAGGTCAATATGGGGGAAATCTAAGGTGCTCTTGTCATGTCTCATGTCAATTTGCCCACCTGAATTTGGTGGCTTGTTACTGTGAACCACCTCGGAATTCAATTCTGTTTCCATCCAGGAATAAATTCTGAAAGCCTGCACCATTTAAGGAAAATACAGGTTCTGGAATGGTAAGGAGGAAACCAAGGCCCTTTGAGTCTAGAGGGCTCCAAAGTGTGTGTTTACACAAAGTGTAACATCCACTTCGAGGCAGTTTCCTTTTAATATGAGGAGTCCATGGTGAAAAATCCCAAAGTGATGGCAAATCCATCTCTGGAAAACAGAATATAAAGCTCTACTTCCCAAAGGGAAATCTTAGGGGAAGCTCTCAGAAACTATCTGGCAGCCAGCCAGCAGCTCAGCCTCATATTTTTTAAACTGTTAACCATGCTTGATTGTGGATTCAAGAAGAGCTATTAGCAGGTCAAAAAAGCTCCCAATGGCCTCAAACACAGGCCATTGTGGTTCAGAAAGAAAAGTTTTTGTCACAGCGGCCTTTACTTTTAGCTATAACTTATCTTGTCCAAACGCAATTAGAGAAACTCACTTTCTATTCTGGTAGAGTTCCAACCCCGTCAGCAGGTAAATGGACACCTTGCGAAAAAGGCTGTAGTCTTCGTGCCATCTCTGTGAGGAGGAGGAGGAGGAAAGCAGAGCATCAGCCTCACCTGAAACACTCACATGCATAGTCTGGGGCCCCCAATTCTACCCTTTGAAGTGTTTAAATGTTTCTCATGAGTGACACATAGATTAATTTAGCCAACTGCAGACACTCCTCCAAGCTCAGATTTCCATTGTATTCCTTCTCCCCCAGCAGCCTCCTGCAGACACCCACTGCCAACAGGCATGCAGTGACCACCGTGCTGGCCATGCAGCTCCATGCCGTGCTCCCCATTTCCCAGTTTGGACAGAGCCAGCTAGGACAGCGTGGAGGATCAGACGCAGCTCTCTGGTCCTTTACCTTGTACTCCTCCATGTCAACATCATCAGGACCGATTTCGCTCAGCTTTGCCCGTGCCACCTTCATGATGCTGATGGACCTGCTCCATGTGAGCAGAAAGGAGAAAAATCACAACAGTGGCCCCGGCCACATCCAGGTGGGAAAAGCCTACCCTGGCATCCTGGGCACTCACCGCTCATCATAGCTGAGGTTTTTGTCTGCAAACTGCTCAAGGAGGGTCCGTTCCACCACCTGCTGTGGAGCGTTGTTCTGCAGGAAGTAGATGAGCACGTGCTGCAGCCGGGCATCGTTCTGGGGGGTTGGGGTCTCTTTGGAAAGCAGGTACAGCCGGGAGTACTCCTCATGGAATGCCTGCCAATGGAACACATGTACTGAGAGATCCACCTGTCTGCCCGTGGGAATGCCACAGCAGCCAACAGGAGCTCAAACCGGTCCTGTTCGGAAGGACTCCCACGGTGACACCGAGCCTCCTCTACTGGTGATATCCCAGTGGTGAAAGGAAGCCCACCAACACCTCAGCTCTAAACCAATGGCCCCCACAGCCAGGCAAACCCGCACGTGTGAAGTGTGAGCTTCCAAAAGTGCCAGGGTGTGTAAATGCCTTTGAGAGAGGGGGGTACAGCTGCCTTAGACTGATCCGGTAACCCTCCGACAAGTGCCCAGGCTGCCAAAATCGACTGCAGGAGGTGCAAGAGTATCTTGTGATTTATATTCCCATACATTACCAGCATGGATGATTCTTTCCATGTGGTATTTTTAGTTAAATCTACCTGTCTGTAAAACCTAACACCAGCTTCAGCATTCAGCAGTGGTTATGCTTTCAAAACTCTGCTCACAGAGACATTTCTTGAGGACAACTTTGACAGCAGAGGTCACAAGTAAACAAGTAGGTTCCGGACCAAAAAACCAAATTTTACAGTACTAAAACAATAAGCAGAAAAAAGGTAAGTTTCTGTTTGTCTTGGCAGGAGGTTCTCTTGCAAGCTCTAAAAATTGTTTTGAACCCACAGATATCTCATCACTGTAAGAGAGCAGGAACTGAAATACAGGGCAAAGGCCATTAACTAGGAGAAAAAGTGCACAAATCGTTCCCTTTACATTCCTGATCTGTCAACATGGCACATACTCTCTATTTGGGGAAAACAGATATCCATACTATTTGATTTAGCAAACAAATCAATACCTTAACAAGCCCTGCTTCAGACCCATCACGATCAAAGGTCTGGCGGGCTTTTGCAATAGCCAGGATGACACCTTGCATGGCTGGACTCAGCATCACCTACCATGAAAGCAGGAGAACAGACACAAACAGGAACAAGGAAAACAGTAACGGACAGGGAAAGAAGAGATGGCATAGTGAAGAATGGAAGAAACTTTCAAAAGGTAAGGTTTAAAGGAAATTGTATGAGTAGAGGTGTGGTAACTGGGGCTGTGAGTTACTTGCATGCTACTGATTCTATCCATCACATGCACTTCACATGCTAGGCTTTTTTAGGCATTTAAAGATCAAGGCTGGTCACTCCAAACCCTTGAATTTTTAAATTCCACAAGTGAGAAGGTAAAGCAGGCTGGCCAAGACCCCACCACGTCCCACTCAATCTTCCTAAGACATGTAAAATGAGTGCAGAACCTGTGGTGCAGCAGTTCCTCGAGCCAACATCACTCAAGAACATCTCAAACCTACTCAAGGAGTGACAGCCCCAGTGTTTGTGTGAAATCCAACTTGTGAAAGTGAGAGAGCTTCCACAACACTGCTTGAGCATGTATGAGAGTGGCTTAAGTCAGACCCCAAAAAATCAATGGGCAGGGTATGTAAATTATGCTGTTGGGATTAAGGTCTTTGACTGGGGACAAAATAGTAACTGAAGCCAGCAAAGAGACTTGTAAAGAAATTAACACAGGTAGGATCAATTTTGATATAGTTGTGCCAGAAGGAGGACTTATGACCAACATGCAGATTGACAAACTGAGTGCTCTTAGAGAGCTCCTTTTCTGATGACATTTAAAAATGGAATTATGGAACGATGTGGTCCCCCTTCCCTTCCATAGTAGGAAAACTAACTTTGTACAGGGCGTTGCTGCTATGACAGACACTATGACACCCACCCTTAGGGCAGCTCAAAGCCAGCTAACTACAAAGCTACAGGCTAACAAGCAGCAGTAATTAACCCCTGCACTGGGATCTGTACCTCCTCATTATATCCATCTGCATCGGATCTAACAGGAATCTTCCCCACACTGGGGATTTCCACTTCAGAGACCTGTGAGCTAGTTTGGGCAGCAGCCTCTGCTTCCTGAGTGTCCTGGGGTTGCTCTGCCTGAACTGTGGGGGATGTTTCTTCTGGACGGGCCTTCAGCGGCTCTACCTCCTTGCGCTGTGGCCAAGAAGAAAAAGAAGAAAGAGAGTAAGAAAATCCAAAGCAAAATACAGGAAAGCCAAAGGGGAGCAAGCTAAACGTGGCACAGCTACAGAATTTCACAGAAATGGGAAAAGCAAAGGTCTATCAAGAAGAATAATATGGAGACAAGAAGGGGTAGGTTCTTGGGCCAAGGCTGAGCTCCTACCTCGTAGAGAGCTGCCTCGACACCGTTCTTCTCGTAGGCATCGGCAGTGTTGGCAATGGCCTTGGCAGTCTGCTCCTTGGCAATCCTGGCATGCTCCGAGGACAGGGAGTGCACGCTCTGCTCACAGACTGATGATTGCTCTGCCAGGACAGATGTGTGGTACTAGTGAGCAAGAGATGCAAGATTGCTTTCTCTCTTGTTCTAAAATGTTTTGCAGCTTGTCCATGCAGTTTTACACAGCTGCTGCCTTCATCCCCGAGGTGAAGGCGCTTCACGTGAGCGTGCCGTACCCCTTTCCAGTGGGAATGGCACACGTCATCAGGGACTGCCAAGTAACGTTTCCACAGCACTTGTCCACTCGATATTTATGAAAAAAAGAAAAAGCTGGAAATGAACTGATATTAGCCCATGATGATCAAGTGAATGGGAACAGCATTTCTGGGGACAGGCTTGGAAGGATGCACATGCAAAACCAGCAGAACAGCCTTCTGTACTGTCAGGGCAGAGCCTCCAGCAGCTGCCTTTGCTGCCTCTTTCACGCCTGCTCCTGCATTCTGGCACATTTGTGCAAGGCTTCAACACAGTGGTACTGGTGACCAGCTGGCTGTTCCTGGTTCCGACATGGTTTGCAAATTCAGAGTGAGGTTACCTGGTCCTGACTCAGAGGAGAGGTCCTGCAATTCAGAAGTAGGTGAAGGCTCCATCTGAGGAATCTTGCAAGACTGCTCCTCGTCCCACTCCTCTGCCTCCTGCTCCAGGCGCCAGTTGTCCTCCTGGATGTAGTGTCTCAGTTCTGGGGACAAAGCTTCCACTTCTTTCTGGAACTGTCTAGCCTCTGGGCCCTCATCCTCATCTGGAGGAAAAGCAAGACTGGCATAAGGAAACACATTGTGCCAGGGCACCACCCTTAGGGACTAAACACACACACAGTATCATGGGCAGCCACAAGGAAATTGGCTGAGGGATAAAAGGGGAAAGAAGCCAAATTTTCTACTGTCTCTGTAATTTAAGATGATCCAGAAGCAAAAGTGCAAAAATAAAGACAAATCTACAGAGTTATCTAAAATAAAACACCGTTTTGTTCTACTACTGGACAGCATTTACACAGAGCAATTCCAGAACCAGCGCCTGCTGATGCTGGTCAGACACATCCTGATCCAAGGGCTCCAGCTGTACAGGGAACAGCACTGAACTGCCAACAGCTGGAAGGTTCACAGCTCAGCCAGAGGTGACACACCTTCATCACTGTACAGTAGGTAAAGGTAAGGGCTGCATGGGGTCTATAGCTCAAGTATCATGCTGATATTTCTTAGTGCTTTTTAGATCCACTTCAGTGTTCAGTTTTAAAACAGCACAAAACCCAAGCAGCATCAGCTTCAGACAAGTCCTAAAATTTATCAAAAGCAAATGGCAACTTTCTACAGCAGATATTTTTATGCACCCTTTACAAAATGCTTCAAAAAACAACAAAAAACTGCATTAAATAGGAGAAAAAAACATCCCATGGGTTCATTTCAGAACTGTCATAAGAAAACAAAGAACAACCTCCAGATCCTCATCAGCCACATTTAGCAATGAAGAGAACGTCAGCTCTCCATTGTTTCTTTCCATTTATTACACCAAAATGAGCCACGCACAAAATTATTGGGTCCTTGTACAGCTGTTTGCCATGTCTAGAGCCACGTGCACAGCAATTTCTCCACAAAGCACTGGCACTGCAAACACACCAAGTCTGAGCCACTCAGGTACCAATACCTCTCGGGTACAAAAAAGAGCCCGTTTAGATTCAGTGTAACAGAATCATCAAAGACCAAGCAAATGAATCAGGAAGTGTGATAAAAATGGGAAAGATAAAGTAGGAGGTCTTTTACATGCCCTGAGGAAACAAATGCTGCCATATAAACACTACAAAAAGTCAAAGTGAAGAACACCAGCACTAGATGCACGTTAAATGTGGCAAAAGGGCAGCGCTGATCTGCACACACATAATTCACCCATGAGGTGCTGTTTCCAATCTCACCTGGATGCTTCTCCTGGCAGTTTTCAGCCCTATCAGGGATTTAGAAATGAATCGAGCATGAAGCAGATTATTTCAAACCTATCTGAGGTGAAGTTTTGTGCTTTGTCAAAAGACAACTGTGCTGGAGAAGCTGAGGAACGACCATGCAGGCCAGAGAGACACACCAGCACACAAACATCTCATTAACCAGCAGTTGTGGCTCTGTACCTGCACCAACAGGGGACACCTGGTCACTGATGTACATCAGGCAGTAGGCACTGGCATTCCTCAGGCCTCCAAAGGACTCTCGCTCCAGCTCTTCCCACGATGACTCCGTCACTGAGATGTCATTGTACTTGAGCCATCTTTTCCGAGGCTGGTCATATATGAAGGCCCAGTAGTGCCCAGCATTTGCCTGCCCCTCATGGACCAGGACTGCATGCAAACGATAGGGAACCTGCCAAGTGACATGGACAGCATTCAGGTTAGGGACTGATTCTGCCTGACCTCTGTACACAAACAGTGGGAATGTTTGTAGCTGTAGCATGGCAAGACAAGCTGTAGCATGCTCAACAAGAGTCGAGCAATTTGATAAATTTCATACTATGTGAAAACTGAGTTTTAAGGAAAGAAGGAACAAGACTTTCGTAAGTAAATTTTTCTCTGCTTCATCACTGGAAATTTAAAAATACAGTGAAGGGGGCAATTTAAACCAACATGTATGAACAAAAATGAGGATCAGCAATACTAGGTTAATATTTATATACTGAAGCTGCATTTCCTACCTGCTGGAGGAGAGGGTCACAGTACATTTGTTCAATGGACAGGTTGATTCCGGCAATAGACTCCTTCAGATCTGCCAAGAACATCAACAATGGGAGAAATGCATAAAAATTAATGACTACTCGTCAGGCTATGCTAGCTCCTTTCACTTCAAAGAGTTTGAGGCCATGCAGAGAATATCAGACAGACTCAACACCAGAGCTCAAACAGGGACAGAACTATTTGTAGTTCAGGCTGTATCCAGCAAAGCTGCAGAGGAGAAACCAGGCGGGCATTCAGGAGGAAAATCACTACAAATGCATTTGGGGCCAACCTTGCACGTCTTGCTCGATCTCGTTTCTCCATCGCTGCAGACACGTCTGAACCAGGCTCAGCTCTTCCCTGGAGACCACGTGAGGAGCTGGACGTTCAGACAGTTCTGCTGGTGAAACAGGAGGCTGGAGCTCCATACTGGAGCTTTGCTGCGGCGAAGAATTTGCCACGAAGAAAGCTTCATGTTCAGTCCTAGTATCAGTCCTTTCTTGTATGCTGTGGAGCAAAATCCAAGAGTAGTGGGCAGGTTTCTTTATCTTTCTCTAGTTTTTCTTTTTTTTGGAAAAGAATACAAAATAAACCAAACAAAAATAGTCCACAGCTGGAGAAGGATTTCCTTTCCAGAGCAGTATGAAATGCAGAGAGAACAAGTACACTGAAATGTGCTTCTGCCTTCACAGTCCAGACTAAAATATAGGAAAAATACTAAGGAAATTTCTTAGAGAACTCTCTAAGCACAGATCCACAATGAGCAATGCTAAAAATTCCTTCCATTACTACTAAGAAAACGTGTGTGTTTACTCAGCTTAATTTAGAGTGTTAAACCAACCATGCTGGCCTGGGTTATAATAATCCAATATTGCTGTAATTTACTGGTCAATGAAGCAAAAAAATGAGTAGCCTAACCAAAAAGAGCACGTAATTTAGTTCTTAACTGCCGCTTAGGCAAGGAATATAGGGATGCTTTTGGACAAGGAGAAAGAACAGACCAAGATGCAGTGCTCTATTTACACCAACAGAACCAAACGACCAGCAAAGCAGTGACCCACTACTTGCACAAGCATTTGCACATTACAGTATTGTGTTCACCAGTGCCCAGATAAATAACCCACTCTGGAATGCCACCCAGGACCATTTAGTTGGGAGGTGAAGTGTCCTCCTGTGCATCCTTTTTATTTCTGTTTACTGACCCGTTTGGCTGCGAAAGCACGTCCAAAACATTAGGCTTGGCTTGGCAGTGCAGGAGTGGTGTTTGAGAGCTCTGAGCAGAGGAAACAGCCACAGCTGGCTTTGTAGCAACGAACTCGAGCACATACTGCAGCATGTCAGGCAGTGGAAAGCGGGCTGGGCCAGAGCCATATTCCATGTACCTATGGAAAAATGCAAGGTGTTGTATGAATGAAGCAATGAGATGGGTTTAAACCTCATGGGACAAGAGAGGAACAACTTTTTCTGTCATGTGCTTCTGGGCTTCCTCACTTCCACTGCCAGTGCAGCTGACAGTGTCAACTCTGCTCTTTAAAGAACTTATTCCTATAACAGTATCAGTAAAATTTAGAAACTATTGAAGAGACAGGTTTGTTTTTGAAAATACACTTCCTTCTCGCACATTTCAGAACAAGCATGTTGCTGTTTCTCCCTCCCATACAAGTTTCTCTGCTATTGGAAAGTTCATTTAAAAGGAAACACTTTCACTCTTCCAGAGGGCATAAAAATAAAACCAGCTGACTACTCACCTTTCCAGTTTCTGCTGCAGAGTCACCATTTTCTCCTTCAATCTCTTCATTTCCTCTCTTTTCATTTGAATAAGATCTTTATTGCAGTAGAGGTACCTAAACAGAAATACAGAGCCCCGTTTGCCAGGTGAGATTTGTTTACTTCTAACATCCACAATCTTCTGTAAATATTTTAGAATCTTTCCTTGCTCACCCAAGCAACCTTTTTAATTTCTTTATCTATAACAAAGCAATTGCTTTACACATACCGTACAACAGGACAACTCACCTGTCCATATATATAGTCTGGGGAAACTCTAGCTTGGTGTGAATTTTCTCTGGCTGTCCTAGTGACTGATTGAACTCAAATCGGGAGAGTTCAAAGGTCAGAACTGGTGGGAGTTTTGTAAACCAGCGCTGTAACAAAAGCAGAAATGCCCCCAGAGGGAAATGTTTTAAGATGACTGCTAATGGCACATTTTAGACTGATCCTATATGATTTCAGACTGATTTAAAAGTCTCTGTCTTTAAGCATGGAATTAGGTTTTGTTTGCAGAATGACTAGTCAGAAAGCCAAATTTTACAAGTTAGTAATTTATGCTTCCATTTTACATTTTTCCTGTGAAAAAGCCTCATAATTGCTCTCAACGTTACTTGTCATTGCCTGATGCATCCAGCTTGATGGATTATTAAGTCCAGCACTGAATTTTACAAATTAGCCAAGGCTACACACAATCTGCACATCATCTAGGAGCCCCCAATAGAGTTCTTTTCTGAGGCAAATCACATGCAGTGATGAACAAACCAGGAGTCGTCCTGCAGCACCAGAATCCTTATTCTCTCTCAGTCTACTTGTAAACTACTTGATTTAGGGGATTCAGAGAACACCCCAGCTACTTTCTCTACCTTCATACACTATTTCAAAGAGTTATGCTGAAAGAAAAATTCTCAGTTGAATTTACACTTCCTTTTGCTCTTCCTGGATTGACAACAACTTCCAGCATCCACTGCCAGAAACTCCCTTTACCTATTTTAGCTTGGCACCACCCACTTCATGCTGCCCTCTGGAATCAGGATGAGCACACTAAGCTCGTTGTCCTTTGTGGGGTTCATGTCAGATGTGCTGCAACAACAAAACTCCTCCATACCAGAGCTTTCTAAGAAGCAGCCCGTAATCACAAAGGAGGAATGATTTATGCTCCCATAGTTTGGGAGAAGTTTCTGTTAATTCCACTGTTGCTCTGACTTTCAGCACACTTGCCTAGGTGCTCAAAAGACAAAATCACCTTATTCCCTATGTCCCCTCTCATGCCACCCTTTACCCACCACATCCTATGAGTGAAACTAAAATGCACAATTTTTCCAGTAAGGCTTCTCAGAAATCAAGGCAGAGCCTTTTCCTCCTATCTGTGCAGACAGAAGAATTAAAACAGCTCCATGATGGGGCAAATTTCCCTTAATTTTGGGAAAGAATTTTGAGGAACTAAAAAAGCTCGGACTGAAACAAACCTGCCTGATGAGCTCCAACGTGCCTTTGTCTCCAGTGCCAGCCAACACCAGCTACACCCACATCCCCTGTAAATGCACCTGAACTGCTTCAGGCAGAAACCAGGAAAACCCAGGACAAACATTTGAGTCCAGAATCAGAACAGGGCTCCCCTGCTCAATACTTTGTTTCTCCTTTGCTAATTTAAACCACAGCAACACAATTTTCAGACATTCTCATAGAACTGAAATACTCTTCCCTGCCCTGCCTACACCAGATACCCTTGCCCATGTTGTTTCCCAGCCTTTCTCCAAGCTAACTTTTGCTGCACTTACACACACAGGATGCTGAATGCAATGGTGCTTCTCCGCCTTGCTGCCAAAAAACTAAGTTTTTTATGATTGGTTTCTGATTAGTGAGATTTAAAAAAAAAAAAAAAATCATCACAGTCAGAAAATAAGAGCGAAAGCAAGAAGAAAAACCCCAAACCGTACACAACATGATAGGGAGAAAGAGACAAATTCCAAATGGCATACCATGGAGTTAAGCACTGTACTTTTACCCTCTGAAAATATGGAGGCAGTAGGTCCCCCCCTACTCAGGTACAGGTAGGCTTCAACAGAAAGAGAGAGACTTGATCACACTTGACTCAGAGGCAGACATTGACCTTTGCAATTTAAAATAAAGTCTCTGAACTGGTTACATAGGACATCACATCTTTATAAATCAGCAAAGACTTAGTGTCTAACCACACTTAGTGTCTGAGCACCTAACACTAACAGACATTTACATGAGATTCCAGGTATCCAGAAAATGTTTTGTATTCAATTCTTAGAGAACACTCACAGTTGCCATTTAAAGTTATCAGAGTTGCCCTGCACTGTGTCTGCTGCACTTTTCTGCAGCAGGCAATCAAAGGCTTGACAAAAAAAGGTCAAACTAACCTCCTGTCCATACTTTACTGACTGAGATGCTGTTGCCTCATCCATCTCTCCCTCCACCATGGCTCCTTCCAAGCACTCATTCAAGTTCCGGTAACCATTTACCTGAAGGGGATACTGACCAAAGGTCTCAATCTTGGAAAAAGTGTTGCCTGGATGATGGAAACCATACAGAAACCATGAGCTAACTCAAGAGAATAAAAAATTCTGGTTAATTCCAAAACACTCAAACGAGTTAAAAAGTTGAATCTACCAAAGCCTTAACTCACCCTCATGGACTCCTTCAGTCAGGAAAGTCCCATAGAAGAGCTGCACCATTGGGTTTTCGGATTTGTCCCCAAGGCTCCTATTTCAGAGAGCAAAAGCACACTTTTGTTTGCAGCTGGAGGCTGCAAAAGAACCCCAAGTCATAATCTAAGCCTCTGCTTGGGGGCCTACAGGCAAAAGTACATTTTTCTACCCAAGCACTAAATAACGAGGAAGCTTCTCATTAATTTTCACCTTCCAAAGCACATGATAACACTTACACTGGCAAGAGTGGAAAAAAAAAAAGGTTAAGGTGCCAGCTTCTGAAAGGAAGTTTCAAACTACCAGAGCTTTTCTGTTCAGCAGGGCTGCAGAGCTCCCTCAAAAGCTCATTTACTCTGCAGGCCGTATCGGCACTGAGTGAAGTCCCACACTCAGCAACAGGAGATGCAGACACAACATTTCAAGCTTAGTAAGCCTCATCCACAGGAAACAAAGAACACTTATTTGCTCAAAATTTTCACATAAAGTCCTCTAACTTATTAAAACCCTCCTTAGGTCAAACTCCCGAGACCACACAGAACTCACGTGACATTCACAGTGAGCTGGAATGCATCCTCCAGCCAGTCCAGTAGTTTGTGCGTAAATTCACTCACATCTTGCTAGAAGAGAGATGAAAGTGGAGAGTCAATCATGACACCCACCAGAAAGTGTTCCCCCAGTCTGCTGAACACTGAACACAACCTGACAGGTACTGCTGCACCCACTCAGCTGAGCTACGTGAGACTGAAGTGCTGTGCTCATTTAGACTGATAATGAACGCGGCTTATCTGAACACTAGATCAGAGGAAATTATCGTGATCGCTCCCCGACTATGCAGATGGCACTGGGTAGTGCCATGCTACGCTGGCTGGTTAATTAGCACGCATGTACATTCTGCTCTAATGACACAGGGACAGCTGCTTGTCGGCTGACAAACATGGGAAAAGGCTTCTGAAAGTGCCAGCAGGATGAGGCAAAATGGGATTGCCATGGCTGTGACTGCTGGTTTGAAGAGAGCAAAAGGCTTTTCAACACGGTTTTACCTGCGGTAGTTCAGCTGATCTAAACACGTCCCTCAAGAGCTCCAGTGCTGCAGAAGGGTCTACAAACTTACGCCATGTCCCCAGCATTAATGCAAACAGACACTGAAGTTCTTGCATGAATGCAATATTTCTTTTTCCCTGCATTGCAAAAAGAAGAAAAGTCAAAGCCTTCCTGCAGCTCCAAAAAGGCATCATCTTAAAACGTAGTGCTACCGAACACAACACGCACATATCGTAAAAGGTACCCAACCAGCTGCACACTGGCTCAAATACCAGTTCTTCTACCATGCATGCAAACCAACGAGTAATCTGGACCTGCCAAAGACGTTTTATAGGAAAAACATCTCCTCAGACAGCAGTGAAAGGCTCTAGGGGACAGAGGTACAAGAAGCAGCCCTTTTTTTTCCTATCCTGATTCTGTCTTTGAGAATTTCCTAAATTTATCTTAAATGTAGCCAGATGATTTTAAAGCCACAGGTCTCAGATGCCCCCAAATTAAATCTGGTTAGAGAAAGAGCAGAATGCTACACCACAAAAGAGGGAAACTTGACAGTGTTACTGAATCAAAACTTACAGTGTGACTATGACAACTTTCAATCACATTCTGTGGGAGGGAGTAACCAAGGACCAGCCTCCGGAATTCTGGCAACTGAAACAGAGACTGAGAGGAGAGGAGAGGTAAAGCTTGGTCAGCACCTGCAAGGATTGGCCTCTCTGCAATCTGGTGCCCTGTTTTCATTCTGACTCTGACAGTTTCTTTTGTGAACTTCACATTCCCAATGGTCCCGTGTTACTGAACGCACGTTTACAACGTGAGCAGCCCCTTGTTGGACCAGCGCAGCATCAGAATCATGGAATTAACTAGGCTGGAACAGACCTTTGAGATCATCAGCATGTTTGTACCCACCCAAGGACGAAATCTCATCCTGCCATTTCTAGGACAGATATAAACCTTTTAGGAAAATCATTCCATTCTGCACAGGCAGGCTCAGAAAAGCATCCAAGAACAAGCCATGGTGAGAAGAACCATTTGCAGCTTTCTTACTTCCTCTCAGAGCTGAAGACAAATGATTAATATTTCTCTGCTGATGTGAAATGGTTAGGAGAGACAAATCTGCTCAGTTCCACTTACTATTGTCTCCTATTCAGGTCATTACTAATAATATATGCTGTCTTGTTATTTATTTGTCCAAGCATCTATGCCAGTGTATTCCATTAACTGAAATATGATACACCATGTGTTATCGAGCCAACAATAACTGCAGTAAAATTAAATTATCAGTTCACTTTGCCAGGCA
The DNA here is from genome assembly GCF_024509145.1 of Vidua macroura. Taxonomy (NCBI): domain Eukaryota; kingdom Metazoa; phylum Chordata; class Aves; order Passeriformes; family Viduidae; genus Vidua; species Vidua macroura. Next base: position 450,198 of record NC_071592.1, read on the forward strand.
AGCTTCTATCATTTCAGCAGGCACTTGGCCATCGCTGCACAACTCCCTGCATACAGACACACAGATTCTCTGTATCTGCAGCTATTTTTAAGTAAAGCCTATTTAACTGCTCTTTGGCTCTTTCTGTACAGGCCCAGAACACATCACATAAACCCAGAAGTTTCTGTGTTTGAGCAGGGTCACGTTCACTCATCGGCATATGATGACTCCCTCGCAGAACTGCTGCATGTTTACTTCTAACTGAGAAACATTCTGACTCCAAGACCATAGCAAGTTTGATATTAGAAAAAGAGAACTTTTTTGCCCATTACCTGTATAACAGCACTAAACCAACACGTATTTCCTATATTTTTCATTCCAACAGGCCAGTCACCCGCTCTTCTCCAGTCATTCTGCTTGGAGTTCTCTCCCCAGACTTCACAGCGTTTCCTTTTGGAGCGGTTTTTGTTTTCAGCAGAATGGGTGTCCTGTGGTCTGTCACAAGAGATAAACACTGTGCTGTAAAACACCTCCCAAAGATTCATGAGAGCTACAGGAATCAAACTCCCCTCCAGCCAGTAGGTGTCCACCTGGCAGGTGATCCATGGTAGTTCTACAGTTACCAGCTTCAGAACCCACTTATGATATCTGGGAAAACCAAAGTGGGGAGGCCATTTACAGTTCCACTGACCTTTCAGCTGCATCCCTTTCTGCAGCTGGAGCTTTTGGTGATTCCGGTGGTCTGACAGTGTTGGCTGTGTGGAGGTTGTCTTGGTTGTGAGGGGCAGGTGAAGCACCAACATCTAGAAGTAGAGGCAGCATTCTGATCAGTTTTCTACCAGCAGCAGCAAACATTCTCTTTAAGAGGAAATTCTAGAAAACATCACACTTCACAAATATGGCTCTTCAATCAATATAAGCAAAATTTTCTAGCTCAGGTATTAAACAGAAATCCCTGTTCAGATCATGCCAGGCAACCTAGGAGCCACTGAGTGAGCTGGATGAGGAGCACAGGGCAAAGCATGCAGCTGTGCACTACCCAGATTTCCTCACAGCCAAATTCAGAGCTTAAAGAAACAGTTCAGAGCTCCTGAAATAATGAGACAGGAACATCAGCTTTTTAACTGTGATGTGTCACCTCCAACCGTTATTAAAACGCTACTAAGTGATCAGTACTGGCAAAATATGCACCAGGACAGAAGCTGGAGGGATGCAGTGCTGGCAGAAGCAGGGAGGATGGATACTTCCCCTCCGAGGTCACACAAACACACGAAGCTGTAGGGGTGGGCAGAGGTGACGCTCACCCTGTGGGAGCTGTTTGCCCACCGCGCTCCCTTCCCAGGCAGATGGCTCTGCAGCAGCTGGGTTCTGCACTGGCTCCGGGGCAGGGTCCTCCGTCAGGAAGGTGACTGCTTCCATGAGATCTCCATCAGCAGCCTGGGAGAATGATAGGGGAAAGTGAAGCACCAGTGAGGAGAAGAACAGCAAAGGATTTGCCCTTTGCCTCTCATGCATCCAGGCTGATCCTGTATCACTCTCAAAGGCCACACGTGGACCATTCCAACAAGGACCAGCTCATCAGCAGCTGACAAACACACCAGCAAACACCTGTGTGCTATGTTGGGCAGGAGCCTGAACTTGCCTGACTTTCTGGACAAAATCAGAGCTCTCTTTCCCCAAAACAATGGCAATATACACAAACCTTTAGAGCAGCAAGCAGGAATGCTGAATCCTGAATTCCTGTGATCTCTTTCATCTGATTTAAGAGCACCTGGCAATCCTGTGTGCAAGAAATAAAGAAAGCTTATGTGAAAAGGTGACAAGGATGGACATCAAGCTGTTTCTGCAAGGCTTGCTGAGGGCCCAGAGAAGCACTACTTCTTTCCTTCCTTTCTGCTGACAGACTGACACTCAAGCCCAGTCACGCTTGCTTAATACAAATGGCAACATCAGCTTGAACATCGCACTCAAGTTTTTTCCCTGCTAAACTCACAGACTAACATTCAATCCCTCGTATCCTCAGGAGAACGCAGGCAGGCCTGGGAGGACAGGCTGCCCTCGCTGTCGGCTGTGGGATGGGCAGCACCTGTGGTGGGAAGGGGCTCCCCCACCCCCCGAGGCAGCGGCATGTGCAGCAGGACATATAAGGCGGCCGCCTGCTCCCAGGGCACTGTCAGGAGCTATTTTCAGTGTGGTGGCACATGCCATTTGTGCATGTCACTTCTTACTGACAATAAGTGTCAGAGCAAGGGCCCAGGAGCCTGTTATTGCTCCTCCTTCCCACTCCACACAGACCACTTGAGGTTTGGTGAGACACTCGCTGCTCAAGGCCCCATGGCTGGTTCAGCCACTTAAAACAAATGATTACAGAAGCTCTCTTTATCAGACTTATAAAATCTTTGCAGTCTAGGCTTATCACAGGGTAGTCACTGCACATGGCAAGCACAAATAACCTCAGTCACTAGGAGAGGCACCTCTCCAAAAGGAGCCTCCCCACCACCCCTGTTCATGGCTGCAGTTCAGCTGATGCTGCTGCCAATGGCTCAGTCTGGGTGACAACTGAGATGCAGCTCCATAACGCTGGCGTTGCATGGGGTATGGGAAAAACATTACAGCAGGAACAACTGCTGGGTCTGTGTCGTGCATCCTGATTTACAGAGGCTGTAGAGGATCCTGCAGTCAGCACAGCCTGATCAATCCCAGGTTCTTAAGATCACATTTTAATTAATCTTAACCAGCAAAGCTGCAGGCAAATGAACTCAAGTTTCTACTTACTCTCACCATTGAGAAAAAAAAAAAATTAAGATGTTTCCAGGCCACTGGAGCACAAGTTCCACCCAGTGAGTAATGAGTCAACTACTTTTTTGAGCCCCCCACCCATACTGGTCATGGACAATACTCCACACAAAAAGACAGCACACACCTGTGTCAGCTATTCAAACAAAAACTCCTATTTTGGTGGCAATTCTCTTGCTAAGTTATTCACAGTAATCCCATTTAAAACACTACTTTTGCTCAACTTTTACAAGAAAGAGCACATATATGTGTGCGCAACCCCCCTCAACTTGTCCCATGTGCTCTTTTTATCCTGAGAAAAGCCAGGACACACTGGAACACCTCAGAAGCCCCAGGAGGAGCTGCCTGATGAGGAGCCAAGGCTGAGAGGCTCGGGGCAGGCATACTCTCACAAAGGCAAACCACTTAAATCATGTTGCTAATTTTGCTGCCTTAGCGCGTGCCGTGCATGTCGGCTGACCCCACCTTACGCCGCAGGGCAGATTTTTCCAGTGGAGGAAAACCCCCACAAACACCCTTGCTAATACACTGCACTATAATAACGAAACCCAAGGCAGGACAGGGCATGATTTTCTGGGGTTTTTCTGCTCCAGCAAACAGAGAACTCACAAAGGCTGCTGTAAGCATAAAAGCCATTCACTGATCCTGTGCTCTAAGTTACCATTTAATATTTCAATGATTTCTGTGTGCTTTTATTCAGCCTTTGAGGAAAGGTTTGTGCTAACAGCGGAGAGCTTATCCTGTACCACTTTTGAGAGGGTTATGGCTGCCTGGCAGCCTACAAAAGCCACCAGGAACCACTCTTTGTGCAACCAATTTGTTAAGATTTTGGGGAGTGTGCGTGGTTTTGTTGCCATAACTAGTCTGGTTATTGCTTTCTGAGGTTATGCACCATGGGGCTATACAACAAGCACTGTAGCTGGTAATTAACACCAGTGTGCTGCCACTGCTAACACACCCTGCACTTGCAAACTCAAACTGAACCAAAGCCCTACCTGCTGGAAAAATAACAACCCAAACCCAAATCTTATTAGTATTAAATTACAGCAATAAGAGATGAGTACAAAACCAAGAGGCTGAAAGGAAGGAGGGTACTAGAGATAAAATTACAAGGTCAGCCAGGAATGATGGAATAGAAAGGTTTTGCTGTTTTCCCTGCTCTGAGATGACTCACCACCCTCAGAAGTTTGTTTTGATGAGAAACTGTGAGCAGGGAAAGGAGCAAATGCAGTGCAAGAGTTCAAGGGGGTTCCAGGAAAAACTGCACACGAGGAGGAGGAAGGTTGCAGCACAGAAGAGGCACACAGAGCCTGGCCTTCAGCCTCTGCTCCTCAGCCATACTTTTTATCGTGGGGGAGAATGGATATGCAGAGGACTGGAAACCCACAGGCGGCAGCAGGAGCAAAGCCCACGTTCCTGGCCGAGGCTTTCACAAACCAATATCTGTCACAACAAGAAGCAGCAGGCAGCAACGTCCTGCATTAACGTGCGCAAGATGCACACAGTGGGCACTGTCTGGTCACCGTCCCCGCAAGACCGGGGCACGGTTACTGCACTAATGCCACTTCTAAAGCACAACCAAAGGGCTGATACCCTCATCCCATCCCACCCTGTAACTCTGACCTCTCTGAAACGCATCTCTTGGGTCCTAAGAGCACCGAGATGCTACAGGACAGTGCAGACCCCTGTGTCAATTCGGGATGGTCTGGGCTTCAGTCCCCTGAGCACTGACACGGCCTCGCGTCCGGGTCCGGGTCCGGGTCCCTTCAGAGACAATTTACGCAGAGCCCTGAAGTTTGGGAGCAAGAGTTTTCGTTAACTTGCCCCAGGAGATGCTGCTCAGCGGCGGGCAGGGAACACGCGTTGCTGCTCCCTGCGGAGGAGCAGGGTGCCTGGGCGCCCGCCCGAGCCCCTTCTCGTGGTACCGGCGCACCGCGCGCGGTCCCGCGCGGAGCCCGTTATTCCCAACGAAACACGCGCGGACGGCAGCGCTGCCCGACGGGACGGGGCTCCGGGAGCGCGCAGCGCGGGGCAGCGCCGCGGACCGGCCCCGAGCGGCCGCGGACCGGCCCCGAGCGGCCGCGGGCTCGGGGCGCAGCGGGGCCGCCGCGGCCGGAGGGTCGGTCCGGCGGCAGCCCCGGCCCCGCGCGGGGGTCGCCGCCCGCCGCCCTCCCCGCGGCCTCGCCCCGCCGCTCCCCCGCCCCGGCACCCCCCGCCGACCCCGCCGTCTCACCCGCCGCCCCCGCGGGCTCGCCCCGCCGCCTCACCTCGCCGCCGCCGCCCCGGGCCCGCAGCTCGGCCGTCATGGGGCCGCCGGCAGCGGCGCCGTCCCGCACAGCGCACGCGCGGCCGCTCCGGTTCCGGCCGCGCCGCCCGCCGGGGCCGGGGCCGGCTGTGTGTCCGTGTGTCCGTGTGTCCGTGTGGCCGTGTGGCCGTGTGGCCGTGTGCCCGGCCGTGTGTCAGTGTGTCCGGCCGTGTGTCCGTGTGTCCGTGTGCCCGGCCGTGCCCGGCTGTGTGTCCATGTGCCCGGCCGTGTGTCCGTGTGTCCGGCCGTGTGTCCGTGTGCCCGGCCGTGTGTCAGTGTGTCCGGCCGTGTGGCCGTGTGTCCGTGTGCCCGGCCGTGTGTCCGGCCGTGTGTCCGTGTGTCCGTGTGCCCGGCCGTGTGTCCGTGTGTCCGGCCGTGTGCCCGGCCGTGTGTCCGTGTGTCCGGCCGTGTGTCCGTGTGTCCGTGTGTCCGGCCGTGTGTCCGTGTGTCCGGCCGTGTGTCCGTGTGCCCGGCCGTGTGCCCGGCAGTGTTCCCCCCCGAGAAGCCTCCGATCATCGCCCCGGCCGCCGAGCCCGTTCTCCCCCGTCCCCCTGCCTCTCCCCGGCAGGACCGGCGGGAGCACCGGCCCAGCCGGCCTTCTGCCCTGGCCGCGCCCCTCTATACCGATAAAAGTGATTTTCTTTTAATTCCAACAGTAATAAACCCCCTCCCCTGTTGTGGTCCTGCGTCTGGCGCGTGTCCGCCTGTGCTGGCCCCTGCGAGCAGGGCTAAAGGAGGGTGCCCGAGGGGACTGGGATGCTCCAGGGGTGGTGGATGCGCCCCAGGGGAAAACCGAGAGAAAAAGGTTCAAAACAACGCGGGGCCAGCACCTGCTTTCTGCTCCATCCAAACCCATGCTTTTTTTTGGTGAATCAGCAGGAAATAGGCAGTTCTCAGATTTGCTGTGGCTAAGGGCTCCGTGTTCTCGGCACAGCCCGGGTTCTACATTTCTCTTAATACAACGATACTGAAATGGAGATGTCCCAGCAAGGGCCCGCCGGGGGCTGTGCAGGATCCAGGTGTATCTGTGCAGACCCCACCGTCAGCAGTGCAGCCGTTGGACCTGCTGATGAGATGTGGCTCAGGCACCTGGGCAACTTGGCTCGACCTGATGAGCCAGTGGGGCTCAGCTCTCTTGGGGGAAACTGGCGGAAAACTGTCCTCCTGCAGGAATGTGTCAGTTGCCATCGTCAGCCTGGGCTTGTCCCCACTGGGCACTGAAGCTCCTGCAACACTGATGGCACTGGCATTTGCAGTGGAGCTGTGGCACTGCGTGATGAAGGGGATAGTAGGGTCAGACAGTGCCACTGCCTTACCCTGGTTGCCAATTCTGCGAAAATGCCCTTTCCCAGCTGGGTGGGCATCTCCTGCACTTGGATTTGTCCTGGGCAATCACAGACTGTCCCTTGCCTTTTGTTTTGGGAGAGGTGTGGGACCTCAGCGTGGACTGTTCCGAGATTGTCTCAGTTTCCTGGTTCTCACAGGTACTCCAGATGAGGAATTCGGGAGGCAAGAGGGAGGAGGTAGCAGTGTAGATAAGGTAAAACAGAGGAAGCTGGCTTTAGCCAATTTCCCTGATGTGCAAAGAAAAAACAAGACAACCAGTGATCCTTAAATGCAACAAAGTAAGAAATTCCACTCATTTTGGGAGCCTGCCAGACTATTAATAGTGAGAGATAGGGAAGTAGTGCTGGGCTCTGTGATTTTCACTCTGGGACCCTCATGCACTGTGGAGGGAATGGTGCTCTACCCAAACTTCGTTGCTTAGGTAAGGGCCCCCAGGATTTTCCTACCTTAAAAAAAACTATTAACCATAAAAATTCTGAATGTCCCTGTCACAAAGATACTCGTATTTTTAGCTCCAGGTTTGTCCAGGCTGTGTTTAGTGTTTAGCAGCCTGATTAATGCTGTGATAATTAAGTAGGGTGTAGAACAATTTGTTTGCAGCATTAAGCGCAGTCACAGCACTGTTAGATCCAAGATAATTTACTACGGGGGAGATTGTGCACCGTCAGACAGAGCAAGCTGCAGACATGCCCTCTCCTTCCATGTCCTGAGATGGTGCTCAGCCTGTGACGCACAGCTGCCGTCCCACTCAGTTCTCAGATCTTCATTAGCAGCAATGGGCTCCAAATACCTTCATGTACTTATTATTACCTGGCTTTAGTGGTAATGAAACAGTGGCAGAATATTGCAAATATCTGAAGGGTGTCTAATGAAGGAGAGGACTTGAAAGGAAAGCGCTCCCATCCCTTCTCTGGGGGATTTAAAAGCATTGGGCTTCTTCACTGGGGTGAGGATGGGCTTGGTGGCTGGAATGGGCAATTTTTGGCTTCTTCAAGGGCCACACAGTTTGCACCATGGGACAAAGCTACCCGCATCCCTAAATTAAATTAAATTAGCCAAGGGCACCACACTGAGCAGCCGTTTGTGGCACGTGGTCTGTGCTTTGGTCTTGGAGCTGCACAAGGTGAGTGCCCGAGGAGAGATCCTGTGTGTCCCCCTGGCCCTTTGCAGTGAGCCAGGGATGCAAGCAAGCCCAAGCCTACCGGAGGACCACTGCCCCTGGGAGCAGGGCTCCGTGGGAGCGGGGCTGCTGGGAGCCCGGCCGTGCCCGTGCCGGCAGCCCTGCCTGCCTGCGGTGTTTATTTCATGTCTCGCAGCGTTAAATCATAGCAGACATGCAATTCGGGGAGCGTGAGGCTCCGTAATGGGCGGCCTCGGGCGCGTGATGGGGCCGGGGCCACCAGGCAGCTGTGCTGCCAGGGCTCCTTGCTGATGCTTTATTGTTTTTGACGCTCCAAACGCGCTCTGAAAGGCGAGCACTGGCAGCCTGGAGGAGAGCTGCTTCCCTCTCCTGCCCTCTCTGCACCGGCAAGCACCACAATGGAGGCCTCCCTCCCTGTTCCCACTGTGGTCCCCAGCCTGGCTACAACACCCCATCCTGTGCAGAGCCCAGCCATGCTCCTGCCACGGCTCCACAGCCCCCAGCACATTCCATGGCATGGGGTGGGAGCTGCCGAAGGACTATAGTGCATAATGCTGAGCACCCAGGGCTTGGGATGAGGTCAGGTTGGGGTGAAGAGGGAATACAGAGCATCTCTTGTGCCATCACATGTTGGGGATGTTGTGCTCGTGCCCCTGTACTCCTCCCAGCCTCCGAGATTGCTGCTCTGGGCTAAATACCTGCTTGCCCAGCCAGGGAACCTGCTTGCAGCGTGGCTGCTCCAGGAGAGAGGCCTGAGTGCCCATCCATCCCAGTGCAGAGATGCTGCCATGCCTGGCTGCAGCAGAGCCTGGACAGGACGCAGGGCTGAGCTGTGGGAAGCCCCAGGCACTGAGCACTTCGATTCCCAGAAAAGCAATTACCATGCAGCAGATTACAGGGCTAATAAAATCCCATTATGCTATTTCGGAAAGTAAATCTGATCTGGGCGCTGCCGATTGATATCAGCCGTCCCACAAAATGTCCCGCAAGAGCCCCCTGCGTGCGTGCGTAACACGAGCCTACAGTAGATCACGCTAATTAGATATCCAATAACAGGAGGGCTGATAGGAACTACATTAAAATCTCTTTAAAATGAAGATGTGAAACCCAAGGGAGAAAATTCAGAGTTAATGATGCTGCAGCAGAGGCTCCATTGGAGCAGTCCACACCCCCTTGGCCTCATCCTGCTGGCTGCAGACGCAGGAGGCTGGAGGAGAGGGGGCAGAGCAGGGCACAGTCCCCAGCACCATGGTGGCGCTGCCCGTGATTTTCATTACCCAGATTCAATAAGGGGAGAGCGCTATGAGCTGCTGGCGCTCCCTGGGAGGTGACTTGCCAGCCACTAACGGAGACGAGAAATCAAATTAGCCCCAGCTCTGCTCTCGCTCTCTCCCTGACACTGCTGTTGGCAGCCAACGGGGAGTTCATCAGGGCCCCGCACTAATTCTTATCTCGTTTAAGTGACTCCATGCCGGCATCTGATGCAATTTGCTCTACGCCACTGCCGCAGGCTTTGGTCCCTGGCCGCCTCTTCCCCAGGATTTCCAGCAGCTGGCAGCTTTGCGGGGGTATAGGCACCTGCAGCACACACAAGCACCGTGTAGACATACAGGAATACAGAAGATTAGAGAGGCTTAGGGTCGAGGGGAAGCCCCCCTGCCAGGCAGAGGGACACTGCCGAGCCCAAGGCTATGATGCTGTGACATGGAGGGATGAATGCGCAGCCTGAGCGGGGCACCCATGCATGGGTGGACACCGAGGGCCTTTTGACTCTCAGTAATACCTGACCAGGCTTTGCTTCTAGTCTTATTTGCCCCAAGGCGTTAAATATTTTGGGAAACTGAAACCAGTAGGAAGAACTTTGTTTGCTGAAATTTACAGCAAATGCAAATTTCTGCGGTGAATACGGACTCCAGTGTAGGTGCAGGTCGGAGGGGTTGGGGGAAAGCTGCTGCCCCAGGCAGGGTTGCCAAGGGCTGGCTGCACATGCTGCCCCCACCTGCGACTGTCAGAGCCACTGTCAGTGGGACAGACCCACCTGCCGCAGGGTGTGAAGGGGAGCCCGGTACATCCAGAGCTCCCCTCTCCCGTGCTGGTGGAAACCCACCCTGTGTCAGTGGCATATCCCTGGGCAGGCTCCCCTCCCCTGCCTCTCAGAGGGTGTTCTCCGTCTTTCCAACTGCTGAGGATCTCCTGCCTCAGCCCTGGCACCTGCAGCGCCCTCTCCCCTCATCGTGCCCCCCGCTGCACACGATGCTCGTACCCCAAAACCCGCTTTGCCGCAAGCAGGCACCTGGGCAGAGGACAGGGAAGCTCTTTTGAAGCTGGGCGGGGGTGGGGGGATAGCTGGGTGGGCCCCACTCACATCCTCCCAGATGAAACTTGATGCAGCGGGAGAGGCTGATCGCGAGATTAACTGGGCGTTCTCAAAAACCCGACGGCGGGGGGAACGCCATACGAGTGCCGCCTGCCTCCCTGCTCCGCTCAGTCCTCCGCCGAGCAGACGGCGGCTGGAGCCAGCGGATCCATGGTGCCCATGGCTCTCGGGGCGCTCCTGGCCCTGCTGCCGCTGGCCTCGGCGCTACAGAGCCCAGGTAAGGTGAGGGACCCGTGGGCAGGGCTGGGGAGCTGAGGCGGAGCAGGGTGCTCCTGGCACGGAGCAGCACCTTCCCAGAGCCTGAGCCGTGCTGAGTGCCAGGCAAAGGCTGCTCTTTAGGGAAACCTTCGTGCTGTTGGGAAGTGACATACCTGGGAGAGGCTGGAGCATGGGAGAGCTCCGGTGCAGAGCCTGGAGGCGCATCCTGCCTGGGTAATGCTGGAGCAAGGCAACGTAGCCTTAGAACCCAGCTCAACTCTGTGGCGTCTTGAGCTGTGCTGAAAACCAGCCCTGAGGACAGAGAGAGACATGGGGGTCTCCTGCTTGCACTCCACTGCCTGAGAGATGCTGCCTGAGCCTGATGAAGGGCTTTCTCCAATATAATGTTTAGTCCCTCATAACCTAGAGCTGGGTTTTGGGCACGATGCTGTGCCTATAGTTTGTAATTGCAGCTCTGCACAGTGCAAAATTGACAGCCAACGTATTTCCTTATTATTTTCATATTATTTTCTCATCTAACGTTCCTGGGAAATAGCACAAAAATCCTTGAGCTGTTTTGCACCAGCCCAGCTGAAAGTGGTCAGCAGGCTATTGACTCAAATCTCTGGATAGGTCATGTAGCTCCTGTCACCCAACTCCCAAGCCTTCTCCCAGTGTTAGCACATCTAAGGTGGCAGAAAAGGAGCAGGAACAGTGATACGCTCACCCTGGCAGTGCTGGGCAGGAGGCAGGAAGGGCTGTGCAGACAGATCCCTGTGTGTTAGGGCTGTGCCAGGATTGTGCCGAGTTGCACCAGGTGAGTTGCCGGCACAACCCTGGCACAGATTTGGGCTGGGCAGACCAGCATGGTGTCTGGAGCAGAGGCAAAGAGCATCTGAGGTGAACCCAGCCCGGTCCTCCCTCTGCAAAGCCATTTCCCTGCTGCCAAAACATCCTGATGCAGATATGGGTGGTGTGGATGTGAGGAGAAGGTGGTGCAAGGACTGCAAGCGCGAATCAGCTGCCACCAGCTGCAGCAGGAAAGGTCACTTGGCCCAAGCTGTGGCGATGGCAGCAGCTGTATTTCCTCCTCTCACCCTAATTGCTGCCTCTCCCCTCATCCCACTGCCTCTGTTGGTTCATGCCTGCCTGGGCGAGCATCATGCATCTGGCTGGCTCCCCAGTACTACCACACATCAGCAATGTCAGAGGGGCTGAGGCTGTTGCTTTTTCTTTTTCTTCTTTTTTTTTTTTTTTTTTTTTAGCTTAAAATACAGATTAAAATTCCCTTTCAGTAGCTTTTCCCAAGTTCCCATAGATCTATTCAAATTAGTCTCTTCCATTATGCTGGAATTGGACTCTGGGGCTGGGTGTGCTACAGAGCACAGCCACAAGTGTAGCACTGCTGCCCTGGCTCAGCCGTGGCGTTCTAGGTGCCTGGCAGTGAGGACATGGTGCTGAAAGCAATTTGCTCTCATTTGATGCTGCTGGCACCAGTGAAGGGACTGTTTTCACAGGAAGCAAACACCAAGATAACTAATAAATTAATTTAGCATCCTGCTTCATCTCTAACCTTCACCGTCTCCACCTGCTGAGCAAAGAAATGCCCCTGGAGGGGCATTTGGTATGAAACTCTCCCAGGGGCAGGATGTCCCTCGTGGTTCCCTGCTGCTGCTGTCCTGGCACTTGTCCAGAGAGGTGAGAGCTGGCAGCTGTGCCCTCTGAGGCTGGGGAAGGTCACAGCGCTAATGACCTGCACGGCACAGGATATCAGTAACATATTAGGTGATGGTTCTGGTGTCCAGGTTTGTTTCCCATCAGGATGCTCCTATTTAAGTTGGATGGGAAACCCCAAATGGTAAGTGAGGGCAGGCAGCTGGCAGCATCCCTCAGCCCATGGCACACCCCAGGGTGATGGCAGCACTGCCCCAGTGTGCGCAGCCTCCCTCGCTCGCTCCCTTTCTCCCTCTGCTGGGCAGGTACCCAGCACGGGGGCCGGATGCCGGAGCCCTCCGAGCCCGCCCTGCGCCGCCTGTCCCACTCCCTCCTGGCCCACTACCAGAAGGGCACCCGGCCCGTGCGGGACTGGCGAACGACCACAAACGTGGCCATCGACCTCATGGTCTATGCCATCCTCAGCGTGGTGAGTCCTCTGCTCCCATTCTGCATGTGGCCGCAGGGAGGGGAATGGTACCTGGCATGCAGCATCCTCCCAGCATGCTCTGCCCATCTTCTGGAGTGTCAGTGCCCCCGTTCTGACACCGTTCTCATCTTCACAGGATGAGAAGAACCAGGTGCTGACCACCTACATCTGGTACAGGCAGGTGAGTAGCCACGAAACCTCGCCCCTTCCTTGCTGGCCCTTCTTGGGGTCAAGCACCCCCAAACCCCGATGTTTTCCTGTGAGAGGAGTGTGCAGTCCTGCAGGAGAGCAGTGGGGGGAAACACATCCTGGGGACTGGTGAGACCTCTGTAGCACAAGACCCTCAAGGCTCAGCTTTCATGCTCCGTTTTGCACTGTTGAATGTTGTGCAAAAGTTGAAGGATAAGTCTTCCCTCCCTCCTATGGGTGGGAAGCTTGCTTGGTGCTAGCCTGGGTCTGTGTGCTGGCAGAGTGGAAGGACCTCACCCACAAAGGCCCCTCTCCATTGTCCCCAGCACTGGACAGATGAGTTCCTCAAGTGGGACCCAGCTCGCTTCGACAACCTGACGCAGATCTCCCTCCCTGTAGAGAGCATCTGGGTGCCCGACATCCTCATCAACGAGTTGTGAGTGCAGCCAAAGTCTCGAGGGAGATGGGCTGGGACTGGAACTCCTCACCCACCATGGGCACGTACTGTCCCATGCTTTGTATTCCTGGCACAGAGCTGGCAGCCTCCCCACACCGGGGAGCTGCAGATGGGGATTGGCTCTGCAGTTGGGCCATTTCCAGTGCTGGCTAACCACAACCGTTGGTAATTACCCTCACTGTGCTGGGGGTGAGATGCAGATATCAGGAGAAAGGCTTTGTGAAGACAGTACAATGCCAGGGCAGCTGCAGAGCTGCTGGCCCTTTCCATGGAGCTATCTGGTGTTCTTCCCACTCCGTGGGGATTTAAGGTGCTCCCAGTGCCTCCTGGGGGCTCTGGGACTTCTCGGGCTGGGAGAAAGCAGCAGTCCGGGCCGTGCAGAGGTGATGTGAGGCAGAAATGCCTGCAAGGATATTACCAAAAAAGCAGAACAGGAGGCAAATCCCTGTCTCTTGGGCAGTTCTCCCCTGAAATGCTATATGGGAGAAGGAACCCCTGCCCAGAGTGCTCTCCAGCTCACAGCTCTGTCCCTCATGTCCCTCAGTGTGGATGTTGGAAAGTCCCCACACGTCCCCTACGTTTACGTCAGCCATCACGGGGAGGTGCAGAACCTCAAACCCATCCAGGTGATGACTGCCTGCAGCCTGGACATCTACAACTTCCCCTTCGACGTCCAGAACTGCTCTCTCACCTTCACCAGCTGGCTGCACCACAGTGAGTGCCGGGTTGCCCACGGCTAGGGGGCTCGGGGGAGCGGGCAGGACCTCTGCTGGGCCGGGGCTCCGTGCAGAAGGCAGCTCGTCCCTCTAGATGGCCCCAGCGGATCGGGGAAGCGTGCAGGGAGGGCAGGCACGCAGCCCGGCGTGGAGGTGCCGGCAGCTGCCGGCGCTTTGGGCGGGGTACCCCTAGTTCTCACCTCTCCTCCGCCCCCCCAGTTCGTGATATCAACCTCTCGCTGTGGCGTCAGCCGGAGCTCGTCAAGTTCGACCGAAGTGTCTTCATGAACCAGGGCGAGTGGGAGCTGCTCTATGTCCTCACCCACTTCCAGGAGTTCAGTGTCAAGAGCAGTGACAGCTACGCTGAGATGAAGTTCTATGTAAGAGCCTTTGGCCACCGTGTTTCTCGGGGATGTGGCACAAGGGAAGGGACTTGCCCCCTCCCTGTCCCTGCTCTGTGCTGCAGCTCCTGCCTGCAGGTGGGAGGCTCCTGCTAGTGAGCCCTTCCTCTGGCTCACCTTAGTGCCCCCCGCCATCCTCACCTACCTTGGCAAAAAGCCACACCAGCTGAAGGCCTCACTTCAACCCTTCACATCCTTTTCTGTCTCTGTCCTGCAGGTAGTCATCCGGAGACGCCCCCTCTTCTACACCGTCAGCCTGCTGCTCCCCAGCATCTTCCTGATGGTTATGGACATTGTGGGCTTCTACCTACCTCCCCACAGTGGTGAGAGGGTCTCTTTCAAGATCACTCTCCTGCTGGGCTACTCGGTTTTCCTCATTATTGTATCCGACACATTGCCAGCTACTGCCGTCGGCACCCCGTTGATAGGTACGGTGGTTCTCCCACCCAACTGCCACGGCAGTCATGGGCAGAGACCACAGGGCCCTGAGAGCTGAGCAGGGAAGATTTCCTCCGTGCATGAGCCTTTGCAGGTCACTCACCTCACTGATGCCTCTGCAGGCATCTACTTTGTGGTGTGCATGGCACTGCTCGTCATCAGCCTGACAGAGACCATCCTGATTGTGCGCCTGGTGCACAAGCAAGACCTGCAACCCCACGTCCCTGAGTGGGTGAAACACCTGCTGCTGGAAAGAGCCACCATCCTGCTCTGTATCCGGGACAGGAAGAAATTCAGCCAAAGCAGGATGCAAAACTTGGACACCTCCAGGCAGGTGGAGAACAATGACAGCACAGGTAAGGGTTGCACAGAGAGGGCCTGTGGGAACTGAAGGAGTCTAGGTGCTCTGTAGCCATCTACACCTACATAGCCATTCTTTGTATGGTGAACTGGGTGCCTAGCTCACCCTCACAACCCAGTTCCCTGTCTAAATAGGTTTTCCACATTTGCTTCTCTTGATCCTTCAGCCAAGCCGACTCCCTATGTCTGTGAGGGCCCCCGGGAGTGCGGGGCAGTGGGGAGCACAAGGTCTGCACTGGCCTTTGCTGGCCAGACGGAGGGCTCGGCAGCACTGCAGGAGATCCTGCGTGAGACCACGGCTATCCGCCAGCTCCTGGAAAAACGGGAGGAATTCCGCGACGTCGCCCGTGAGTGGCTGCAAGTTGGCTATGTGTTGGATGTCCTGCTGTTCCGGGTGTACTTGGCAGCCGTCCTGGCTTACAGCATCACCCTGGGCACCCTCTGGTCGGTGTGGAGGGATGCCTGAGCAGTGCCCGGTGTTCAGGGCGGGAGATGGGGGACCTCACTCTGGCGGGTTCTCCCTGGTTCTGGGACTCCCCAGTGTCTGCCGACCCAGGCGGGCGCATCCCTCACGTCCCTCAGCTGCGCAGCGGGACGGCGGAGCTGAGCAGGAGCCCCCAGGACCCCATGACCCTGCCCAAACCTCTCTCCATGCTTCCCCTGCCAACTCCGGGAGCGCCTCCTGCCCGGCCCTGCCACGGCCGCGGCTTCAGCACCGCGGACAGCGGCGCCGCCGCCCGGCCCAGCCGCCTCCCGACCCGGGGTCCCCCGGCATCGGGTGGGTCCCCCCTGCATGGCGGGATCCCCACCGCCCCAGGGGTCCCGCTGTCCTCGGCTCCCCTACCCCTCACCCCGGCTGCTGCCTTTATATCCTGCCCGGGCCCCCGGGTACGCTTGCCCAGCAGATCCCCACCAAGCTTGTGCTCAGCAGTTTTAGCAAAGCGGGAGAGACCCCCGTGTCCGGCCGCAAAGCGGGATGGCAACGGGACTGACTCCGTGAGCACGCGGTACTGGGGCAGGACTGCCACCACAGCTGCAGCAGGTCCTCTGCTGCAGACGCCATAAGGGCCCATCCTGTGTTCTAGGAGCATCTCTGCATATGCAGGTGATGGGGGTGGGTTGACACCACCTGGCTCTCATACATCTGCCCTCAAACCCACCAGCCCCAGAGCAAGACTCCCACTCACCATCTCAGAGCCATCACCTGCAGGAAAACTTACCTCTGAGTGACGGGGGCTGAGGACGGGTGCGGCGGGCTCCTGCCAGTGCCGGCCCGCACTAATGCGCTGATGGTCTGTAAGTGGCTGCCTATTGATGAGGTGTCCAGTTAAAGAGTTCGTGAGGCACTAAATCAGCCCATTGATCCTGCCGAGATCGATGGTGCTACAGACCTGATCAGTGCAGCGGGCAATTAACACCCTCTGGAATGAGCTGCCTTCGTGTAACATCAAACGCTCCAACAGACAAATCCAATGGGGCCATTGACCCGGGTGTGCGATGCCACCCAGCCCATGTGTTTGACGAGGGTACTGGGCAGCAAGACTCCTGAGCCAGCCTTGCCATCTCTCTCCTGCCCACTGTGACCCTGATGTCCCCCAGGGCTGCACTGCAAGATGCTCATCTGTGCTGCCGTATCCCATTGAATGTTTTGGTCCTTGTCCTCCCTGTGCTAGGAAGCCATCATGCACCCAACCTAACCCCCTCAAGAAGCTCAGCAGTCCTTTTCCCTGGAAGGATAGGCTGCCTATCTTGGAGGAAACATTGATTCTCCCCTTACCCTCTCGCTACTTTGGGAAGTGCTGCATGTGGGAAAAAAGTTCCAGGCATCTGAGAGAAGCCTGGATTTTCCTCTTTAAAAAAAAAAAAAAATCAATAAATCTGAATCTAATCTCCTAATAAAGGTTTAATGAGGACATAATGTTGATGGAACAGAACATTGTTGCAGCATAATCGCTCCCAGCTGCTGTGCGAGCGTGCACACAAAGGCCCGGTCCTACCGCGATTTCCCCGTTATTGTAACAACGCCTTTGTGCCAGGCTGAACGCCGGCTCTGCCTCCCTTCGCGTGGGGTGCTGCAGCCCGCAGGTTGCTCACAGCAGGACCACCTCTGCTTGCCCAAACCTGGACCAAAGTCTCCCCCCACTTGCCCAAAGCCTTCGTGGGAGGCTGTGCTGGGGGGAACTGGGGGAGGCAGGAGCACCACCAGGACCTTGGAATGGACACGCAGCCCCTCAAACCTGCTGGGGAACGCTGGGGCAGGGGATGAGCCTGGCCTTGGCACTGCACATGCCATCCATCCCTGGGAAAAACTAAGTGATGCTCTGCCCTTGGTGACTCCAGCTGTGCAGTAAGAAATGTCTCACGGCATCGCGGGACCTCGGCCGGCGGTGGGCAGCATCGGGCACAGGCAGGGCCGGGTGGTGCTGGCAGCGCTTTGCCACAGCACAAAAGGAGAGCAGGCGCTGCCGTTAATGTAGTCAGTAAATAAATAAAGGAGGGCTTA
Organism: Vidua macroura; assembly: GCF_024509145.1. Taxonomy (NCBI): domain Eukaryota; kingdom Metazoa; phylum Chordata; class Aves; order Passeriformes; family Viduidae; genus Vidua; species Vidua macroura. The sequence continues at coordinate 467,548 of NC_071592.1, forward strand.
AGCTTAGTGTACAGCAATCAGTCGGGAACTACAGGATAATTAACGCAGCGGGGGGCCGGACGGGCTCTGCAGGCAGGTTTAAATGAACGAGTTCACTTTCATTGAGGCAAACTTGCTCTGCTCCCTGGTGAGCCACATGGGCAGGCAGCAGCACAGGCAGTGCTGTGGATGCTCCCTGCCCACGGGGACACTGACATTCCAGGGAGACCCCCCGCCCACTGGGGTTGGTTTAGGGATAGGACCTCCTCAATTTCCCCCTCAGAGCAGGCACCCCCAAACTCACCACTGTGGGTACCCCCACGGCTCACCCCAAGCTGGTGGGATGCATCCTTCCTCCACCTCCGCCTATTCCTCCTCCTCCTCCTCCTCTTGATGGGCACAGGAATGGGAGACAGCAGGCTGAGACAACAGAATTAACTTTATTGGTTGTTCTTTTGTTTTCTAACTGCAGATTCAAGGTATACAACTGAACATTGCTATTTTCCTTATGAGACTTATAAATAAAAATACAAAAAATGTTCACTACAAAAAAATCTACTGTTAGTAGGATGTAAAAAATATTCTCTTTGCTATAGAAGGCACGAACTTCACTTAGTGACACATGGAGAGAAAAAAACCTGCAGCAGTATATTCTTCGTTTTTTTATTTTTTTTTTTTCCTCTGTCAGAAACACTGAAGTCTTACAAAGAAATGCATCTGAATCTACACAGGACGAAGGCAGATGCGGAGAGCTGCAACTAGGAGACACCACAACTGGTTTTTTTTTTTTTTTTTTTCTTTTTCTTTATTTTTCAGGAAACTTTTAGCTAACGGCATCTGTGGCTAGAGGACAGAAAGAGGACTCGCAAGCAGAACCGCAGGGGAGCGAACGGTGAGACAGGAAAAGTCGTACAAAAAATAGGAGCCAATAGATACTCTGAGAAAACCAAAGGGGGACTTGGGCACCTTCTGCGCCCGGGCTCAGAGAGGTGCTGAGGTAGACGGAACGAGGACAGCGACGGACCCGAACCACGAGCGGCAACACAGAGCAACGGGACGGGCAGGCGGGCGCTCACGACACTGACAACAAGCCAGGGGAGAGGGAGCCCGGGACCACGGGGCCCCGTGCGGCGCTTGGTCCTCACTGCTATGATACACATATATATACTTACATATATATATATGGAGGGGTGGCGGGGGCTGCGCCACAGCCAACAGTGCAGGGACGTGCGCCCGGGATACAGCAGCATCGCTCCAATGCTGACCCCAGCACTGTTGCAGTGGGGGCTGTGTCTCTGAGGGACAGGGACGGTGGGATGGAAGGGGAGGTTAAAGCAAAAAAAAAGAAAAAAAAAAAAAGCCACATGAGCTCGGCCACATGCTCCATGGCACCATGGCACCCGTGTCTGGCAGCGCCAGGACACCACGGGGACCTGCCGTGCACACGCCAGAAATTGCAGCAACTTTCTGTGTGAAAGAACTGTTTTCTTTTTTTAAATATTTTTTCTGTTTTTTTTCTTAGGCACAACAATGAAACGAGCCGTTCTCCACAGTCACATCCCGGATTGTACAGCAGCGGTGTCCACCCGGCGCAGAGCAGCAGCGGTCCCACGCACAGAGGCACACGCACGTGCAAAGCCGGACTGGGGCGCGAGGAAGGATGCTGCTCCCACAGCCGTATCCCTGCTTGGCACCAGGAGAGGTGGGAAGGGCGCCCCAAACCCAGAGGGGCCATCAGTGTCCCTCCAAACTGTATCCAGACACTGTCCCACCCCCCTCCCCCCCCAGCTCCTTTCCCCCCCTTTTCACCCAAACGCAGCAAAACGACAAAAAAAGAACCGTGGGATGGAACCACCAAGCCCACGGCTGCGCAGGAGAAACACAACAAAAACGAACACAAGAGGTAGCTTCAGAACCAACACCCCCAGCCCCATGGGGCCAGGCAAAAAATACCAGTTTTGGTAAGGATAATGCACAACAGGAGGCTGGCAAGGACACCAGTGCCCCACCACCTCTCCACCACCAATGCTGGGCACGTGGCTGGTGCACCCCAGCCATGCCACCCCCTGTCCCTCCCAAATCAATAAAAGCTCATGAGGTCACAAAAAAATGAGGTAATTTCAAGTAAAATGTGCTAAATGCGGAAATATTCCAAAAGAAAGTTCAAAAAAACCCAAACAAAAAGCAAAAAAAGCGGCGAACAAAGCCGCCTGCCACGGGGCACCCCTTACTTGTGGGCTCCTGCGGCTGAGGGCTGGGCAAAAAACCCCACACTTGACACCTTCCAGGTGCCCCAAATCAGCAGAAGAAAAGAGGACCCCTGCAATCGGAGTGATGCCACGTGCTAACAGCTCCAACACTGGCACTGACTGCATATCACTAAACCAACTGCATCTCCCCATGGTGGGGCTGCACCCTTGCCCTGGGAAGGCAGGGAAGGAGGGAGAAATGCATAGAGAGGTCTTTGGTCATGGGGAGAGCAGCAGCCTCCTGTGCCCCTGAGCCCACCTGGACACCAGGCAACACCTCAAGGCAGCCTGGCTCACAGCTGGCTCCCTGTCCCAAACACCCTCCTCTGGCCAGGATCCCCCCAGGACGCTCGTGCCAAAGCACATGTGGCTCACAGGGCACTGTGCTCTCCTGCCTGCGATGCTGCAGCCTGGGAGCATGAGAACCTGCCAGAATGGGGCCCAAGCCCCACACGGGAGCTCAGCTCCTCTGCAGGGCATCCACGGCAGGGTCTATGCAGCGACAGGACTCCAGGAATTAAAGCCTTCCCAGACCACTAGCTGTACACACACTTTCAGGGAAGCGCCTCTTTCCTACATGGTCTTCCCAGCAGCACCAGTGGCCAATGCCAAGGGTGATGGAGGGCCTGGCTGGGGGTTGCAGAGGGTGAAATCTGCCCTGCAGCAAGGGTGAAAGGGCAGCAGGCGCACGAGCAGCTGGGACAGCAGTGTGGATGGGGCTTGAGAAGGGGCTGGTGCATCCCTCGGTCCGGCATGAGCTGCAGGATCCTTCCGGCGAGAAGAAACGAATGAGAACTGAAAACAAACAAGGCCATGGATGCTGCGGGTTTGGTGGGATTTTTTTGCCCAGTCATCTGCCCTGTTGCCCCTCTGCCTCCTCCCTTAGACGTAGCAGAGGTAGAGATAGGTCTTCTCTATCCGCCAGTCAGTGGGGATCTCCTCTGGTTTGTGGCCCTTCATGTGCTTCTGCATGGCAGAGAGGCTGGGGCAGTACTCCAGGCAGATGGTGCACTGGTAAGGGGAAGCGCCATTGTGGGTCCGAAGGTGTTTGATCATGGCCGAGTAGTCCCGGGAGCGCTGGTGGCACAGCTTACACTCGAAGGGCTTCTCACCTGTGGGATACAGGGGTGTCAGTGGGGGCTCGGGGCCTCCAGGGGCTAATCAACTGCCCGGCATCGACACTGCCGCAATGGGCACAGCCGATAACCACGTGATGAGCAGCAGAACCGATGCGACTATCGATCCCCTATTTACTGTATTTACATGCCGGCACGTGCGGGGTTTGTTATCCCTGGCTGCCTCCCTGGTCCACACGCCAGCCTTTCTGCCGGGGGACCGGTCTGTCATTGCCAGCCCCACCGCAGACACCCCAGCATGTACCTGTGTGGACTCGGTAGTGGGTCTCCAGCTGGTGCTTGAGGCTGAACTTCTTGCCACAGCCGTTGCACTCGTAGGGCTTCTCTCCGGTGTGGATGCGCTTGTGGCCCTTCAGTGTGCTCTCGTCCCGGAAGCAGCTGCCGCAGAACTCGCACTCGTAGGGGTGGTCGCCTGCAAGCACATGCCGGGGTCAGGGCTGCCGTGACTGCTGTGCCACACCAAAACCAGCTCCCCAGCCTTTTTACCCCGGGCAGCCATCCTGGAGACAGAGCGTCCCACTCTCCCCAGTGCAGTGTGCTGGTCCCTTCATGCACAGACCTTCATGTACAGAGGGGATGCTCGGGTCCGTGGCACAGTAGAGGGACTGGAATGTGCTGCAACCCTCCCACCACCAATTTCCAGGTTTTTTACCTAGCAGCACCAGCACAGACCCAGCCCTGGGCATCTCCCACACTCTAGACCAGGCGGCTGATAAATGTACTCTGGTTTGGCACCAAAGGCAGAATGATTTGAAGGAAAGGTGAGGGCTCCAGCTACTTATTTATTACAGCCGCGAAGGCAAGGACAATAAAGATAGATTGATCGTCCGAGACTTTGTTCATGAATATTTAAATATTACTGATTTGTCTTGTCACTGTAATTACAATTTCTCTGTGCCGCATATCCTACAAGCACAGTTTATGGTAAAGAATGGCGAACTGTATTTCACTTGTCCTGCTGCAGATGTGCGGAGCTGCCAAGCGTGTAATGTTCCCCGCATTTCATACATTTTCTTCAGCTGTGAAGGCTTAAGTCATCCACAATGACCTACGTTTTTTCATTATCCCCGTGTCAAACTGCACTCGTGCCTGGGCATAAATTGTCCTTCTCGTTATATACTCACATGCCTGTGCTTTCGCTTCCTCTTTAAAATGATACTTTACTCTCTCCCCATTTGCCGCAGCCCAGTTCTGCGGCCCCCCGCCCCTCCCGCAGCTGCTGCCTGGGCACCTGGGGGGAGGAGGATGCTCGGGATGCAGCTCGGAGCCCCCCTGCGAAGGCAATGCAGGCGGTGCCTGTGGGCTGCTGTTGATTTTCCCCTCCCTGTGCCCAGTTCCAAACTGCCACTTTGGCTTTTGATCCTGCAGTCAAAGACAGCAATTTTTCAGGCAGAGGCAGCCAGCATTTCTACCCGCCCACTTTTTCAGGGGAGCCTGAGCCCATGGAGCACCCTGGCCCTGGGACAAGAGGGAGCATCCTGCAGCTGTGCCGGACGGCACCACATGGCACGATTAAATGCTCCTAAAGCGCCGATGATCCCAGTGTTTTTTCACAGCCGGGAGCTACGAAAGCGGCAGAGGTTGGGGTGGGACACGCACAGCCCGACCCGCAGCCCAGGTCACCGGATTACTGGCTATAAATAGCTCCAGCACTCAGCATTAACATGCTTATCATCGACACAGGATTCCCGTTTCCCACATCGGGACCCCTCGCCCACGTGCGGGTCTGGCAGACAGAACGACCCTCCATGACACCACCCGCACAGCCCTCAGCAGCCACCTTTACGTCCCTTTTGGAGATTGTGTGCACGCCCCCTGCCTGACAAGAGAAAGAAGGGGCATCCCTCCTCAGGACACATTTTGTTCCTTGTCAGCAGCAGCAGTGGTGTCAAGGAGGGCGCATGAGCCTCACTTGTGTGGGCAAAGGATGGGTGAGGAATGCTTCACCCAGGCATCTGTGAAGATCCACAGCACTGGCTGTGATCCCGCTCGCTCCTGCTCGCTCATCCCCCAAGAATCAGCTCTTTCAGGGGTGTTTTGTGACTGGCCCCGAATGACGGTGCCGATGATGTGGCCAGGAGCACGGAGCTGCCCAGGGATGCCGTCGGAGGAGCTGAGGACACGGCGCGGGCGCTTTGAGGACACGGCGTAAGGCGGCCAAGCCGTGCTCTCCCGCTCAGCAATCCTGCAGCCAAGCCCTGCCCCAGTGGGGCCACGGCAGCACCGGCTACACGTAGCGCAGGTCGCCCTAATCCCATTAGGGCCGAGCACCAGCTGATTATGTGCATCTACCGCCGTAAGCTGATGAGGCGGATATGATCGCACACCCCCTAAGAAGGTCACGTGCCACCTCAGACCAGATCAACTTATTACACGCAGCTTTTTTTTTTTTTCTGTTTTGTTTTTCAAATCCAAGCCGCTTCAGTCACCTCCATGCTTTTTTAACACAAATCACCTTTCTTCCCCCTATTTCTTTTTTACCCGTGGGGAAGGAGCATGTCCTGGCTGCCCCAGCCCCGAGTCCCCGTGGTGGGGCCGCCGTACCTGTGTGGGAGCGCAGGTGCCTCTTGAGTGCGGTGTGGCTGGGGAAGGTGCGGTTGCACTCGCTGCAGATGTAGCTGCGCACCCCGGCGTGCACCTCCATGTGCTGCTGCAGGGCGCTCTGCGTCTGGAACCGCTTGCCGCACAGCAGGCAGAAAACGGCCATGTCTGTACCTGTGGGAGAGGGAGAGACCCTGCTCAAGCACTGCCTGGCACCCCAGGCCCCTGTCCCACCACCCCACTGCGTGGGGGTCCCCACTCCCACACGGCAGCAGGGCTGCTCGGGCAGCAGAAGGGACCCCAAGAGCTGCAGGGCTTTGGGCGTCATTGGGAGTCCCAACAGCAGGACCCTGGCCGCCCTGACCCTGCTGACGCTGGCCCTCTGAGGGAAACAGCTGAAGAGGAGAAGTTGCTCTTATTGCACCAGAGGCAGCTGGGAGCCCTGGCGATGCCGAGGGATGCCCAAACACAAGGCAGCTGTTGGGTGATCACTGCATCCCCACACACCTCTGAGAGCTGCTGAGCTCAGACCTTGTGATGCCCAGGGGAAAGGGGACCCCATGAAGCGCCCCATGAAGCTGCCCTGGGGAGCAGGAGGTAGGATGTGAGAGGGGGACGTGCCCACCCCTTGTGCTGTGTATGGCCCCGAGCCCTAGGGCAGATCCAAGCTCCATACCATCACTCTTGGGTACAAACCTGGCTGCAGCAACACAACAGGGACAAAACCCCAACCCAGGCGTTTGTACCCCGTCCATAAACATCTCAGACCTCTAGCCATTAAACAGTTTGTTTTCGCTTATGCATAGCTGATTGTTCAGAACTGTGAGTCACTGCAAATTGTATTACACAGGGAGATTAAGCAAATAAATGCTCGCTTTTTGGAGACATTAAAATGTGAGGACTATGGAAATAAAATTAGCCAGAAAATTGTATTAGCAATTCATTAGCAGCACAAGATGTTCAAGGTAACCAACAAATCCATGCAGCCTTTAGGAACAGCAGGGGCAGAGGGCTGCTTGCCATGCTGCCAAAACCAACCCCACGGAGACCACCAGCACCACAGCACCACAGGGCAGGGACATGATGGGCAGCAGCGTCATGGTCCTGCCTGGCATGCAGGCAGGGGACAGGGAAGGATGCTCCTGGGCAGACCCACGCCTCCAGCTCGGGAACCATGGGCAACGGGCATCCCGGAGAGCATCTCGGTCCACCCCGTCACCTGCTGTGGCACTGTGCCATCACCCACCCAGGTGTGTGGGGGCACACCACTGTCAGCTCTGTCCTGGTGGGGATGCAGAGGCTGCCTGGGGGGATGCTCAGTCTCAGCCTTGCACTGGGCTACCCAAAAATGCTCTGAAATCTGAAAAAGGCCACAGAGAAATGCGAATAAAAGCAGCAAGAGAGGCGGCCCCGCATGGGAGCTGCCTTTCTCCCCCTGCAGGGATTTATCCTGGGGGGTTGTGGGCTCATGTGCCCCCCACGCAGCTGCGGACAAAACGCTCCCAAGACAAAAAAAAAAAAAAAAAAAAAGGCAAAAAAAAAAAAAAAAAAAAAAAAAAAAAAAGCAAAAAGCAAGCAGCCCCGAACGGGCAGTGCGAAGCAAATCCCAAGAGGTATGTGGCCCCGCGGCCCTCGGCGGCCCCGGCGGTGACAGCAGGACGGGTCAAAGGTCCCCGGGGCTGAGCCCCCAGCGCCGCGGCCAGCTGCGGAGCGGAGGCCCTGGCCGGCGGGACGCCGGCCCCGATAAATCTGCCGCCAGCAGCCCCCGCTGGGGCCGGGGACAATGGGCTCCCGTGGGGGCGGAGGGCAGGACAATGCCGCCGGGCCGGCGCGCGGGGCCGTAACAAATCCTCCCTGGCACCGTAGGGCCCTCATTTGTGAAACTAATTGGCCCCCGCTTGAAAAAAAAAAAAAAAAAAAAAAAAAAAAAAAAAGGGCTGACTCCAGCAGCCACAGGGATGGGGACGAGCTGCCTCGTGCACGCATGGGGGACGGGGCTGTTTGCTGGAGCTGGGCATCCCCCAGGTGCTGCTTCCTGAGACCTGCAAAAGGCCGTTTTTAATTTCTCCCTTTTTTTTCTTCTTCTTCGAGTAATGTATCAGTAAATAACACCCCAGACTGGGAGGTCAGTGTGTGCTGGCATGGCCTGGGAAGACACACGTTTCCAGCCGTGCTCTGAGAGCAGAGCATCTGCGTGACACAAAGGCTGACACCGGCTGGGCAGAGGTGGAGGATGTGGGAGGTGGCCCTGCATCCCAGCACTGAGCCCAGCAGTGGGACACGAGCACGGAGCTCAGGCAGCGCTTGTTCCCAGCCCTGAGGCTCCCAGGTGACACTCTCCAGCAGCCAAGGGGCGCGGCAGGCACCACGCCGGGGTCTGCTGGGCACCGTCCCATTGCCGGCCTTCAAGCTGCTTGTTTATTTTTTTTTTTTTTAGGCTACGTGTCAGCTACATCCCGCCTTTGGAGAAAGGATGGGAAGTGGGAAAAAATAGCAAAACTCCTGAGAGGGTGCCACACTGGGTGCCACAGGACTCAGCCCTGTGTCCTGTCGTGAGTGCATCCCTGGGTTCCAGCCACAGAAGCCTCGAGCCAGCCCTCAGCCATTGGAAGAAAAATCACCCCAGATAAAGAAATGCTGCCACCCCAAATCAGTGAGAGACGGATTTATTCATTTCCCTGACATTTTAATGGTTTCTCCCCTTTTTGCAGGAAGATGATTACAAATTAAGCAGCATTTAAACGCTTTTTACTGTCAACAATTAAAAGGGGTGAAGGCGGGCGAGCAATTCATTCCCCGGGAAACGCGCTGGCTCTCGGCGGGCGCCGACGGCCCTTCCCTCTACTGTACACAGCACAATGGCCCCGAGCACGCCATTAATTTTGCAGGACGTTCAAAAGCAAATTAAAATATAAAAAGCCCCTGGGCACAAAGATAGATACCGAGGGAGGGGGCGGCGTAGGTCAAGCTCGCAGAATTGAAGTCTTAGCAACTGGGAAGGTTTAAGCAGAGCCCCGCACGCTGCGTTCAGCTGCCACCTTTGCCCACCATCCCCAGTTTCTGTGTCCCTGCCAGATCCAGTGCTGTGCCAACAGCTGAAAGCCACTAGTGGGGCAGCTGTTGGCGCTGCCACAGGGTTCCGAGGTGGAAGCTGGAGTGATTTGGGTTAGACGCTCTTTTGCTAAGCGTGTTGGCCACACCTTGCAGGATCTTTTTAAATACAAGGTGGTCCCAAAACTGATTTTCAGTGGGGGGATGCTTGATGGAGGGAGGGAAAACCCTATGGCTGCAAGCCCGGAGATGCACATCCCTGTTCTCCAGCAGCTTGGTCCCAAAGCAGCGCAATCGCCAGAGACGTGATGACGAGCAAGATGCGACGTGTGACAGCGCGCCCCGTCCGAGTCACAGCGAGGGATGCTGCAGCACCGCCCCCACCCGCTGCCTCTGCCAGAGCAGGAATTAAACTAAAATCCGGCGTGGCGACGGGTGAGGGAGGCAGGGTGGGGTGGGTCTCCCTCGGCACTGGGCCCTGGTGGAGTTTATGGATGCGGGAGGTGCACTGCAGGAGAAAGGCGACACGTCCCCTTTAAAAGGAAATATAATTTACAGTGTGCAGCCAGGCGGGCCATAGTTTCAATCTCGTTTACTATAGAGAAAACTCTGCTAGCTGTTCTCTATCCCACAAATCCGATTTAATCAGACAAGCCAGCCAGCGTGGCTTGAAGTAAAAACGGATAATTAGTAAACAGAGAGCTACTTCAGTGCTTCATTGGCATTCGAGCCGGGCTAGTGTGTCGCATTTAAAATGCAGTCTGATGAAGTTTACAAAATCAAACCATTTGTTACTCCTATTGAAGAGGCTTCAGGCCACTTGCAATTAAATTGGAATTAGTGCTTAGAATGAGATACAGCAAATTCATACTAAAAAGGGATCTGACTTTCAGACATTTGACTTCAAGTTTTTCCCCCCATGCTAGAGCACGCGTGCGTGTGCTGGCCTGCCGGCCCCCCAGAGCCCTGGCAGCACTGCCAAGCCCAGACCTGTGTGGCTGGGGAACGGGGTGACTCGGGGATGCTGTGGCAGCAGGGGAGGGGGCACCAAGGGAGTGGTGCCACTATGCTGGTGAAGCCATCCCCACTGAGCCCCAGCATGGTGGCAGCACGGGGCTGGCAGTCCCCAGGCTCGCCGCACCAACATCGAGATGTGCAAACCAAACTGTCCCTCCCTGAGCCCTCTTCATAACACTGCCATCTTTCCCTGCCTGTCCTCAGACCCACCTTATCAGACTTGAAAAATGAACAGATCCATCCACTGTTGAAATAATCAGGAACGTGGAATGAAAGGCTGGGGAGGGGCACACTGGGGAGGCTCCAGCAATATCAGGGGCAGGAGCACGCTCACATCAAAGGATGCTGACAGAGCCTGTTGCTGCTTCATGCACCCTAAAACCCCCAAACCCTAGGCTCAAGTCCTGATAATTCAGGGTCTTCCACAAGGCTCCCTCCTTCACTCCTCATGTTTAACACCATGTCTCACATGGTTCATGTGCCAGAGGTGACCTGACACTGCTGCTGTCCTTACAACAAAGGTGAATGGCTCCAAAGCACCCTGGCCATGCAAAGCAGGGGCCCAAAGGCTGTTGGCACTCCTGAGATGAGATTTCAGGGACATTTGATGATTTTTGTCAGCATGTCAAAGGCTCTCTACCAGCCTCTACCTCCCAGCCAACACTGCTGGCTGCTGCTGCAGGGGAAGCTGCAGGCCCTAGCTGCAGGAACAGCAGCACTGGGGAGGAAGGTGCCATTGGCAGTGGTGGCCAGAGAGTGGCAGAGAACCCTCCTTTTCAGCCCTGCCTACAGAAAGGTTGGGAGAGGCAACAGTGCTAGCAAGGGGCACATTGCCTGGAGCATCCCTGTCACAGCTCCAGCACCCAAGCTCAGACACAGCTGGCCTGAAGGACAGCCTGAAGGTGCCCAGCTCAGCTTGCCACAAGGGACCCTGGAACACTGTGCACATCCTGCTGGCATCGACCTGAAAAGCGGGCACCAGCGCAGGCCTGGGTAGCACCAGCACCAAGGCTGCATTTTGCCCCAGGATGGTGGTGGATGCATGTGCAGAGTAAGAAAATCAACCCAGTTTCAGAGTCTGTTTTCAGGATTATTATGAAACCCGAAAAGGTGGTTTTGGTGGCAGCACCGAAGTGCACCCACAGCCCTCCCTGAATGCTGCTGTTGGGACACAACACCTGCAGATGCCTGCCTGCATGTAGAGGTGCTGTGCAGAGCCGTGTCGCGTGGTGCCACCCGCTCCAGTGCTATTGAGAGGTGATGGCATTCATCACTGTGCTGAGCCAAACAGCACCTACAACCTTCATGGTTCAGTGGAGAAGGGGGAAAACCCCCATAAGATAAACACAGGAAATGTGTGCATTTTGTGCCAGAGTCACCAAATCATCCCACTTTCAAAGGCTGCCTCTGGACTCCACAGCTTGGCTTCTGTGCTAATTAACATCTTTATGGAAGGCAACTTCTCCCAAGGGGGCATTTGTTTGATTATTATTATTTACTTAGAGATAGCACAGCTTTCTTCCCAACTTTAACCAACTATGGAAAATTAATTCTTAAAAAGCAGCCGACGTCGCCTGCTCTCCTGCCCCTGCTGGTTTTCCTCCTGGGCTGGATGTGGACACTCTGGCTGCAACAGGAGGGCAGGGCAAGCTTCTGGCACTGCCTGCTGCCTCCATGCCAGCTCACCCTTTTACAAACGCTGAGGAAAACTCTGGCGTTTCAGAGCAGTTGCACAACATTGACCTTGCAAGCACAGGGTCAAACAAACCCCCCAAAATAAATGCCTCATTTTTTGCTCCTGCAGTGATGCACAGGGCTGCTTCCCACCCAGCCACACTCCTGCTCTCCCTACCGCCCAGGGCAGGATGCACATGGAGGATGTATGGGATGCTGGTGCCCGCAGCAGCCTGGGTAATGCGTGTCAGGCCCTGAGCTGCAGCTCTGGCATGGGCAGCTCATGCCTGCTGGGGCTGATTTATTCCAGGGGCCATCTGGACCTGGGGGACAATGTGGTCCCGTATCCTCGTGAACTGGCTCATTAGTCACACCCTTGTAGCTTGACCTCTCTGTCTTCCTTTGAGTACGGTGGGACAAGAGCATCCCCTTCTCGCCTCCCTTTTGGTGGCCCGTTGCTCCCCCATGCCCAGTTGGTGGCACCTTGTGCCCTCCCCAGCACCCTCCATCTCCATCACTGTCACCATTGCCATCATCACCACCTTCCCTCACCGTGTTCCCTCCGATTGCTCAGGCAAAGTGATTATGAGGGCACGTGCGGGGAGGGAAGGAGCCAGGCGACGATTAGCGGCGGTAGCTTTATGGCAACAGGCACACAACTCATTCATTTCATGTTTTGCAGAATATAAAAGCGCCGAAACATCTTAATTTTAAATTCTTATCATTGAATTTACTGCTTTTCTCTCGCAATGATTTGTGTTGCTTTTTAATTTTTACAGTCTCTACAGAAGCCAGATGCTACTGCCTAGGGCCAAAATAATAAAAACCCGCTGCAGTCGCGAGTTACAGAACAAAAAGGAAACGCGCGGCTGACAGAAGTTAATATCTCAATTTAACAGTGCTGCTCCGCTAATGATCCTTTGATATGTGTTTATTTAGAAAGGTCTGATCTTGACCTTGAAAGCAAACTAAACCGCAAAGTCTTTATGAGAGGAGAGAAAGACTTTATTTATAGACTGGCTTTGCGTCAATCACGGCGGCAGCTGGACCGCGCTGGGTGAAGCTCCGCGGCTGCCTGTGGGCCCAAACGGGCGTTCAGTGGGAAATGTGCTTTTGGGAGGGCGTGGGATCAGCTGCCATGGGCACTGCAACGTGTCCCCCATCTCCAGGGCAAGATGCTGAGTGCACCATGGAGACGCAATGCAAGGGATATGGGCAGCTCCAGGCCTGTCAGGGATGCTCCTGGGGGACAGCACTGGTCCAGACACACCCCTGTTCCCAGAACAAGCCACCCTGGGGTGTTGTATGCCTAACCCCTTCTTCCAGCACTGGAAAGTGCTGCTTCTGCTCCTCAGTCTACTACCTGAATGTGGTCCCCAGGCTTTAGAAGGAAGGGATGTGTTCAACATCACCCCAGACCACACTGACAGAGCCTGAGCAGCGTTTCCTCCTCTTCCCGAAGAAACTGAGTGCTATGCAAACCTGGCAGAGGGAATTTTTAAGGGCCAATCCTTTTTATTGCATTTCCACCTCCTGGCTGGGGGAGGTGGGAGGCTCCTGAGCTTTTAATGCTTCTAGCCTGGGATTGCACTGTGGATGCTTCACACCTATGGTGCGCTGTACTCTCCAGCCCAATTTCCATTTTTTCAGGCCAAACAGTTGTTTGAAGCCGTTTGCAGTCCCTAAAGCCTTCTGGCCGAAGCTGGAGGCACATCCTCCCTGCAAAGTGGTAACCCCAAAGCCTTTTTATTGTACTGAATATCTATCAAAATATATCAATACATATTAAACCCATTCAGGCAGACTCATGATCATCCTTGGCAAAAACCATCACTCAGTTGTTCCAGCCCTAAAGGTACTGATGGAAAACTGCCCCCTTTCCTGGCAAAACACATCACCTGGCCAAATGCAGTAAGCTGGTAGCTGAACATCTATGTGCAGCACCTCCCTTTTGTGCTGCTTTTCCCTAAGCTCACACGATTCTGGAGAATGCCAGAGTCATCCTTGCTATTCCCAAGAAGCTGTGAATTGGGACATCTCTGCCCTTCCTGACAACCAGTTTCTCTGGGGCAACAACCAGCAAATCATGGTGGCACTTCTGACCACTGCATCAGATGGGAAGCTGTCACACATACTCGTCATCACTGCACCAGCTTCCCAGATTTCCTCTTCCCCATTGGAAATTGGACTGAAATCAGCTGAAAAAACAATCTGACTTTCTGCTGAAAACCCAGAGTATCTCCCCCACTGCTTCTGAACTGTTGTTTAACTGATGTGCTAGAAACAGCTCCAACTCCCAAAAAAAAGAGCTTTGGTGAGGAGACTGAGAGGTCTTTCCATGGGAGACCACTATCACCATCACCACTGCCATCATCCCACCTGGCAGAGAGCACCACCTGCCCACTGCCAATCCATTCCACTTGTGCATCTCTCCTGTTCAAGGTGGCACCATTCTGGCATCCTCTAGTCCCACGGAGCTGTCACGAAGCCCCGCTTCACACCCCAACCAACAAAATGACCTTTTTGGTGCTGAGGCGGCTGCCTGGCAGAGCCTGGCCAGTGGAGCGACCGGCTGCCGTGAGGCACAAAGCCGGGACTCGCAGCATCTGCTTATTATTCCTGCACCCCCATCATTAAAAAAAGAGAAAAGATGAAAAGGCCCCATCGGCAAAGCCGGGGAGACGTGGAGCGGCACCGAGGGCAGCCTGGCCCCCAGTTGTTGGGGGTTTTTGTACAGCGGGGAGACGCGAATCCTGGGGGACAAAAGTAACTGCTAAGGTAAGTTAAACCTTGTCGAGATGAACTTTCCTGCTACTTTTAATTAAAAGTTCTTTGGAATTAAAAAGGACACTATTCAGGAAAGGCTGAAAAAAAAAATTCATTGACACCAGCCCGCCCCCCTCCCCTTTTTCCCAAGGAAAAGAAAAAGCTGTTTTTGTGTGTCTGCTCACCCAGCCCGCACTGTACAAAAGGAAGCGGATTTGCAGCAAGACACATGAGATGACCCCCTGACCCCGAGCCGCTGAAAAGTCCTCAATGGCATAAATACCAGATAATCAATCACATACCAGGAGGGCCGGTCCCCCTGCCCTCGCCCCCGCCGCCGGGTTTATGAGAGATGCACTGTAAACGGACACCGGCTCCTGACGGGAGGCCCCTCTCGGCATTCCTCTGCTGGACCAGGAGACCCCGGCCGCCTCTGAGACCGTGTTTCATCCCTCTTTTATAAAGCCCAGCATGGAAATGCCGAGCATCCTCAAGCTTGCTGTAGCTGATCCCTTGTGCTCCAGAGCAAAGGGGGACAGAGACATCTCTCTGTGCTCTGGAGAGATGGCCAGGCATCCTCTGTGCCAGCACAGGCCTACGCGTGGCCAGCGCTGAGTTGGCCATGCAGAAACCAGGGAGAAACCAGCCCTGTTTACAGAAGGCTTTGCTTTTTGGGGGGCTGGCTTTGTGAAGCCTTTGTGGGTTCTAGCAGTGAGTACCATGTCACGCTGTATTCCCCTATGGGGCTCTGACCAGCACCCTGAATGCCAGCAAAGGAAGGCTGCCAAGGCCCTCCAGGGCAACAGTAGATGTAAAAGCTTTCAAGGGAGGGAGGAAAAAAACTTGCAGTGATACCGCACTGGTTTGGTTAAATGGGGAGCCACTTGGCAACTAAATTTGATAATGCTTTTGTCCATGGGTCAGAGGTTAAATATGTTCACACTAATCCCCTTCATCTAGAATTAAAGGACAAGAAAGATTTCTCCGTAGCTTAGCGAGAGGGCTTTTCTCATCGTGCTTTAAATAGTATTTGCACAGGAAAATTAAAGGCAGACCATTGGCCCCGATGCCACTGTGGCTGCATGGCTCTGCCACGCTCCCATCTCCTCACTCCTTTTGGTGAATCTACCAGCTTGCATGATGCCTGGCCTCATCACATTTCCCCATGTGTGCACCAAGGGGCACAGGGAATTCTTGCTGCCATTTGCTGTCAAAGTGGCAGAAGCAGCCGTGGTTTGGGAGGCAGGGAGATTCCCGGCTGCAGGAATGCGCGCCGGGACTCAGATTTCAAGTGCTGTCACAGGACATTACTGTCAGACAAAGGGGCTCTGTGCTGCGCCCCTAGGACCCACTGCCCCCAGACCCTCTGTGAGCTGGGGCCAGCACCTGAGCATCCAGAATCCACTCTTGCACCCAAGAGAAAATCTGGAAACATCGACTGTCCATCACAGCACAGCATCGCCGGCGCGCCCTCCCCCCGCCGGGGCTGCGGAGCCGAGGCAGCACGGGAGGGATAATTACCTCTAAGCATACTCAATACCACAGTGCATTATCTCTAGCTATGGAGAAAAGCACCATCCGGAGGTATTTCCCCACAAAGTCTCGTTGGGCTGCTCTCAGAAAACGCTCCTGAGTCCTGTGAAATGGTAACAGAAAGTCACAGGCAGCCCAAGAGGATGTCAGGTTGGGTTTTGGTAAGGAAGTGTGCCAGTTGCTTGTGCCAGACATTGCTTTGATGAAAATGTGGAAGAGGATGCAGCAGGACAAGCCACAAACAGCATTTCCCAAATCTGCTGCTGGAGCAGGGACATTGCAGATGGCTGTTGGTGGCCAGTGGCACCATCGAGACAAGCCCCAGCCAGTGGCAGAGTCATGCCAGCATCCTAGTGGAACACTGGCCTGACCATTAATCGTGGTGCCACATTGAGTGTGAGGCAAACAGAATTTGTTTTTCAGTGTGATTTATAGCTCACATCACCAAACTCACATGTTATGTTCCACTTGCTCAAAATCTGTCATTTCCACACTGGAAGAAGCAGTGTGCCATATATCTGCAGCATCACTGCAAGGTTTTGGGCTGGAACCATTTTGAGGCAGAGAAAGCAAAGCAAATGTGAGGAGATAAGACAAATATATAATAAATTTGACTCAATGTACATTTGCCAAGAGCAGGGGTGGTGCCTGCCCGTGTGACAGTGCAGCTCCGGCACAATGCCCCCTCCACCTCCTCCAGGCTCCCACGCAGTCCTTGGCAAACCCAAGCCAGCAATGGGGTTGCTGGGATGCTCTTCTATGGAAAAACACCGAGCGCTCTGGCATATAACACAAAAAATATTTAAAAAATTTTAAAAAATCCCTGTGTGCTCGTTGAGCAACACTTGCCATGGGACCCAGCGCGGGGGCATCCTGCCACCTCTGCTCCCGGGTTCCTGCTCTCACGCGCCAGATCCTTCTCCCTTTGTACCTCCGCTTATACTGCACGACTGTTTTGAATCTCTAAAATAATGTGACAAGTTAATGATGGCACAATTATCTAAATGTTTAACAGACATGTTATCTAAGTGAATCGGATTGAGATTCCATCCCGCTGACAATAAACATCAATGGGAGAGCAGAAAGTGATAGGCAAATTATCGCCAACCCTGCAATTTCAATGCTATTAAATTTGGAGGAATAACAGCCCTGAGGCCTGTAAACTCTGAATAAAATAGACCCTTGTGTTTGGCCAACTATTAAATCAAAATGCTACCAACATCCCAGCAAAAGAAAAAAACAGGGGGGAAGAAAAGGGGGGAAGATATAGAGCTTTTCAATTTTCAGTTACATGTTGGTTTTATTAATTCTTTTCTGCCACTGGTGTCTCAGGGCAGAGGATACGAGGGATATGAGGAATGCGAGTGTGGGATGTAGGAAGGGAATACGCCCAGGGGATGTGGGCAAGGGAGAGTGAAGGGTCCTGCTCCATCCTTAGTGGTGTGGCCAGGGGCACGCCAACCCCACAAATCAAAAAGCCAACTACTTGCTGAAGCAAACATGCTCTGTAGTGGGTGTTGCTCATGCCCACGTGAAATTGGGTCAGGAGTAAATCTGTGCTGTCCCGCTGACTGACACCGGCTGCCGTGTGCTAACTGCCTTGGCACACGGGAGGAAACTTGAGACAAGTCACCTCTGATATTTATAAACGTCGGCACGAGCCCAAAACCCATTAGCACGAGCACCGCTCGTGTGCACATCCCGACTCCCAGCGGTGCTGCCTGGGGCTACTCAGGCTGCCATCTCAATGCATTCTGTTTTTTCCTCTACATTTGAGGAGAAGGGTAAGGAATTTTCCATGCTCTCCTCCCCAGCACCAAGTTTGTGCTCCTGGAAGATGAGCCAAAACAGTTGCTGCTTTTCCTATTGCAGTGGGACGGGGGCCAAGGACAGTGCACACCCGGAGAGGGCGTCTCGGCCCCGTGTCTGTGGGGCTGCACACAGCACTGCCAGCGCCGTGCTTACAAGCAGGAACTATTTTTTTGTATTTGTTCTTGTTTTTTTGCCTTGCCTCAGGAAGTGGGGTCTTAGTTTTCTGCTGTGGAGATGAGCAGTGCTTGAAGCAGCACATATACAACAGCCTGGCTTTGTGTTACCATCATTCAAAGCAGCAGGGAGGGCAGTGGGGAAAGGAAATAACATAAAGGGGGTTCTGGGTGCTGAGACTCCACCTGAGAAACAGCCACATGTGCTGAAAGAAAACCCTGAGAACCCTCCATCTTCTGCACAAAGCTGCACAGCTGTAGGTCATATGGGGAAGCAGTGACTCTTGTGGAGAGGTCCCACATCTCCCCTGAACACTGTTTTTGAGTAATGTGGGTGGATTTGGTCAGCCTGTACCAGACACCCTGTTCAGCTTTTGATGCCATCCCTGAAGGCCTCTACCTGCCTCTCTACCAGAAAAGGTTATGCATTTCTTTCATCTGGAAAGTTGGAAGGTCTTTTGCCAGCCAACCTGCAGTTAAGGGCAAAGGAATGATGTCCAAAACAAACCCATTCTGGAAGATGCTATTATTTGGGAAGGGGGTTAATTATAGCAAGGCAGGGGAGGGATGATTTCCATGCCAGCAGAGGAGAGGAAATGATTCATTTTGGCTGCCCTGGCCTCTCATCCCCTCTCTGCCATGTTTACAGCTGGAGGCAGTGATAAAAAGATCCCCTTGGGTCACCATGTCCCCCTGCTCTGGTTGCCCATTGCCCTTTGAGCTTTGGCACAGTCCAGTCCCAAGGATTCACCAGACAAAGGAGGTTTAATCTCTACAGGAATGTCAGGGTTGTTAGCCAAACTGCTCTGCATCTGCAGGATGGTTTGGGGTGAAGGCATCATTGAGCTCCATGGCTGGGCTCCCACTTGTCACCCCAGGATGCTCAATGGGTCTGGGAAATAGAAGGAAAGGGGGAACGAGCTGCAATTTGCTTGGCCACTTTGAACCCCCTGCCTGGGCTTGGGTTGTTCAGCCCTGTGCAGCCAGTCCCTCACTGTGCTGGCTGCCCCTTCACAGCTCTTCTCCTCAGCCCACAGCATAGAGGGACCAAACAGACCTGGAATGGCAAAACCCAGCCTCCAACTGCATGGTTATGGACAGGGAGGGCAAGTACTTTAAGATTTATGGACTGGTGTTTGGCCAGCACAGCTCCGTGCCCGGGTGACAGCCGGAGCCATTCCCGCCCGGTGACACAGCACTTTGCATCCATCCTCACACCCCCAGCGTGAAGTTGGCCGGGTTCTCTGTGCCAGCCCTGAGCACAAACTCACTGCCAGTGGCATTTATACCAGGGCTTTAAGCACTGAAAGACGAACCTGTGCTCAGTTAAACTGCTCCCGATATAGCACAGGAGGAGCAGGCGCTCTGTCCTGCTCCAGTCTAGATTTGGAGGGTGAAGGGTTCCACCTGGGTCTGCCCAGCTGTGAATTCCCCCAGGCAAACCTTTCCCAGGCACAGCAGCTTTTGCAAGAGGCTGAAGAGATCCTTGTGTCCCTGATGGCGGCATCACTGAAGGACTGGGAAGTGCCAGAGCAGAAACATGGCAGAAAACAACTTCTGGGAGGTGTTTGGAAAGGGACAAGCTTTGCTTGCAGAGGGGAGAAACGACCTTACATTTGTTGTGCCATTGTTTCCCATGTTGATGCTGAGCAGTGGTGTAACAGCACTGCACCCACTGATGCCTTAATCTGTGCTTTAGTGTAAGAGGAACTGGGGCTGCCTGGGCAGCGCAGAGGCAGGAACTGCAGAAGGTCCTCCTCTCTGTTGGGCAAAGGGTGGCAAAGGCAGCCCAAATGTTAAAGCCTGCACCTAACTGAAGGGTGGAAGGGGAGGGCCACGTACCGGTGTGCGTCTGCCGGTGCGTCTCCAGGGCATCTTCCTTCGAGAACTGGGCGCCGCACTGATCGCAGACCAGGGCTTTGGCACCCGCTGCGGAGAGAAAAGGGAGAGGAGGGTTATTCCAGGGACAGAAGGACGCACACCTGACCCTGCACCTGGACACTGCTGCTGCCATTAACACTCCAAGACCAGCGCCATGGAGAGGTTTTGTGTTTAACGTCCCCTGTGCAGCCAGCAAAAGCAGTGCCTCATTCAGCCCTGTGCTCCCGTTCCTTGAACATCACAGCAAAATACAGAGCTGCTTGCCAGGAAAAGATTATTATTATTTTTTAAAATCATTGCATATCAATGCATTTAATTAGCACTGCAACTTATCCAATTGCAATCGGTTTCCTGTCCCTTCCCATCGTGGCTGGTGCTGCTGGTAGCCAAAGATGCACCTGATGAGGGATGTGGCTGGAATGCGACAACTGAGCAAGAAGCTCAGAGGCATCTCTGACTACTGGAAAGAGATGTGGGATTTGGGGCAATTCTTAGAAAATTACTATCAACGTGCTGCTGATTTGGGCGAGGAAAAACCCAGGACGCCCAGCAGCAGTTAAGTAACTTCTAGATAAAACCAGATTAATGACACACCATATCCAACAGCACTGCGGGACAAAGCCACGGCCCCATTTCAAGGTTTGATTCATCTGTTGTGAGGAGCTGAATGTTACAGAGCAGCATTCGAGCTGGGGGCACTGCCTCGCAGAATGCTGTGCTGCCCATTTTCAGGGGTCCATACTGCCTCTCCCCTCTCCTTCCTACCCCACCGAGCCCTCCATCCCACAGTCAGGGTGGGATCTGGGGAAAGGTGGGTAGAGAAGGCAACAGGGAAAGAGGTATCACAAGATGCATTGAAAGGAGAATTCCTTTGCCTTTAAATTGTCTCGGTAACGGCTGGCTCGCAGGCAGAAATATTTGGCAGCGGCGAAATTAAAAGTGATAAATTTTCTCGCCAAGAGCTGATCGATAATAGAGGTCTCATCTGTTAATCAATATGACAGTCTGCCTGTTTACTGTGCATATGTTGTTCCCCGCCGCCCTCGCTGCGATGTCAAGTTTGCATTCAAAACAACCCGAGTGCACCTGGGCCATTGGCAGCTCCAAAGGGCCAAACACACCCAAACTTTGGGGTGCTCCGGGGTGGCTCCCTCACACCTGCCACTGCCAGGGACCACGCGCCCGGCACGCCGTCAGGGACGTGCGGCACTGGGATGCGGGTACTGCCGGAGGTCCCCTCTCCAGGCACAGCGGGGAGAGGAAGAGCGTGTCCATGAAGGCGCCGGGATGGGGAGAAGCCGCCGGGGCGGCGAGGGGCCGGATCGATAGGGCAGCAGCGCGGGCCGCCCTCCGCTCGGCACACGGTGCGGGCAACGCGCAGCCGGCAGTTGCCAAGGCAATGGCTCTCCATCGCCACTCAAAGCTCCGCCGGCCCCACCGCAGCCAAGCGCGATCCGCGAGGATACGGCAACCCACGGCCCGTGAGGATGCAACAACTGCGGCAGCAACAGGTTCTCCCCGGGCAGGGCAGCTGCTGGAGCGTGCCCCTCCCTGCACCGGCACTCCCGGGCATCCGCTGCTTGGAGGGGCTTGCACCCGCAGGCTGAGACGGAGCACGGTCCTGATAAACACGGGGTTTGCTTTCACTTCCCCCATTTCCACACGGGATTAGTGGGGAAGAGAGACGTGCCGGTGCCCTCCGCAAGCTGCGGCCACAGGGGCCGCAGAGACGCAGCGAGGCACAGCCAGGCGAGGCAAAGGCAGCCAGCATCTGGCTGGGGGGCGGGCGGAGGGGGGGAGGAAAAATTCCTGGCGAGGCGAAAATAAACAGGGCGAACGCAGGGAGGAGCCGGGCGCACTGGCTTACATAAGGAAGCACAGTGTGTACCAAAACAGCGGACCCAAAAAAAGCCGGAGCTGTCAGAACAATGAGTACAGACGCGGGGCATTTACAGCAGGCGCTGCCGTACAGTTTTATTTACAGTACCTCTTATCAGCGCGGGAACAGCACGCCGCCTGCCAATTTCCAAAGGCCAGGACTGCGTGTTCTTTCCCTCAAGTAGATGTGTACTCCAGGCGGGGGGAGTTTTTTTTTTTTTTTCTCTCTCTTTTTTTTTTTTTTTTTTCTTTTCTCATCAGCAAAACAAAAAACTGATACGGAGCCAGAATTCCTGTAATGTACACACGCCGGCGGGGAGGGGGAGGAGGAGGAGGGCGGTGATTGAATATGTAAATAGTTCAAGGTTAATTTTACTATGTGAGTCACTGGGAAAATGTCATCCAACATCTGAGCTTATTATAACAGGGCTCAGAAAAAAAACCACCACGGCTTGATGTTTGTTATGAAAGGGAGCAGGACACGTTGGAAAGCAGAGCTCATGGCAGGGCTCTCTTCTCCCCCCCCCCTTGCCTTTCTCCCTGCTTTAAACAGAAACCATCAGCCCCTCTGAAGGCACGCGCAGGTTTGGGCAGGGTATATTTAGCCAGCACCTCGAATCGCCTACAACATATAGAATCTCCAGATGATCTTATCGACGGCATGGGACAGGACTCCGCGTGCTGCCAAGCATCGGCCGTGTTTCGGCGCGAGCCTTGCTGCTGGCACCAGCCCCCCTGCCGTACATTTATATCCGCACAAGCAAATTTATAGCCCCTGCCTAATAAAGGTCGCTGGCGCAAACGGGTGAGGAGCTGCTGCTCGTTCCATCCTGTGTGATCTGCGCAGTCACTGCCGCCCCATGTGCCCCCCAAGCCAGGTTAGAGCTGCCAGGTCTGCAGTGCCACCAAAGCCACAAGGAGGGGCAGAACTCAGGTTGGACTTCATGATCTTGGAGGTGTTTTTGAACCTTAATGGTTCTATGACTCTATTATTTAGTTTCCCCCCCAGGAAATGTGAGGGAGCAGGCTGCCGGGCCGTACGGCGGCTCTCGGGAGCGGGATGATGGCCCGTGGATCACGACCCAGGCAGGGGCTGCAGCTCCCTCCCAACCAGCTGGGCTTAGCTCGCTGGGTTGGATGGCAGAGCTCATCTTGTTTCAGCCACCATCATCCCAACAGCCCCTCCCAGCGCCCATCATTAATTACTTTATTGGGGAGGAGAAACTTCTGTGGGGCTATGGAAGAGGCACGCTGAACTCTAGCTCAGGAAAAGAGAAGGAATAAAGGAAAAAGAGGGACTGCCAGCATCCTCTGGAGGAGGAGGAAGATGGCTAAGGGAGGAGGAAGATGGGAAATTGGTGAGGAGAGTGGTGGGGGAGGATCCAGCCTTCCCCGCTGCTGTTTTGGCACAATGGCCCCATCAGTAGAATGTAACACCCCCTCCCTCAGCAGAAGTGATTAATAAAAATTTGGGACTGTATATTATTAACAGGCTGTAATTGGTGAGAAGATGGAGATGTGAGGGGGGAAATATGGATTAAAAAAAAAATTGGCAAGAAAATTTATGCACTGCCGTTGCTTTACTACCTAATTAATTCAGTAATTTCAAAAACAATTTTATTTATGTTCCGTTTACCACATCAGAAGTGCAAAGAAAAAAGCACCAAACCACAGCCATGCTAAAATAATACCTCAAGGCATCTATTTTTAATCAGTGAAAAAAAAAAAGGGATAAAAAGAGAAGAGCCAGCCCGGCTTCTATACAATCTCTGCTGGGCAGACCACCAACTCGGGGAGCGCAGCAGCCGAGCCCTCTGCGAGTGCCTTCCTGGCTGCCGAAAACAGAGCTTGTCAAAAAAAAAAAAAAAACAAATCCATAATGGCCTGAGGCTCCTCTCCAATCTATTTTCTGCTCAGCTGGTTTTAAATGAAGTTATTATGAGTCATTAAAACACCCGCAAGCCTGTGGAAGTCAGCCAATTACAATTTTAAATTTAGCCTGTTCTCTATCCCATTCTCTTGTTTTCTTCTTTTGCCCACATCAAGCCGCTTTCAGATTTTTATTATTGCCATTATTATTATTATTATCATTATTATTATTTCCCTTCTCCCCTGTTTCACCCAAGTGGAAGAGACAAGTCATGAAAATCTCTGTGCTTAAAAAATACTGTAGAGAAACCCAAGAAGGGCTTAAAAAAGAGCTGCAGAGCAGGCCTGGAAAGTCAGCCTCAGCTCCTGCTTCCCAAAGTGCCACGGAAAGGTAATAACTAACATCAGAAAAAGTGAGGTGTGGGCATTAGAGAGTGAGGAGGGACCTTGAGCTGGAGTGCCGGAAACTTGTCAGAGAAGGATGCTGTGGCAGCATCTCACGGGCTGCCCTGGAGAGCCTTGGGAAAGCACCTGGAGTGATGGAGCAGGGGCTTGGGGGTGGGTGAGGTGGTGGTCAGTGGCAACACCATCACCCAGCCTTGCCCAGGCAGTGCCACCCACTCCCGCACCACACAGGGACTGGTGGAGCAGGGAGTGTTTTCATTTAAAAATAATAATTAAAATTATTAATTATAATAATTGACTTGGCATCCCAAACTGGCAGGTTTTTACACAACCCCCTTTCCTGCTGCCCCTGCCAGTGCCACTCTTTCCAGCAGCATCCTCTCCACAGGGAAAAAATTACAGACCCCATCCCTGGCAGCCCCGCACGGCGAGCGAGCACGGCGCGTACTGCACAGCCCATAAAACTCCAAACAGCCTCCAGACACTCCTGCAATCGTCCTCCATCAAAACACTTTGTCTTGCATACAGAAATGCGGCGGGGCGCCGCGCGGAATACCAAATCAGCCCGTGACGGTGCGGGGAGGCGGCTCCTTGGCAACCGGGGGGGCTTTGCCACCGCCGCCGCTCGACAGGAAACAAAATCTGTCAAGCCTGTTGGGCAAATGATAAACATTAGCGGTATTAAAAACAACACAAAAGCTGCGTAAATGGCTGGCGAGCGTGTGGGGAGGGGTGGGCAGGGATGGGGGGGCTCCTGCCCCTTTTGCCTCTCAGCCCAAGTGAGGGGGGGTCTCCAGCACCACAACCTTGGGGGAAGTTTGGGAAGTTTCCCCCCTCCAGCAGAAAGCAGGTGGGCAGTGATGGCCACGGACGTTGTGAGGGAACAGACGGATGGATGGACATTGGATGTGTTGGGCGTGTGGACCCCTCCTGGCACCCCGCTCTGCACCCCACCTTCAATAACATCAATAGCATCAATAATGTCAGTAATGTCAGTAACAAGGGCGGCCAAACCAAGGGAGCGGTGAGAGACGGTGGGTGAAAAATAAACGTATTTCATCAGGTGAGGGCGGGGAGAAGCAAGAAGCTGGCTTCAACCCAGCGGCCAGGTCCAGGAACCCGGCCAAAACAGGAGCTAAAAAGCAAACCATAATTTTCTGGTCTCAGTTCAGGCTCTTGAGGCAGAGAGGATGGGGAGGGGAGGGGTGGGGGCTAAGAGAAATGTATTTTTCATCAGCCAGTGTATAATTTATAAACAGCATTAAACAGTTTTTGTTTTCTTTCTTCCTCTCCCCCGTGTGCGCGGCTTGGCCGGCAGTCAAGCCTGCATTAATTTCTGCTGTGGGTACAGTGTGTTCTTGGATGCACATCTGCGGATGATCATAAACGCGGGAACGCTGGCAGAACATCCAGACCTGCCGGCAGGCCGCTGACATCACCCGGGACCGAGCGCGGGACGCCGGCCAGCCGGGGCGGGGGGGCGGAGGCCTCCCCCGGGAGCCGCCGCGGGTCCCGGCCGGGGCGAGCGGCCCCGCACATCCCACCCCGCGGGAGAGGGGGCGATGCTCGAGAGGCGGAGGTGCGCGGCCCGCCATGAGCCCCCTCTTCTCCCGCTGGGCAGAGAGAGGCAAGGGTGGGATGTGCCGTTCCCTTCCGTCTGAGGCGCCAGCCCTGCCAGCACGTTGGACCCCACTCCCCTGGTAACCCCTGCTCCCTGGACAGCTCGTCCATCCCCCAGTAGGAGCTGGGGGCTTTCTTCTGCCTCTCCTGATGATGGAGCCTCTCCTGATTTGGGTGGGGAGGGAAGGTGTGAACCAACAGGGCAGGGGTCTACAGGGCTGCTCCCTGTATGTTCCCCATGCTGCCCGTGAGCATCCCTGCACGCTATCGGCTATTCCCACTGTTCCCAGCCCAGAGTGGAGAAGGGCAGCACAGCCATCTCCACAGCAGCCATTTCTGCTGGATGGAGAGGCAAAGCAACCGGGGACAGACAGAAACCGCCTTTCCTCCCTGTCCTGGGGAACAAACCCAGCTCACAGCAGGTGCTGAGTAACCAGCATCCAGCTGAGAATGAGCACCCACTGGGCATCAGCTCTGGCGAGGACGCGGCTGAGGGAGCGGCAGTGCTGGGATCAGCCTTCCTGGTCAAACCAGTGCTGCTCTGAACCACAGAACCAACAAGCTGGGTCTCCCACCTTGCCTTCCCTGACAATTTGCTTTTCTGGGAGAAGGGCAACTAACTCTCCATGTCAGCCTTAGAGATCTCTGAGAGCTCGTCTGCCAGCAGCGCAGGCAGCAGGTAGGGAAGGACTTTGCATGGCATTAAAGGCTTTACATTTACACTTTATACTGAGAGTCAACATGGGGCCAAGTACCTACCCTGCACCTGCAAGGCTGTGGCACAGCAGCACTGTGTGCTCAGCCCAGCCTGCCACAGAGCACCACAGCCCTCCAGGGCTGGTCCCTAACCAGGTCCTCAATAGGAACCTTTACCATAACCCATCAACACCTGGATGGGGAAGCTGCAGATGTTAACCCCCTTAAACCCTTTGGCATTGGGGCTGGAGAAGGGTGCCAGGGGGCACAAGCCATCCCACTGCGAACTCCCAGTTAAACACATGGTCCACTGGTGTGGAGGCAAAGCCGCCTTCAGAGCTGAAAACAAGCCCTGCACCAGCACTCCAGCACAACCTCACTGCGTCCAGGGCTGGTGGTGGGGGGAGGCGAGGGAAGAGGTGCAAAGGTCTCCTGCTTTAATAAATAACAGCGCTGGAATTCACAGCGGCTGTTTGCGAGCTCGAGGCACAGCTCTCCCCGCCCCCCAGTCCTCGCCGGATTTACAAAAAAAAAAAAAAGAAAAAAATTAATCCTGTGCGATGACAAGCTTGGCTCAGCGTTCACTGTACATACTGTACCCACAAAGCTGGCTGCCTGCCAGGGACAGGCTGTGAGCCAGCGCGACCATAACAAACACAAGCCGTGCGTGCCAGTGCTGGGGGGAACAGCATCCTTAGCCCCAGTCCTGGGGGGGACCAGCATCCCGGGGACCTCCCCCAGCAACCTGCTGCTGTCTGCAGGCACCCTGAGGAGCTGGTTCCTGGCCCAAAAAATGCTGGGATGGGAATGGGGTCAGGGCTGGGTCTATTGACCAAAAATCAGAAAGCTGCAACTGGCCAGAGTAAGCACCCCCCTCCCCGAGGAAAAAGAGGAAGTGGGGAAAAAAAAAATGAAAACAGATAAAAAATAGATAAAAGTGTATAACAGCATTTAAAATCAAATACAGCTTCCCTGCCAAGCTACATGCAAGTAGATCTGTGGCTACAGTACCTGCCCCCCCAGAGGTCTGTCCTCGGAGCAGGAGGACAAGGAATCCTGACTGTGTCAGGGTCCAGGGGTCCCCTGGCTGTCTCCAGTTCCCCACATCAGACCCCGAGCTGTGCCAGGACTGCCCCCCCAAGGGGAACATCAGCTGACATGGACTTGCAGAGCACAAGTCTTCCATCCAGTGCAGCGCTCCAGCCCTCCCCTATCTGTTTAATTAAAGGCCCTGCAGCCTGTGAACCTGCTACTTGGATTCATTAGTCAGAGAATGCCTAATTCTGCAGTTTTGCTAACGAACCTGCGGCAGGGGCCCGAGGTGGAAACAATGCTCACGCTACAAGCAGGACTGACCATGAGTAGCTGCGTGGCATGTAGAGATTGTTATTCCAAGCTGCTTAGTCTGGAAAATATTTCCACAATTAAGGAACTGAAAACAAACTCCAAAAAAGAAAATTTAAATAAATCAAATTACTGGGCACTGGAGAACAAGTTTGCAATGTGCTGCCCGGGGAAGGGTGCAGCCGGCTCTGCACGTGTCTGCTGCAGAGGAGACGTGTGATCTGGGCGGCCACAGCAGCCCTGGGTGGACAGAGAGAGCAAGCCCCCATCCCCAGCCCAGCACCCCCTCCCAACCCACCTGAGTGAGCCAGTAAGTGCATTCGCAGCCGCAAGCTGTCCAGGAACCGCTTCCCGCACAGCTCACATCCGTATGTCTTCATCCCACTGTGCAGCTTCCTAGGGGAAAACAAAGAGGGGTGAGTCCTGAGATGGGGGAAGTGACCCAAAACAACACGGAGAAACCGCCTGGTGCTTCCTGCAGCTCACACACTGCCCAAAGTCAGCGCTGGCTTGAGAAGCGCTGCAGGGAGGGCACGGATGGGGGGTCCCATGTGACTCCCCAGGAGTGAGGAGACAACCCTCTCCCCGCCAGTGTTTGTCATTGTTGCTGTTGTTGGAGTCTTTTAATAAACTCGATGAATTTGAAGTCTGGAGTTAAGGCAAAATCTATGTTGGCAAACTCCCTCCCCATGTTCTGAGTGCTTTTGAAAAAGGCACTGTACTCCAAAAAAAACCCCGACCATTTTAAGAGGTTGTTTGTGTGCATTTCTAACCAAATCCCAATTTCCATCCAAATTCAGCATGACACAAATCACAAGCAACAAACACAAAACCAGCTCACAAACAGGAAACATGCCACTCACCGTTTCCTGGCAGCCCCAGGTACACACGGAGCTACGCCCGGGCGGCATTGCACAACCTCTGACTGCACCTCCCACCCCACAGCGTGCCGGGGGGCTGAGCATCCCCCACACCCTGGTACCAGGAGGGGCCTTTCTGCCCAGGGCACTGCCCACAGGCACTGATCACAGCCACGGGTGCCAGGCTCAGCCACAGTGGCCAGATTCTGCATTATTGCCCATTCCTTGCTGTGAAGACATTGATGCTCCACCTTTGGGTAACCAAGCCCTGGACCAAGTGGAATGACCTTTAAAGGAGGTCAGCATTAAAGGAGCACTGTCCAAGTCTGAAAATACCAACAACCCAACCCAGTCCCATCTCCTTCCCAAGACAGCCCTGGCAGCCCCCCAGGCCCATTTCCCCTCCCCTTTGGGACCAACCATTGCTCAGCCCCCACCACCCACCGGGGAGCACCCTGAGGCTCGGTCCTCACAACAGCCTCTGCTGCTAAGGGTGCACAGAGGGACACAATGCCCAGAACATGTGGAATGGGGGCTTAGTGCTTTATTTTGCCACCTCCACTGGTGACAAACAGACTCTTTGCAAAGCCACCTGGCTCTGTGCTGGACAGCCATGCTGATCAATGCCCCCGAGCCCCAAATGCTCGGGGGGCATTGCCCACCAGCTCTTGGTCACCATGAGCTACTCAGACCTGTGGCTGGGGAGGACTCAGGACAGCAGCACGTGCAAAGTTTCAACATCGGATGCTGTAAACAGAGAAGTATTTGTGTGTGTTGAGGAGTAACACAGCCCATAGCTGTGTGCTGACCTCTGATCGCAGCCACCATTTATCATCGCGCCGCAGCAGGATGAGAGTATTTCTATTGCCTTGTTGCCAAAGACAAAACAGGAATGGTCCTGTCCAGGGCTGGATGTGGACCCTCTCGCGGGAGGGCTCAGCCCCAGCTGTGCAGGCTTGCGAGGACCATGTGCCTGTGAGCTCCTGCTGTACTTCCCCTGAGGTGTAACTTTTATTGGTGCAGAGCAGCTGCTGCTCTGACTCCAAGCAGGATCAGTCCTCACTGCTGCAGAGAGCCCAAAGCCCCAAACCACCCCTGCCCCATGGGGCTCAGGGGCTTGTTCCCTGGCTGCCAGCCCCACATCCCACCTTGCAGGATACTGAATAGCAGCATGGGAAGAGTCAGAGCAGGAGAAGACCCCCTGATGTTCAGCAGTGAGTGAATGCTGCAGAGCAGAAGGGAGAGGGAAGGAACAGGAGCTGGTTTCAACTCTCAACTTTGCTGTATAATGTAATTATTAATCAGGCTTGTCCTGAATTCACTGTGTCATAGCAGAGGATTAGGAGTCATGCACGAATTCAGGCCAAGAAGGTTTACAATCCAAAGGATTTATCTGCCTTGCAAAAATAAATAAAACACCAGCCTCCTGACTGGGCTCTGATGCCAACGAGCAGCTCAATAAGTGACAACCTTCTCATTTTGCATTTTTAATTTGGGACATGCCTGTCACACTCCTGGCTTGGGCTGTGCTCGCTCCTGCACTTAACATTGGGCTAAAACCACTTTGTTAGGAAGATCCACGTCATGCTCTGGGTCCGCACTGCCCCTTCTGAGGCCAGAACACCTTTTCCCTGAATTACAGTCTAACTGGATAATTAGTTCAAGTAAAACATGGAGGTTTGGGGTTTAAAGTGAGTCTCAAGAAACAGAAGGACAAGTTTCCTTCCTCTGCATCTCCCAAACCTATGGCTAGCACAACCTCTTCTCCCATCTTCCCAGCACAGAGTGGGGAAATAAGGAAATGAGGAGACCCCCAACCCCACTGGTGTCACAGTGCCCTGGAAATCCACCTGCCCCTGCCCAGGGCGCTGTGATGTCCCCAAATCACATCCTCTCTGCATTGTTTCAATGGGGCACAGGGGTGCTCGAAGAGTAATTTAGTTGCAATATCTCTATCAACAAATTTCAGCGGCAACAAAAGTTTTCCGCTCGGCGCCTGCTTCGAGGACGTTCTTATCACTCGCCATCTTGCACGGTCCCTTTCAACAAGGTCTTAAAGCGCTTTATCTGCTCCATTTCCCAGTAGCAAAATATGATTGAAACGTTCTATTTCTGCTCACCGGATTAAGGAGATGTTGCAAAACTGCACAAAAACCTGGCAGATGTAAGCAAGGTATTACGGCTGCTCGGGCTGTTAAGATCTGAGGGGAAAGATCAATATGTGCTTCTGAAGTTGTGCCTCCAGAAAGAGGGGGTGGGGGAGTGAAGGGCATTAAAATACATGCCAGTGCTGCCCAAACTCTGTGCCAAAAGATAAACCATGTTTTATTATTCTGATATAAGGCTGAAACTGCGCTCTTTTCTCCTGCAAGTTCCCTACAAGCACATCAGCCAAGAAGGTGCCCATGGGATGGAGAGCAGAGGCAAGTAGGAAAAGTATCTTTTCTGTAAAAAGAAGGTTTTCCTCTAATTCCTACACAATGTCCCACTTGAAGTGCATGGAAACAGTCAGCCAAAGCCTCCAGGTCATGAGATATCACTCGAGGATGCTCTGGCACAGAGGGTGGCCCAGGGCGATGAGGATGCCCAGGCCAACAAGGATGCCCGTGGCACAGAGTCCCAGGCCTGGACCCAACCTTCCCAAGGGAGCCCCAGCCCAGGGCTTTGGCAAGGGGCTTTCCAGGCGGAATGCAAACCAGCGATACCCCCTCCCCGCCCAGCACCGGCAAACAAAAGCCGGGCGAGAGGCTGGCCCCTCGCAAGCTGCCGGTAATTAAAAAGGCCTGTAAACGCCCCACAAAAAGCACTTCAAAGGGACAGCGACTCCAGCGAGACTGCGTGGTGTAAAAATTATGAGTTTTCCCCACAGGGTGCTTTGTGTGAAAAGGCCGGGCTCGGTGGCAAACGCCGATGGCCACTGCTCGGGGATGCAGGGGCTTGGCAGAGCATCTCGGGGTGCAGGAGTTTGGTGGAGCACACTGGGGTGTGGGTACGGGTGCAGTCCTGGTACCTAAAGACCACTGCAAGTGTCCCACTGCCACCACAAGCAAATCTCTGCTCTGCCTGCTTAAAAACCCTGCCTAAAACAGCCTTCTGCTGTCTTTACTTGAGGAACTCTTGTATCCCAGCCCCTCCCCGCCACCCCTTTTGGGAAGCAGGGGAGACCCCCTCCCCTCCCTTCCCTCCACGCTGAAAAAGACACATGGCTTTTGGCCATTTGATTACTTTTAAGTGTGTATTTTTCCCCTCAAACAGAGTGAATACAATGGTTAGGAAATTTGACAGAAAACTATTCCAAGCCATTTATTGCCTTAATGCGCACCTTTGTCCAACAGGCAGTTTTGACAGGAGCGATAAATTCCAAATTTATGTCAACAGAGCATATGTTGAACACCTCATTTCTGAGCTAAAGCGGCATGCTGCCCCATAAATCACCCTTCTGTTTGAAATGAAAGTAGATTACAGGCCCATGTTATTGAGCAGTTAGAGCCATAGTCATATAAATCAGAACTTTTAACTCCAGGCGATCCGTTCTGCAATTAACTAAAGGGCACTTTGTCATCTCCGGGCCAGGGCACAGCTTGGCAGGGTGGCCGGCTACCGAGGGAAGGCAAGAACCCCTCGCTGCCGAGGAAAGGCACCGGCGCAGCTGAGCTTCACTCGGTACCTGTTGGAGCAGCAAGCCCCAAGACAAAGCCTGGAGCAGTGTGTGGCTGGAACACAGCCTGGCATGGGAGACCCACGGCTGCAGGGGCTCCCTGCCCATGGATCCTGCCTGATCCACTGATCCATGCTTTGGACACGAAACACAGTGAGGGAACTGGGAAGCTGCATGATACAAGCAAAACAGCAGAGTCCTGACAAGTCCAAAGCCAGGCAAAAACGTGCTGAGTGCGGTGCTCAGAAATCTGTACTTGGGACTTCCACAGTGGTTTTGCTGCAGCTCTCAATGCCCATGCATCAGGTCAAGATCCTCAACCCACTGATCTCCCCCATCCATCCTGCTGCATTTCCCTGCATCTCCAAGAAAGCCATGCCATGGGACAGGGGGTCCTGCGGGGTGTGGGGCTGGCAGATACTGCGGGCAGTGGGACCAGAGGATGCTGTGGGGCCAGGGGACGCTGCAGGGGCTCAGCCCTGTGAGTGCTGGCAAAGGGTGTGAGTGCGAGGGGCAACTCACCCCCATGGGAGTGTCAGAGCTATAAAAAGATTCAGACACGAAGTATTTCCTTTCCTATAAAATATTCATTGCTGCGCACGAGTGCCAGGGAGCACAAACCTCCAGTGGTTCTAACTTTGTGCCGCAGCAATAACAGAGTTTTATGGGAGCCTTCTGATTTTATTTACACTGGGCCATGACGGCGGTGCCCTGCCAGAGGGGCAGCCAGCACAGCCCCACCAGGGCAGGCATGAGGCACTGAACACTGGGCGGCCAAAAGGGGACCAGAAGTGCCACTTTGCATTCCCCAAAAATCTTCCCCCTCACCCCATTTCCACCGGTGTCTCCCTTGCCCAGGTAAATCCATATGAAATTGATTCATCCCTGATCTATTTTATCAAGATCAAGGCAGTGGTGCCACATCTCACTTCCAGTGGGGACAGAGCAGGAAGCCAAGGTCAGCGGACACCAAGTCTCTGCAAACCACACATTCTCCATCCTCCGACACCAGCATCACACCTGAGCTGCCAAGAGGGTGATTTTTCCCCTGATATGGCTATTTACAACACTTTGTGACTGACACTGGATCGGGCCATGGTCCTGGTGGCTCAGCTCCTGCAGTCACCGCTCTGCCCTCAGCTCCCAGCCCGGCAGATTAAAATAGCAGGGAGAGCTATTAAGGGCACGGCAGAGGGGGAAGGGAGCTGAGACCTTCCTTTCACTTTAATAAATTAAGGAGAAGGAAAAAAAACCCAACCAAAAACCTGCCCTCAAACCACCACTGCTGCTAAATATAAACAAACAAACAAATAAATCTTACAGGAGCTGGAAATAAAGATTTTACTATTTCTGAATGGTTTAATATAAAAGCCCCCAAACAACCAACCAGGGGGAGGGGATAGCTATCAATAGAGAGCACTGAAATTCCCTGCCTGTACAGTATTTATACTTACCATGAGCTAATTTATGAGTTCAAACCAGATGCTGTGGAGTGACATCATTCCACATGATGCCAACACTTCCCCTTTGAAAAAAGCCAAGGAAAGGATCCTGCTGTCCTGCCTTACCTGACAAGAACCAGGCCACAAACACCAAACATGCAATTCCAACCTTTTTTTAGAGTCTGTCCACAACAAATGTGAACAAATGCTGCCAAAGGGCAGTGACCCTCAGAATTCGCTGCTGGCCTGGGCCAAGCTTGTGTGGCAGCATCTCCCATCCACTGCTCCCAGCAACCCACTGGAACGATGCTTCCAGCTCCATGGGTTGGGAAAAGACAAGACAAGACAAACTGCCCACAGCAAAAAGGGCAGCATACAGATTCTTTTTTTTTTAACGTATTCCAAGGCCCGGTTTCAGATCCGTGGTCAATATTCGTTATTGAATGGAATTCCCCAGCTTTATCCATGTGAACATTCCCTTTGTGTGTCCCAGACCCCCAAGCAAGAGGGTCCATGGTCTTGCAAGAGGTGGGACAAGCACGGATGGGAAACCATCAGCTGCAGCCCTTGGATGCAGCTGGCAGTGGGAAGTTTCCTGTCTGTTGCAGCAGGACCATGGGGGCACAGGCGCTGCCGCAGGGCCAGGGGTGGGTGGATCTGCAGCTTTCAAAAGGGGATTCAGAATGCAGCCCATGCCACTTTAATGAAAGTCCACTGAGTGATGGTACCGGGTGTCAGCAGCTTCTGCCAGCCCAGGGATCGGCCCTGCATCTCTGCTGCACCACCTGGACGCTGGAGGCTGATGCGAACAGCTCCACGATTCCACACTGTCACAGAGGGGCTGGAGCGCCGGGCACCGAGGGGTTAACGCGTGGCGATGCACGCGGCCCTGCTCGGAACAACCGGCGCTAATGCGCCGTCCAAAACCATCAAAAACCATCATCCCCCCATTCTTCGGGCATCTGGTGACAGCGACGTGCTGAGCACTGCGAGAGGAGCGCTGTGCCGGGCAGCCTCGGCCCCGGGCTGCGCTGGGCATCGCGCTGAGCCGACGTGACACGGGTGTCAGAGCGTCAGGAGAGCACGGGGGAGCTGCTGCTTCGGCACCGTGCGAGATCTCCGCAGAACAGCAAAGTGACCTTCGCGCCGAGTACATCTGCCGCAGCAGCGGCGTGATTATGCAGATGTTTTGATTCCTAATTCAGAAATAATAAGCGGTTCACAGATTCCAAGTTTAAAAATATATTCATCATCTGGTTTCCGTAGCAGCACGTGTGCCATTGGAGCACCAGCAAAGTGCTGGCCTCGGCCACTCCCTCCTGCCGACCTTCAGGATGGTTGGGACACCTGGCTCTGAGCAGCCTGGGCTAGTGGAAGATGTCCCTGCCCATGGCAGGGGGTTGGAACAGGATGAGCTTTAAGGGTCCTGCCAACTCAAACCATTTTGGGATTCTGTGACATAAGAAAAGCATTTAGCATGATGCATCGGATGTTTTCCAGAGACAAGAGTCCTGGGATGGTCCAGGCAGCATCATCCTGCTGCTCCCCAGGGAAGGGGGAACCTGTAGCTCCTGAAGCCTCAAGCAAATGGCAAAAGTCCCCACAGAGCCAAAAGCAGGGAGACAGGGGAAAGTGGATATGCTATTGGGGTGCTGGAGCACAGAGAAACTTAAATGAGGGGGAGAATTTTAGGGTAGGGGGAATCTTGTTTTAATTTCCACTCTCTTTGATGACCTGACCACAGGGCTAAGGCTGGACATGCATCAGGAACAGGGTGGTCCCCTAGAGCTGCTGCAGGGATGAGCTGGGATGGGCCCAGGAGCTGCCTCCCTGCACTGAGCTCCTCTTCAGGGAGTAGGAACAGCCCCCAGGTGCCAGATGGAATCAATCCACAGCTTGGCTGCTCTGTTCCATGAGGGAGACATGTGCTTCCCACCCCTCACCTCCCTGTGGAGATGCTGACGATGCTGATGCCCTCCCTGGTGCCTCCCTGGTTTCTGCCCCGGCTCACCCGCCTGGGAACTGCAGCTGGGAATGGGCACAAACCACAGAGAAACGCTGCTGCTCCCATGAGCGGCCTAGATCCTGAGGAGTTTTATAAGGTAATCAAATATGCAAGAGATTCAACAAACTAATTTCAAGCACACACCTGGGGTCCTCTGATAATGTCGGCTGTGCCTATACAGCGCAAGGATTAAAATTTCATAGAGTCATGATTTCATCAGTCGCTAAACTACAAAGGATTAATTAACAGCCAGGGAAGAGCTCATGGCTTGGAAATACAGTCTTAGGGAAAATATCTATCTTGGCTCTCCAGATGTCAGCACACAGACGAATAAAGCTTTGATGAAAACACTTTCTTATTATTAGCAACTCCAAAACATTGTATTTTTGTAGCTGGAATTAAGGATGCCCAATTCCAACCTGCCTCCGTGTGCATTGTCACGTGCCTTTCTGGAGGGCTGGTTTGGGCCCCTGGGATGTGATTGTCTGGCACACACTGGGGTTTTACGCCGGTATTTTGGGGATGGGCAGAGACACCTCCCTTGGAGAGGGGATGGGAGAACCCCAAGCATGCAGGAGTCCAGCTGCGAGTCTTGCCTTTGCTCTGAGCACAGTGCCTGCCCTGTGCTCACTGGCTTCCAGAGAGTCTCCCAAAGTATTCCTCATGCTGGCTGGGCTTCAAAAGTTTGGGAAGGAGAACAGGCGACGGCCTCAGCACGGGCAGTGCGAGTGGGGAGCAGCAGCGCATCCCCCTTCCCTGAGAAGATGAATTAGGGAGCTGTCAGCGAGGGACAGGCGCTGCAGCCGCGCTGCTGTACAGGGGCAGTGGAAGTGTCTTTGATTAATGAAACTGTAACGCTGGGCTGTTACACGGTCCTTCTCCGCCAGGAGAGATGCCCTCGGACAGGCTGGAAATGCCGTACTCCACACGGATTCCCCACATGCTTCTCCCAGCCCCGGACTGGTTCTGCTCCTGTCCTCTGCCAGCGCCGCTGCCTTTGCCCAGGTCTGCGCCGCCTCCTCAGGAGTTCCCAGGGAGGACAAAGAACGAATTATTTCCAATTACAAGTTGGGAAGTGAACATTATGCACCTTGTCAAAGCAAGGTTTTGGGGAGCCCCAAGTGCCCAGGAAGAGGAGGTGGCAGCAAGGGAAGCACCTCAGCAGCTCAGGGACTGGGGCCACCGCTGCCCATCCAACTGCAAAATCCCCCTTGGAAAACACGTATTTTTGGGAGAGACTATGGAAATGGGAAGCGTCAAAGGAGCTCGCACAGCCTGAGCAGAGCCGTCAGCACTGCACGGTGCAGCACGTGGCACCGCGTCGCATCCACCGTGTCCGAGCTGGCTTTGCTCCCAAAACCACACGAACATCTGCGCCGAGGGAGCGAGCGGCCGCTGGCTGGAACCACGCTGGAGCCTGTCACCTCATGGCAGAGCTGTGTGGGCAGATGCTGCTCGCTGCTGCAGGGCCCCACGCCGGGGACAGCGCCAGGGCCACGGCACGGCAACTTTCCCCTGCAGTTTTACCCTCCTTCCAGTGCCGGTGCACCAACAGGAAGATGCTGCCTCAGCTCTCCATAATTAGTTTTGCTCAGTGTACAACATGTTTTGATGAAAAATAAATAAATGCCTTCCTGGCGAGCCAAGCTCTGAGCGGGACGCCAGCACTGACAACACGCTCCACTCTCCCTGGCCCCGGCCAAAAGTACGCGGCGTCCCGGACCCGGGCGTTGCTGAGCCATCCTGGCACCGTGGGACCTCCCCAAGGAGGCTTGCTCACGATTAATTCATTTATGAGCAGCCTCGCCCCCCTCCCCAACATGCACAACAGGTTCCATGCAAATTCGGGAGCTTTTAAATTATACCGTTAATGAAAGCAAATAAAGGCAGTTAAAAGGCAATTTGCTCAATTGGTGTTAATATTTAAGCACAGCATGTGCAAAAACGAGATCGCAGAATTTGGTTTTTCCATGAGAAAACTTTTGGTCCTGACTTTCCTGAAGAAAGGATGGCTCATGCCAGTGAATTCTGTGCCCAGGATCACGTCTGGAGCCCCCTTGGCAGCAGCCAGCCAGTCTGTTTGTTAAGGAAATGTCCCCTGTGTGCCCCAGCAGCTCCACAATCTCCACAACATTGGCAATTCCTCCTCTGTCAAGGGGTGCAACTGCCACCCCCTTGCACGCCGGCATCCCCACAGTGCCTTCCTGCAAACCTTTCCTGAGGGTAAAAACACAGGGACAGTGGAAGCCCCGAGCACCCCCTGTGGGACTTGAAGCACGTGAGGCAACTGGGGCGTGGGCAGGCAGAGGTGTCACGGGTGTCACTCCCAGCACTGCAGCCCCAGTGCATCCCCGGCTCAGCACGCCATTGTCACCACATGTAAAACCTCAGTGTGCTGGGAACGTGGTGGTCGTTGTGCCAGCAAACAGCAAGGACAAACCACCACGCAGGACAAGCTGCCCTGGGGTACCTGAAGCACAGCATCCCTGCCAGGCACTCTCTGGTCATTGCTTCCCGCACCCAGAGTGTGATGTTGGTATTGTAATGGTTACAAATTCCTAAATAAAACTGGAAACAGTGACCTAGCACCAAATTATCACAGGCAAAAGTGGCTGATGATGCCCCTCAGTGCAGCCCCACTCCTGGCCATGCTCTGGCTCAGGGGTTACGATGCTCTTGCATAAATTCACTTTCAAAACAGGAGCTGCCAGTGAATGAGACCTCGATTTCTAATGGTTGGAAATATTTTGTACACTCTGCTGCTCCCTCTGTACCCCTTTGTCGGGGCTGAGGGCTGACGGCTAAAGCGGGTACCAAAAGACCATCTGTAGCTCCCGTCTTTACAGAGAAGTTTAAATAGGGGGATGAATGAGCACAGGAATTAATGAATGATAAAGCCGTATGGTCCCAGTCAGCCTCCTACGCCGGGATGTGGCATTCAAACCCTCCCAGCCTTCTGCCACAAAGAGAGGTTTCTAAGCTACAAAAAAAAAGGGAGGAAAAAAAGGGGGGGGGGATGGTGCATGCAAGTTTTTAACAACAAATGCAATGACTTGCCTCCAGGTTCCCACCCGATTTCCCTGTGCCAGGCTGGGGGAAAGGCACGTGGGAGGGAAAATCGGGGGTTTCCCCAGAGCCACCTGCAACTTCCCTTGATAGCGAGGGAAGTGAGAGCAGTCGGCTCTGGGGCCCATCTGTGCACTGGGTGGGGGATGCAGAGAGGGCACCCTGGGGTCTCACACCAGCAAGGGTGGGCAGATTTTGGATAAGCTGCCTGGACTGACCATGCTGCATCCACTTGGCCAGCCTTTGCAGCATCTGCAGCATCCCCCCACCTTATCCATTCAGGACAACTTAAAGATGCCTGGTAAAAACTCGGGAACCTGGAAAGGCTGAAGAAGCACATCCATTAGAAAACAGCTCTACCAAAAAAAGGTAAAAAAGATAAACCCAAGGGTTAAGGAACAGAAATGAAGCCTGCTCACCAGTGCCAGAGAAAAGATGCTCCAGCTCATGGTACAGCTGGCTGGAGATTAACAGGTGATACCCAGGGAAAGACAAGGACATGGAATTGCTGCCATTGCTTATGGAGGGCTCCTGACAGCCCAGACACACTGACAAGGCAAAGCCAGGATCAAACACCCCGAATCTGTTCAAATCCTGTTCAAGAATCGGAGTCTGCTGGGAGGGAATGTCTGTCTCCAAAACAACCCAGAAGAAGCAGAGAGAGTGTGGCGCAGTACTGGAACACTACTTGTGTTTTAAAAGCTGTCATGTGTAAAGCATTAGTGGTTTTGAAATTGCATTCTCAAGTTAATTAAATGGACAATCTTTTGTACATAAAAAGTGAAAGCACACAACCAAAAGCACGGGAAGAGGACGTGTCTCTGGAGCAGGGTGCTGCCTCTCCTTGCCCACTCTCCTGATCCAAGTATCCCAAGGGAGCCAGTGTCCTGCTGTGCCAGCACAGTGCCAGGGAGGCTGTTTGCTCTGTCCTGAAGCATTCACATCCCCAAAGCCCATGCCTGGGCACTGCACTGACCCATCCCATGAGTCTGTTTTCCCAGAGGAACCACAGGGGCTCCATTCAGGGGTTTCCTCTGTACAGGGATGTTTTACTGGCTGACGGCAGTGCGAACACCCGTGGCAGTTATCTCTGCTGCAGTAAAACACCGACCTTCAGTTTTAGGCAGAGGTAATGTTCACCATCCACTGGATCCACCATAAGCTGTTTATAATTACTATTATCTCTGAGTTAATCTTGTGAGAGGTCAACAGTTTTATAAAAAACTTGCAAGCTGTATCTTTTACCTTCCAACTTCATATCTGGGTCAAA
Organism: Vidua macroura; assembly: GCF_024509145.1. Classification (NCBI taxonomy): domain Eukaryota; kingdom Metazoa; phylum Chordata; class Aves; order Passeriformes; family Viduidae; genus Vidua; species Vidua macroura. The sequence goes on from NC_071592.1 coordinate 507,473, forward strand.
AGGTCAATTACTGCAGCTTGCTGAGTTGGGATTTCAGAAAAAAATGTCTGTTCCCACCCCAAAGCCTCACTGGTGCATGGGGGAAGCGAGCAGGCACCCACCCTTGCACAGGCAAAGCACCCAAATCTTGGGCTGAGAAGTCCAGGGGAAGAGTTTTCTCAAGTCAAGGCTCTCCCCACTCACGAGCTGAGCTGGGGCTGGCTGCTCGCAGACTGAGGGGCTGGGGCACACTCCGAGCACTGGGATGCAGCCAAGGGGTCCTCTGCGTCACTGGCGAGCGCACGGTCCCTGCCTCGTGGCTCGTGGCTCGTGGCTCGTGGCACAGTGCTCTGAGGATGCCAACCCCACCCGCAAAGCACTGTGTGTGGGCAGCTGCCTCCCTGCGCCGGGTGCACAAAATGAGTGTTCAAACGCCTGGGCTCTGCTCCCACACCTACCCATGGAGGTGCCAAATGGAAGCAGAACAGAAACCTTCGGAGAGGCTGGGAGAAGCCCCAAAAATGGATGAAGCTGTGACCCACACTCTGATCCTACCTGCCTCCCGGTGCTCTGCATCACCAAAAATCATCACTGCTGTTATTTTACCCCCCCGACAGGATGCTGCCAGGCAGCTCTGGGCAATATCTCGCTTGGGAAGCAAAAAAATCCTTCGGTGCTGTTGCAGCCCCTCCCATGAGTGCAGCCCGGGCCCGCGGAGCATTGCTCAACTGCTCGGCAGGCAGGTGTCATAAACAAGCAGGCACATGGCAAACATATCGATTTCCCAGAGCTTATCGCGCAGCAACCAGTGCTCAGTTACCAGGCTACTTTAATATGTAATTTACTGCGAGAAGGGAGAGCGGGGCTGAGGCTGGCTGAAATATTTACTGTGGGATGGACAGGGAGGTGGAAGGTGTAAGCAGAAGGGAAGTACGGTGTCTCCTGTCTCCAGCCATCCTTAGTATTTTCTAACTACTAAAAAAACCCCAACCCCTTGCTGCTACGATGGAGTGTTTACACAGATGCCATTAATCTTCCTCTGCAACTGCTTATACTATGAAAATACAATCTTAGCTGCCCGGACTCTCCATCTCCTTCATTTAAATTCAGATGCTTAATTTCTGTCAAAACAGAGCCCACCAAAATTACCTCCATCCACTTCTGGTGCTCAACTTGCCTCACCATCTGAGAACTGCCTGTCAGAGTGGGGAGGGACCCCAGGTGGGAGCCTGGAAAAACGGGAGAGGGGTGGCATTCCAAAGGCTCCTCCTCTCCAGCCTAGATAGGACCAGACGTGACAGCCAAAACCAAAGCCCAGCCTGAGATAATGCTTCCACCCTGCACCCAGTCACCCACTGGGAGGGGGGATGCTTGCCCTGACTCAGCACCTTCACCTGCCTGGGCAGGTGTTTTGCCAGCAAGCTGTCTCCCCAGCCCATCAGCAGGGTTTTGGTGGGGACAGGACCATCCTGTATCCCTCCTTGCCCTGTCCTGCATCCCAAGGTATTTTGCAGATGTGACCCTCAGGAGACTCCTGGGATCCACGGGAGGTTGGTGTTTTCAGGGCACAATATTTTAAAAATCCTTCTTGTATAGTACCTCTCAGTAGAACTTTTGGAATTTACAAGATAAATACTGGTAATTTGATTCTTATCTTCTTCAAATCCAATTCTAAGGCAATTCTGTGTAAAGGACACTAATTATAGCCCAAGGGGAAAGAAAAGGTAACCCATCAGCGAGAACACACTGGAAATGTTTAAAGGGGTACAGGGCACTGAAAAGTTAAATAGATTTCAAATCTGCTCTTGCAAGAACAATGATATGTTGGGTGAAAATGATGCTCAGCAACATTCCTGCTCCCCAGCTGGTCCTCCCCGTGGGCAGCTCAGTGCTGTGCTGGAAGTGCCAGCAGCTGGGGCTGCATACAGGTTGCTCTGCACATCCTTTTGGGACTGCCTGGCCACTCCAGAGCTGGGCTGGGACAGGCAGCAGTGCAGGGACAGCCCCATCTCTGTGCCCAGACAGTCATGATGGTTTTCACCCTCATTTCCCTGGCATTATTTACTATGGAAAAGGCAAAGTTTATACACACAGGGGAATGTAACCAGCAACAGACACTGAAAATGACAAAACCATCACTTGTTAGTACAAATATTATGGTTTTTCCAACAAACACCCCCTAGACATGGGATATTCTGGCTGCAGAACACATCTGGAGGCAGGAGCCCCCACATGCTCCAGCCACCAAATGGTTCTCTGTTCACTGCTGAAGAGTACCTGAAGAGGAGGAGGATGGTGGGGAGAGTGCATCGACCACTGCCACACAGCACAGCCCAAATGTTACAGCTCCTATAAAATAATCACCCCAATGCCAGGATGCAGAGCCAGGATGAGGCAGAAGATAATGAAGGAAGAATCAAAGGGATCTGGCAATCCAAATGGAGTCCTGTTTAATGAGTGCTGCCACAGGTGTTCCACAGGCATTAACATCCATCGTCACCATCCCTGCGAAGACGACACGGTTATTCCCTTTAACACGGTGACACTTGCAGCTAACTCATGTCTGACCCAGACAGCCAGGGCAGACGCCGTGTGAGAGGTGACCAGAGGTAATTGAAAATACACTCGCCGCAGACCAGAGCAGAAGGGCTGCCTCAGCAGCAACCCTCGGTGCAACAGGTGACAGCAGTGGCACCTGGAGGATGACCGTCACGGGCACACGGTAAATCAGCACTTTGCTGAGGCAGCACTGGGCTGCCTGGGGCACGCGGAGCAGCAGAGCCACGGTCCCTGGGTCCCTGGAGCACACGGTCCCTGGAGCACACTGTCCCCAGAGCACATGGCCCCTGGGTCCCCGGAGCACACGGCCCCAGGGCAGCAGCGTGGCTCTGGCACCTCGGTCTCCGTGGCTGCACACCGCAGCACCGCATGCAGTGACGATGGAAGGGCCCTTCCTCGACACATGGATTGCTGGCAGGAAGCTTGCCATGCACGGCCGCTTCGTTCACTTGGCAACAAAGGTGCTAATTAGGGAGCGAGCTGTTCTCCACCTCCAGCCAGAGGAGGATGTGGCACAGCTGCCAGCGGCGGCCCAGCCTTTGGTGCCCCACCACGTGGCAACGCTACTGTGGGAGAAGGTGAAAAGCATCCTGAGTGTCATCCTCAGGAGATGCCCATCTCTGTGACCCTCACTCAGCCCCCCAGCACCGTGGTCCCTTCTTCTGCCATCCTTTTCCCATCTTCTGGGAAGGCAGAGCTGGACTGGTCTCTCTCCCAGTGCAAGGTCCAGTGTAGACTCTCCTCCCAGCGATGCCTGCACCCTTAGCACACAACCTGCCAGAGGCCCCACCACCCATGTGCTGGCTGGTCATGGCCCCCGCTCCAGGGCAGCCTGCCACAGATCCCACCCTGCTAAATAATGCATTGGGCAGAGCTCACTGCTGCAAGGGAGGGATGACAAACATTTCTGCACTGCTTTAAGTTACATTTGGGTCAACGCTGAGGGAAGAGCTGCCTCCAGCTAAAGGGTCAGAGAAGCCAGAAATCAATATAAGTGCTTGCCTCTGCATCCCGAGATCCCAGTGTCCCTCCCCAGATCCGTGGGCAGGGTTGGGCTGGGGGAATCCCACCGGCAGGTCTGGGGGCATCCCCTGACAGGCCTGGTGCTGCCTCACTCTCAGGAACTGCTGACTCAGCACCCTGCCAGTGGCCCAGTTCCCACCACAACACCCATTTCCTACAGCCCTACCCTACATGCCATCTTCCCCACAGCCCCAGAAATGCAAATTCCAAAATCCCCCAAAAAAACCCAACCAAATGCTGCTCTTCAGCTAGGGTGATGACGAACTGAAAGGCCGGGGGAGGCATAGCAAAGTCAGGGCAGCATTTCCCCATCCCTCGCCCAAGGAGAAGACAGGAACCTGGGAAGCAAAACCAATTGCTTTTGACTTTTCTTCCACTGGGAAGGTTTTCATCCAAGTTAAAATGTTCCTAAGATGATTCCTGCTACAGGGAAGCAGGTTTCATTGCACACGCTGGTTCCCACCAAGGCAACAGACGTGCAAGAGAAGGCAAGGGCAGTGTGGGCAGAGCTGCCCAAAGAGGCTTCACGCGTGACAAGTGCCTCTGGTCACTGCTCTTACTCGCAGGAGTGCCCTGCCCTGTGCTCGGCACTTGGGATCTTTTCTACGAACAGGAGGAAGGAAGAAAGAGGCGAGGAAATCACCTCGTTCCTGGTAAAAGCAGCAGAACACCCTGGAGGGGGGGCAGGTGGGCGGCAGGTGCAGAGGGTTCCGGCGCTGAGCACGGGGCCGTTTCGCAGGAAGGGGCCCCGCTGTGCGGGCGGGCGGCACTCCGCCGTGCCCCGACCACCCAGGACCCAGCCCGGTGCCGGGGGGCCGGCGGCTCCGAGGCCCGGCCGAGCAGCGCGCGCTGCCAGGGGCACGGCGCGGCGGTGCCGTGGGCTCGGGGGGCCGGCGAGGCTCCCACCGAGCCGAACCTCTCCCACGCGAAGGCCGTCTGCGTGCGCTGCGCAGCCGGCCGCGACCGCAGCCCGTGCCCGGCTGAGATAAGATCCGTCACCAGCGCTGCCTGAGCCGCGCTGGGGCTGCCCAGGCTCGTACAGCCGGAGGGCCGCTGGCAGGGGCTCTCTGCACCGAGCACCCCTCTGCACAGCCTCTCTGTGCATCCCCTCATCGGGGAGCCCTTTTCTGCTACAATTTGCACATCCTATTCCAGGCCTGTGACAGCAGAATGGCTTGGATCGGGAGGGATCTTAAAACTCATCCCATTTCAACACTCTGCCATGGGCAGGGACACCTTCCACTATCCCACGTTGCTCCAAGCCCCATCCAGCCAGGCCTCGGACGCTTCCAGGGATGGGGCAGCCACAGCTGCTCTGGGAACCTGTGCCAGGGCCTTACCACCCTCACAGGTAAAGATGATGCCTGAGTTCACAGCCAGCTCTGTTCCTGCATGACAGCAAAGCCCTGAGAAACCAATGAAACAGCCACAGACACTTCCAGTGAAATCTGGAAGGCAATGAGCTGCCCCAAAAGCCTTGTGCTGCCATGCACATGCACTTTCAAGAAGGCCGGCCGGGTTTTGGTTGAGTTTTTTAAAAACACAGCCTGTGCTGTGGTGAAACTGGATTTCTTGGAGTCATAGCCTTCCTGGGTTTACTCTGTGCATGCCAAAATTAGTACAACCTGTCCCTAAATACAATAATAAAAAACACGTAGTAAGCGCTTTGCCTTTATTTATGTCAGTGGTGGTTTCAAGCAGGATGAATCATGCTTCCTCCTTAGCTCTCCTTTCTAATATGATTTACTATAAATACTGCATGGAGATGAGAATGAGGGAAGGTTACCAAGGGCACAGCATGTGGAGTCCAGCACCATCCCCAGACTCAGTGGCAAAAGCATAAAAGCACATTCAGTAGTTACGATGGAGTGGCAAACCACATGCCAGTTGTAACTGGTGCAGTACCTGGTGTGGAAATCACAGAATATCCTGAACCCAAAAGGATCATCAACATCCAACTACTGGCACTGCACAGGACAGCCCCAAAAAACCCACCGTGTGCCTGAGAGCATTGTCCAAATGCTCCTTGAACTCTGGCAGGGTTGGTGTTTGGGAATCACAAAGGTTGGGAAAGACGTCTGACAGCACTGAGACCAACCGTTCCCCAGCACTGCCAAACCCACCACTAAAACATGTCCCCAGGTCCCTACTACACGTCTTCCGAAGCACTCCTCGGGCAGTGGAAATGGCCTGGTGCTTGGGGCTGCGGGTTTTTTGAATTTCTCCTTGTTTTTATGCTCAGTTTCCATTTCCCTTCTTTACAGGTCATCAAGGTGGCAGCAAGCCCCTTCCTCCCCCCTCCCCCCCCACAAGCTGCAGCTGGATGAAGGTGCATTTTGCCAAGCAGGGGGTGCACAGGTCCCCTCGGTGGTGCGCACCACAGCATCGCCCGTGCCGCCGCTCCTCGCACAGCGCCGAGCGAGCGCGGGGTTATCAGCGCGGCTGATACACGCCGATAACCAGCCCATCTCCCGCGCTGACACCGCTAACAAAGCAGGGTGTTTAACGCTGATTTATGGCGGCCGGCCGGCCCTAGCCAGGCTTGCAGCGCTCGTGCCTACGTGGAGAAGCTTTTCCTCAATCGCACATTGCCGGCTTGTTTGCTAAACAACGTGCCAATAAAACAGCAATGAGACAACGAAGGCCGATGGAAACCTGAACCAGCACAGCAGGGCGCGTATCCAACCATAATCTACTTAAAATCAGTTAAGAACACTACAGCGAAAATGATCCGGGCGGCCCTGGCCCCCGGCCAGCGCGTAAGCCTGGGCCACAAAGGCTCGCTCCCACAACCCCGATTTTAGGGCAATGCTCCCTCCTTCAGATGCAGAGTGACCTCTTGCCAAAAAGAGGAATCGACCTCTTATGAATGACATGGTCCAACAGCACTTGTACTCTTCCAAAGGAACCTGCTGCTCTGCTGTCAGCACAGAAGTTACCCAGAGCACTGCCAACGCGAACCAGCGTGTTCCAAACCAAAACCAAGTGCTTCAGGCACGCCTCAGCCTGGATAAAGATTATCCAGAACGGACACAGAGGTGATGCTCCTGAACACCCCACAGCAGGTCTGAGCAACTGGGCTTAGCCTGGGAACAAAAGTAGATGTCATGGCTGCACTGGAAACTCATCAGCCGATGTTAAAAAGGTGTCTGGCCACACACAGACTCCCCTGCAAAAATAATAAATGTCTGCATTTATTCCAAACGATGCAAAAACCTTTCCTTGTTGCTCATATGACATCCTGTCTGAAATTCCCTTTGTGCCACCCTCCCTGTTTCAGCTGGTACCTGTCACACCACCAAACTCTACCAGGGCCAGGGTGCACGCCAAGCTCAGTCCAGGTCACCGGCTGCAGGGCGGGATGCAGATCCCTTCCAGTAAAGGAGGGAGCAATGCCCTGCAAAGCACTGATCCCACCATAAAGCACTGAGCCGGGCTGGGGAGAAGAACCCCTCACCGGCAGAGTGACACAAGCCAGGACTGCCGGGTGAGGAGGAATGAATGGAATAGGCTAATTTACACAGGAAGTGAGCACTTACCAGACCCTTCATCCCAACACACAAAACCCTCTGCCATATCTGGAAGCAATTACACCCAGTTAACATGATCTGCCTGCCACTAAAATTAACTGCAAACAGAAATATTTTTCACTTTTGCAACAGGAGATGCCATGGCCCCGTGTTTGGCTGCCGGGAAATATTTAGTAATTACTCATTTAAAGCCTCTCTTGAAGCTGTCAAGGGGGGCAGGGGGGGAATAAAAGAAAAATCTTGCTAATTGCAGGCAAAAAGGAAAATGCAGATCATTTTACTCTATCCAAGGAAAACAGATTTACAGACTGGTGTAACTAAAGAGCCAATATCCCGCAGAAGCAGGGAAGGCTGCAGGAATGCTCTGTCACCAACAGCCCAGGCTGCTCTGCACCACTCCCATTCTCCACAAGGAAAGGAAGAAAAGGTGGACAGAGTCACCCCTGAAGCAGCACAGGCTCTCTGAGGGGCCCTCTGTACTGCTGTAAAGGCATTGTAACCAACATCACTGTGCGAGGTGTAACGAGGACTGAGGATGCTCTGAAAATCTCATCGAGCTGCTGCAGCAACAGCCAGCTCTGGGGAAAAGCCACCCAAGTGTCCTCAGTGCGGGAGGTTTCATGCATTGGGGTCCCAACCCTGCAGCCAGTGGGGTCCTGGTGGGAACTGAGCGGTGCTGGGGAAGGGGCTGCGCCCCAGGCAGAGAGCAGGCAATGACCCCATCACACCAATGGATGTCCCTCTGCAAGGTGTCAGAAGCACCAGGCATCATGGGCAGGAGAAACCAGAGTTTCACTGGGCAGGGCTAAACAAACAAGCAAACAAACAAACAAAAAAATACACAGAAATAGGTGTTTTCTGATGGGAACCTCAGAGCTTCGCTTTCGAACGCAGTGCATGCATAACTAAACTGATGCAGAATAATGGATGGAATAATGTGGAAGCCAAAGAGGGCTTTTCTCCCTCCACACTTGGAGCTGAGTATGGAAATGGTTAAGTTGCCCACTGAATAAATCAAAAGTTCAAGGCTGCAACATACCACGTTGTATTCCCCCTCTGCCCATGACAAGAACCAGAGAGCCCCCGAAATCCCAAGCATCCTGCGCGGGGTCTCGGCCAGCGCTCACAGGTTACACGCTCGGGGTCAGCGCCGTGGACCTTAGCTGCAACATTCATTTCCTGAGCGGGGCACGTCCCCCTGCCCATAAAGCTAATAAGAGCTTCCTCGCCCGGCTGCCCTGCACCGCGGCCCGGCAGCGGGAACGCTGGTTTCCATTAGCCCCTTATGATGCCAGGTGCCGCTAATAAGGCCCATCAACAAGAAACAAGAGCTGCCAGGTCATCCTCGAACTCTGGAAGTAATCACGGGCAGAGTTTGGGGGGCTGCTGCCCTGGTTTTTCCTTCCCTCCCCCGCTTGCTTTCCATTTTTCCTCCTTTTTTTAAAAGTTTAAATTGCAGTGGAACATAAATTGACAAATGCTTAAAATAAAATAAAAAACAACTACTGTATTCGGCTACTGAAATTAACACTAATAACATTTCACAAAGCACTTGGGATCCGATTTATCACGTTTATTGCTTTAATGGTACACTGCATCTGTTTCTCACTGTGACATGCCGAGCAGTGCCAACGTGCCTAATGGCATTAGCAGTACAACGCTCAGCTAATCCAGGTGGAGAGAGGGGAGGTGAGGCTGCCAAAGGAAGAGCCAAAGGCTGGATCCCCATGGGAAGCTGCAGTTTTCCCGAGCAGGAGCATTTCAGACTGTGGGAGTGTCGATGCCTGGCCCTGGGCACCGGTGTTGCGGGTAGCAGACGGGCAGATCCACTGCTTTTCTGTGCTTCAATGGGAAGAGAGGGCACAAATCTGGAGTTTGGGGTACAATGGCTGGCCAGCAGCCACTGGGATACAGCGAGCCTCCCTCCCCTTGTCCTTAAACCCTCCATTGGCACACACACATCTTTAGCTGACAGCTCAGCCATGGAACCTCAAAATGCAGAACAGACCTGACAGCTGGAATGGAAGCTTTCCCCAAGGTACATCCCCCCATATGACAGTGAGGACAAGCACCTTCCACCAAAATCGCTCCACGAGGAGCATTCACCCTCCACTGGCCTCCACCATGACACCATCACCACGAAAGCACTTTTGCTCTCCAGAGCAGCATCTCCATCTCACACTGACACACGTGCTGCCAGCAGCCGCATCGCTGTGGTGGGTGAATTCCTGGGCAGCATTGGCTTGGGGTCCTCGACTGTGCCATAAATGAAGCGCATGGGATCACATCCCCATGGCAGCCTTCCCAGTCACTATCACTTTATAAAAGACATGGTTTCATTTTTTTTAAAGTTTTAAGGTATTTAACTTCCCGATGACAAATTATGCCAGGCTCAGTGGCAGCTCGGCACAGCTCTCACCTTACAGCTTGGAGGTATTCCTTCACAAAATAGCCCCCAAAAGGGCCACTGAACTATGGCTTTTTTGTCTGCAATTAGAAGTGACGATCAATACTAACATTAGATTAAGTTTGAACTTTGCTGAACCCAGAAGGAAATCTTTTATAAAAAAAATTAAAGACTCGACGACTCAATCTACACTCAATTAGTCAAAATCATAAGCTTGGTAAGGGAGAAAGAAAATGGATCATGCAGCAGCCAGTGGGTTCAGGGACCTGAAAACCCTGATCAGAGGCAGCGTCCAGGCTTGTGGCCACTTGGCCCCCCAGAGGTCACAGCTCAGTGCTCCTGGGTATGACACAGCACAGACAATGCTGCCACGAGGCCAAGGAGCCGTGTCACCACACTGGGCCAGGGCAGATGACTGTCCCTCGGGCACTGTCTGTCACCCAGAGCCAGTGGCCCCCTGTGCTTGCCGAGGCCCGGCCAACCCTCTGCTCTCCTTTTTCCTGCACGTGCTTCCCATACTGATGAAGACAGGAACAACACTCAGAAGGCTCCAAGACTATAAACATGTATGTTTACACTTCTATAGGCATGTGTGTGTGTAAACAAACAGCCCTGCCATATGCATGGGCTGCCTGTGCTCTGCAAACAGGCTCGGCATGCGCTGGCTCACCGAGCTGCCTGCGGAACGAGCGGCACTGGGGCTGGGTGGCTTCGGGCTCTGTCACCTGCTGGGGCTTGGCACTGCAAGCTGTCACACAGGCAGCCAAGCACCCCACGGAACAGTGAGGTACCCCCACCCCTGCCCCCTGGCCCCCAGCTCACCACAGCTGGGAACGGCTCTGATCGGGCACCTCCGCCTCGCATCAGGGTCGGAAAGCAAAACCACAGCAGCGAGTGCGCGGCAGAAGGAGGTCAGCGAAAGTCAGCGAGCGACACCGTGGTGCCCTGGCACATCCTGCCCCCCCTCCAGCCGGTTGGGGAGGTGGTGCCCAGACCCCAGCGCAGGGTGCAGATCCCCAGGCCCCCTCAGCACCAGGCAGCAGAGAGAAGAGGAGCCCGCAGCCAGCACGGTGCAGCTGCCACCAGAGCTGCTCCGGCAGAGAGCTGCAGATCCCAGCCCAGCGCAGATGCTGTTTAACAGCTCCATGAATACAATAGGATCCCACAAATCCTCCCCAAATGGTAATTCTCACAACGTATTAGAAAGCAAACACTATAAAAAAGCCACATGAGACCCTGTCTGCACACAAACCGCCCGGGATTTAGACTTTGGGGGCCGGGTAGTGAGTTCATTGGACTGTTACCCAATGCCTTTCAGCACGGACGGTCCTACAGATCCGTTTAAACACGGCTCAAAGGATTTGGCTAACCCTGCAAAGTTTGCCAGCGCCAGGTAATCGGTCAGAAAGCAAGAACAGGCAGAGTTTGGTGCTGGCTTCAGCAACTGCCTTTAAGGCTCCACTGGCAGAGGCCAGTGCTGAGCTCCATGCTCCGGGCAGACCCCGAGCCCCGCGGAGCATGGCGTGCGCCCAGCCTCACGATAAGATCATGAATAAGTGAGAAATAAGCTGCGGCTGCAGCCGCGGCTGTCAAAACAAGCTGAACCCGGGAAGGCGCTGTGAAATAGGGGCTGCCTGGACACTGGGCCATGCTCCCTCGTCTCCCGACCCCGCGGGGAAGGATCTGACCGCGCAGCTCTCCCTCCCTCTGGACAGATTCACGGCTGGCGACGGGAGCCTCCGGTCAGTCCCAGCATCGCCCCCCTCTGCGGCCACAGCAATTGCTGCTCTGAGCTTGGAGGGGGAAAGGGAGAGCCTTGAGACCGTGGCAGAAAGGCACGTTAAAATTCTCCCTGAGCCCTCACTGCAGCTCTCCCGGTGACGTTCGGTCTGCATCACCGCACGGCCGAGGCGGCTTCGGGGACGTAACCAACGCCAGCCCCGGCTCTCCCACTTGCGAGAGGGGGAACAAAGCCGAAAGCGGCTGTGCACCCACACGGAGCCGAGGACCCTCAAGGGGTGAAGGCTGCTCCCCGCAGGGTCCATGCGGCAGAGCGAGGGGCGATGCTGCCAGCACTCGCAGCCCCGCGCAGGGATGAGGATCCCGGCTCGGCAGCTCGGCTCCCGCCGCCGGAGCGTTCCCGGGCTGAGCGTACGGGCAGCCGCTGCCCCGGCAGCCGGCAGCAGCTCTCCCGCCCCGCTGGCGGGCGCGCCGGCAGCACCGACTGCCCGCCAGAGGCACGTGCCGGCACGGACACCGGCCCTGGAGCCTTATGTGCATCAGGACTAATTAACCTGTTGATTCATTAAAGATCTGACAGGGTGTGCAGCCAGGGGAGGCAGGGAGAAGCTACGGCACCATGCCGGTGATGTCTTCCCTAAGCGGGACGCTGCTGTCCTGTGGCGGGGCTGCAGCGGGGGCCAGAGCAGCGCTCACCGAAGCACGTTCAGAGCCGACGCCGATTTTGGTGTGCTAATTAACGCGGCTCCCTTCCCCAGCCAAATGAGGGAACAAGCCCTGGTCCCTGAACCGCGACCAGGAGGCAATAAACAGCGGAGCACTGAGCTCACGTGTCAGGAGCCACCACCGCGCTCCCAGCCCGCAGCAAGCCCCCAGGGTGCGGGGCTGGGAGTGAGCACAGACCCCCCCACCCCGAGCAGGGGAGCCCCGAAGCCGCATCTGCGGCTATTGGAGGTCCAGCCTTTCACCTTTCCCGCAGGGACAGACCCGCGGCTCTGCGGCAGCCCGAGCCCTCTGCGCTCGCCCCGGCGTTACCCAGCCTGACCCCCGCGCCACTTTCTGCGAAGTGTAAATGTTTCATAAACCGGGAAGCTGAGCGGCACAAACCCCCCCAGGCTGGCAAGTCACTACACGTTGCCACCACTGCTGGCGTGCCCCGGCACTGGCACAGGGGGGACCAGCTCTGAACAGAGCGGGTGAGTGCTGCCTGTCCCCACTGCATCTCTCCGCACGCAGATCCCTAAACTCAAAGAGTAGCAACTGTGAGCTGCTTGGTTGATGCCAGCCAGGGAAACTGGTGGTGTTTATGCTCACAGGAAACACCGACGGCCCCAGCTCATCCGGGCCGTCCCCAGCCAGCACTCACTGGAAGGAACCTTCTGGCACAGTAACCAGACTTGGGGAAGCTGCAACAGCCATCCCTCTGAGATGGTTTTGGGGTATGTGATGGAAACTTTGCACCAGCGCGTCTCCAACTCAGCCAGAAACCGAAACCCTCTGGCGAGATCCTGGCTGCCCGGTGCAGCATGCCACAGCCCGGCCTCGGCACTCACCTGTGCTGCTCGAGGGTCTCGTTGTCCGGCAGCTCTGCCCCACACACGCTGCACTGCTCACCCAGGGCTCTGCTCTCTGTCTTCATGCCGGCTGCCAGCTCCCCCAGCTTGCTGAACAGCTCCCGCTGGATGAAGCCCTGGGGCAGCAGCCCGCCATAGGCGCTGAAGTCCATGGAGACAGCCAGGGCCGGCTGCACGTGCAGGGCGGACGCCGCAGTGGGCGGCACGCCGAGCACCGGCTCAGTCTTGTGGTTCGGCAGCAGAGAGTAGATGCCCAAGGGCTTCTCTCCCGGGGCAGCGGCAGACGGCTCCGGCCCCAGTGGCAGCCCCTGGCCAGGCTCAGGGGGTGGCTCGGCACCCTCCTCACGGGTGTAGTGCAGTTCACGGGCACTGGTGATGACACTGCTGCGGGTCGGGGTGCCAGGTCCTTCCTTGCCCTTCTCGTCAGGCTTCTCCCCACTGGAGGCACCGGGCTCGGCTGCCCGGGGGCTGTCACGGCTGGAGGCCTCATCCACCTGCATTGCTTCAGTTTTGACTTCGGCGAGGCCAGAGGGGCGGCGGGTGGTGGCAGAGCGCGAGTCCTCGGGGGCACTGGGTGGCAGGGCACCCTGCAGCAGTGACTGCCCTATGGTCATCAAGCTGTCCACCGCCGCCTTGGTGGGGCTCATGGAAGAGAGGGAGCAGTAGGATGCAGAGGCAGAGGGGCTCTGCTCCACTGTGGCTGCCAGCAGATTCTGGCTGGCCATGCCAGCATAGCCACCCTCCTCACCAGTGGGCTTGGAGATGAAGAGGCCCTTGATGTACCTTGACTTCTTCTCCTCCTCCTCCTCAGCGGTGGCGGCGGCACCTCCATCAGCCATGGCGACCTCGGTGTCATTGTCCTCGGAGGCCTGTATAGTCTCCAGGATCTTCAGGCACTGCTCCTCCAGGTACTCAATTTCCAGGATTTCGGCAGCATAGAGCAGGTCATCCAGGTCCTCAACCTTGGCTTGTAGGGTGGCAGTGTACGCGTACTCCAGGATCTGCTGGAACGTCTTTGGCGAGAGGAAGTCCAGGGTGTAGTGCTGGCTGTTGCGGTGGAAGAGGATCTCGAACATCTTGCTGGTGCAGGCCAGCACGGTCCGGTGCGCGTGGAACTCCTGGCTGTCCACCATGATGACCACGTCGCACAGCGTCCCCGCCAGGCGCATCTGGTTGGCTTTGTGCAGCAGCCCCGTGGGGTGGCAGGGGTTCTGCAGCTGGATCAGCCCCATCTTAGTCAGATCCATGGCGCGCCCCAGGCTCACACATCAGGGTGTCTCGCCGTCGCTCAAATCTGGGACCAGCTTTGTGTGCCGACTATCTGCGAAAACAAAAGGCGGAGGGGGAGAGGAGCAGAGCGGAGCGGGAAAGGGGGAGCGGGGAGGGAAGAGACGAAAGAGAGAGAAAAGGGGGAAAAAAGAGAAAAAAGATGGGGAGAGAGGAAAGCCGGGGGGAGAAAGGAGAGGAGAAGGGAGCAGGGAGTAGAAGGGAGTCGGGAGAAGGGAGCGGGGAGGAGAGAGAAGTTAGCCCGCAGCCCAGCAGCGACTCGCCCAAAAGTTTCCGCGCTGCTCGGCGGATCCGCGGCTGCCGGAGCCGCGTTCCCGCTGCCGCCGGCCGGGGAAGGCAAGGGAGGGAAGGGAGAGGAAGGTGCGCATCCCCCGCCGCCGCCCGGCTCCAGCTCCGGCCGCCCCGTCCCGCCGGCAGCGCGGCCCCATCAGGTGCGCGGCGAAGCGGCGCAGCCCCGGCCACACGGCGGTCCCGGGGCGGGGGACGCGGGGGGTTCCCGGTGCCGCCCCCCCCCCTCGCCCGCACTCACGGCGGCCGGCGGCTGCTCCGGCAGTTCGCACTGCCCGCTCTCATCGCCGCCGCCGCCGCTCGCCGCGCCGCGCAGCAAATCACGGCGGCGCCGGCCCACGGGCCGCCCCGCGCCCGCGTCAGGCCGCCCCCACCCACCCACCCACCCACCCACCGCCCCGCCCGCGCCCCCCGCCCGCGCCGAGCTGAGTGCGGGCGCCCCCGCCCGGGCCCGCCCCGCCCCGCGCAGCCCCGCACCTTGCGGGCAGCGAGCGGCAGCGGCTGGACAGCGCTGCCGACAACAAACATGGAGGAGCCGGAGGCGGCGGCGGGGAGCCCGGCACCCGGAAGCCCGGCGGTACCGGGGAGCGGCACCGGGCAGCGGCGCGGCCGCCCCCGGCCCCGCCGCGAGCGGGGCTGCGCGCCCCGACGGGCGGCGCCCACCGCCCCGACGGCTGCGCCCCCGCCGCGCCCGCGCCAGACAAAGCCGCCCCCCGCGCCGCGCCTGGGCGGACCCCCGGGCCCGGGGGTGGAGACGGTAAAAACCAACCTCAGAGCCCACTTCGGGGTCCGGTGGCGGATTCCGACCGGGAGCTGCGGTGCTTGTGACATGATGTGACACCGAGCACGTTGTCGCCCCGACGAAGCTGGTTTTTCTTCCCCTCCCCCCCCCCCGCCCCCCCCGATAAAATACTGACGCCGTGACGGCACCACTTGTATGTAGGGATGTGGCGGGTGCCCGCACCCCAGGACGGGCCATGGGGCTCTGCCGCAAGGGTCGCCTTCGGGAAGGGAGCGGAACACACGGTGAGACGCCAGCCACGCCGTGACACCGACAACGGCACTGGGCAGCGGCAGGAGCAGCGGGCCACGCGTGGAGGGAGCACTGCGTGCCCTGAGCATCGGACCGAGGCCGTGCCTCAGCTCCTTGGCGGTGCCCACGCTCAGCGCACCCAGAGACCTGTGTAATCCTCGGGGAGGGGCAGGGTGGCAGCCGCGCAGCTCTCCCTTCTTCCCTCCCTCCCTGCTGCGCCCGTGGCACACCACAGCCAGCGCAGGGCCCGGTGTCTTCAGCTAAAACAACAAACACGGACGGCATTAGTACAAAGATACCCTTGGGGTAAAGCAGCGCAAATGTAATCTAAGGAGAACGTTATGGGGAAGTGTGTTTATAATTATAATGGGATTTAATGTACTTTGGGACCAGATGATAGCAGTCATTTAACGAGAACAGCCTAATAACGGAGGCCTCACGATGCACGGCGGCGCTGCGCGGGTTATTAGACGCGTGTGATAACGCCGTGCTCGCTGTACTATAGTTAAGGGTGAGGCATCAGCTTACTCCTATTTTTTCGGGGGTTATAACTCTGCTGCTGTAATTGGCAGAGAGCAGGGATGCACTGCACAGGCAGCCAGCGTGCCTGCAGGATGGGGGCTTTTAATTGTCTCAAACTGCTTGAGTTCCTCCCTCTTCCAGACTTTAAAATCCAAACAGCTGAGAGGGAGAAATAGTGAGACACTGTGGTTTCAGGTGTTTGTTTACCCTTCTCTAACTTTTAAAAGGCTTGATTTCAGGACTGAAATTTTGCAGGCAGTTATGGGTATGTTTTTAGTATAGCTCACATGAAATTAAGCTGCATGAGTCTCATTAGCAATAATGGAAATCCCACGGCTAAATTCCCAGGCAGCATCCTGAAAATTAACCCCCAGTCCTTCCTGTCAACTCGTGTGTTGCACTTTTTGTTGCTCCTCTAATACATATATCAAAAGCTACTGAATTGTTTAAGACGCCAACTTCCCACAGCCGCCGTTTGCTGAAGGTAGAGACCAGCTTGGTGACCCTGAGCAGGGACACCCCACATACCCAGCACTGGGGCTGCCCAGCACCTGCAGGGCACAGATGAGGCCCACAGAGATGCTTGGAAAGCTACAGCCACGGCCTTCAGGGTCATTTCCCCGTGGCCTGGCACGGGAATCAATCCCTCGTCACTCCTCCCCGGTACCTTCCATTTCCCTCCCATCTCTCCCCATCAGTTTCCAATTTATTTACTTTTCTGATCTTAATCCCCACCTTGTAGTGTAACGTGTTTATTAGAAAGGCACCAGCAGCTAAATGAAGCCAAGCTGGGCTCCGTGTTAAGTAGCAGTCACGCCCAAGTGCCTCTCCATGTGCCATTACTCCGAGTGATTGAGGCAATTTCTTCCTCCGCCACGAGTTTCACTTGTAAATCTCTCAACCAGATACGGTGCAATGATGTGCTGCCTGGTGCGATTATTATTAACCTCCAGCATTAAACCCCTGAGTCGGTGGTTCCTCAGGAAGGGCTTTCTGTGTGAGGACCAGGTGAAGCATGGACATCCTTCCCATGAGGGATCCATTCAGATCCACTCCTAGCCCTCAGCCCTATCAGTTACTTGGACAGGGAGACACAAATGTTTGCTTCCCCAGTGGAAGTATCCTGGCCAGCAGCACCAAGTCTGTGGGAAGACAAGGACTGGGCAATGCAGCAGCCTGTATTTTGAGGGATGATGGCAAGGGCAGCCTTGGGATGCTTCTCCAAGAGGCAGCTAGTGCGTGGAGAGGAGAGTAAAACCGAGCAGTCTCCACAATTACAGTAAGAAAGGAAATTCCTTGTTCAGGATGCTTAGTCCACAAGAAACATCCTGGAAGACAACTTCAGCCAGAAGGTGCCCCAGAATCACCCACCCTGTATGAATGGAAAGGGGAGAGGAACAGCTCCTCTCCATCATGCCCAAAACAACAGCTTCTTCCACTCTCTGCAAATGCCCTTTTCCATCACACACACTCCTCCAGTGCTGTTAGACCCATAATCTCCCCATTCCACCCCAGACAGGCATGCAAGGACACAGCTCCGACTTCTCCAGCTTGCTAGGCCCTGACTTAGCTGTGCCCACCCCAGCTCTGCCCCCTGGACTGTTCTGCCTGCTCCTGCTGAGAACCTACAGGGTGGGGGACAGGCACATTCCTATGTTTTCCTAGGACTGGTTGTGTTTTGCTTTTGATGTATTTGGAGTTTTCCAGTATACTGAGTTTTCCAGCGCTGCTGGTGCAGAGCTGAATTATGAAACACTGGAGCAAAGATGCTGTGCAAAATAAGATCTGTTTCAAATTCAATGAAAAATCCATAACTTTCAAAAACTGATTTTTGATCTCGCCCCAGACCCTGAGGAAAGTTCACAGCTCCTGAGCCCCTGTGTGCACGCTCCCAGGAGCAGGATTTCTCCAGGCATATTTGCTTTGCTGGGAGCCGGGGCAGAGCGCGCTGCTCTGCTTTGGCGCGCGGCAAGCTGACAGCTTATGAAAAGATGATTAAATGTGTTAGACTTTATTTAAAAAAAAAAAGCCTAAATGCACAAAGCTGTTTGCAAGGGGGAGGGTGGAAGCCCCGGGAAAGCTGCTCAGTGTGCAGCCACGGTGCATTAAGCTTCCTCTGAACCCCACTGATGAGCACCAGGCTCTGTCCGAGCGCGCAGACACCGGACCCGTGTGCGTTGTGGCAGCCCGGGGGAGTGGAGGGGCCAGGAACAGACCCCTCATTGTGCTGCACAAGGGGAACCTGAGAGTCATGCAAGGACGCAACTGGATCAGGGGCTGTGGCAAGGGGTGGTGGGATACGGGTTATCCACATTGCATTGATCCCAAAGTAAGTCATTTTTGGAGCTCGGCTGTAGCCAGCCCAACGGAGCTGCGCAGGAGCTGCCCGCCGTTGTGGGAAAGGAGACCTGCACAGCCTGATAGTTCGGATGGAGCTGACTGGACACGTGCCACACTGCAGAAACCCTTGTCTGCCCTTCCCCACATGCCCGCCTGTCAGCCTCCCGGCCCTGCTGGGTGTGGGATGCCACCCAGCCACGCTCGAGCACGCGACAGAAGCACGGCAGCAGCGACGAGGATCATCGTGCCACCGCCGCGTGAGCCAGCAGTGCACGCATCCGCACAGCTGCCAGCGAGGCTGCTGCACCCCGCGCTCTGTGCACCAAAACCCCCCCTGCCCGTAAGCACTGCTCCAGGTTACAACTTCACTCGCATTTAGGCATCATGGAATCAATGCCATCCCACGGAAGGAGTGGATCAGTATCCCTCGGGGAGCGTTGAGAGGTGGGTTGTGACGCACAGAACACAAGTGCCAGGAGACACAGCTCGTGGGTTTCCAGGAGCTTTGTCCCTCCATCCTCCCCCCTCCCCGTGCTAGGTTATGGATGCTGCAGCCCTAAGACAATGAGGCTAATTAGTGGCTTAGGGCCCTGAGCCTGCCAGGGCTGGAGGATGAGCTGAGCGGTGACTCAGGAGGGCGGCAGCCCGGGCCAGCCTTCCCACATTCCTCCCCTAAATCCCCCACACAAAGGGGAATTTAGCCACAGTGACTCAGCGAAGGAGCACAAACTTTACAGCCAGGCTTCGAGTGCTGTGTTTATGTATTCCCCCCCAGCAACACGCTGCTGGGCTTGTAATTAAATAAAAATGTCTCCCTCTAGCAGGCTGTGACCCAACCATCAGTACAGGACCTATTTTTAGTGTTACCCTTGGTACGTATTCAAGAGAGCTTGAACCAGAGGTAGCAACTTAGGAAGCCCTAATAAGTGGGAGGAGGCTGGCATTGTTTAGTTTACTGTGTAATTATTTTTCCTCTTTTTCTCTTCTCTTAACCTGACATACTTGATGTCTTGCACGGGACAAGGAAAGAAATGTGCCGAGGCATTAAATGTCAGCCCCGAATTTATGGTGCTGTGGAGGCTGCATGTGTGTTCGGTAAAGTTCATCCCAGAAAAAAGTCCTTTAAATAGAGCAGAATCTACACCAGGGCCTCAGCAAAGCACTTCTGGGGGCTTGTTCTGCTTCTCAAAACAGGGGATACTCTAGTGAGGGATTCTGTTCCAGTTTCATCCTGCTTTTCCTGTCTTACTTTGGTTTTGACTCTCCTCAGGAAGCATACAGCACTGGGGAAGGAGATGTTAGTCTGTCCAGACAGCATTCGTGCTGGTTAGTCCCCTCAGGAGTGGGGTACAGGGCTGCACCTCCACTCAGGGCTGTTCCATCTCCAGTAGGATCACATCCAAGTTTAGACATTAATAAGAATTCCAGGTGAGTTAAATACTCATTGCATGCTTTTCTGAGCACAAGATCAACAATTAAAATTCCCTCCCTTTAACAGGATGGTTTCCAAGAGCCCCTGAATGGCTTTAGAGTTCAGAACCAAAAAGTCATCCAGGACCACAAGCAGCATTCTCAGTCTCACTGGAAGCAGCCAGTTTCCAGTTTCTGTGCCCTCATGATGCTCAAGTTCATTTACTGGAGGGAGCAAGCCACATCCTGAATCCCAGAGACTCAGTAAACACCTCCAGCCCTCATTCCATCTTTCCTCTCTAGCAGCACTCCATGTCCCATTTCCAGCTGCACAATTCTCTGCTCTCCCTTTCCAGGGGAAAGGATATTTATATGTATTTATGTGCTCTGTGTGCGCACAGAGAACACGTTACTGCTTCTGACAGGACAAACAAAAGCCCACACTCGTGGAAGACTTCCCCCCCTCCTTTCCCTGCTCTTAACATATCTCTGCATTAAATATTCACACAAAATGCCTTCACAGCTGGGGAAACTTCTGCCAAAGGGGCTCCTCCTCCTCCTCCCCTTTCTTGCACCAGGACAAAAAGATCGAGTGGCTGCATCACACATGGCACAGACCTCATTTCTGAGATGCTCGAGCTGCATAATGATGGTATTTTAGGCTCAGATTAAATTCCCGTTCATCTCTTCCATCATTCCTAACAGCCCTCTAAACTGTACAACTCCTGAATGTACAAGAGAGGCAGAACGAAGTCTGAGGCTAAATGTTTTGGTCTAGGTTCAAGGTTAGATATTAACTGATTTTATTTTCTTAATAATTGCCAGAAGATACAATAAAGCCCTGGTATCTTATCTGGTCACAGATTCCTCAGTGACCAAATCAGATAACATTGGTGCAGCAAGGCAGCTCACAGTCCGCCCTTTCAGGGTGGATATTGATGAATCCTTCCCAAAGGTCGTGAGGAATTGGTGTATTCCAGCTTGGTCACAGCACATGCATCCATGGTCCCCAGTCCCACGGACTCAGGCCGGTCTGGCAGCAGGAGCCGAGTCCCGCCGGGGCTCCAGTGCCCTTGGACCGTGCAACGTTCATGCTGGAGGGAGCTTGGCAGGGTCCTGCTTCGGCCAGGGCACATTCCTAGCTGGAACAGCTCGATCAGCCTCCCAGGAATGAAAGTAAACACTCCTGCAAAGTCATTCCTGGATAAGACCTATCTGCCCAGGGCCAGAGGCTCCACGTGTTCCTGCCAGCGGCCAGGGATGCAAAGGGGGGGAGGCAGCAGAGTGTGTGACACGACTGTCACCGGGGCTGCAGCCGCTGCCACCACCCCCAGCTCCTCTCCAGGCATTAATTCCCTTTGGAACCCAGTCCATTCTTTCTCGCTGGTGTGCCTCTGCTGCCACAGGTGCTACATCCTTTGGTTGGGAAATGCCAATTCCACCACAAATGGACCGGAATTCCATTTCTCTCTGCTGTGTGGAAAACAGTTCTCTGTTCACAAAGAATTGCCCCTGAAAGGTTCGGTGCCAGAGCATTGGCATCACTGTGCTACCTACAAAACTGTCTATGGCATCACCAGATGGCCAAGGGTCCTTGCAGCTGTGCAGAGGGACTGACAGGGCAGGCAGGGAGCAAAACTGCTTGGGGAGGTGAGGTGAGATATTCCAGCCCAGAGGCTTTTGAAGGGGCATATTTTGGAATGTCTCTTCAAGAGACATGAAGAGGAAAAAAACCAAATCAAAACTCTCATGAAAAAGTTGAAAGGAGGACATGGAATAGTGAAAACTCAAAGGAGCTGGCAGACTCTGGAGAGGCACTGAGGCCAGCAGAAAGGGGATGGGTGTTACATCAACAATCCCTCAAAACCCCAGACAGGCGGGACACAGCTTCATCTTTGGTCACACCCATCCTCCCATGGAGGTCGCTGTTCTCAGGACCAGGCTCTGTGTTACAGTGCTCTGTGCCATCCACTGCAAAACAAAACAAAACAGGGGCTCCCAAAGAAATGGCTGCAATCCCAGTGGGAAGCAGCGCTACGTGAACTGGCGGGTAGAATACTTCACCCACACTGCTTGAGAGGTCAGCTGAGGTGATGAGAAATAATCCTAGCTGCCATTAAAGCCTGTGAGTTTTGCAGCTATACAGGTCTTTGCCACATCCCTCCCTGGGAAGAGCAGTTCCAGCAGGACACAGGCAGCTCTGGAGTGACAGACCAGGGTACAATGAGGTTGCTCTACGCAGGCTGAGCGTGGTGCCAGCCAAACACCTAACTGCTACCACTGCCCAAAGAAAGAGCAGTTGTTCTGTACACCAAAGCATTTTGAAGTGATCATCACCATGGCAGTTATCCAAGAGCTGCTACAGCCTCACCACCAGCTACTCTGGGCAGGAGGGCATCGAGCCCTGGGGTGCCCTGACCCACCCGATCGTTGGCTGGAAATCAGAGAGCTGGCACTGTGCTGCTGCAGGTACCTGGGCTACCTGTGCACAGACCACTAGAGCCCATGTGCAGGAGCCCAGAGCCATTCCTCAGCTCACATGCTGGAAGAATTGTCTTCCTGCAAACCAGAAAGCTCACCCAGGAATCAACGAAGAGCAGGATCCAGGAAACAACCACACCTAGGCACCAAGTGAGCATAGGAAATTTGGCAGCAGTGCTACTTGTGCCTGAAACTTGTCTTTCTGACCCATTTCTGGAAATTCAGAGGTTGTCAAGGGATACTGTAACAGGATTACAAAGTCTGGTTTAATCTGTGCTTTTAGTACTACTCTCATTTAAATTGCACTTCGCCAAAATCACCCTTTGGATGTGTTTATTCTAGGAGAATCCACTCACAGAACAGGAATGGAGAAGTACCTTTTCCTTGTTGGCCATGCAGTACCCAAGAGGAGACAGTCCAAGTCCCTGTGACCTGAAATGCTGTCCCTGGCTCTCGTAATCCTAATCCTGCTGAAAATAGGAACGGAGCGTGGCGTACCCGGCATAACACTCACAGCCCGGGCTGTAACAGGTCCTGATCCCCTCCCAAGAGCTCTAAACTAACTACAACTAGGATTTGCCCCTTTTCAGGGTCAGAATGCCTAACTTCATGTTCTGTCATTGGGGTCCCAATGAGCTGTTTCTACTGGTGAAGCTTCACCCCCTACACACTCTCTCCTCTGCAGAGCAGCAATCAGTGCTGTGCGCTCGCGGGCATGCCGGGTGCCTCGGTGCAGTGCCCAGTGCTGAAGTTTGGGCAGCAGCAAAGGATGGTGCTGGATAATTAATCCTGTCCCCAAGAGCGGCATACACCAAAGAGCTGGTGCCATCAGAAGAAATAAAAGTCAAGAGGCATAAATGCAGCACGACTAGATGGAGGTGGGTCCTTCCTGTTGGTGCTCCAGCACTGTCGGTGCTCGGAGGGAGCGAGGGGAAGGAAAGGAGATGAGTGAGCACGCTGCCTGCTGCAAATATTGACAGAACCATTATGGGCATGTATAAAACTCCCATTTGCGTGATGCAAGCGGGATAGTCTTTGAATACTTCTGTCTCGAGGAATTCTTTATTTTGCCATAGAAGAAAAATGTTTTCATATTCTCTCCTGCCGTGCAGACCTGCAGCCCGGCGAGCCCTTTTGCCCTTGAGAGCCATAACATTATTTGTTAACATCTTTATGATGCCAAATGGTCTGTGCTAGAACGGGTGCCATTCTTTAGCTGGGAAACCATATGGCATGCCGAGTAATAAATAAGGTATTGTGATAGTTAATGAACCTAATTGCCAGCAAAGGCTTTAATACAGGGAATGTGCTGCTGAGAATTTAGCACCACATTAGAGATGCAGCAGAGCTCCTCTGACTTCTGAGGCTTAATTTAAGTTCTATATTGCAAACTCCAGAAAATAATTCCAAACCCTCCTGCTGGAAAAGCAACCTGCTGGTAGACTGTGATTATACTGAATTACTAAAATCGCAATCAATTTTATACACTCTGTTAACCCTTGCTGGGGAACTTGGCTCTCCAGGAGTGTAGGGGATGCCACTCTGAAGAGGTACCAGAGCCAAGTGAGTTGGAGTACCGTGGTTATCATCCTCACCATGACTGGTCCTCTCCCCTGCCATCTCCCTCTTCTGGGAAACATGCCTTTCCCTGGCCCATCTACCTACCAACTAAGCTGACTGTGGGCAAAGCTGGGAAGAAAAGCCACTGCTATTTCTCTGTGACCAACCAAATAACTGCTGTTCCTGCGTCATGGTGACACAGCATGGCAGAAAGTGCTGCTGCTGCCACTGCCTCGTGGCTCCTGGGAAATGCTCCTGTGGGCAGAGCAGCGTAAGCAAACCTAAAAAACACAGTTAAACTTGCTTTTACTCCCTCAGCCCTGAGAGCGGGGAGAGTCTTCTGGCCTAACAGAATCCCTGGCACTGCTAGACTGTGAATGTGACCACAAGAGCCCCTTCAGTCCAGAACACCCTGGGATCACCCACACCTGCAGAGATGCCAAGATGCCTGGGGTGGAGAGGCCACTGGTCCTTCATGGGGTCTTTTAGCAAGGATGCCCAACACCAAGTGTTTCCTGTTAGGCTGCTGTGCAGCATGCAGAAATCCTCAGAAAGACAAGGAGGATATACTGGCGTTGGAGGGCTATTTTCAAAACCTGCAGCAATCCCAGTTGCAAACATGGACCTGCTATCCCATGGAGAAAGGATGTCCCCTGCCATAGGTCAGAGCTGTGCTGCAGCATGCCT
This sequence comes from Vidua macroura, assembly GCF_024509145.1. NCBI lineage: Eukaryota > Metazoa > Chordata > Aves > Passeriformes > Viduidae > Vidua > Vidua macroura. The sequence goes on from NC_071592.1 coordinate 531,893, forward strand.
GCACCTTCTCTGAGGACTGCTCCAAGTGCTCATCAGCACTGGAAACTTTCGCTCGGACTCTACACACCATCCCCTGAAACAGCCTCTTTCTGCAGGAGAAGCTGCCCCTTTTTAGGGATTCATCCCTCCCCAGAGGTCACTCTCCACAGGGAGACACGCGGAGCACTTGGAGAAGAGCAGCGCTGCTCCTCCAGCGCGGGCAGAGGAGGTTATTGGTTTCTTCCCTGCTCTGATTGTGCTCGGCTGCCCTGCAGTCACGTCCTCCCGCTGCCGGCGGGCAGCCCGGCCCTGCCAGGCAGCCACATCCCGGCTGAAGCACCGGCGAGGGGGGACAGGAAGGTTCCCTGGTGGGGCTGCCCCTCTCCGTCCCTTCCCACTGGCTGCAGCTGGCTCCTCGGCCGCCTGCGGACCTCTCCCGCCCTGGGCTTGGGGCAGGTGGCACAGGCTCCGTGCGTGCCACGGGGACACGAAGTCAGGGCAGGGGGTGGCCAGGGCCAGCGCGATGGCAGCATCGAACGGGCAGAGAGGCGAGATAAAGAGCGGCGCAGGGCGGATTTAATACTGTACATAAATACACTTTACAATCTGGAGAAGGCTCAGTGCTAAGAGGAAGCCATTGGAATATTTTATCGTGATGCAGATCGAGTGAAAAGACTGTGAATAAATAAAAGGGAAGATAATTATTTGATGGAGTTCTCTTAGGATATGCCACAGCAGGGAATACTTACAGAGAATACATATTACTAGAGAGACTCAGCTATTCAAGCATCAAACCAACCTATAAATTGTCAGAGGAGAAAATTGGAGGAGAGGAATGGATGGGGGTTTGGGCACCGGTCTCATCAGTAACGCCGGGCTGCGCTTTCCACCTTCCCCATCGCAATTCCCCCTGCCCGAGGAGTCACAGCCCTGAAAAAGGAAAGGCTGCCTCCAATAAATGTCTTTCAGGAATTACGGCCGAGCCACTACAGTACGGAGATGGTGTCGTTTATCTCCCCGCCATCTGCACGGGCTCGTCGGGCCGGGGCACAGCCGCCTGCTCCCGGGGAGCCTCGTCTCTCCTGCACTTCTGCAGAGCCCAGAGCGATGGTTTATCCTGAACGATCCAACCTCTCCAGGCACCACGCTCCTATATCTAAGCACATCCTCCAAGGCTGGCATTCACCTCGCCCCCGTTTCGGAGGGACCCCCTGTACGGGAAGGGGCTCCCGGCTCCGGGACCAGGCTGGTGCATCCCCACGCGGCATCTCCCAGAACCTTCTCCCTTGAGCTGACAGACAGCTGCCGAGTCCCAGGCTCTGCCATGCTGGAATCCCTCGGCCTCGCTTCCCGCCCACTCCCAAGCCAAGGCTCTCCAGAAAAAGCTCTTTGCCAAGCCGAAGGATGCTGCGCGCTCTCGCAGCTCTGCTCGGAGCGATCCTCCCCGTTTCCCTGAGGTCAGAATGCTTCCTAGAGGCGAGAGAGAGCCCGGCGCTCCCGCCGGCACAGCTCGCACCAGCCCTGCTGCCCACCCCGGATCACTGCTTCTGGGTCACAATCCCTCGGGAATTCTATAAAGATGGCACAGACAAAACCGAAACCGTGCTGATACAGCGTCCGTGGACGATAGCTTGTTGTACAGCTTGTTTAATATGGTACCACTCCTGTACTTTTCTCTTTTCCCCCACTATTTTTGGCCCTGTTCCCTACGAAAGCGCCCCCGCACCCATGCTTTCCCTCCTGCAGCGCCAGCCCTCCCTCCTGGAGGCAGGTGAGGCAGGAGCGAATACCGGGGGGAGCCGGGGAACGCCCCGCTCCTGCCAGCGCCTCCCTTGCCCCACGCCTGGCACCAGGACCAGGTCTGTGTAGGTGCCAGCAGCTCGCACCCTTTCCTGACGGGGCTGATGCTATTAGCTCTGAACATCTCCCGTCTCTCTGGGATTGAAGGAAACCTTCGGTTCCTTTATGGGGATGATGTAAGCGGCAGCCTGCGGTTCAAAGAGGCAGCCTCAGGTAATTAGCAGAGGTGCTCATTATTTTAAGCGAGACTTCCCACTGCTTCTAGAGCCCTGAGCAGGAGCAAAGCTGGTCTCGAGCACGGGCTACCTTTAAGCCTGGCTCCGACAACACAATCAAAGGCAGCCTGACAGCGGCAGGTCTCCCTCCCTCCGCCTGCCAGAAGGGAATTGCTCAGTCACCTGCACCCAGAATAGGACTTTGTCCCTGTTCCTGTCATTAATTTATCGCCTGTGAATTAGTGGGGCCCCAGAGACGCACAGAGCCCACCTGTTCCCTCGCCCGGCTCTGACATTTGGAGCCTCGTCGGCAGGTACCGGCGCTGGAAATGGTCCCATAAAGCATCCGCTAACGCGGCGCTGCCAGCGTGTGCCCGCCCTGCTGCCCTCCCTCCCGCAGCCCGGGGCTGAGGGGAGCACCCGGCCCGCCTGTGGGGATGGACAGAGGCCGCCACGGCTTTTGTCAATAGATCTTATTTTTCCCTGGAAAAGAAGCTTTAATGCAGTGGTGGGATGCTCAAAGGGATGAGACAAAGCACCCCGCTTTTGGGAACGGGGCAGGGCACACGCAGAGCGGGATAAACAGCAGCCCCCCACTCTGTTGGAAGTGTCACCCTTTCAACAGAGGTCATTCTCACCCCAGTATCAATCCATTTACCCCAAATGCACAGCGCTGCTGTAATCGCTGCCATTCTGGACTCCAAACAAATCGGCCCTAAACGCTTTCCTGTTTTGTTAAAAGGGGACGGGAGGAGGGCGGTTTTAAAGCCGCCATCGCTGTAATGCAAGGAAATTGCCACGTAGGACGCAGGGTTCTGAAAGCTGCACTTAATATCCCACACCTTTCCAAATCCTTTGTGTCATGACAGTCCCGGAATAACGGTGGCTGGTTGGGGACTGCAGCAGGAACCCCCACTCCTCCCCTTAGGGCCACCACCAGTGCAGGGGTGCCAAGCGCCCTGTCCCCTTCCCAGAGCCCCGGGAGGACCAGCAGCACACAGAACCCTGCTCTGCCTCCACCTCCAGCTCTTGGCTTGGCTGCTGAAGAACAAAGGCACTGGCACCTGGCTGGCTCTGATCACGGGCACCTGAGCCTGTGTCAAGCACAGCACTTCTCCAAAGTGTTCCAAGAAATGGGCAGTAGGGTAAAAGAGCTCCTCAATGTTCCCCTGGCAATAAAAACTACGGGGTGGTTAGAAACAACCCACCCATGTCAGACCTAAACCCACAGGAACTGCAACACTTGACCTCTTTATTTTTCACTCTTCGTACAGGGAGAGCAGAGAGACTCCATGTAAATCATAGGAAAAGAATGTTTTTTTACAAATAACCTGCAAACAACCCATAGGAGAGGAAACTCTCCACCTAAGACAGCCTTTGATCCAAGGCTCCACAATGGCAGTGCCTGAAGCCACCCAGCACAGAGCCCCAGCTCACACTGAGCCCTCCACAGCCTCCACAGGGATTTGTAGCTGGCTCTGGGATTTGCAGCTGGCTCTGGAATGCCCTGGCTGAGTGACCTGCTGCTGCCAGAGCTCTTCTGCAGAGCTCTGCACCTTCGGGCAGAGGAGAGACAGAGCTTTGGGATGAATCATACCACGATATGCAGGCAAAGTCCCATTAATGGAACCACTCCGAGGCACTGCAGCTCCTAGTCAAGTACTGGGAGCTGGAAGCCATATTTATGAGTGAGATATATCCGCAGAGGGAGCAATAAACTGCAAAGCAAAGTATGAAGGTTTGCAGCAAACGCTGTAAAGTTTTACACTCCCGAAAACTGGGAATAAAAGATGTACCCATTTAAAGCAGAGTGGATGGAAGGGGTTTGCACAGGACAATAAAACAGCCTTATAACAGTTAATTGCTACTTTCTTGTTGCAGCCCAGAGAAAAGAACAGCTTAAATCCCTGTTGGAGAGTGGGAGCATGGAAAGGAGAGTGAGAAGCAGGGAGAGAAGCGCAGGGAACGGGAACCTTTTGTTTGGGATCCTCTACACTACACGGAGAAGAGATGCCTTTTGTTGCCGGCACTGGGCTGCTCCCGCTCCCCTCTGTGGGCAGAGCCTCTGGGGAGCCAGACCTGGGGCAGGGGCCCAGCAGCACGGCCAGCTGTTAATTACATACCCCTTAACTAAGATCCCATTGATGCCCATGCAACACAGACTCAGCCAAACATCTGACCTGGGAGGAAAGGGCACAGCAGCGGGTGCATTCCTCTGACTCTGACAGGAACCTTGAAGCACAATATTTCTGACCTCAGAAATACAGGGCAAACCTCAAAATGTTTTCTGATACCACCAAAACAATCAGCCGCTGTCAACCAACCCCCACAGAAGCACCAGCACCCAGCGGTGCCCTCAAAGGTCACCCATCCTTACCACAGCACCTCCCCAGGCCAGTGTTCCACCACATGAGCTGGCTGCTTCCAAACCTCCTCTGGGACAACAACGGGAGCCGTGCTCAGGAAGAGGCCACGTAGAGCCTAAGGCAGCAAAGCCCCGAGGTGCTGCAAACACCAAAATAACCCCCCTCCAGCCCCCTCTGTCCTGTATAATCTCCCAGCTGCTGCACAGGTGAGGGGACAAGGCCAAGGTGCTCCCCAAGGCTGGGAGAGCTCCCCTCCTCTCTCCCCAGACTTCTGCAGGTGCTGCTCTTTTTTTCCTGTGATTTTCCCTCCCTGCAGTGGTAGATTTTGTGTGATACCCAGGAAAGCAGAGCCATGCATTCCTCTCTATAAACACTGAGATGCTGTTTCCACCCATCAGAGCAGCACTTAGGGGGAGATGACAATGGAGCTCGTGCAGCTCTAATCACACACTTTGATTGAAGTAAGAGTACGAGGGGAAATGGAAATCAGATGTCTGGAGCCAAGCTCTCATGGAGATGGGAAGCTGCAGCGTCAGAGCCATTCTGGGCACTGCCACGAGCCCAGGGGCTGGCTCTTTGGGCTGACCTAATCGTGGCCTTCTAGTGCCTGAAGGGAGCCTGTTTAGAGTTTCTAGTATTTACAGCCTGGAGTGACAGGACAAGGCAGAAAGGCTTCACACTGACAGAGTAGGTTTAGATCAGGTATTATGAAGAAATCTTTCCCTGTGAGGGTGAGGAGGCCCTGGCACAGGCTGCCCAGAGCAGCTGTGGCTGCCCCTGGATCCCTGGAAGTGTCCAAGGCCAGGCTGGATGTTGCCTGGAGCCACCTGGTCTGGTGGAAGGTGTCGGTGGCCATGGCAGGCCAATCCCAGGACATCCTACGATTCTGTAATTGCCAGGACCAGGCAGTGCCAGGCTGGCAGTGAGGGCAGTAAGTCTTGCCAGCTCTGAGATGCTCTGCCACTCCTGCCCAGAGGCCTCTGGCTGCTGACTGTTCGTGCTTTTATCCCCAGATTATGTCATTCAGTGACAAAATCAGGCTCCAAGGATGGAAAGCTAAGCACTGCACTGGCAAATGCCCCTGGGTCAGCTTGCCCGGCCAGCAAGGCTCTCGCAGGGCCCTGTGTCCCAGCGCTGCAGTAGCAGGGAGCACTGATTGTTGGCTTTGCTGTCAGAAGAAAACCTCTTTGCCGTGTTCACCTTTCTAGCTGACGTCCTTTTTACGCCTCACATGCTCAGCAGAGGGTTTGGCTGCGGCAGGTCTGGCTCAGTGAGGGGGTTTGTAAAGCAAATGCACCTTGGATCTACACTCGCACTCAGTAGTTGGACGGCGACGCTGCAGCTCCTCTGCTGTCACTTCTAACGATGGATCCTTTAAAAAGCAAAGGCCAATTATATAGATTTGGAGTCGGTAATGAGCCTAAAACTGTTTGATCATTTCGGCTCCAGCTGGGCGAGTGGGAGGAGGACGGGCTGCTGCGGGGACGAGAAGCGCGGGGCTCTGCTGCCTCTGCGTGGCGGTGCCGGCGAAGGAGCCGTCAGCGCCGCGTCCCCCCGCGCTGCTCGGCGCGGGCGAGGGGCTGCAGAAGTGACTTTCTATCGAAAAAGCAAGAAAACTGGAGAGAGCGCCAAGTGCTGCTGAGGCCGGTGCGCGGCCGGAGCGCGGAGCACGCACGGACGGAGGCGAGAGCCGGAGGGAAGCGGGGCTGCGCGCCCCGGCAGGAGCGAGCGGCGAGCCGGCTCCCGGCAGGATGGAAGCGCCAGCGGTCTTCACGGAGGCAGAGTTTTACCAGCAGAATCTTGACCCTTAGGAGTATTTGAAAGAATTTCACCGCGTGAGGAGCAGCCGGGGAGGGGCAAAGCGCGTTTAAGACGCAGAACTTGAGGATCCTGCACAGAATGTTCTGCTTGGGTGAGCAGTCCCGAGGCGTTCGGAGGTGTGGGACCGCACCGTTTCCGGGCTGCCCCACTGGAGCGAGCCGTGCGAGCCACACACAGTGTGTTAGGGGTGTCCCTGACAGACACCCGCTCTGTTAGGGACCCCCTCTGCCCGTGCGGACAGGGAGCCGTGCCGCAGCTCGGGGAGCACCATCGAGCCCAGCTGGGGCAGGGGGCCGTGGGGACGGTGCCCCAGGAGCTGGCACTGCCCCCGCACAGCCTCTGGACCCGCTGCAGGAGCTGCCCCTGGGCTGGGCTGTGGCCAGAGAGCCCTGGCACTGGGATATGGGGCTGTGCCACGGGGCTGCGGCACTTGGGGCCACACCCCTGGGCTAGGGGAACACAGCCTGAGGGGCTCCAGGATGTTTCTGGCAGTTTCCATCCTCACTGGGACGGTTTGTCCCCACTCTGCACCAGATGGGCTGAGGGGTGACACCTCGACAGACGCTGGCTGTGGCCCCACCATCTACCAGCTCCTGTCTGCTCGTGAGCACTTCCAGGAGATCATCACCTCCTGACCAGAGCTGCCGGGAGCTGGAGAAGGGGCTGAAGAACGAAGCAGGAGCCTTCCTTCCACTGCGATCCAGTGATGAAATATGTCTGTGAGCTGGGAGGGGACAGGAGAGGCTGGTGTCCTGCTGCCTGTCACTGCCCAGGCACAGATGCTAAATATCCACAGAATGAATCTTCATCTACTTTTGCATTTTCTTGCCAGGGAGAAGTGGGCTGAGAAGCAGGAGAAACTGAGGAAGAAGGTGAAGCAAAAAAAAAAGCCCAAACTTCCCAAATAAGTACCCCACCAAGCCCCTTCTATAGCTGAAACTGGCAAGTGGAATTGGTTGAAATCTCAGCGATATTTCCACGTGCCTGCTCATTAAGAGTGAAAACAGGCAGCCAAAGAACGGGCTTTTCCTCCCAAAGCAGAAGTTTTCTGTTTTTTCACTTTGCTCTTTTGAAGAGCAGAAAGGGCACAAAACAGTGACACAAACAAGCACCACAGAACCCCAAGAGCCTCTCTGACGCACCTGACGTGGCTCCTGCTCTCCCACAGTGTGCTTTGCCAGCCTGGGCTGGGCCAGGCCGTGCCAGGCAATGCCTGAGCCCAGCAGCTCCTGCCGTGGCCTCTGGCCAGGGCCGTGGCACTCGCACGTGGAACGAGCCACGGTGGCACGGGCGCCACGCGCTCCCAGCCAGCCCCGAGGGGACCCAGGCAGGCAAAACAGGCAGAGCGAAGCCAACGAGGCTCCAGGGAAATTAAGGCAAAGTGGAAGTCCTGGCAAAGCGAGGTAATAATTCCCTTTCTGAACGAGTGACTGTTTGGAATTTAACCAGGCGAACGCGATTAAACCAAATGGATATAAATTCTAGGTGCGGCGGCAAGTAATGAAGTGGAGAAAATGAACAGCACCCAATTAACGCGGAAATCGGATCCGCTGCAGCGCGAGGGGATCTAATGAAAAATGAAGGCTCAACTGCCCCTTTCAAAATTTTTCCAGATGGAGAACACCCGTTTTACATCCAGCATCTTCTGGGATACCCAGGGGACTGCGGCGGCTGGGGAGAGCCAAGGATGCTTTCCCAAGTGCTTGGAGAAGTGAACGCCTGGGAAGGCTGGTGCGGGCACAGCCCGGCCGCTCTGGCGGGATCCAGCCGCGGGAGCAGCGGGGCTGGAGCCCCGGGAGGAGCCCCGGGAGCACCCCCCGTGCTCCACCGCAGCCCCCCGGGCGCAGAGCCCCCACTTCCCTGCTCCCCAGAACCCATCGTGGGCTTTGGCCCCGCTGGCTCGCAGCCCTTCCCTTCCCAGCAGTAACGGGGAAACGGAGAAAGGCCAAGCAGGAGCGGGGCGCGGGGACGGCGGGGCCGCACGGGAGGCACCGACGGCCAGCGGGGCTTGTGGCAACTCCTGCTTGATTACAGGTCACCGGTGACTTCCCGGATCCCGCCCGGACCCGCGCCCGCTGCTGCCGCGGGGCGGGTGCTGACGAGGCCCCGCTCCTTCCACGCTCCCCTTCCCATGCCTGGCTCCGTTCCTGCTCCCGTTCCCACTGCCCTGTTCCCACTGCTCCGTTCCCGTTTCTGTTTTCCCGTTCCCATTGTCTCGTTCCCGTTTTCCCGTTCCCGTTGTCCCGTTCCCGTTCCCATTATCCCGTTCCCATTATCCCGTTCCCGTTTTCCCGTTCCCGTTGTCCCGTTCCTGTTCCCATTCCCGTTCCCATTCCCGTTTTCCCGTTCCCATTGTCCCGTTCCCGTTGCCCGTTCCCATTGTCCCGTTCCCATTCCCGTTTTCCCGTTTTCCCATTCCCATTCCCGTTCCCATTATCCCGTTCCCATTCCCGTTTTCCCATTCCCATTCCCGTTCCCATTGTCCCGTTCCCGTTTTCCCGTTCCCATTGTCCCGTTCCCGTTGTCCCGTTCCCGTTCCCATTCCCGTTTTCCCGTTCCCATTGTCCCGTTCCCGTTGCCCGTTCCCATTGTCCCGTTCCCATTCCCGTTTTCCCGTTTTCCCATTCCCGTTCCCGTTCCCATTGTCCCGTTCCCATTCCCGTGTTCCCGTTTTCCCATTCCCGTTCCCGTTCCCATTGCCCCGTTCCCGTTGCCCGTTCCCGTTCCCATTGTCCCGTTCCCATTCCCGTTTTCCCGTTTTCCCATTCCCATTCCCGTTTTCCCGTTCCCGTTCCCGTTCCCGTTTTCCCGTTCCCATTCCCGTTTTCCCATTCCCATTCCCGTTCCCATTGTCCCGTTCCCATTCCCGTTTTCCCGTTTTCCCATTCCCATTCCCGTTCCCATTGCCCAGTTCCTGCCGGAAGGGGCGGGCCCCGCGCACACGTGACGGTGACGTCACGCCACGCGCCGCGCGGGGCGGGGCGGGGCGGGGGGAGCAGCGGCTGGGAGCGCGCGCGCTCGGATCCCGGCGCGGCCATGGGGGCAGCGGCTGCCGAGGCGAACCGGACGCTGTTCGTGGGGAACCTGGACCCCAAGGTCACCGAGGAGCTCATCTTCGAGCTCTTCCACCAGGTACCGCCCGGCGCCCGCGCTCTGTGTACCGGGGGAGGGCGCGGCCGGGGGGGGCCGCGGCCGCCATGGCCGGCGGGGCTACGGCGGCCGCCGCGGGACAGAGTTCGGCGGGGCGCACGTGCTCGGCGGCGGCCTCTCCCTCCCGGTGTTTGCTTAACGCCTTCGCCCCCGGTGCCAGGCGGGCCCCGTGATCACCGTGAAGATCCCCAAGGACCGGGATGGGCGGCCCAAGCAGTTCGCCTTCGTCAATTTCAAGCACGAGGAGTCGGTGCCGTACGGGCTGCGGCTGCTCAACGGGATCAGGCTGTACGGGCGGCCCATGCGCATCCAGTTCCGATCAGGTACCGGAGGGGCCTTCAGCAGTTTCCTGGAGGGAACGCGAACTGCTGCCAGCTGCCCTAGCCTGCAGCAGAATCACAGTTACTCGGGTGAATTGAGGAGTCCCTCATCTGCCAGCTCTGCTCCCCTCACACCCTCCTGTCCCTCAGGGCCGATGTAACCCCTTGGCTGAGCCTTCTCTGTGGGTTTTTATTGGTTATTCCTGCAGCACCTCTAAGATCTCTTCTAAATTATCACACGAGCGTTAAAAACTGCGTCAGATACTGGTTAAGCGAGGCACACTGGCTACAATATCTCTGCCCTTTCTGGTGGGAATTAAGACAGTTGCAGTGCTTTGTTTTGGTAATTGTACCATGTGCTTTTGCAGATCACTGACGAAATGTGAGAGCCAATTCAAAATGTGTTGATTTTCTGCAAGTTCACTTCACACCCGAGTTCCTTAACTGGTATTTGTGGGTCTCCTGATCTGTCTCTCCCCAGGGAGCAGCCACGCAGCCCAGGATATCAATCCATCCTGTTCCCAGCTCGGAGCTGCTGGCACCAACCCTCCTGGGATGCCTCATCCAGCATCCAACTGCAGCAGGTAGGAGTCTGGCCAGCACGGGAGCGTGGCGTGGAGACAGACACTGCACGCTTCACCGTGTTCCTGGCTACTCCCAAGTGCAGTTTGGTGTTTCTTTCCTGTGGGGGGAGCACCGGTGGGACGCAGGTGCCCCTCGGAGCGCAGCAGGCTGAAACTGCCGATGTGTTTTCCCTGCAGGTATGAGAGGGTTCCGGATGGCCTGGCCGCACCGGGGCACCCGCCGAGCCTGCAGAGACAAGCGGTGGTACGTGCACACGCTCACGGGCACGGCTTGTGGGAGCGTGCTTTCGGAGCGCTGAAACGACGGTTCCGGAAGATTGGAAGCTCCTGGGACAGAGCGGCCAGCTGGGAGGGCTCTGGGCCGTGGGTGACGCGAAGGTTCTGTTCCGCTCTGGAATTCGCAGCGCGGGTTTAGCGGCCGGCCCGGGCTCGGTTCCGGCACCGCAGCGCGCGTGCCGCACCGAGCACCCCTCTCCCTCTTTCCCTTCCAGATGAACAGCGCGGCTCGGCAGCAGCCCCACTTCGGGGGGAAATACGAGCAGCCCGGCTTTGCCCCTCCCGGCTACCCCCACTCCTTCCACGGCCCGCCGGGCTCCCCGGGGCCGCGGCGGCCGGAGGGGCCGGCGCCGCGCAAGGCCCGGCTGGGCGCCCACCCCTACGGCCCGGACAGCCGCCACTTCGGCCGCGAGCGCTTCGGCGACTGCGGCCCCGACTACGGGCGCGGCAAGCGCGACGAGTACGGCTTCGAGGAGAGGGGCCACGAGGCCGAGCACCACTACCGGGGCGGGCGCGAGGAGCACTACGAGGACAGGCACCGCGACAGCTGGAGCTACGAGCACCGCAGGGAGAGCTACCGAGAGCCCCGGTGGCACTCGGCGCGGCATTGATGGACTCGAGGGCAAAGCAAGCCTGGCTTGTTTCTCACGGAGTACTTGTATAAATCCCTCCCCCCCCCCCGAAAACCCCCAGCGAAGTCACCTTTTAGTGTTTGTAAAAATACCAGCAGTGCAGTCCTGCCAAACTCTGGTGTCAGTATTAAATGTGTTAACGCACACTTCAGGGCTTTTCACGGGGTAAGAAAGCCACGGTGAAGTCTTGGAGAAGCCACTGCTCTGTCCTTGTGTCACAGATAAGTGCTGTTGGTATTATTTTAGGAGCAAGGAACGTCTGTGTCAGATGGAAGGGTCTGGCGTTTTAAGCAGAGCTGAGGTGGGACAGGTGCCTGGCATCTGTAACATTCCTCATGTTGTTTTTTATACAGTCACAGAATCACACGTTGCTCTGGGTTGATAGGTACCTTAAAGGCCACCTCACTCCAACCCCCTGCCACAGGCAGGGACACCTTCCACTGCACCAGGCTGCTCAGAGCCCCACCCGACCTGGCCTTGAACGCTTCCAGTGATGGAGCATCCACAATTTCCATGGGTAACTTGTTACAGTGCCTAAGCACCCTCACAGTAAAGAATTTTTTCCTAATATGTAGTCGAAACCTACTCTCTTTCAATTTGAACCCATTCCCTATTGTCCATTTAAAATACGACAATGCTGTCTTGGAGAACATTAAAAGTCTCCCTGGGGAAAGCCCCTGGGTGATCCTCCGCCTCTGAGGCCGGGCAGCGAAGCTGCTCAGTGGGACCGGTGACGGGAGGGGCGCCGCGGACCACCGCGGACTACATCTCCCAGCAGCCCTTGCGGCACATCCGCCCCCCATGGCGCGCAGGCGGCGGCGCGGGGCCCGCCGGGAGCTGTAGTGCGGCGGCTATGCTGGGCGGCGGCCGCGCCGGCCTGGGCCGCCTGCGGATCTGCGCCGGGCGGTTGTGGCTGGGCCGGCGGAGGGCAGCGGCCATGGCCGGCGGCGACATGGGGCAGCGCATGGTCTGGGTGGACCTGGAGGTGCGGGGGGGCGCGGGGAAGGAGCGGGCGGGACGGGGGGGCGCGGGCCCCGGGCGCGCTGACGCTGCCGCTCGCCCCTGGCAGATGACGGGCCTGGACGTGGAGAAGGACCAGATCCTGGAGATGGCGTGTCTGATCACCGACTGCGACCTCAACGTGCTGGCCGAGGTGAGCCGCGCGGGGCCCCGCCGCGCCGCTCCCGGGGATGCTGGAGCAAAGCAAGGCCGGCGGCCCCCGGCTCCGCACCGGCCGTGTGGGAGCGGCGCCGGAGCGCGGGGCCCTGCGTCGCACCGCACCGTGTGTGTGTCCAGGCTGGCACTGCTCCGTGCTCCGCCTGTGCTTGGCCCCGAACTTTTACATGCTTCTAAACTTTTCTTCCCATTGCCTTCTATGCTTTCCTGTCCCCGACAGGGCCCGAACCTGATTATCAACCAGCCCGACGAGCTGCTGGAGAGCATGTCCGAGTGGTGCAAGGAGCATCACGGGAAGGTAAAACACCTCTGAGCCTTGGCCCGATGAGGGTGACGTGTAATTCCCAGTGCTCAGCTGCACTAGGGCTGTAATTCCGAGTGCTCAGCTACATTTGGGCTGTAATTCCGAGTGCTCAGCTGCACTAGGGGTGTAATTCCGAGTGCTCAGCTACATTTGGGGTGTAATTCGGGGTGCTCAGCTGCACTAGGGCTGTAATTCCGAGTGCTCAGCTACACTAGGGCTGTAATTCCAAGTGTTCAGCTGCACTAGGGGTGTAATTCCGAGTGCTCAGCTGCACTAGGGCAGGGACAACTGCTGTCTGAGCAGTTTGCAGCCACACAGAGGGGTTCAAAGACAGCAGACAGTACCTGTCTTATTTTGTATCGAGGAGCCTGTGTGGAATGTTTTGCCCAAGGTCTCACGTGTCATCTGTGGCTCAGTTCATACTGCACTCAGGGATCTTCATCCTTCAGCTTCCAGCTTGCCAGAAGCAGCCTGTGCTTTGCAGCCTGGTTTCTGATAAGTTGGAATTGTGCTGGAAGCTGCTTCCTGGTCTGGGAGTGGGAAGCATCAGCACAGCTCAGCAGCAGTGAGGCTCCCCTGGGAGGGCTGGAGCAGGCAGGGGGGCCAGAACGGGATGTGTCGCTCAGGGATGTGCCACTCGCATCTCCCAAGGCAGGGGCTCAGCCTCCTTTCTCCCAGTGGGAGGTTGGGAATTGGGGTTTGGTTCCTCGGTCCTCTCACAGAGCTGCTGGCCACCTCCTGCCTCTGTGGGAGCCCTGGTGTAGGCTGGGTCGGGCTCCAAGTCTGATAGCTCCTCCTGCTGAAGTCTTGCATAAAATAATTCCAAATAATTCAAATGCGGAAGGGGGAGGTGAAGCTTGAATGCCTGAGTAAGAACAGGTGCAGGATCGGTGCAGAACAGTCCAGAACCAGTCAAAGGCAGATTTCTTCCTATGGACTCGGGTGCATGTGGGATTAAACAGGCCTGTAAGCACTGGGCTTTTGCCTGTCCCCTCAGTGCTGTAAGCACTTTGTGAATTTTTTCACTGAAAGCTTCACTTTCGCAGCAAGAGATTATTTTTAGTTCTTTGGGCCACCAAAGAAAGGTTCCTCCTTGCCAGCAGCAAGAGAGCAAATGGATTTTTCAGTCCGTGATGATGAATTGAAATTCAAGTTAGTTTTCAATTAAGGGCTGAAGTTTTAAGACATCCATAACCCCCCCCTCTTCCCCCTTCGGCATCTTGCTCTCCCTGGGAAGAATTAGCAAGAGTTTGGGAAATGGATATTAATTTACTGTGATGGGTGCTTTTCCCTGCCCCAGTTGAGGATTCCGGCTCAGCTTCAGCTCAGGAGTGAATTGGAGATGGTAGCATGCGTCCTTGCTGCTCCTGAGGAGCTACTTATTTTTAATTGACTAAGAGAAGAGAAGCAATTAGAATATAGATGAAAATGCTGCCACATAATGAATTTTTTAACCACCACTTGGATCTGTCAAGTAGATTTTTGCTGCACAGTCGTGGAAATATATAGCGTAGCCAGATGGAAATAAATCACTGAGAACACTTGGAGAGGATTTGACATTTAGCTATTGAAAAAAAAAAAAAAAAAAGAGGGAGGAACTTTCCTGATTTATAGGAATCTTGATAAACCCTGAAGGCAGGATCCTGTTTATTTGTGTTCACTGGTACCTGCTGCTCCCTGCTGGGGAGGTGAGTGCCTCTCCTGAAACAGGGATATGAAGGGATGTAGCGCTCTCCTGGCTCAGGGATGTGCAGGTGGATAAACAACACCTCACATCCTGATAACTGAAAAGAACTCTGAGCAAAGAAATCAAAAAAAGGGAAGGAAAAAGTCCCAACCCCCCCAGGAAGGTCAGTGCTGTCAGGACTTTTTACCTGCCTTGGTTTTCCTTCCCAAGCAGGAGGTCCCTGGGGAGAGTAAAGGCTGGGGGTGCCCCAGAGAACTGAGATACGGAGTTCAGGAGGCACCTGGGGAACAAGCAGCACTCCAGGGGTTGACCTTTCACAGCAGAGTTAAACATTTACTTGAGAACTGGAGCATTCCTGGCAGTGCCTGTGACAGGGCGTTTCTGATTTATGACTTGGCTCTTTTTTGCAGTCTGGCCTCACTAAGGCTGTGAAGGAGAGTAAAATCTCTCTGCAGCAGGCAGAGTACGAGTTCCTGTCCTTCGTGCGGCAGCAGACACCCCCAGGGCTCTGTCCTCTCGCAGGTGAGGCGTCTTCTTTCTGCACTACAACACATCATCCATGCTGCACTCCCTGCGGGATGCAAACCCCCCTGGCACGTGTGGCAGGGATGGGTTCCTGTTCTGTGCTGTGTCTTTTCCTCCCTGGGTATCCAACCAAAGGCCGAGTAAGGATCTTCCAGGTGTCCTGTTACCCAGAACTGCTTTCACAATTTCATATATGATCTTGGGACAGGTGCTGAGTGAAATTAATCCCAGTGGCCACTTTCACTTGGCAAAAAACCCGATGTTGGCATAATTCTTTGATATTTATCTGTGTGACACAAATTGTGGGAGTAGTAACTGAGGAATTACTAGAGGTATTAGTATTAAACCCCGTGTGATCCTGCAATGAAAATCTGACAAACCTTTACAATCATATTTGCTAGAAAATGGGATAAATGAGCTGCTTGTGAATGGCTTTTCTTCCCCTGTGATCTCTCCCAGCTCGCTCCGCCTGCTGCTCGTTTCCATGTTGCTCTGTAGCATCTTTGAAGAAACATCTTGTTTGTGTCTTTGTAGGTAACTCTGTTCATGCAGATAAGAAATTCCTTGACAAATACATGCCGCAGTTCATGAGGCACCTTCATTACAGGATCATTGATGTGAGCACTGTCAAGGAACTTTGCAGGTAAATGTTGCCCCAATTAAGTGGTTTGAAAGAAACCCCCGGGATGCCCATATGTGGGGCTGGGGCAGGGCTGTGGCTTCTCTGGGTGTCAGTGAAACCAAGGTTCCTTCACCAAGTGTAACAAACCCACAGCAGCCACCAGACGTGGCTTTGAATCCCAGTTTTCTTTTTAAGTGGCAATTTTTCTGCTCACAGGCGCTGGTATCCAGAGGAATACGAGTTTGCACCAAAGAAGGCGGCTTCTCACAGGTGAGCTCTGTGCCTCTGCCACTGACAGAGCAGGGCTTGTCCTGCAGAGAACTCTGCTCTTCCTGAGCAGGATATGGGGCTCCCTGTGAGTTCCAGCATCCTGTGGATGATGCAGGTGGAGACGGTGTGCTTCTGCACCTTGTCAGATGTTTGAATTCTCCTGTCCAAATCCTAGATAGTGTAGGGAAAGAGATTATTAAAATCTAGAGAACCAGAAGTTTCCTCAGCCTTTCTGATTCACTGTGCTCTTCAAAGTGCATGTTTGTTTACCATGCAAACAGTCACTCAGTGGGGGTTATCTGCCCTTTTTTTGGGCAGAGGTGGTCACAGAAACACAAAAAGTTGAGAACTGTGAAGGGGGGGTGAGAGTCCTGCTCCTGCCCATTTCCTGAGCTTGGGATGTGCCAGAGAGGTAGCGGGAAGGGGCCAGGGAACCTCTGTGGCTCCGCTCTGATGTGCCCGTGCTGGGCAGGGGGGCTGGCTGTCGCAGAGGTCCTGGCTGAAGTCGTGGTTGATGTGCTGCTGCTTGGAGCTGAGCCCTGAGCGTGCCCTGGCTGGAGCTGGGCAGCTCTCCGGAGCCCTGTCTCTTCCCTGGGGTTGAATTGTTTCTGACAGCCCATGCTGGTTTCCAGCAGCTGTGTCCCAGGCTGACATAAACTGATAAGCCATGTGGTACTCCCTGGCACGTTGGCACCACTGGACTTTCATTCCTTCCCTGAGACAATGAGTGCTATTTTCAGTTCTGACAGATGCACCTTCCATGTGCATCAGTTTGGTTTCCTGCAGCCTGGAAGTTTTCAGTGGCATTAGGATGTGGGCATAGCTGGAGATGTACCCAGGCTCTTTGAAACCCTCCTTAATTCTCTTTCAGAGCACTTGATGACATCAGGGAAAGCATCAAAGAACTCCAGTTCTACAGAGACCACATCTTCAAGAGGAAAACGGATGAGAAGAAAAGGAAACTGATTGAGAACGGGGAAAGTGATAAAGCTGCCAGCTGATTTCCCCTCCCGCCACAGCAGCCCGTAGCACACACTAGATGCGTCTCCTGGTTTTTTTTTGTTTGCCAGTCTCTTGGGAAGCTGCACCCTGGGTTACCTTGTTTCTTACCAGCTGTTCAATGCAGACAGAAGCCTGAGTTGCTGCTGCTTTTCAGTTTGAGCGGGGAATCGGCACGCTGGGCCTCAGCAGCGCCCGGGTTCGGATGTTCTAGGTAAAACACGCTGTTTGATACTCCTTGCACCTGCTTTAGGTGCAGTCTTTCACGACACAATAAAACAGGTCAGTTGAAAGGTGGTGGTTTTGGACAGCCTTTCTTTGGTGCTTGCCACGCTGCTCCTGGTCTCCCCTGGGCTGTCCTGGAGCGGGAGCCACCGGCCCATAAACCAGAGGGTGTAACGGAGCGCGGGGTGTGCGGCTCCCAGGCATGTTTTTATGATGGGCGTTAATAATAATGGCCATCCAGGGCTTCTCAATCCTGCTGATTGCTGGAACACCTGCTCTGCCAGCCCTGGGAATGATTGTTATTGCAGAGAGGCCGTTAAAATGGTTAATGGGGCAAATAAATGAGCCTGTGAAATGTCTCTCTCTGTCACCAACTCCCAGGTAAGTTGGCAATTCCAGAGAGGTTTGTTTTCTGTGTGGGCAGGCTTGGAGCTGAGGGACATCCCTGCACAGGGTTATCCACCACAGCCAGCACCTGCAGAGATGCTTGGATGCATCCCTGTGGAGCTGCTGGCCCCCAGCCTCTGGGGCCCTGCGGCGGCGCCGTGTTGGAGCTGAGGACACGCAGTTCACCCCTGTCCCAGCAGCTCCCCCCTGAGCTGTCCCTCATCACGGCCACCAGAATTCACTTTGTCTTTCATGTCCATGTTGTTAGTTTTCTCCCCTTCCCCTGACTTCTTTCTGACCTACTTCTCCTGCTTTTCATATTTTATTACTTGTTAAGATGCTTTTGTTTTTTCTCGAAACGTTTTTTAAGGAAAATATGCCACCTGTGTTTATACATTTTTAAATATTGTTTATTCATGCTTCTGAAGTAATGGTGCCGTATGGAGGATTTTTATCTCGTCTCCCTGTGTTATGCAATAGCATTTGTGGTTTTCTGTGCTGGCATCATTTGAGGTTCCAATTTAGTACAAATTTGTCACGCACTTGGCAGAGCACAGATAAGCCCCACCAAAGCAGTGTTATTTTGGGCTGGAAACAAAGTTCCCTCCTGCAGCAGGGGCTGGGGAGAGGGAGCAGCAAGGACCCCCTGGATTTGTACCATTCCCTTCTGTGGGAGCACTTAGACCAGTTGTTTCTGTGCTCTGAAAGCTCCATCAGCATCACACAGTCATGGAAATTCAAGATAGAGGGATGCAAATAACTCTCTCTCTCTTTTTGGACGTGGTAGCTAAAAGAATTCCTCAAAGGCAAATACAGAGTGTGCTGGGGATCCCTTGGCTGCACCCCTTACCACTTGTGGGTGCCTCCCGGACAGAGGTGTTTAACAGCACATTAAACCTGCAACTGCACCAGGAGTTTGTGCTCCTGCTCTGAACAGGAGCCCCCACAGCTCCAATCGCTGCCAGCATGGAGAGTTTCCCGTGTGGAAACTCCTTCCAGACATGAGCCATTTGAGCCTCCCACAATGGCAAAAAGAGCAATCAGTTATCTCTCCCTCCTTCCCTCACTCCCTCCTTCATCTTTTCTCTGCCCTTCCCTGCACCTCTCCTCTCCATCAATCCACACTGCACTATTTGGGTGCAAACCACAGAAATCAGGAAAAATACCAGCTCATGCTACACTTTTGCCCAGCTTCAGTGCGGTCTGCTCCCATTCTCTCTTTTTAGAGAAATCCTCCTGCTCCCAGGCACAGCTGCTGGCTCCACCACAATGGGCCAGAGGAACTTCTGCCCTCTGGCAGCTGCAGCACAGGCAACATCAACCTTAGGAAGGCAGGGGATGAAACAGTGACCCTCAAACAACGTTCCCCCCAGTTTGCTGGGGCTGAGCTGTGTGCTCGGAGGTGGCAGGGATGTGCTGGGGACACTGCTCAGCCCACCCTGGCACCGCTGCCAGTGCTGGCCCTGGGAGCCGCCGGGTGCAGCTGCATTGGCTCAAGGTCGGCTGCAGAGAGCTCGGAGTAGAAAACCTTCAGACACGATTTTTGTCTCTTTTTTTTCCTCCCACTGCCGCTGATGATACCCTTTTACTGGAATAACTCTCTCCTGCTGACAGATAAGCTTTCAGGATAGTGAAATCTCCGTGACGCTTTAAGTGCCCTAAATGACAAAACAAGGACGTGCAAGATTACCCTGCGACTACTCCGTAAAACACAACTTGTCAGAAGTTGCCACAGCCGCCCAGGCCCCACGAGGACAGAGCACTCCGGACCCAGGACTGTCCTTCCAGCAGGACAGCGAGCAGAACAGTGTGAGCAGAGGAAAGAGAGGGAAAGGGGCAAAACAGGTTAGTGTGAGCGAGAGCCTCCCAGGCCATGGGGACGGAGGGTCCCGCTGGAATCAGGGACTTGTCTGTCTGCCGCCTCCCCACTGATGGATGGGATCCAAATGGCCATAAATTGCCGGGTGCTGCGGCGATGTCTTATCCCCGTGCCGGAGCAGCCGCCAGCAGCAGCGCGGTGCCACGTGCGGGGCACGGGCTGTCAGTCAAATGCCAAGGGAGGGAGAGGTGACAGTCAGCGAGATCCATTCCCCAGCACTAACAGCAGCGGGGAGAGGAGCATAAATGGGTGTGATAATGGTGTGATAGGGCCTAGCAGACACTGTATTTTGGAAAAGAAAACAATTATCTGGTGAGTCAAGTGGCACCTACTGACCCCTCAGCTCTGGCCACTGAGGGCAGGTTACAGACTGCAAATCCTTCTGCTTTCCTAAGACCAGGCTTTGGTGTTTACCCTCAAAACCCCCTTTCCTGGGAAGTCTGGGGGGAACTCTGTTCTGAAAAACCACGCAGCCTGTGTGAGGGCACAGCTGGGGAAACTGCCTGGCACCTTCCCCAGCGTGCTCTCCTGCACTGCACTTGCAAGGGAATAAAACTGGTGTCTGCTCCCGACCCAACAGACAAGACCAGAGGGAGGATCACGCTCTCCAAACTTTGCAGAAGGGAAATGAAGCAGAGAGAGATGAAGTGACCTCCTTAAGGTCGCATGGGGAATTTGTAGCAGAGCCAAGAACTGAGCTGAGATCTCCAGGGTCCTCATCTACTTCTTCCACTGTAAGATATTCCTTCCACTTTCCCTCCAGCCAAGTTAAAAATAAAACTGAGTTTCATGTCCCTTTGGCTGCAACGTGACTCCAGTGCAGCAGTCTGGTCCGTGAGCTGCCAGGGCTGCAGCACCAAAGGGCCTGCCTGGCTCTCTGCAGTGCCCAGTCTTTTGGGGGATGGCTGCGTGCACGGGTATATATTTGTGTGCATATATATTAGTTATGTGGCACTTTCTGCCTCACAATTACATGGAACCTCTTCATAGGCCCCTTTGAAGGAAATCTCTGTCGGTTCAGAGAAACTTTCATCGCCAGCCAGCACTCTGCGGTGTTTGTTCTCACTGTTCGTGCCAGTCAGAACGAAACTCCTCACAACGACAGAGAAGGTGGCTCTGGATTCCCAGTGCCATCACACACGCAAAGCCAGCCTTTTCTTGGAGGGGAAACGCCTGCAGTGGTATCTGCAGTGAGCCCTCAGCATGTCCTGCGGGCTGGGCAGCAGCGTGGAAGGCTCCCCTGCTGTCCTCACTGTCCACTCTGGATGTTTGCATCCCCTCAGTGTCCCCACGAGTCCTCCAACCTGCTGCCTGCTTCCATTTTCTGTGCTCTGCTCACCAACACCCTGACAGGAGCTGCCCTTTGCAGCAGGGAAGCCCAGGGGTGGTGGGACGTTCCCTGCCAGGTGTGTCTGCAATGCCCTTGCCTTTCCCTGCGCAAGTTTTGACACTCGACCCGCTGCTCGCTGCTCGTTAACAGCCCGAAAAACATTCCCCAACCCGTTCTTCTGGGCTGCCATTCCCAGAGGCGATTCCCGGTGGCATCGCTGCTGTTGCTGCAGTTGGTCTTGTGGTGTCTCCCAAACACAGGGAGCTGCGGAGCTGCGAGCAGAGGTGCGGGAGGAGAAGCGGCTCCAGAAGGGAGCGATGGAGCCAGGGCCAGGGTGGGAACGCTGCACAGAGCCCACGGGCTTCCCCTGGGCAGCTCTGTTTTGACTGCTCGTGCAGTCAGAGGGAGGTCTGAAGGGTACAAGCTACCTCTCTAGACATAATCCCTTGTTTCCACAGGGAAGAAGAGTTTCCTGCAGGAATTAGATTGTTTGTTCTTTGTTTCCAAGGGGGACAAGGAGGGAGAAACCCTGGCTGAATCCCCCTGTAGGTATCTGTAAGCCCAGGGCTCGTGGCACATGCCAGCACAGAAGGCAAGAGTCCCACGTCTCTGATTCCCCAGGACTGGTGGCACACCCTTGGTGCTGTCACTCTGGCCTTCTCCCCCACCTCGGGTCCGTGTCCAGGGCAGCAGAGCAGTTTGGGATGATGTTTTTGGTCTGTGAGCCTCTGCAGAGGACAGGCTGGCTGGGCCCAGTGGAAGGAACCTGGAGCTCCACAGCCCCTGGAGAAACGGGCTCCACAGATAATCCTCTCCCCAGCCCAGGCTCAGGAGCACCCACCCAGTGAAATGGCACAGGCAGCCTGGGCAGGCTCCGGGTCAGCCTGTGACCATCAGAGTGGATAGACTGGGGCTAATCAAACCCCCCCAGCCAGAACAACGGTGATAAGGAAAGGAAAGGAGGGGAATGCATTCCTGGCATGAACGGCTGCACGGCTCCGAGCAGGAGTGCTGCATGCACTGCATGCAGCGTGGAGAAAGGACCCTGCTCTCCTGGTTCTGACCACACCATGTCCTGGCCCACTGCGCCGGATCCGCTTTCATGTCAGGCAGCAAAAATGCGAATAATATGTTCTGGGACAATTATTTCCCTTTCCAGAGGGACAAAGTGACTTGTCTTGAGGTCTTTTCCGTGTCCTCTGCTGTGTGCTCTAATTGCCCCAAGATGCTCTACCTGGAGAGAGCCTTAATACATAATTATATACCATTAGCAATGAGAATAACATGACAACTGCTTTGGATAATCATGGAGAGCACTGTTCCTGCCAGTCTCCTAGCTACCACAGCACACACGTATTGGGCTCAATTTGTACAAGAGGGCATTTTGGAAGAATTATCTGAAGCTGGAAATAAGAACAGCAGACACACAGTCCTGGTTTCGTGGGACTCAGATGGAAACCAATGGGGAAATTCACTGCAAAGGCAAATCAACTAGTCGGATTTTTAATTTTTTAAACCCACCCTAATTAAGAGCAGAGGTAACGTAGCCCAAAGGAAGCCTTCAGAAGACTGCAGATGTTCTCTGCCTGAAGATTGTGTGATATCTGGTGTTGATTTAAAGACTCTGGGAAGCTGCACTGCCATCCCTAGGTAAACTGTTCCCATGTTTTATGACTATGCTGCTAAGAATTTGTCCCATATTTCTTGCCTGAATTTGTCTTACTTTCATTCCTAACCACTAAGGATCATTTTGCCTTTCCCTGTCCCTCTGCCCAGCCACACTCCATCAGGATTTCCCTCTTCCTGGGCAGGTATGGCACTGTCAGCACACCTCATGCCTTTGCTTCTCTTCTTCCTGATTTCTAGAGCTGTGTATCCCCATTTTCTAGAAATCATCCTTACAACTCCAGTGTGTAAACCCCCACTTAATTGCTGTGGGGACATGCCCAAGTCTTTCTTCTAAGACTGAAATCATCTTTCTTGCCTGAAGCACCACAGCAACTCCTGGCTCCCATCTCACCCTCCCCCAGGACTCCCTGCTTTGTCCTCCCCACAGCAGGACCAGGTTTTAATCCATCATGACAGCAAGAATCATGCCGTCACACTGCCCTGGGACATTTGGAGGCTGCTGGAAGGTGCTGTTCCCCACGCTGCTGCTGTGTGCTGCAGGACTGGGTGCTCCTGGTGCTTCCCCCAAGAGCAGAGCCCATGGCAGCGAGCTGCCCCATCTCCTCCCTGCCCAGTGCGTGGTCCAGCTTGGCCCTGGTGCACTGCAGGATGTCACTCGCTCCTTCATGCTCCCCCAGCTTTTCCCTTTGACGCGTTTTTCAGCCTGAAGGACAGCACTGTCAACCTGTCCCTGGAGAATGAAGAAAAGCAAACAGGAACCTTCGGAGGTGCTCCGAGTGCCAAGGACAAGGCTGGCTGCTGCCAAGGTCACAGGCACGAGGATATTCATCTTCATTCCTCACCATCACCATACAGCCTTAGCCGGGGAGAATCGAGCTGCTTCCGGCTGCTCGATTAAAGGATGAGGGAGCACAGGATGGTTCAAGAGGAGATTGCTTCGTAAGACAATGGCTGAGCTGATAATGCCAGCTAAAGTCGGGCCACTGGGGACCTCTTACAATTTTAAGATCCAATCAACTTTAAAATATTACTGTCTCAGGCAGGCGACAAGTCTTGGAGCAGAAAACAAGTGATCCTGTTTTATTTACGGAGGAAAAGATGTTCTCCCTGTCCTCACCCACATATTGAAATATTAATGCTGTTTGTCTGTGTAGCTGTGTTAACATCACATTTCCAGAGCTCAATCTATAAAAGCTCTGCTTAAAACACTTAATGCCATGATTCCAGCTGCCCGGGAGAAATGGACAGCAGGGATGCAGAGGGCAGGGGCAGCAAGGACATGAAGAAATGCCTCAGGGAGAAGCTGCAGTCAGAAAGGTCTGTATCTTAATCCCCCTCTCTTCCATCACCTCTGACTCCATCACCTTCCTGGTGGCCACATGTCACTGCTCTGGAGCAGCTCATCCAACACTGGCAGATACCCAGCCTTTTGAGGAGACTGTGACCTTGGGTTAGAAACTCCAAAATTTTCAGGTGCATCTGACCTCCTTCACCCCTTGTAGCTGCCATCCCACAATTACACAAATTCCTGCAAAGTTCAAGCCTCGCCTGCAGGAATTGAGCTTGGGAGCAGCCTGCCAGCAGCAGCCATGCTCAGGTGTCTGGGCTGGTCACGCTGCAATCCTGCACACGCTCCCTACCTGTTGGGATGCTGACAGAGAGCCTGGGAGCTCCTGCAGCCAGTGCTGGCGCTGGGTACGGCTGCTGCTGTCTGGGAAGAGACACATCATCACTCTGCCTCAGCCTGTGGCCACAGCGGGACGGCAGCAGTGAGGACTGCATTATACATTTTATCATAAACACAAAAGCAACAACCACCACAGATTCTTAATAAAAATGTGTCTCTGGCGCCCGTGCAGAGCGCGAGTTAAACATTGCACCATCAAGCAATTTGCAGCGCCTGCACATGCGATCCTGCAAACGTCCCCAAAGTGCCCCACGGAAAAGTCAATAACATCAATCAAATCAACAACAAATAAAAGCAGCCTGGCTCAGCAGCAAGCTCTATTCACAGGGAACATCTCAGCGACCTTTTGAACAGGCTTAGTGTGAGAAGCATCCCCACGTGCGGGGAGGAAGGGCGCTCTCCTCCCTGAGAGCAGCCGCTGCGACAAGCACTGTCCAAGGACAGGAGCGATGGCATCTCCCTGTGCCCACTCTGCACCACAGCAACCTTCACTTGGCCAGCAGTGCACTGCCTTCTGCATGACACTGAGCATCCCTGGCACCTCTAACAGCACCCAGTCATCCCAGGTGTCTCCAGGAGCTATTATGATAGAAGCAATAGGTAAGAGCCATTTTTGCAACCTACTGCCCTTTGTTGGGATATAAAAGACCTCTTCCAGAACTCTTATCCTCTCCAGTGTTGCCTGACACTGCCCTCCTCTTCCCACCTGCCAGGGCCTGTGCTCTAAGTCATGCACCTTCTTTTATTATGTGCCCATTCATCCATCCCTGAAATTCACATTCCTCTTCCTTTATGAAGAATTAACTTGTTGGAGCTGATTTATGAAGACTGGCAGGCACCTGTGCTGGTGCAGGGCTCTAATACGTTCATCATGAAGTCCTGTAGTTATTCCTAAAAGAGCTCATGTTAATGCCTCACATTAAAATTCATACTTTATTTTTACATAACTAGATGACTCTCTGCAATCTTTAAGATATGCCCTTCAGAACCTGGATTTCTTCTTCTTTTTTTAATTTTTTTTTTTTTTTTTTTTTTTTTGTGAGGGATTGAAGCTGTGTGGTGACAGCTTCTCATAAACACAGGGTGGCATTGGTGCAGGGTGGCAGGTCGTGT
Source organism: Vidua macroura (assembly GCF_024509145.1). Lineage (NCBI taxonomy): Eukaryota > Metazoa > Chordata > Aves > Passeriformes > Viduidae > Vidua > Vidua macroura. Next base: position 556,869 of record NC_071592.1, read on the forward strand.
GCTTGCTGCATGTTGTGTGCCTCAGGTGTGACTGACAGCGAGGACTCGCCAAGGGACATCCTCTGTCAAACGTAACTTGCTTTTGTTAGCACAGCAACAGAGCCATTTTCCTTAAGAACATAACCTTTCCCAAATCCCCTTTGCTAACAGGAGCCAGCTTGCACTGGAAAAGCAGCGGGTTGAGCTCTGCACTCTTCTGGAAGAGCCTTCAATACGCGAGGGGCGAGTGGAGCTGGAGCAGGGGCGTGTGGGGGAGCAGCTCCCAGGGAGCCTTTGGTGTGAACCGGCTTGCGGAGGAAGTGATGGGCATGAAAGAAGAGCTGCAGGGGGCAAAGGCCTGAATTGTTTGGTGGGAACATTTTCCCCCCTTTCAATCCAGTGTGTTTCGTTCCCTGGTAGAAACAAATCTACTAGAACCCACTAAATCTGGCACAAGTTCAGCTCAAAATATAATTGCCCTCAAAAGGCAGCTGGCCAAACTCAAGCCCAGCCTCACATCCCTCATTTTCCTGACATGTTTCCCTTTGGGTGCCAAACACACCTGAGGGATGACCAAGGACCCTCGGCATCGTGGGGACAGGGGCTGCTGGCAGCTTCACAGGGCTCTCCCCTGCCCACGCAGCTCAGAGCCAGCCCTGCGGGAAGGCGTTGGCGGGAACAAAGCAGCGCAAGCGAACAGCCGGCTCCAGCATTCCGCTGCGGATCATAATTGACCACTGAAAGCCTGAGCTACAGTTCTAATTTGATAGGACTGTAATAAATTGTGTTTCTTGCTCTCAGATGCAGAGAGAGAAAGAAAAGGAGTGGGAAAGTTAATCTGGATTTTTTTTTTTTCACACCACTGCAGCAGAAAAATCTCGTCCCTTGTTATTGTTTGTGTTCAGAGCAGACTGCTGTGTTGGAAACACACATGGATGATCCCTGCCCCAAAGAAGGTCTGTCCTCAGCCAGGCAGACACAGAGGCCATCTGTGGCATAGCTGTGGCACAACTTTTGGCTTTCTGTGAGGGATGTGGAGTTTGGAGGAGCTGAGCAGTCAGGATGGCTCTGAGCAGGAGGGGCCATGCTAAGTGTGCCACTGGCATTGGCCATCGTCCAGGCCATCAGGGAGTGAGTGGATATCTTAATCCTGCTCCCACCCTGGATCTGATCCAAGACAGACTGAAGTCAGTGGAAATCTTCCTGTTGCTGCCCTGGGCTTTCAGCCAGGCGGGCAGTGGCGTATGGAGTTCCTGGGACACGAGACAGAAAGACAGACGGAAAGCCCCAGCAGAGCTGCTGTGTGGCTCCCGTGTGAATGCACAAGTAGGTTTTGCTGCAAAGAGGGCATGAAGCCCTTAATAGGACTGCCACTGCCCAGTGGGGAGCACTGGAAAACTTTCCCTTGGGATCCTGGCATTGCCCAGCACAGCAAGTTCCTCTGAGCATCCTTGGCAGTGTGCCCCTAACCCACACCCCATCTGTCCAGAGGTGTCACCCAGCTCACAGCCAGCGGCACTGCCAGGACAGATCTGCTGGCAGTTATTTATTTGTTTTTGCGGGGCGGTGCAGAAGATGACAGCTCATAAACTGCCTGCCAGCACCCTCCCTTCCCCGTGTCCTTTGAAGCGCTGCTAACCGCTGGCTTTGAACCCGCTCTGTTTATTGTGTGCCGCAAAGCTCGCGCCTTTGCGACTGACATAAATTATAGAGCAGGAGTAGAGAGAAAAGGAGGAAGATAATGCAAAATGCCCTCCCAAGTAACTTTGCTAATTAAACCAGCTCTGAAGCCTTCCCAAACACCCCCATGTTATGACAAGATGAACAGCACATTCCAGTGCAACTATTAAATTTATATTGTGTAGATAAAGTTCAGATGAGACCATTGTTGGTTGATAGCTGAAAAGGAGCCAGCATGTGCCCAGGGGGGCAAGAAGCCCATTGGCATCTTGGCTTGGACCAGCAATACTGTGGCCATCAGGAGCAGGACAGTGACTGTAACCGTGTGCTCAGCCCTGGTGAGGCCATGCCTTGAATGCTGGGGTCAGTTTTGGACCTCTCACAACAAGAAGGACGCTGTGGTGTGTCCAGGAGCGTGTGGACACACTGGAGTGTGTCCAGAGAAGGGCAGTGGAGCTGGGAACATGGTTAGTAGGGACATTGCAGTGCTGGGTTAATGGTTAGACTCGATCTTAAAGGTCATTTACAACCCAAACGATTCTCTGAGTCTATGATTTACTTCCCATTACCCTTATGGCAAAGGCAGCAATCCCTTGGAACATCCTCAAGGAAGAGGGATCCCTCTGAGCCCAGGTCATGTCTCCTCCTGCTACGCTCCCTCCAAGACACCCACAGCACAGAGCAAACACAGCCCTGCTGGGTTTCCTCCTGGGTTAGAGCAACAACACCAAGGCTTCAACCTGTGCCAGCACAACATGTGAAATGGGAACTCACTATCCTAACAAGAATAATATTCCTTGCAGAGGTTCACACACTGCTGCAATTGAGTTATGAAATACCACGAGGATCAGGTGGACTTAGCAGGAGCTGCTCTTCTCTTGGAGCACTTTTTCATTGTCTTTAGCTAAAATAACCTTTCAGAAAGCAGGAGCAGCATCCTCCCCCTCAGCCCTCCAGTCACTGTCCTTCGCTGAACATTGATTTTTGCAATGCTCCTCATTTTTCCTGCTCTGGAAATGAATATGACTATGTATTTCTTCAGAGATGGTAGAAAAGAGACAGCAAAGGCAGAGATGTCTGCATGACCATGAGGTCAAACTGGTCCAGCTTTGGGGAGTCCTTAGAAGAGGCTTCAAGCTGCCCTATCTCAGGCACTTTAACTTCAAGACATTGATAGCTGAAAAAACGGGCTTCTCAATGCTGAAGGAGGACGAGTCTGACCCTGTGCCAAGGAGCACCGGCTGAGGAGCCCCGTGGCGGGGTGACAGTGACTTGCCCCCGTTAACTCATCATTTGTGGGTGATTATATTGCATTGATGGGTGGCCATCATTTGCCACTGTATGACTAATTAGCCACCAGGCCCCTGGAGCTTTCTGGCCCTATTTTAAATCACTATTCCCTCTAAGCAAACAGCAGATAGAAGCAACTTCCATTCCCTAAATAAGGCACGGCAAGAGATTTCATTCCAAGGAGGGATCTAAGCCTGAGCTGGGGCTGCTGTCGGAGGCTCAGAGATGTTTGGACACGGGTGTGGGGTCGGCGTGGGCACACTCGTACTGCTCACTCCAACACGGCCCCGCTCAGCCTGAGAAGCAACGCTGGAAAGAAGAGACTCCGAAGGGAAAAAAGGCAACTTCTGCCTCCAGGTCTGCGTCCCGCAGTCCCTGAGCACACGGTAAATTCTGCTGGGGAAGCATTTCCATCCAGCTGCTGCACTGACAGGTGCAGGAGGGCTGGAAAGGCGTTGGGTGGAGCTCTGCATGTTTACCACTATTTATCCTTTGTATTTTCCTGGTTCCAAAGGCTCTGGGTACTGAACAGTCCTTGTGCAAGGGGGAGCGCACACATGAGAAAGCAGCTTTCTCCCAAAAACATAAAAGTGAAAAAAAAAAATAATAGAGATTACAGATACATTATCGCTGGATGAGGGCCGACCCTAAACAGTTATCTATAACTATACAGTGATTTAATTCCAGACCCAAATGATGAACTGACAAATTTCACGGCCCAGTTTCTATTCTGGAGCCGCCCCCCTGCTCGCTGAAGCTCATTTTCTGGGGGAGGTTTTGGAGGAAAATGAGTTCTTCCCCCTCAGATCTCCCCGGGGAGCGCTCACATGATGCAATTGCTCACTCGCAGCATCCCCGACACAGAAGTACAAACAGCGACATTTCCCGATATCAAACGGGGAGCGGAGGGGACTTGCTAAGATCAAGCTCTGCTCTGATCTAACTTGCATCTTGCCAGTTTAAAATCTTAATTGAAATGCTACTTGAAAGCCTCCTGAGCACAAGGAGGGAAGATAAACCCAGGCAGCCGGCCTGAATGCCAAAGCACGGGGAAGGAAAGCCAAAGTGCTGTTTTTTTCTGAAAATATCATTTTGAGCTGCCTGTCGCTGGCAGAGGTATGACATGTTCCTTCTCCAGAGAGGGACAGGAGAGAGAGGAAAATCATCTTCCAATCTCAGTGTAAGTAGCAAGTATCAGCTGGGCTGCAGTGCCTGGTTTGCCTGCTGCCTCCCTGGGAAGTTTGGGAAGAGGGAGGGGAAGGAGAGAAGGCAGAGACCACCACGTTTGGCAAAGCTGGGCCTGAAGGTCTCTCTCTGCCCACAGCAGCTCCCTGGAAGCCCAGCTGTTCAGCCAGGCAGCTCTTCCACGTGGGACAGAGGGTGGGGGGAAACCCCCCAAACTGGCCAGAAACCGAGTAGCTTTTAATTACACTTTGCAACATCTGCTACTTGTGACTATTTGTTTTAGTATTTCTATTTTACACATTGGAACACTCTGATTTTTTGTTGTCTGGAGCTACAGAACCGCCTTGAAAAAGAGCCATTGCTCAACAGCAATAGTGGAGCAAGTGTGACCGGAGCACTGCAGCACGGCAAGGACCACTCCAAGGCTACGGCAGCCCCGCTGCTGCTTTTTTAGTGATTTGGTTATTTTGGGCACAGCAGACAAACCGTTTGTTCATTTGGGAACAACAGAGCTTAAAAACAAACGAGGTGTTAAAAGCAGGGAGCTCAAAGCTGGGCTTTCATCTGCAGGCTGCGGTGTGGCTTTGATGGGGCTGGGAGAAGAGCTCTCTTCTCAGGGGGATAATAATTATGGTTTTGGCTTTGAGAAGTCCGGTGGGTTGGATCTTCACAGGCTCTCAGTGCTCCCCTCCCCGCCTCCTCGCATTTCGACTTCAAAGCAGAAGGGAAGAAGCCCCGAATAGCATCATTTTGTTGATCAAAACCCGGCACTAAACATCGGCCCCGATGAAGGAAACCAGAAAGGAGCTTTTCATTAGCGGCAGATGAAAACGACACCTCGCCTGGCTCGGCCGCAGCCGCTCCATCCCGGACAGGATGTTTCAGAGACGTTTCAGCGATATTTCAGCGAGTTTTCAGCGATGTTTCAGCGATATTTCAGCGAGTTTTCAGCGATGTTTCAGCGATATTTCAGCGATGTTTCGGCGATGTTTCAGCGATATTTCAGCGGTGTTTCAGCGATGTTTCAGCGATATTTCAGCGGTGTTTCAGCGATGTTTCAGTGATGTTTCAGCGGCCGAGGAGCCGCGCACTTCCCCGGCCGCGTGCTCGGGCAGAGTATCTTGCTCAGGGCACCGGCATCTAGAAGAAAATGGTTTTCTTTCATCTGTCCAAGTAAATCTCTTTCGAACACTTGTGAGCCTGATTGCTGCCAATTTCCGCTGCTGAATGCAGCCATTCGGAGGGAAGGCATTAGGACTAAGAGATACTCATAACATTTCAAATGAAGCAGTTTTTTCCTTTTTTTCCCCCCATCCCACCTCGGGCTGTGTCTCTTTCACCGTTTGGGTATTCATTCTTTGAGAACAAGAGCTATTTCTCCGCTTAGGCCCTCTCCTATGCAGTCCCTGCCCAGACACGAAGGCACTTCTGCTTGGAGGGACGAGTCCCCTTTGCAGCTGGGTGCCATAAATAAATATATATTTGTATGTAAATATAGAAATAGATAAAATATATAAATATAGAATCACAGGGTGGTTTGGGTGAGAGGGACCTTAAAGCTCATCTCATTCCACCCCTGCCATGGGCAGGGACACCTTCCACTATCCCAGGTTGCTCCAAGCCCTGTTCAACCTGGCCTTGGGCCCTCCAGGGATGGAGCAGCCACAGCTGCTCTGGGCAGTCACCTGGTGCCCACACTGTGGGATGAGCCCAGGACACGGGGGTTTCTGGGCTGTGCACGTGTCCAGCCCCTGTCCAGCCTCTCATCCAGCAGCTCACCCTCGTTTTTCTTGGCAGGACTGCTCTCCATCCCTTCATCCCTGGGCTGTACGGATACCAGCGGGTTGCCCTGGCCCTGGTGCAGCATCAGCCTTGTTAAACCTGAGATTCCCATGGGCTACTGCTTGACCGTGCACTGTACTTTATATATACTGTAATGCATGTACTGAGAGAGAGAGCCAGAGGGAGTAGAGGACTTGGAGCATCTCCCCGTGGTGCTGTGCAGAGCCGCAGCCGCTCGGGGTGTGTACCAGCGCCAGGCTACAACCATTTTCCACTCATCATTCTGTGCCTGAATATTGCCACACATATGTTATGAAAAATTACCCGCTGCTCAGAGAGCTCCGAGATACAATAAGATTCACATCAACATTAATGAACCCCTGTCTCTCTTGCGAGAGAAAGCTAATGTAATAACAGCGTTATATTCGGCAAACAAATGCTTGAGACAATTTTTTTAAGCACCAGACAGTAAACAGGACTGAAAATATCCTCATGAATTACAAGAGTCTAAAATCCTCTACTGAGAAATTAATTTAATAGCAGTAAATACTAGAACAATTTCCCCCATGTGAAAAGCCACCGCCACATTCAGTTAAAAAGCTTCATTTAAGCAGCACGTGGGCACCCACCAGGGCAGGGAAATGTATTTCATCACCTAATGGTCCTTTGGAAAAGGCTTTGTCCCTCCTGCACTGGCACTTGGTGATGGATGTGTCTTCCCCCGTGAAAATATCAGGGAAAGGAAGAAGGAGAACAAGGTGGAGAGACTCAGAAGGAGAAAAACACCCAAACAACCTACCAATTCAGGAACAAACTCGGGTTCAGGGAAATTCTTAACGTTTAGCCTCCCTGACCAAAAACCAGACACTTCCAGGCAAGCTCCCACGTTCATCTACTGCAGAAGAAAGGGAACGTGGCACCAGGGTTGGTAATTCCCATTGATTTTTGGATGAGGCTTCGTACCCTGGAGGGGCCTCGTCTCTGAGAAGCAGCATCTGCCCAGATCACCGATCAGCGCCGCCTCCTCTGGCCATAATGAGATCTGGGAGCGGCTGGAGGAGCCGGCGCCGGCCTTTGGGGAGCAAACGGGCTTTGAAAGGAATTATGGTAATCAGAGTAGCCTTCTCCCCCCATCTGTTCAGCTGTTATTCCGGGCAAAATTAATAGGTCCAAGGATAGATCCGATCATAATGACAATCTGGTCTGCGCAGCAGGGGGTTTTATAAAGGAGCCGAACTGCGGCTCATTGAAAACACTTAAAGTAATTAGTTACAGGGCTACTCGCTTTCTTTCCTTTTAATAGTAATAATGGTTATTAATGTTTACAAATTACAGCGCCTTGCTGCAAATGAAAGAATGGCTGGAGCGGTTGCCCGGGGAAAAGGAGCGCTCCGAAATTCAGCCTGCGCGCTCCCTTGGAGACGGAGCCTCTCTCCCCCAGCCCATGGTGCCACTGGAGACCGGCTCCCTCTGCCAGGCTGTGGACATGCCATGACCAAGCACTCACAAATACGGCTTGGTTCCAAGCCCAAACAGGGGTTTGGCACTGAGGGGTGACCGTGTGGCCACCCCTTGCCAGCAGGCACCCTGCTCTCACGTGCCAAGCGCCAGGAAAGGCAGGGAGAGAATTGCTCTGGTGATAAATATGTAGGAGAAGCTCAAATCAACCTGAACTTTAGGAAAGAAGAAAGATAATTAAAATATAAATAGACATGTTTGTTTCAAAGATTGATGGCAAGCACTCGATTCAGCCTGAAGATTAATCAGGGAAGTATAATTATGCCTTTGCACAAAAATCCCTGTTAAGCCCCCTCCCTGCCCCAAACAGCAGAGGAAGGAGGCAGGCAATGCTGCCAAACTACAATGAGGCTGAAGGACAGTCCCCCAGCATAGGAACACTGACATGCAGGGGCTGATACCTTTGCTCCACTCCATGGGCTTGGCAGCAGTTTCCCTCATTTCCCCAGAAATGCTTCATTTGAAAACTGGGAAATTCCATTGTGGGATTTCCTTCCATCCCTGTTCCCCTGTCACACCACCAAAGCCATTTGTGGGGATGCAAGGTGTTATCCCAGCAAGAAGACATTTTCTCTGTTCTTCCCCTTTCCTTGCAGCCCCTGCAGATTCTCCAAGGACATTTCAGGTTGTAATTATGATGCTAAACGTGATTGCCCAAGCTCGTATGACCGGCTCATCATGCGGGGGGTGCTGTTCAGTGAAGCTTCTCCGTAACCCCATTACACCCCGGGGCTCTGGGGATGGAGGGGAGGTGGATGTAGCACCGTGAGCCTCACACTCCTCCCCACAAGGGCTCACACGGCCCGGCCAAGGCGGGAGATTGATTTGCGGGGAGCCGTGCTCGCGTGTCTCAAGCCAAGTGTGACGAGCACAAAGATTTGTTTGACATCTTTTCCACGCAAGGTCAAGTTGTACTCTGCTGCTGCTGACTCAGGCAGTGGGGATGCTGCGGGGCTCCTGCGAGGGTGGGCTGCTGTCTCAGCATGCCCAGCCACCAAAGACACTCTTTCCCTCTGTGCCACTTCCAGCTGTGCAACATCAGCCCAGCTGATCTCGCCAGGTGGGCACCTTGGCAGCAATGCATGGAGTGTTCCATGCATCCCTGCTCCCACCAGCACCCTCTCCTCCAGACCGTTCAGTGCTTCCCCCCGGTGTGTTTGCTCAGAGCTGGGGTCCATCCGGAGCTTTCCATCCGGAGTCCTTTGGAACAAGCCATCAGAGCACTGTGTGCCAAATGGAAACACAAGAAGAGGAAATTCTATGCAAGAGGCAAATGTCTGAACAGCCTTCAAGTCGCTGTCTCTTAGTGGTTCTCGCTCTGAGGCTGTTTTGCTGCCCCAGGCTGTGCATCAGACGTGCCCCACGGGTCTCTCATTTACTGGCAGGTCCAAGGTCCCAAGGGAGCTCCCCATCACAAGGCAAAGCACGTTCTCAGCTCCTTGCATGTGCCAGCTGGGAGATGGGTCTCTGCTCTTCACATTATTTACTTTTTATAGACAAAGCTGTGACCCTGGACTCCTTTTTAAAGCTTATCTATCATGTACTTCTCTCCTCTCCCTCTCAGCATCATGCTGAGAGGAGGATGGTGTGTGCAGAGGGATGCAGGATTTATCCTGCGGCATCAGCGCTGAGGATGGAGCTGGCACCCAGGAATCCCCCTGCCCTTCCCCGTGCAGGCAGCAGTGGGACCAAGGTGCCCACACCCCTCTCTACAGATGCAGGAGATGAGCAAACAGAAAGCAAGGGGTAGTGGGAATTTTTGCATGGGAATCAAAAAGAACAAGCTGTCATTGACTACTGAGTGAAATCAGGGTGTCTTGAGTGTAGCACATCGAGTGCTTTATTTAGAGTATCTGGAGAGAGAACAGGTAAAATAACTGAGTTCAGGGATGAGGCCACGATTCCCCTGGCTTCGGAGAGCTGAGATTCTCCATATGAGAGGTCAGAGTGATTTTCATGAATCAGAGTAGTGGTGACAGATGCTCTCCTCTCAGCTGGAAAAAGAGGACTGAAAAAGCTCTGTCCCCCCTTTTTAAATGGCTCTCCATCTCCAGGAGAGCCCACATCATTCCTGGGCCTTCAGCACTCACACCACACCCTGGTGGGACCCCGTGGTCCTCGAAGGGTGGCTGTTGGAAAGAGGGGGCTGCAGTGCTCCCCTCCTCTCCTGCTGCCTCTGTGGTGCCGGGGTCTGGATGTGAAGGGGCATCATTATTCACACACACACACACACACACATATATATATATATATAAAATATATAAATTTACACACACACTGGCAATGTGACGGGCAGCTCCTACACCAAACAGAGGGCGGGCAGTTCCCCCTCCACCCACGCTGAGACACCAGCTCTAATCTGTCATTGTCTTCTCTTCTTTCATCTCTGACCAGACCTCGGAGCCACTCTGTCTCTGCAAAGAACGGGACGGAAATGCTGCAGGCTCCCGAGGCAGATGCTTTGTTTGGTTTCTTCCTCTCCATGCACAAGGATGTTAGAAAACAAAGTTAGACATAAAATCCCCTAAATTATTTGATGAAGAAAAAGTGTGAGTGTGTGCAGGCAGCTTTTAGGGGAGAGGGGAGAGAGGCAGCCCAAAAGCTACTGCTGAGCATATTAAAGAATGGCATTATCAAGTGGAACAGACAAGACATGTATATAATGCATAAGTAGTGCTTGCTGCTTCTCCAAACAACTCATAGATCACCAGGACACCAGCTCCTAGGAAGAGCAGAAAGGGAAAGAGAGAGGAATGCACGATAGCATCAGAAGAGACGTGTCTGCTGCTGAGGAATGGAAAAAGCCCCAACCAAAGCCCAGGATCTGGACAGGGACTGGCAGTGCCTATAGGTCTGGGGAGACCTGGAAGGAACAGACACTCAGAAACCCACGATCCCCACGTCAGACTGAGCTGTCCTCTGCCTGCCAGCAGGGGTGTCCCCAGTGCCACCTGGGGTGCCAGCCCTGAGTGATGAATGGGGCCTGACAGGGCAGCATCAATCTGCTGATGGAGTGACCTTCAGTCATGCAGGGATGTTTTCAACAACTCATAAGCGTAAGGAAGGTTCATTTGTGTTCTCATTTAGCATATTAAAAGGGTATTATTGCTACAAACCAGAAACATAAATGAGCCCCTGGTTGCAGCTTTGGATAAGGCTTTAGACTAAAGGTGCAGGGCAGTGATTAACAGTGGCACAAAACATTTCTGCTTCACAAACAAGGCCAGACATGCTGTCCCTCATGGTAAGCGGTGGAAGGGCTGCAGTGAAGCTGGGCAGAGCGGAGGCAGAAGGCATTTGGGAGCACACATGGCTGTGGTGGCTCTGGACTGGGTCCCCCCATTTCCATGATCCAGCTGTTTGGACAAGCTGCTGTTTACAAATGCACAGGCTCAGATGAAGGGCCATCCTGCTCCTTCTGCCTTTACCAGGGCCTTCTTACTCCTGGCAGATTTGTAAGACCCCCTTTGTCAATAAAAGGGTTATGCAATTTCATCTCTTGCCTCCTGCTCCGAGCTGTGAACCTTTCCCTGGTGCTACTTCCATGACAGAGAAGGGGAGAAAGGAGACGGGAAAGGTCCTGCTGGTCCTAGCAGGGAAATGAGATTGTTATTATCTGTGGGCTGGATGCTGCTCGCAGGCCTCCGGGCTGTCTGAGCGCCTCTGACGGGAGGTGACCGGAGGTGCCTGTCCCCAGCTCGTGCCACTTCCAAACGAGCTGGCACCTCTGGCTCCCCTCCCTGCTCGAACACAAGGGCACCACAGCAGCGAAGCCTTGGGAAGCTCCTGCCGTGGAGAAATCAGTCACTTTAATTACCCCTTGCACTGCATTTATCTCCATGAAAGGTCCCTGGCTCCCTCAGCGCTGACTGGCAGGCGGAGCAGGAAGGAGCAGCAATGATCTGCTTGTTTACTTATTTCAGTGCCATCAGCACAGACCAGGGGCCTCCTGCACCCCAGGCTTTTCCTGTGGCTCACGAGCTTCCAAACCCTGCTCCCCCAACACACAGAGGGGAGGAATGCTCCAGGAGCAGAGGTGGGGTGGGGTGAGCACATCTGGCACCAGGGCAAAGCTGCCCTGCTCTGGGGGGAGAGAGCAGGGAGGAGCTGCGTGCACAGCAGGCAGGCGAGGAGCGGCAGGGACGGGTGGGGAGGGCAGCCTGGCTGTGTCCCTGTCCCCGGGCGCCGCTGTCTGTGGCAGCCCCAGCAGCTGAGAAGCACTTTCTGCTGTGACAGGGTTTTTTCTGTGATTGACCCCAATTACAGGAGCCAGCCCGCACGGACCGAGCGCGTCACCGCTGTCAGCCCAGCAGCTGCTCGGCGCCTGCCCAAATCCACACAAAACGAAGGGCAGGAGCTGGGGTTAAGGGCAGCTGGCATGGTGGTGGATGCTGACACTGGTGCAGCATCCCTGGGAGAGCCGGGCACATACAGAGACCTGTGTGCACCCCATGTCACCTCCCGGGGACCCCGGGCACCCCCCAGTACTGCCCTGTCCACTCACACTAGCCAGGAGCTGCCCGCGGTTGGTTTACAGCTTCTCCATCCTTTCCATGCAGTTTTATTACTTGCACAGCAACATCACAAAAGCAGAAAGCCAGCACGTGAGTCTGGAGGAGCACTGCAGAGCCCACACCCCCAGCACGCCGGGTCCTGCTCTGACACCCACCTGCCGTGCCCTGTGACTCACCCAGGGTCCCAGCTGAAGGCTCTGGAGGAGCAGCACATTGAATGCAGCTCTGGAGAGTCTCTCCAGAGACTCTATAATATAAAAATACACAAATAATTCCCCTTCCCCCAGGAGGGCAGGCTCACCACTCACCTTGTTAACCACTGGCCCACCCCTGGGCCCAGCCTCTCCTTCACCATGCTGGGGGCTCACACAACTGCCTCCCCCTCCACCTTGTGCCTCCTGGTTGGGAATGCCCACACGGCTCCACCTGTGTTTGCTGGAACACAGGAATTGTGCTCTGCTCAAAGACCCACTTCTGTTATTATTTCATTCCACTGTTATTAATACCCGATTTGATTCCATTTGTTCCATTTTACAGCTTGTCTCCTGCAATTGCCTGGCTTTAGAAACAGTTTTATCTGAGCAGGTGAGGCAGATTATAAATAACTGTTGTACCACACTTTGTATTTTAAGCAAATTTGAGACTTTCCTGATTAGGTGCTTTCACTGGAGAACCTCGTTCTGTTGGATAATTGCAACCTCGGTTCTTTATCCTCCCCTTTTGTTCTCTTCCCCCCTTGGCAAAGCTGCAATCTTGCATGAGAACATCAGCAGACAAAACCCTTGAAAATAACTCTCCAGAAGAAATCTCATTTACTTTTTAATCTGGTTCGGAAATTTGCCAGCAAAATTTCCCCTGACAAGCAGAGCCATTTATTCCTAGTTATCATACTGGCCAGATCCTCACTCCCAGGCCAGGTAAGGCCGTGGGGACAGTGGAGCGTGCAGAGAGATGGAAAGAGAAATCTTTTGATATATTATTTATTTGATATAATCTTCCTGCCAATAAGATCAGCGGGCAGAGGACAAAGTGACGACCTTATCCATTCCAGCTGCCAGCGCTGAAAGGCCACACAGACACAGAGTCTCATTCCACTCACTTTGGTAGGTTCTCCTTTATTTATTTATCTGTAGGCACACGAGTCCCTACATTTGTATTTAACATTTTTAATGGGGGGAAAGACTGATTCCTCTTGTTTCCTCCTAGACAAGGAAAGTTTCACTGCAGTAGTGACTTGAGAGTCCTTTTGCCACTGAGAGCCACGGGACAGCGCTGCTCCCTGAAGCCATTATGGTTTTGTTTAATGATGAGGCTAATGAACGTCTTCCAGAAGGGCCATGAATTTGTTCCGTGTGGCATCTTCAGGAGCAAAGCAGCGGGAAGGCCCACACGTTCCAGGGGGAATAGAGAATGCCCTGGTTCCCAGTGAAATCATTAGACTGAAGCTGGTGAGGTCTGGAGTGATGTAGGCTCTGCTGTCGCTCTGTACCCCAAAATAATCCTTGTTCCCCTCTTTCTCCTTGCAGCCTGGTGTAACCTAACTGCAGGGATCAGGGGGCTCCTGCTTTGGTGTCTGTCCTCTCCTGGCCACCCCTCTGTGCTCTGCCAGCCACTGCCCCTCGCAGCCTGGCACTCCCAGCCTACAGCTCCTCTCAGGCAGGCAGATTCCCCGGCCGAGCCGGTGCAGTGGGCGCTGAAGTTTCTGCATAAAAGTTTCCGTCTCTCACTTTTCCTTCTTGGAACGATGCCTCCTGTGGGAAGTGTAAATACAGAAAGATGACAACGTGTGCATTAGCGCTCGTTAGAATGTCATCATTATATCCTGCAAAGTGTCTGCTGAAGGGATCCCTGAAGGACACTTAGAGATGGAGCAGCTGCTCCGGATTTGTTCCAGCTCACATCTCAAAGAAAATGACATTGAGATGAATACGGCATCGCGAGTGGCTTCGGAGCAGAGCAGGGGAGGAGAGGGGCGGCCGCAGGGCCAGGACACTCAGCAGGCTCCCCAGTGCCTGCCCTCTGCCTTTAGCAGCCGTGCTGTGCCCAGGGGCCCACAGGCCAGGGGTGAGGTGCAGAGAGGCCCCATCCACCTCCCAGCTCCAGCGCAGGCAGCAGATCCACTGCAGCAGGGGAAGTTTGGATTCTTTGGGGGGAAAGCCCAAAACACCATCCAGATGTCTGGAAGATAACACACACCTGACCAAACTCTCAAGTGTATTTTATACCGGATTGTCATCTGCTGGAATCAAAACAACCTCACTTATTCCTTCTGTGGAGAGGGAAGGTTTGTACAACAAAAGCATCACTGGCACCAGACCCAGGATGGCACCAGGCTCCAGCCTGATGCCAGGGGAGAGGGAGACACAGGACAGCCGTGTCTGTGTGACAGCCTCCCCCCTCCTGGCTGCCGTCAGAGAGGCAGCCTTGGAGTCGAAATGCAAACAGTCCCAAGGGGACTCGCAGCAGGAATGAGAAAGGTTAAGAACTGTGATTGACCACAAGAATATCCAGACTCTAACACTGCTGGGAGCGCTCACACACTTTCTCTGTATCTTTGCCCAGCAAATACAGAAAAAAAAGCATTGTCTTCAATTCCCCTGTCTCCCAGGAGCTCCCATCACATCAAGTAACGAAGCCACAGACAGAGTTTCTTCACTTGACAGCAGCAAACAGCTCCTTCCCCGGGAGCAGCGTTAGGGTTGGGGGGACCCCTCCTGTGCGGGGGCACAGAGGCCTCTCCACGCCAGACAGCACTCGGGGAGCAGGCAGAGACCAGGGTCCCTGGCGTGTAGGTCCCAGCCCAATCATTATTTTTTAAAATTTCATCTGCCAAAAAATCCGCCTTGAACGTGTCCTTCTGCTTCCTCGTGTCATCAGCTGTCCAGCTGCTCAGGAACTGCACCTCAGCAAGCTGGGTGTGCCTGGGGACAGAGGCACACCCTCTGTGGGGTCCTTTGTGCCCACAGCCCCGATACCCCTGCCTGGTGTCTGCAGTGAGTGGCAGGACAGGGGACAGTGGGGCTGGGACAGGTAAGACCCCATGGAACAGGACGTGGAAGGGTTTGTTTCACCTTCTGCTGGAAGACAGTCTCCCTGAAATGGGAAGGAATGGGCAGAGAGTGGAGTACCAGTGCCACAGGTGGCATTTGCAGAGGCAGAGGGAGGGACAACAAGGGCTGCCAGGAGCTGGAACAGAGATGGTGCCAAGAGCTGCTGCAGTGTTGAATTTACTGTGAAATTGTGTCGCTCTGGGAGGAGGAAATTAGCCAGAGACAGCTGAAAATTTTTTGGAAAACCAGAAAATTTCTGTTTTATCAGTTCAGAACCTTTGAAGAAGTGAAGGAGTGTGGAGTGACTCATGTGAGTGCTGGCACAGGTGCTCCAGGGTTGTTGGGCCAGGACCCTCAGGTGCCACCACCATGCAGGTACCTGTGACAGCTGTGGGTGACCTGCTCTGCATGTGGCACACCAGAGCATTGTTGGCTCTCCAGGAAGGAGGGCTCAGCATTTCACCCCTCCCTGAGACCTGCTGGAAGCTCCACAGAGCTCCATTTCTCTGGGTGACAGACTGCTCCCTTCAAACCCAGGCTGTGGGTAACCCTTTCCATTGCTAAATCAGCCACGTTCACAGGGCAAATATTTCACATATACAGAAGCAGATGCACTATATGGCATTATACATGGTAGAACGTATATGTGTGTGCTCTGAGCTGGGAGTCAGGTGCTTCACAATCACTGTGAAAGAAGTTCCCCTTCCAACAGGCGCTTCCAGCCATCAAAACATTGAGTTTCCCAGCTGACATCCACCATTTAACAAATTTCCAGTGAAAAATCTGCTTCAGAGTGAAATATTGCCACGCCGCAGCCCAGCAGGGCTGAAATGTTTCAATCCTGCTGCTGCATCCCTTCCTCCTCTCCCATTTTCTGCCCAAAGGTGAGATGATGGAGGGACGCAGGTGGTGCCAGCCCGGCTCTGACCTGAGGCCTGCTGAAGGCACCGTGCTGTCCCCAAGGGCGGGCTGTCCCCAGTGCTGCAGAGATGGGCAGAGCGCGAGAGGAAGGGCTGGGGCACGGGCGAGTGCCAGGGCAATGCAGCTCCCAGTACAGCTCTGTGAAGATGCAAGAAAACTGCCCAGATGGCTGTTTTGTTGGAAACAAGCCTCGTTTGGGGTTTTTGTAATGATTAGGAACTAGTTTAAGCTAAAAGAACTGGAATAAGAACAGATGAAAGGCACAATCTGCCGAGCTTTATGGCATCCCCGAGCTGGGTGCCGAGCACGCCCACGGTGACTTACAGCACAGCTGACAAACAGCAACTTGTTAAGCTGCGGTGGCTGGATGATACATCTGAGACTTAAAAGCACAAACAGAGATTCATACCAGCCCGCCTGAACCCAACACAATTCCCCATACAGGCAGGGCCTCCTCTTCCATCCTCCCTGCCTGTATATAATGCTGACAGAGCAGCTCCCTCTCCACCAAAAATCTCTCCAGCATCAAACCCAGTGATTTTTATCCTGATTTTTTAAAGCATATGCCTGACTCGGCACCTGCAGCCTCCTGTCTGTGCAGCAGAGTTGCCACCAAATAGCTGTAATTTCTTTTTAGTTCAATTATTTCTGCCCCATATTGTTTGCAGCAGCTGAAGCCAATGGTGCTGCTCCCATGCGAGGTACTCTGTCTCTGCTCCATGAAATACCAACACCACAGTGGTCTGAAGTCACAGAATCATAACCCATTAATAGCTTTCTTCATTTTGGCTGTGGAAGATGGCAGAATAATTCTTTTTTAAAACAAATGTGTGGATTCCAATGAAGCTGGGGCTCTGGCAACTTTTGCATGAAATCTGTAATTACCTGTGCCAATACACTTGGCTTTATTGCTTTGTTTCTGGTTTGTTTGCAGAAAAATATTTTCTTCTGCATCTTTCCAAAGGGCTGCAATGGCCAGGTTGAGGACTAAGAACAATGAGACATATCTCTAACTCCAGGTCTAACTTCCCATTCCCGAAGTGTTTGAGAGGAGCTGGAACGGGGTAGTTCCTGGGGGAGTCCTGCTCCCCACATTCCCATTACACTATTTTTTGGGACATCTATTCTGAGGCTCAGTAGATTCACACTTGCACCTTCTTTCCTTAGTAAAGAGGAGACATTTTTTTTAATGCTTTCTTGCAAATTTGCATATTCCTCCTCTTCTCCTTCCATGCTTAAACTCCCGAAATACAATAAATATTTCACTTTCAAATCTAGATTCATTAAAGGATGCCCAGGAGGGAGAAATAATAAGATATCACTTTACAGCCCAAATAAAGCACAGAAAGACACAGCCTATAATGTATATTTCAGGCTTTAGGTTGAAATAACTCAGACATGGCTCCCGGTTAAGAAACATGGATGGTGCTGTGTCAGCACCTTGGCTGAAAAAGCATCTTCTTGTAATTCTTTATGCCTTTTGGGAATGTCTCCCCACGACCCTCTGCTGCCACGAGAGGGAAATGAGGCAGCCCAGAGCAGCAGCCCCTCCACTGAGGGAGAGCTGGGATATTCCCTACCTCATCCCTCCATCCTGCACCACGCCAAGGAAACCAGACCTGCAAATTAGACCCTCTGGGGGCAAGCAGCAGAGACCCCGCCTTCCCCAAGACGTGCCACGAACCCAAACCTCAGCTTCGGCCACCGAGGAGCGCCGCAGGCCCCGGCTGAGCAGCGGGTGCCCTCTGAGGAGCGGGTGCCTCCCTGCCTGGCACAGCCGCAGGACCTGCCGCTGCTGCCTCCCCTGCTGGAAACCAGGCGACCCTCGACGGGCAGAAATGATCGTGTCTTGCTCCAGATCGGAAGGCTGAAGGATAGCTTTATTAAAACTATACTATATTACATTAATATACTATTTAAAGAGAGACTCTCCTACTCTACATACTTACTTCTTACTTACCTGTCTAACTTACAAACTTGTGACTCTCTGCTGAGAGTCCGAGACACAGCTGGATCCGACTGTTCATTGACCCCAGACAACTTCACCAGAATCCAACCCAGCAATCACTTCAGGTAAACAATCTCCACACCACATCCCACACGGGGAAAACAAAGGAGCAGAGATAAAGATTGTTTTCTCTTCTTCTCTCTGTGCTTCTCCCGAGAGACAGAATTGTGTCTCTCTGTCCAGAGAATGTGAATGTCACATCCGACCCTCCATCCTCGCAGTGCTGCCACGCTCACATCAGCCCCGCAGCTCCGCAAGAGAGCAGAAAAGCAGCGTGGGGTGGGAAGGGCCGGGGGAGATCCACAGGGATGTGCGGCAAGGGAAACACTGGTAGTGCAGCTTGCTTGCTGTGATTGTTACTCTCCCACGTATGCTCCTGGCTAATCCAGTAATCTCTTATTTATGTGCAGCCTAATTAAGGCTGTGAGTAGCTTGATCTTTGTTTACTTAAGTGCATAGCAGAAGATTGCCAAGGCGAAATGAAATCAGCTCCAGGCAGGCAGGGCCGTGCGCGCTCGGGATGGCCCGGAACGGCACCGCCTCTCCGGGTGGGGTGGCAGAGGCCGCTGCATCACACGCCCCGGTGCTAATTCAAGCTTGTCTAATAGAGATTCAGATAAACCAGGCCAAACCAAACCCAGCCAAGGCTGAAAGCGGCTAATGGGATGTGATTAGTGCTTGTCAGCCTCTGCTGCTGATGCTACCGGCAGGACCTCACACCCCCAGCCTTGCTTGGGAGTGGGGCTGTGCAGGGAGCGCCCTGCGCAGGGGGCGTGGGGAGACTGAAGTGGTTTTAAACCTCATCCCTATAAAACAAACCCATAACTGGGCCGATACCCTGCTGGAATCACGGCACAGACACCCACATCTGCTCTTTGAGATCAGCCTCTGCTCCTTCCCAGCACTCCCCACCCGCAGGGGCTGGGTGCACACCTGTGTTCCAGGAGCGCTGGGTCCGGCTCCTCCTCCCTCTCCCCATGGGGCTGATTGGCTCTGGCCAGCCCGTGAAACCTGAATTCCATGAATGACTGCGGGGGACTGGATGGGACGGTCAGTGAGTAGCTGTGCCCCAACAGGAATGGGGAGGTTGCAAGTTGCCTCTCGTGATTTACGCCGACACCAGGCAATAGATGGAGTGTCCACTCATGTCAGTTCCCATTTACTCAGCTACTCTGTCTTAAAGGGGAACATGGATAAAGTCGCCTCTTCGGAGCGTCGCAGATGAAATATGCTCACAGCATTGCATACATTATGATTTTTACACTTACCACAGTGGGAGCTTCTTCTCCCATCAACTCCCGGAGCAGATCCCACAAGCTGAGCCAGCTAACGAGACTATTACATTCGCAATGTGCACTGCCACCCTACATCTTCCAAACGCTCTCCAAATGGATCTGTTTGGACCCATTTTAAATATAAATATTGCTGGGTTCTGTGCTAAATGTGTACGCATTGCGTTTTATGAAACCTTTAACAAATTCTGTGCAGAAGAATATGTTTTCCCATATGGGCTGCTTAAAGAAAGGCAGATGTGAGGCAATCCAAATCCCTCATATGCTTCTCCTCCTTCTCCCTTTCCTTTTGGCAAACTAAGTCAGGCAAAGACAAATATTGTATCAAAGAGTTATGGAAATAAACATGAATGTAGCTCAAGGGCACAAGTAAGTTTCTGGAATATTTTCTCTGTGCAATTAATAGGTAACATTGCGGGGGGAGCACAAGTACCCAAAATATGCCTGAGGAAGTTAATTTTATTGTGCAGACGGTACTCTGGGATCCACAGAGTGAGCTGCGTTAAGCAACATTAGTCAGGATACTCGTAACAGGCTGCAGAGGAAGATGAGGAAACATGTCACAAGTTGAGGGAGAGCAGGTAACACCGAGCTGCAGGGGGGTGGCTGAGCTGGGGCGTGGGGACAGGGCCTGCTGCACCTCAGAGGGCAAGAAGTGGGAGCCACATGAGGGGCGCAGGTGTGAGGGGCTGGTCAGCCCTCTGGAGCAGGCTTCAGAAGCCTCTGGAGGTGGCACTGCCTGTCCTGGAACCCGCTCCGGGGAAGGATGCTCTGGGACAGCTGCCAGCCTTGCCATGAATTCTGCAGACACAGGAACTCCGTGGCTGGTGAAGTGTGTGCTGTGTTGGAGCTGCTCATCCTGTGCCCAGGGCCATGTAAAAACAGATGGCAGAGGATGCACCCCCAGATAAATCTGGGGTGTTCTGCCCTCTGTCTGTGGTCATGCCCTGGCACTCTGTTCCCACGGGATGGGCACACGGGGTCCCGCAGCTGAACCTGCTGCTGGAAAATACAGGAGGCCAGCACCAAGCTGTGTCTCACTACAAACCCCATTTCTTACAAGAAGAAGAAGAAGAAATAAATATCTAGTTCTTCTGCCAGGTTCCTCAGTTCATTAAATAACCTGCAAACATTAAACCAGATGTTGTGTTTTATCACTTGACTCAGATCATTATGACTTTATTTCTGATGGGCCTGGAATAAATGAAATGCAGTTATAAAGGTTATTTAACTATTAAAACAACTATTAATTAAAGTTTGCCAAGTCCTGGGGGCCCTGAGGACAAGAGGCAGCTAGGTAAATGTCAGTTATTATTTAATAAGTCCTTGTTGTTGGAATACGTGGCACGTGAGCTGCATCCCCAGCAGGAGCTGGGAGCTTGCAGATCCCTGCTATAAATATTTTGCCCAGTGTTTGCAAGGCAGAGGAAAGGTGGGAGGTGATTTAGTGCCAGGGTCGGTACTGCCAGGCACTGAGGGCTCAGTGAGCAGGGGAAAAGGAGCTGCAGGGTGGGCACCCAGCAGAACTCAGCTCCCCGAGGGGCTCAGGTGAGTGGGAGGCACGGAGAGGCTGGCAGGGGCCTTGCTCCCTGTCCCGGGATGACCGGTGGCACGGGTGGCACAAATGGCTTGTACCAATGGTGACACAGGTGGCACAGATGACTTACACCTTGGTGACACGGGTGGCACAGATGATTTGCACAATTGTGACACGAGTGGCACAGATGGCTTGTACCAATGGTGACACAGGTGGCACAGATGACCTGCACCAGTGGTGGCACAGGTGGCACAGATGGCTTGCACAATTGTGACACGAGTGGCACAGATGGCTTGTACCAATGGTGGCACAGGTGGCACAGATGACTTGCACAGTGGTGACACGGGTGGCACAGATGGCTTGCACAATTGTGACACGAGTGGCACAGATGGCTTGTACCAATGGTGGCACAGGTGGCACAGATGACCTGCACCAGTGGTGGCACAGATGACCTGCACCAATGGTGGCACAGGTGGCACAGATGACTTGCACAGTGGTGACACGGGTGGCACAGGTGGCACGGATGGCCTGCACCAGTGGTGGCACAGGTGGCACAGATGACCTGCGCCAATGGTGGCACAGGTGGCACAGATGACCTGCACCAATGGTGACACGGGGGCACAGATGGCTTGCACAGTGGTGACACGGGTGGCACAGGTGGCACAGATGGCTTGCAGGTCGGTGCCCTGCTCTGGGCTGCCCTCCCCTCAGCGCTCGCCCCTGCCCTCTCCAGCCTGGCGCGCTGTGCCTCGGGGCTCTCTTGTGTTTTCTGCCTACAGAGCACAGGCCCTGGCCTGGAGCCCCGGGAGGAAGAAAGGTGGCAATAAATTGTACAGCAGCAACAGCTCTGAGCTCATCCAGGATTTCCTGAAACTGCTCTAATGCCACTAATTAACAGAAATAACGCTGAATAAGCTTCCAACGCACCAGAGCTCGAGGAGTAAAGGACTCCACTGAGCTGGAACCTAGGGGAAAGAAATACGGCGCTGCTTTTGCACGTTATCCTGTAATTAGGGCTTGCTGCAGCTTTGTCCCTGTTCCCTCCGTGGTGAAGCACAGCCGGTGTCCCACGGGTGACATGTACCAAGAGGAACAGCCACCTCACAAGTCCCGCCTTGTGCATGTGAACAAAAATAAAACAATAATTTGATTCTTTTAAGCATGAGGGAGGGGAAGAAGGGAGAGAGAAATGAATATGGAACAGAGAGCTTGAGCGTTAAATTGGGATGAAATGCTGCCAATGTTCTTTTAAAGACAAACCAAGAAAATGAAGGGGCTACACTCAGCTGCCACCGCGACAACGATCGCTCATCAAGTCAAAGTTTCACTCTAATCACTTCAGTTGTTAAGGGGGAAAAAGCAGAGCAGTGCTGGGCTGGGAGAATTACCACTCCTTGCCATCCCCTCCCCAGGATGCCATCAGCAGGGCTGAGCCCTTGGCTTGTGAGGAGCCTGCCTGGGGGCCAGAACACCCCAGATTTCTCATGTGATCTCTGCTAAGTGCTTTGGAGTCCCCAATAACTTACTGCAGGGAGTTCAATAACTTACTGCAGGGAGTTGCTTATTCAGGAAAGCATTGATATAATTTTTATTTCTCCTATATCTTCTCTGAGGTGTCTCAGAACTAAACACTAATGCTCAGGTGAGCATTAGGATCTCCTGTTTCCAGGGCTGGATTTTCCCTGCTGTACACTTTGGAGGGAACTGTATTTCTTGGCTTTTGGGATAAGGGTGCAGGGTTTCCTCTGTGTATCATCTTTCTGAGCTGAAAGGGCTAATCAGGGCACAGACATTCTTGACAACACCTCAGGTAATTGCAGTCTCTGCTCATCATTTTGTGTTGGGCAATGCAAACACCATCTCCAAGCCAGGCACTCGCTCACCAGCTACTGGTAGATGTCCTTAAAATTTCTCCAGCTTCTTTAAACTTGCCTACTTGACACAGCTGTGTGTCATCGCAAATTCTGTTCCTTCACAGCTTATTGCTTCTCTAGATCATTAATGACTGCATGGCACAGTCCTGGAGCAGAGCAAATCCCAGAGGCTCACTCCCCTTCATCCTCTCCAGCCACAATTTATCTGCTATTCTCTTTGATGCCACGGCCAGTGAAGCAGTGATGAGAGCTGTGTCCCCACAGAGCCCTTCCTCCAGAAACAATGTGAAGAGCCCTGGTCCCACACAGCCCTGCAGCGAGGCGGATGAGCAGCAGCTCTTGGAGAGCTTGGCAGAGAGGCAGGGCTTGGAACACAAGAAATGACATAAGCTGGAGCCCTGCTTGCCAGGGCAGCAGGAACAGGACTCCCTGGGAAGCCACAGGCTGGAACCTGGTGGGGAAGGAGCCCTCTTGTCCCTTCAGCAAAGGGACTTTCAAGGTTTTCCTCATAAATCCTTTCTTAGAAATTCCCTATAAATGCAACTTTGCCAATTTAGTTAGCCCAAGGGAGATTCTTTTTGGTGAAAACAGAATTGGCAGTGGGCAGGAGAAAGAAATAAAAGTCCTTTCACACCTCTGTTTCTGTCTTTGGCCAAAACAGCAGCCAGCAACATGGCACAGTGACTTATTTTGTTTAAACCTTATTTTCTGTCAGGAGTAACCTCCTGAGCCCCTCGCTGCAGTTCAGATTGCTGACCTGCCGTGAGTGTGGTGATGTGACAGCGCTGGAGGATTTGCTGCCTCGGTCTGCAGCACTGGATGTCCCCTCTCCCATCCCAGTGTGCTGCTCCCCGTTGCTGTGACAGGCCGTGCGGGGTCGGTGTCAGGACTGTGTGTGCTGCAGGTGCCCTCGCCTGAGACTCAATCCGGAGCTGAAAGTCACCGGAGGGAGAGGTAATGAATGCAAATCCCCAGGGCTGGATCAGTGCAGATATGGAGGCTTTATAGTCTCCCTGGAAGGTAAAAGCTCTTACTGGATGCTTATTTCAAGAGTTCATGCCACCCAAAAGCTCTGGAAAAGCTGTAAATAGCTCCCGAGGTGCTGCAGAGACGCGCGATGCCGTCAGCGCCACGCGGAGCCGTCCCCAGCAGGAGCTCGGACCCACGGGGCCCTGCACGGGCCTGGGACGGGGTTCACTGCCTTCATTCTGGTCTAGATAAACAATAACAACCAA
This sequence comes from Vidua macroura, assembly GCF_024509145.1. Lineage (NCBI taxonomy): Eukaryota > Metazoa > Chordata > Aves > Passeriformes > Viduidae > Vidua > Vidua macroura. The sequence continues at coordinate 580,734 of NC_071592.1, forward strand.
CTGTGTTTGTTCAGGGCTTCCTGCTCTGTCACTGCCTGTCAGAGCCTGGCTGTAGGCGCTGGGCAGCCAGGACTGCTGAGATGGGTGGGGTAAAGGCAAGTGTCAAGTACAAGATGGTTTTTGTTTCCCAAGTCTGTCTGCTTTTCCCCAATATTTCATCCAGTGGACAATTTTAGCTTTTCGTACATGTTCCTAAATCTGCCCACACTCCTTTGCAAGCCCATAACAGTTACAGCAACACAGCTGCTACTGCCCCAGAAGGAATGGGGACAGTTTGGACTCGGCCATCCTGTGGGTCAGGGTCCCTCCTTGCTCTCCAGCCTTCCTTCTGCAGGGATGCAAGAGGAGAATAAGCCAGGAGCAGGGATGTGCACGGCACTGCTGGGGCATGGGGCTGCCAGAAGAAGCAGCTCCCCGTGGCTCACCTCAAGGATCCCCTTGTGGGATGGGGTGGGAGGTTGTGGGATCAGCACTTCACCACTGCTCCAGAGCAGGCTGTGCACCCTGAAACCCTGCCAGTGCCCTCCGTGTCAGAGTCAAGTGCAGTCAGTGAAGGCAATCCAACCCAGCTGGGGCCGGTCAAGTTCTCCCCAGAGGTGCACAACGGCGTTACCAATGTTTTCACAGGATTTAAACTTCCAGTACAATAGCCAGAAATAAAGCGAGCTTCGTACGTGCGTTACTGCTACCTTTTTTGCATACAATTGAATAAATTACCCTTTGTTATGAAACATTAATCCTCTTTGCTAAATGGAATAATTCCCACCTCGGAGGCAGCGGAAGGTTGGAGTGCCCTCAGAGCAGACCTGGGGCATCCTCTCAAGCAGCGTAATGACAGATGGGGCAGGGCAGCTCCTGTGCCCGTGGGGAGAGCCAGGACCTCACTGGAGGGTGAGAAGTTCCCTGGGGCGTGCCCAGCTAGGGCAACCTACATGTATTTTATATATATATATATATATATATATATATATATATATATATATATATATATATATAAATACACACACACACATATAAAGTGAATATATATTCCAGTCTAGAGGGAAGGTTGCCCACACCTCCCTTTCTGGCATTGGCTGGTTTCCTCTGCCCTCACCCACACACAAACACCAGCGTCTGATGCTGGCACCAGGAGGGATCCATTAGGAGGAAACTCCACAAATCTCAGTGTGATGCTACAGCTCCTGACAAAATGAAGGCAAGTATCTGGTTCAGATCTGCACTTAAAACAATCCAGAGGGCCATTAGTATTCATCCCGTGTGATCCAGATGGAGTAATAGCAGCTGTATGAATAAAATTAAAATTGGAAAGCTGAGCCTGCCTCACGCTTAGGAAGAGGCTGAAGATTAGAGCTGGCAAAGGCAACGCTTCAGCAGGAGTTGGGCTCTGTGTCCAGCTTGTGTGACCAGCCCTTCTCTGGGGGAGCGTCCCTCTGCCCACCCCTGGCCATGCCAGGCGGTCAGAGGGGCTCCAGGACATGGGGCAAGGAGCACCCTCAGAGGAGACCCTTTCCTTGGGCTGCACCTCCTGGCGAAGCTGGGGAACATTGCTGAGCCTCCCCTGAGAGCAGCGGCGTGCAGGGAGCCTGGCGCCGCCGGGCAGAGGGAGGGATGCAGAGGGGAGCCCTGGGGCAGCACCCGGGGCACAGGAATCCTCTTTGAGCAGCAAGTGGGTGAAACCCATACAGCTTTTAACCAGGCTGCAGGTTTCAGACTGTAGTTCATTAATTCAAAGAGATAGAATTGCCGTCCCTCCCCTTCCCATCGATGCAGTCAAAGGGTCTCTCCACGTCTCCCAGTTGCTGCCATCGTATTCCGATAGCCCCAGCTGCCCCTGCAGAACTGGATCGTTGCTTCCTCCAGGGACCCTTCCGAGATGCCCGTAACAACCCCCCCAAAGCCCACTGGCCCCGGCGAGGAAGCTGCTGTGTGAGGAGCCTCCGCTTGGATTTCAGGGACGGTGGCTGGCTGAGTCAAAACACCGATTTTTGCCAAGAGTCCCTAAGCACTATTATTCATGGTTGCTTACGAAACCCCTCATTAGCTAAAGAAGCTAATTGTTGTTGTTGAACAAACGAGCAGTGAATCTCCAGGTCTGGCGTTCTGCCACCCCAGGAACCTGGGCTTGTTTACCGTGAGGCTCAGCGCTCTTTGCTGCTGCAGTCAGGAAAATATTCCCCAACAAACCCCACCTTTCCCCCATACTACCGACTGTCTTTCCCTTTCCCCTGCCCGAGTCCGATACGCAGAAACATTCAGGGGTACTAGAGGATGCCAACCAGCGCGTTGTGACTGATTTCAGATAAATTCTGGACAGCAGCGAAGTGACCTCCAAAATGCCCATAGTGGGGAAAGCATCCTGCACGGGAGCACCTGTGCAAGGGCTCGGGATGGAGCTCCTCCACCTCCCTGTGCCCACCTGCAGGGCTCAGGGGCAGCACCAGTGTGACACCAGTTCACAAATCACCCCTCCCATCCAGCTGCTGGGAGCAGCGAGGCTTCAGCCGGGAGGAAATTGCTTTGCAGGTATTGTTTTGCTAACAATAGCGGTTTCTGCTTCTGAGAAAGCTGTTTTGCTTAATACCTGCTTTCTGCAGAGTGGCAACGTGATGGAGTAATAGCCCTGGCACAGCTATGAGGGGTCTGGCTGGTGACAAGAGAACAGACAGCTGTATCCATCAGGAAAGAAAGAAAACAAGTGTAAAGGAAATAAGTGCTCCATGTAGGAATCCCCCGACAACATAAGGTTTTAATCTTCAGGATTAAATGGTGTTTTGATCCCTTACTGCACAATAAATGTATTTGCAGGGGGAAATGTGCCAATTTTCTTCTTTGCAAAGAGAAGAGAGCTGGACTTGAGCATTGCTCTGTTTACAGGAAATAAAATGGAGGTTTGTTTTGAAAAGTTGTCTGATAGAGGTGAAATGAGACCCAGTTCCCGTGGTGTGGCACAGAGCACAACTGGCTGGAGCACCTGTCCCAGTTACCTGTCCTGTACCTGCTTTCTGGGGACACTGGACATCACTCAGTGGCTGCACAAACACCAAAAAAATTAACTGCTGATAAGAAAGTGGGAAACTGAATCCCAGATGGTAGAGGGGCTGATCCTGCTGTGGGGCAGAGGGGCAGAGCCAGCACTGCAGCCCCCAGCCATTGCTGCCAACCCTGTCATGTCAGCAGCCCTCAGCCTTTGAACTGAACCCTAAAACCACCCATGACCCAAGAAATGTGATTATTCTTAATATTTTCCTGGGACTGTTCCGCTGCACAGAGAAGGCCGTCACACGCCGGGCACCGAGTGTTTATGAATGCTGATGAATTATTCAGGTTGTGTAGAACCAGGCATCATTATCCCCATGTGAGATAAAGGAGCGGGTGCACATCTACGTGGATGCAGATATAACACTGGCTTTAAAAAGAATTACAATTCTTTGTATTCTCCTCCCAAACAAAACCCCCAAGATGCAATGCTCTGTTTTTTCTTCCTTTGAAAGAAAAGCAGCAAACACCAAGTCCTGCCAAGCTGCTAATGAGAGGCCACTGTGCCTCACATCCCAGCCCAGCAGCCACTAACCCTGCTCCACCCCAGATATGCCTGATGTGACCCACTGTGCACGAGTGCAGGCCTGCAGAAGTTGTGGAGGAGCTGCCCAGGCTTCCCAGCTGCTTCTGGCTCTTTGAGCTCTGCATTGGTGTGTCACCTCTGTCCACGCTCAGGAGCAGCCCACGAGCAGCAGCTCCTGTGTGGGTGAGCAGCCCCCACAACCCGACCATGAGCTGGGGGCGTCTGCGGTTCCACGAGCACCCCAGGGCTGACAGAGCTCCGAGCACCCTGCAGCCCTCTGTGAGCCTACACAAACCAGCTGAAACAGCACTGGCAATGTGGGTCCAGCAAAGCACAGCGGCCCCGCTGCCCAGAGCCCCCCAGAGCAGAGCTGCACGGCAGGGGGACCACAGCACCCAGCGTCACCCCCACTGCAGCCCTCTCCAGCATCTCCATGAGCCAGGCTGCGTGCCAGGGGAGCAAAGCTTCCCTGCGAAAGGAAAAAAAAAAAACCACCAAAAACCCCTCTGAAGTGTGTGATCAACATGAGTGTAAGGGAAAGCACTTGTTTTAAAAAGTGGTAAGAAATCCTTCAGTGCTGTCCTTCTCCGCTCTCCGCAGGGGTGATGGAGGGGGCCAGAGCTCCTATTGATCTGACCCACAACACCCCGAGCGCAGCTCGTTACCCAAACAGAAAAACAATGTTCAGCAACACAACATCTTGTTAACTCGGGAAGTCGGGGGAGCCCTCCCGCTTCCCAGCAATCACTCCAGCATCGCCTGCCTAAGCAGAGCCGAGCGGAGGGCTCTTAATGGGGTTATTAATAACTGCCACGTTCCACGAAGGTGAAATAATGTGCTTGCTTTCATCCATAGATTAGACTAAACCTGTGGGGGATTGCCTGAGTCCCCCTGCCCGGCTTGGTGCCCCGCTGCTGTGCAGAGGAGCAGCACTGCTGACACCGTGGGCATCGGGATGGCCGAGGGCAGCTCCCCAGCACCAAACCCTGGGCAAAAACATCTCCATTTTTGCTCTAAAACAAATGCACTCAGTGCTTTCTTGTCGTTACACTTTTAGACCTAAATATAACTAAAAACCAGAGAGAGGAGAGTGTGTTAAGAGACTGTTCAACTGCAGGCAAGAAAAATCCCAGTCCCCACGTATTAATTTAAAGTTTGAGGTTTTTATGGGGATGCTGCTGAGACAGACACAGCTATGAGTAAATATGTCAAAATAATCTATCAAGTGGAAAGCTGGTCCCCGAGCTGTTCAATGCAAGAGGTAAATTACACAAAGACTATCACTAGATTTCCAAAATGCCTTCCAAAAGAAGAGAAGGAAAGGGAAAGGACAAGATTTGGGTATCTTTCTTAAGGACTGTTCCCAGCCCTTTCCTGCTTTCAGAGACAGTCATTACATTTTGAGGTTCTCCCGCTGTGCTGGAGCTCCTGACCAGACCAGGGGCTGCTCCCCTTCCCCTCCCTAAATGCCCCCAAGCATCTCAGCTGGGCCAGCCCTGGCTCTGGTGGGAAGGATGCTTCCAACCCCAGTGTCACACAGAGCTGGAAAGACTGGCTAAAATCTGCCCACCCTGCCAGAGGGCTCCCAGTCGCTTGCTGGTAGAGGGGGCTAAATGAATCCATTTAATAGAGAAAAACCTTGCCTTCAGAATAAAACAAGATCCAAGATCTCTCTGAGCAGTGTTTCCCTCGAGGCTTACCAGTGCTGCGTTTTCCATCACAAAAATAATGTCCTGTAAAAGACTGATTAGTCAGCTGATAATTGAGTTCTTAAATGTCAAAAACAATATGGTATGAATATTCAACAGATCATGCCATGAAACTTACCTGTTCCATCAACAATGACTAACAGTTTCTATCCCCATTGTTCTTTTCCAGATATTATGTTAATTCGACTTTTCTGAGGTGATGAACAAGGCTCCCTTAAAACACAGCTTTGCAGGTTAATGTATAATGGGCTGCTTAAAAGAAAATAGTTTGGAAGTCGTGCCTGACTCCCATCCCTGTGCATTAGCTCCAGCTTGCAGTTCAGGGAGAGGGCCAGTTGAATCACAACAGCTCAAAGCAGACAGAGTTAATATTTTGTCTTCTGAGAAGAAGAAAGACTAATATGTAGATTGAAAAAAAAAAAGCCAAATTTTTGTGTTGCTTGAGGTTAAATGCAGCCCAAGGGTCAAGGTCACAACACATTTCAGACATCATTTAATTGAACAGGGGAAAACAGAGGCTGTGTTTCACTCAGGGCTGTATCTCTGGTTTTTAAAGGGAGGTGGGATGATACTGGGTATAACTCCATTCCCCACCACCCTTGGGGCCCAGCCACGTTTCCACTCAGCCAACAGAACACCCATCCAAGCCATGAGCAGCCAATTTCTCCAGGACAGTCCTGTGGGAATGGTTCCAAAGGCTTTGCTACGCCCTGGGCAGTCACTGATGGAACCCAACACCCTGAACAGCCCTGGCAGCACGGTTAGGGGCTGAAGGATTGCATCTCTGCACCTTCCTAAGCTTGTGTTTAATTAAGGCCTCGGCCTAACTGGGAGCTCGGGAGCCTGGCTCTCAGTTACCCCAACGCAGATTTATGGGCTCCATGTGGAGTGGTTAGCAAAGCCATTTAAAACCAATCACCACCTCGGAGAGGCAGATCCCAGCAGCCCGGGCTGCGCTCCTTACGCTGGAGAATACAAAAACGAAGCCATCAGGCTCTCCAGACAAGTAGGTTATTTGTACTATTTTTTTCAGTGATTAGTTTCTTTAATCATGCCTTTTGCCTGCACTGGGAGAAACTCTCCATCGTGCGCTCGCACACCCCGCTGCTGATGGATGGTGCTCCCATGGGACCAACCAAACTCAATTTTAATGTTTCCTGATGCCACTGAGAAGAATGAAAAGGCAATTATCATCTTCCCCCAGCCTCAGATGTTGCCAAGCACGAAGGGGTGTGGGGATCCTTGGTTGAGGAACATTGCGCTCGACTTCGCTGAAGATTTTCAAACACATTTTCATACACACGCGCTTCAGATTTGTCAGCCTTATAGGGGGAAAAGCAAAATGGAACTTTTGGGGTTTTCCCCCTCAGTTTCGCTATCCCTTATATCAGTCACTGGCTGAAACTCCCATGCATGATGCACTCAGGGCCTTTAGGAGAGGAGAATGTCCCACAGCTGAAGCACCTGGTTTGGGTGCTCTCCATCCCTCCCAGATCCCAGTGGACCTCGGCCTTGGTCTGCAAGGCATCTTCCAGAGCTTAAGAGGACAGATCTGTCCACTGACTTCTCCATGGTACAGACTGATTGCAGGAGCCATTACTGCAAGTGATATATCAAGGAGCTTTGTAGAAGCTTGCTCTGGTGGGACCAGAACCAGGGAGGGCACAAGGGAGGAATCTGCCTTTTAAATACCACTATTTTGTAAAAAAATCCATCTGTAGAAATGGCATAAAAAGGACCCTGTTAAAACAGCATCGACATTCCACCTGATAGAAGCCAGAGATTTGGGGGAATTTCTTTCAGTCTTTGAAGGTTTCCATCTCATACAAAACTCTGAGTATTGTTATGGACAATACCCTGTCACTCAGATAGTTCCAGCATGTCTGGTGGGGGGATTAGGAAAAGAGGGGTTTTTTTCTTCCCTGGCAGGGTGAGAGAAGGTGACCTCTCCTGCACGCGCCGAGTTAATCACCATCATGCCTCTCCTTTGCTGCCCGGGCCGGTATCCCTAATTACACTAACCTATTTTTCAAGAGAACAATGGGAGAGAGCTCCGAAGGATCAGAGCTCCTGTGGGGAGAAATTAACCTCCTTCCCTGCGCCGGGCTCTAATGGTTGTTTATTCCTCCCGGTGGCGCCGTAATTCTCGGCAGAGCAGCGAGGGAACAGGAGCAGGGTCGGGGCAGGGATCCAGCCCGAGCACAGCGGGTCCCGGCCGCTTCCTCAGCAGCTGCACCTGTCAGGAGCAAGTTCCAGCCCTCTTCCCTGAAACATATTGCAATTACCAAAGCAATTGCAATTTCAATCAGCAACGCCACGGAAGTGTTTCTGACTCAGTCGCCTGTGTAAAAACCATGCAAATAACCCCAAAATCAAACCCTTGCGAGGACTGCGGATGGCTTAGAACGGGAGACGAGGGGATTTCTTGGCAGCATCACTGCTCCCGTGGCGTGGGCTCGCCCTGGGGCTCCCAGAGCCACCAGCACTGCCAGAGCCAGTGGTGGGTGCAGGGGGAGACCGAGCCCGGCTCAGGGCGGGGAGAAGGGGCCCACAGTGGCGTGAGCCCTGGCTGCCTCCCCACGGCCAGCCCTGGCTCCTGCCTCACCACAGTGCCAGCGTCCTTCCCAGTGCCCAGGCAACATCCCAGCCCAGCATCCCAGCCCAGCATCCCAGCCCAGCATCCCAGCCCAGCATCCCAGCCCAGCACCCCAGCCCAGAATCCCAGCCCAGCACCCCAGCCCATCCTCCCAGCCCATCATCCCAGCCCAGCATCCCAGCCCAGCATCCCAGCCCAGAATCCCAGCCCAGAATCCCAGCCCAGAATCCCAGCCCAGAATCCCAGCCCAGCACCCCAGCCCAGCACCCCAGCCCAGCATCCCAGCCCAGAATCCCAGCCCATCATCCCAGCCCATCATCCCAGCCCAGCATCCCAGCCCATCATCCCAGCCCAGCATCCCAGCCCAGAATCCCAGCCCAGCATCCCAGCCCAGAATCCCAGCCCAGCATCCCAGCCCAGAATCCCAGCCCAGAATCCCAGCCCAGCCATGTCCCTGCCCACCTGCATTTCACCTGATCCATCCCTCTGCCTGGCCGTGTCCCTGCCCCAATCCCCTGACCAGCTGGGGTCAGGTGCTTGTTTTTGCCTTCCCCGGGTCTGCAAGCTGCCCTGCTCCTACCGCAGGAAGCAGAAAACTAGTTTAACATCTCATTTATTTCATAGAGGAGAAAGTAATTCCCTGCTGAATGATTGTCCTGAACCAACAATTCAGAAAGCAGGAATTTACAGTGCCTGCCGGAGCCAGGAGTGCATTACTGTAGTGCTGCTCCATGATGGAGCTGAAATATGTTTTTTTCCTCCTGTTAGCCTGAAGAGAAAAGCCATTAAATATGATTAAGGTTAAGAGATTGCTAAAATTACAAACAGCCGCCATTCAATTATTTTGGTCTATAAAATGCAACACAGATTGGAGTTATTTCTCCGAAATGTGTTTTTAGAAAATAACATAACACAACTAATGTGGTTTGATGTAGCAAATCAGGTTTCAGATACTCCTCGTAATGCAAAACTAAAAGGTTCATAATTTAGCTCAAAGTTCGTAACTTGAAGTCATCAGGTGGCTGCTCTGTTAAAAAAGTGGGGGGCCGAAAAAAAAATTCAATCCTTCCCCAATGAATACGCCATGGAGTTGTCTAAAGCCAGAGAGTCAATCAGTTTTAGCACCCATTAAAGCAAAGACAGAAAAATGCAACAACTTGGCATAACAGTCACACATTTTTTATGGAGAATAAATCTCCCCAGCAGTTTCTGCAATTTCTAATGTGGCCTGAGGTGGGTGTGAGGGACGTGCAGGGACTGGGAGACGCTGCTGGAGTGTGAGGGGATCGTGGGGAGGGCTGCTGGGGAGTCACAGAAGTTGTGGGCAGTGGGGAGCACCCATTCCCCTCCATGCCTCTGGTTCAGGCAGTGCCAGTCTCACTGTGCCCCAAAGAAACTGCACTACAGTGTATTTTCAGTCAGCAAGGTGCAAGGAGCTGAAATAATTGGAAAGTTGGAAAAAAATGTGGACGGGGATACAGCAACGGCTAGAGACTGGTGTTACTACGGTTAATAAAATATAAGGAATTGCATTATTCTGCTGAAAGCAACACAAACCTCATGGGGTCTCTGGAGGCTGGCTCCAGAGCTGTTTCCATCAGCAAACTCGGAGGAGCTCGGCATGGAGCCGCGTGTGCGTGGCCGTGGAGGGCAGGGCAGGGCAGGGCAGGGCAGGGCAGGGCAGGGCAGGGCAGGGCAGGGCAGGAGGGGCTTCAGCTGCTGGGCACTCGCCCTGTTGGGGGGCTGCCCCATCCCGCTGACCCAGCAGCATTCAGGCCTGGCAAATTCCTGCCTTATGAGGATTTCTCACCCCCCTAGATGCTGATTACTCACCTGCCAGCATCTGCATGCCTGCAGCATTCACAAGTTCCCACTGTGGTTATCCCAATGGCCCAAGGCAATGCCCAGGAAAAACATTTACTTCCACTTGTCAGAGTTTATACACAAGGTCCTTTTGTAGTGGGTTGAAAGGGGTTAATGTGTAAGAAATAGATCATTTGATGAGTAACTGCATGATTAGGACCCAACGGATCGATAATTTCTTAAAAATGTATAAATAATTCATTCTGCTAATGTGCTTATAATAATGTCTCACATACCCATTTGTGTCTCACAACAGCTACTCACTCCTTTGTCAGCCCCGCATAAAGCAACACGCACAGGGCAGAGAAAACACAACAGGCCCTCCTGATGCAGCCAGGATTCAGCTGAGCAGGTGGGTTTTCCAGCAGACACCTTGTTAAAAATACTGGATGTCAACATCTTGCCCTTGGCAAACAGCAGCTGATGGATTCCTCAGCTGGTCAGCAGCTTCTTGCCAAAAATCCAAACCTTCTCCGCCTTTCTGGCAAGCACTGGGGTGGTCAGGACATTCTTTCCTCACCTTTTCCACCTCTAGTCCCTCAAAAGAAGCCTTGTGGAAAGGCAGATGGGGAATGTCCAGTATTCCAGCCCAGCCTTCCCCTTCCTGCCCACTTCACCCGGGTGCACACCCTGCACCTCCCCTCCCCGTGGCTCACTCACCAAGCAGCCCCTGGGCACATGGACCAGCAGAGAACCCTCTCTGACAGGTAATTAGCTGCAGAAAAAAGCGACTGAAAAACAGAGCCTGAATTAATAACAAGACGCACACACATATTTGTCTGGAGATGCACAATGAATTACTTTAATTTACCAAAAGCGCCTGCTTTATCTGCGGATGGGAACAGATACATCTTCATTTCTGCTCGTCCTTGGGAATTGCAGCAGCAGCTGGGGAGCAAGGCAAGGCTCCAGCCATTCCCATTCCCTCGTTGTGCCAGAAAGTGCAGACCCTGGCACTGCCTGGCTGTGCCCACAGGGGCACTGGAGGTGACAGTCAGAAAGGACAGGGGCTGATAATTATTGCTATTTTGAGGAGAAAAAGGAAAAGAGAGTGCCACTACTTCAAGCTAACCCTATGAACTTCCAGGGGAACATTGTGTGATGAAAATGGTCAAAAAGAGATTAAAATAAAAGCACCAACCAGTCCTGGCACAGGAGCACTGGAGGCAAAGCCATGGGCTGTTCCTGGGGCACGTGGCTGCTCCTCGCTCGGGGAGGCAGGAACAAGGTGGGAGCGAAGGTGAGCTTTGCATTTTCCTTCAAGGCTCATTGCTTTGGAGTTTCAACCTTAAAGCTGAATTTCAATTACATGACCAGTAATATTCACTTAATGAAAAGTACCATCCTCGCCCGGTGGGCTGCAGCGGGAAGGAAGGAGAGGAAAAAGAAGGATTGAGCATCACTCCTGTGAGACAGGCACCTCACCTGCCTGTGTCCCTGTGCCCCCCTCACTCCCAGGATGGTGATGTGGTGCAGGGGACACTTGTGCCAGGCAGAGCTTCCTGAACCTCAGTGGGGTGAGACAATTTGAGGAGCTGGGCATTCAGGGTGCTGGCAAGGTGCACCAGCAGCATTGCTCTGCTGCTGGGAGGGATGGATGTCTGGGTACCCCTCCACTGGCAGGAGAGATGGAAATGGAGCAGCACATGGCCCACCAGGGACTGCAGAGGACTGCCAGACACCCATCCCAAGCAGGGCAGGGCTCTCCTCCTTCCACACACCCCAGGCCTCTCTGGCTTACAGGAAAAACATTACTTTAGGATTAGGCTTCCATCTGATTCCCATGGCTCTGGTCACCACCTATTTGCTTAACACCAGACCTTCCAGGCACCATCAAATTTAACAGGGCTCGACAGATTTGGGATTAAACACAAAAGCCATACAAATCCGTACTTTCACAGGAGTCCCCAGTGGGTGCACCAGGACAGGCAGGATTAGGGGAAGAAAAAAGGGAAAAGGAAAGAGGAGAGAGACACTCACATGGAGTCTGGCTGGTGCTGCTCATGCCAGGAGCATTGCCCCTGTGCCAGCAGCTCTCTGCCCGCTCTCCTCCCCAGCCAGGATGCTGCAAGCTTGTTTTGACCACTTTTCCCAGCTTATTCCCTCTCTGGCTGGTGCAGCAAACACCCGGAAACCAAAGCCATGAGCAGGGCTGGAGAGCTGATGAGCCTTGCAGCAGAGCTCAGGCATTCATTCCAGGGTACAAGGCCTCGTTTATAAACCACTCTTCTCCCTTAGCCAAACAGAAGCTCAAAAGCAGCAGGTCTGATTGAATTACATGTTTAATATTTAACAAGGGGTCAGGTTAGATAATCAAATAGTCTTTTTTTGTCTGAAAATTAGTCCTGAGGTCAGTACAGAACCTGCATAACTTCTCCTCTGCAGCAAGGGGGGCTGTTTCTCCCCATTGCAGTGATGATCATGGAAGGCTTGGGCAGGGAGCTCAGGAGAATTCCAGGAAACTCCAAGATGTTTTTAAAATACCATTAGAAAAGAAACATAAAATACACTTTATCACCAGTGTCTTGGTGTCATGGAAACAAAATTTTGGAATTAACAGGTTTGCTTCAGTCGTAGCTTGTTGCCTCACCCTGCTCATGGGAACGAGAAAATGAAGGAATGGGGTTTGTTTTGGAAACTGATGTAAATGGTCACCCAGGCCTGAGCCTCTTTTAAATTTTAAATTAAGAGACATAAAGGAACAGATGATTTGTTCTGACAGAATGAAAGAAACCCCCCTGGCTGCTTTGGCAGTGCATGGTACCTCCAGCCTCCGACGGGCCCAGCCTGCCCTGGCTGCCCACCCTGAGCCCCTGGGCTGGCAGATGAGAGCCACCACCGGTTTTTCTGGGAATGGGAGCCCTCCTGACACTCCCATGCCAGCAGGGACAGCTCTGCAGAGACACAGCCCTGGCCTCCCTGACATCATTTATCTGCAGCTGTAGACAAGCACGTCCATTCTGTGAGCAAATTGAAACGATGGCCAGTCACCAGTAGCAATTCCCAGTAATTAAATGAGAATTAATTGATTAACCAAGCAATGCACTTGCTTTATATATGGTGTTTTTATTAGCAAACCCTAGTTAGTTAAGTAATTTCCAAGGCATATTTATTAGCGCTGCATAAATCTGAGTAAACAAGTCATTTTTAATTGTGGGAATAATTAAAAATGGCCACGTGTGTTTATTGAAGAGCACACCCTGCCAGAGCTGTGTTTGAGGAGGCTTTGTCCCTCCAGCCTGGCACCCTGGGCTGTGCCACCTCCTGGTGTAGCCATCCCAGGCACCAGTAGCCCACTGCCCTGGGAAATCATCCCCTTCTCATAAGGAAATGCCCCTTGTCAGATTTATTTCCCACCAGGACATGCCCCAGTTGGTGCAAGGACTGGGGTGTATGGGGAACGTTCTCCTCCACTCCCCCAGAGTCCCCCACACTCCTCCTCACCTCCCCACCTCGCACAGAAACACTCCAAAGGCCTTTTTTGAGGGGGGGGGGGGTCTCATGATTAAAAAATTGGCTCTGCAATGCTTTATGCATGCATCTGTTATGCTAAAATAACCCTCCTTCCTAACCATGCCCACCTGCTGTCTTTTTCAATTTTAAGTATTTCTAAGTAGCAATCAAATCAGTATAATTTGTTCTTTATCTCAGAAAAACCATTGTGAAAGAAAAATGTGACCATTATGTTACATCAGGGAAAAATACCAGCCCTTTCTTTCCAGCCTTCTCTCTGTTCTATCAGATCTCAGTCGTCATTATGCCCGTCAGATTTAATATTGCTCGAATGCTCCGAGCTTTCTTTAATCACTGCAACCTTTCTGCCATCCCCGAGCTCCCCCCTCCCCAAGGTGAAGGCTTTTTTCCTTTCTTTTTTAATTCAGATACATAAATACCCATATTAAGGATGCGTTAAGGGTTTCCAGGAGACGGCTGGCGGGCTGCTTCGGAGCTGGCTGCTCGCAGAGCGTTGCCATCAGCCGCTATTGTGCGGGACGGAGGGGCCGGACCTGGGAAAGGCGGGATGCGCCAGACAGGGCCACCACCCACCGGCTGCTCCGGAGGGATCACAACAACAACCCGGGCAAATATTGACGCTATAATCAATGCTGAGATTAGGAGTGACTGTCGGAACACACCCAGGTCGCTGTAAAAACATCCAGTGCTGCAGATTTCAATAAAGCCTGCGGATCAGAGGGCAATGGTAAATGATTATTTATAGACTCGCTGCAGAGGCAGGGCAGAGAGGGAGCCCGTTACAGTTTGGATCAATCCCTTCACGTGCCAAGGGCTGGCTGCGATGCGCTGGGCCGGGCTTTGGGAAGATCTCTCTTTGATTTAAAGCATGGGGCAGCAGAACCTTTCATCCATTTTCAATCACCTGATTCCTCGCAGGCTTAGTCCCCTTTCAGTTCACTGATTACTCAAACATCTTCCCAGATCCCCCACGTGGTCTCTGGCCACCCTGACCCCCAGGCACCTCTCTGGAGCCCAAGGCTGGCAACGCTGTGGTGGAACTGAGCCCTGATCATCCTTTTTGTCCTTCAGATGAGACCTCAGAGGAGCCTCTCCATGCACTGCAGCAGCTGGGGAACCTGCAAACACAACAGTGGCCTCTGGTAACACCTCAGCCTGTGCTGTCTCTTCCCAAGACACGGCCGCAGGGACCGTGTTTGCCGCCAGCACAGACGTGATGCTCACTGCATCCCAGCATGGGAGGACACTGAGCAGCTGGGCCTTGGAGAAACGTGTCCTTCAGCCTGCAGACCTCAGATCAGCTTTGGCAAGAATAGATGCTAAAAATAATCCTGTCCTTTCCTTCCCTTTTGACTTCCCAAAAGCCAGGCTAAAAATAAGAGCTATTTGCAGGAAAATCCCCCACCACTGAGACTCCTTTTCCCCGTCTCTCTCCCAGGACACAACACTATTGCTGTTAAGTGACCTGTGAGCACATCTTCAAGAGATGAGAAAAATGGCACACAAGGTTCAGAGCATTAAACAGGCAGCCAGGGCTGGGGTCAAGCATTTCTGGTGATGAGTGAGCTCCCCCTGCCAGCTCCTCAGTCCACTGAGAGATCAGCACTGACCTGCTGACCACATGGTCCGGACCGAGGGGCTGCAGGCCCAACCCTCCTGGCCAGCAGCCCCCGGCCTCCACCTCCTTGCTGCTTTCCCACCCCAGCACACCCTGCACATGTGCTCTCCAGCCAGCTCAGCTACACTTCACAGAGTCTAGTTTCCATAAATAAAAATTAAGCAAACACTTAACAAGCGTCATGCATATTAATACCCTCCAGGTGAAGGTTAGCATGAGCTGTGATTGTGGCAAATCCGCATTTGATTAGATTGACTTGAAAACAGGGGAGATAAACAACCCACAAAACCCTAAAAATTACTATAATTTATTCTTTTGACCTCTATGAGTTTCTCAGTTTTATACAGCTTCAGCCTCCTTCCCTACTCAGGGCATTTCAAAGGAGCAGGTGGTGGCACATGACAAGTGACTCCACTCCCCTGGCCTCTTGAATGGCTCCCCACATGTAGACACAGTCTATACAACAACTCAGAGTGATTTGACTCAGCCAGCCTGTAAAAAACTCCTTGTGGAAATGAGAGAGCTGTTACAGGTCCCTGTGCTGAGCCTGGAGTGGGACCTTGTGGCTGTTGGGTAAGCAGGAGGCGTGAGGGATGGCAGAGTTGCCTCCTCTCACAAGCTGCAGTGCCTTAGTTCTGAGCTGTGCTGCTGCTGGGAAGCCAGCGGGATGAGGCTGCCTTGGGAAGCAGCATTTCCCCCCCGCCAGCCCCCAGATACAAACTCTCCAATGGATCTTTGCCTTTGCAATAACCTTCCTACAGCCCAGGCAGCTCCTCCTGGGCCCAGGCTCACATCTGGGGGAGTGCAGATGTTTTACGAGACCCCTCACGGGACGAACAAAGCAGCTCCCAGTTCCTGAGTTTTTCCCAGCACAGCAGCCACTGCTTCCCCCACCCTGTAACCCAAGCCATAAAGGACATCCCAGCTGCAGACAGAGCAACAACAGCTGCTTAACAAGCCCAGTAAAGAAACCGTGGCAGGATCCAAACAGCGGCTGGAAGTTCCCCGTGGGGTCCCTGCTCCGCTGCTGAGCACAGGGCGCAGTTGCTGTGGAAGAGGGGCCGTTGTTATTCATTCCTGTCCCGTCTGTGGTGACACTGTTAATCACAGCAGTCTCTGGGAGAAGGATGCTAATGAAGATGTGATGCGGGCAGCGCCGTCCGCAGCCATTTCTCAATTCATTAGCATCCTGTCACTCCGAGGGGCGACCGCCGAGACCTGTGTTCCCACCTTTCACCAAAACATGACAGGATAATAAAGCAACACTATTTTTACTGGGGAAAAGCCAAGTGCATTCCTTAAGCTCAGTGTTTCTTGTGGTGAGTCCTTAAAACTGGGAACAAAACTCCAGCACCCAACTGAGCAACAACAAACTGTCTTGCACCCCTGGCAGGGCACCCACAGACAGGTCCAGCAGCCCCATTCCTCAGTTCCAGGAGCAGGGAATTGCATGGAGTGAGCCTGAAAACTTGTGTGGGTGTCCCAAGGCAGGACAGGCCCTGGCTGCTGAAAGCTGCTCCCACAGTGCTGACACCCTCACACCTGCACAAGCTCTTTATTGCGTGGCAAGGATATGGAGAAGGGAACAGGCAGCAATGCACAACAGAAAAAACTCAAATCTCTGCATCTGAGGTCCAGACTGTGCTCCACCAACCAGACAATTGTCAGTGTCCCCTAATATTTGTGCTCCACATCACAGCAGGTGAATGGTACCTCTTAGGTGGGGCCGATTCGTTCCAGCAGCTCCACATAAAGAACAAGCCCATTTCTCTACTGAAATCACACCACATCCTCAGGAAAGTTGCAGTGTGCTCTGAGCAGCTTTAGGTTAGCAAATAGAGTCCTTCGAGCCCTCTGATGGGTGCCTGAGGTAACGTGATAATAGATAAGGCAAGTTTCCATCCTAGCTGTGAGCATCCTGCTCTGCTCTGGGCAAGCTTCCATGCTGTTTCCATCTCTGTGACACCCAAACTCAATGCCTCTGCTCTGACCCTCTGTCATTTGTTACCAGCAAATATTCAGATGAGCTGTGAAGCTCATGCAAATACTAAATCTGGGGAGGGAC
This sequence comes from Vidua macroura, assembly GCF_024509145.1. Lineage (NCBI taxonomy): Eukaryota > Metazoa > Chordata > Aves > Passeriformes > Viduidae > Vidua > Vidua macroura. The sequence continues at coordinate 597,624 of NC_071592.1, forward strand.
AGTTTTTGCTGGTATCTGTTCTCTTGACAGTGGCTTCATCATCTTATTGGGAATAACAGCAGCACAGTGCGAGCCAAGGACAGCAAACAGCTGGCACAAGGCCTTGGAAAGTATACCTTGTACCCACCCCCAAAACCACTGGCCTGGCTGATTTGGGATAGAGCCATAAACCGAGTCAGAGGATGCATTTGCAGACACTGGGAAGAAGTTAGCCAGTTTCCAGTCTGGGGCTTGTTTTCACCCTGGGCAGACAGGGAGGGGAATGAGCCACATCTTCCTCACTGCAGCAGAGACAAGGCTCTCACCCTCCTCTGACAGGATCTCCTGGAGACTCCGAGGTGCTGCTGCAGCTGGGGGCGTGATGGGGTCCTGTGGAGGGCAGCCCAAGCCTGCTGGAGTAGTACCATGGGCGGGTGAGGAGCTGCATGTCTGCAAGCTAGAGCACTCCAGCTAGGAAAATTAAATTACACTTTGGAAGGTGGAACGATGTGCCTGTGCTTGAATGGCAGCATCTGCTTTTAGTGAGACGCTCATGAGCAGCAAGTTTGGCAGATGCTGGTGTGACAAAGCAGCCAGGAGGTCCCTGGCCATGTCAGCTTCCTGAATCCAAGAGAAATCCCATTGCCTCCCTTCCCATAGCAGCTGAGCAGCAGTCAGCGCTCTGAGGCAGAGTGAGGCGAACACGTGTTGGCAGCACCTGGACAGCACCAGAGACCTCGCACTTCTCTGATTGAATTTCACTGCTCCCCCCGGGTCCCTCCTGGCTTCCCTGCCAGCCTCAGCTGCAGCACAGCATGGCCTGAGCTGTGGGCACGCAGCCTGCACACGCAGCCCCTGCTGCCCCAGCCTCCCCAGGGCTGCAGCTCCCCGCAGCCGTCACTGCCTGCTGATGGCAGAGAGCTTCTGGGGTGAGTGGGGGCAGGTGACCAGGGTGGGGGAGCACCATGGGGAGAGGAGACAGGGTGAGATGCAGAGAAGGCAGGCAGGGAACAGGAGCTCATCCAGAGCCAGCCCATTTGAAGACACGGCCGTGCCAAGACCCACATGGGGGTCCCATCCTTGTATGGAGCCACCCAGCAAGGACGAGTCTGCAGAAAGTCACCTTCTGAAGCAGCTGACAAGGAAAATGTGTTTGCTGCCCTCCCAGATGAAAGAAAATGTTCAGTGCACACTCTGACAATACAGACCTCTCCTGATCTGATGCTCACTCCTCTTGAAAACACTCAAAAAAAAGAATAATCTTGCTCCCCATCCTCCTCTTGCAGGCTTGCACAAAGGCACCAGCTCCTCTCCGTATATCTTTTTTTTTTTTTTTTTTAAATAAAGACCATGCACTTCCATTTAATTAAAAGTATCTACGTAGGAATGAGATTAATTAATTCTCCTTCTACCCAAGAGCCCTCTCATTGTGTTCACTTAAATGAGGTTTTAAATGTTGTCTCTGTGCCGTATCTGGGCCAGTTGTCTCCAGACAACACTTGGAATGTTCTTCCAGCTCGTGCTATGCCACCCTGCATCTCGTACAAGGAAATGAAGAGCACAGGGCCAGCCACCCCCTGCTTTGGAGGATGTTCAGAGTAGAGCTCAGGACGCAGGTGGCCCTCTCCAAGGATCAGCTCATCCTCCCTGTCTGTACAGTCCAGACCACAGGCAGCCTCCACACAACTCTGGAAATGCCAGGAGGGAGCTGCCAAAGCTGCACAGCTGGAGCACATGTGGAGGGGAGGCAGCAGCTGGGACAGGACCTTGTGCCCCACACCAGTGGTGCCAGTGATGAGTGAGAAGCACCGAGGAAGCCCCTGCACCCCCTCCAGCACCACCAGCCCCAGCTCCAGCTCCTTTGATGCAAACCAGTAAATCAACAGGCTGGGGGATGCTGCTGCCCAACCTGACACTTTCCGTAGGCACCCGCCCATTTCTCTGCACAGGTCAAGCACAAAGACACTGAAGGATGACAGCTGACACGAGAACTCAGCTTTAACCATCCCAAGTAAAAGGAAAAGGAACAAAGAAAACGAACAAGCTCCTCAGGTTCGGAGAGGTGACCTCAAGCAATGCTGCAAGAATGGCCTTGTCTGTTCTGCCTGAGGAGTAGCACACAAACCCTGCACCCCAATTCCACCTGTTGCAGGGGAGACACCTTGGTGCTACTTGGAGCTGCCCGTGATCGTGGCAGGGGGCCCTGCTCTCCCCTTCCCACATGGCTCCCCCAGGTAAACCCCGGCAAAGCACCACGTTTGCACCCCATTTCCCAGAGGCAATTCATGTTTCACACAACTTCCCTATGATAAATCTTTATCTGAGTGCCCATGGCAAACCTGTGGTGGCTTTGTTCACTCAGATTAGCTCCACACAGATTAGCTCCTTGTGGCACTCAGCCAGTTCATATGGATTTCTGTTAAATGTTTTGACAGATTTTTCTGACTTTGGGGGAAAAACCCCAAAGACCTGAGAGAAGTGGAGGGGAAGAAGAAAGAGAGTCTTTGCCTGCCCACACTGCAGATAGCACTGGAGATGTGAAATATTCATTGCCTTTCAGCCAGGCAGGGTCAACAAGCTGGCAAACACTTCTCTAGCCCAGGTAACAGATCATCTCTTTTCCCCTGGCAGCAGCTCCTGGGTCTTGCTTCTTTCCTGCACCATCCCACGCTGCCTACCATGGAGAGGCCAGGACTCCATGGAAGGATGCTGCTCCTTCCTCTGCACCCCGAGGAGGACTGGAGGCTGCAGGTGGATCTTTAAAGCCGATTTGGGATGCCCAGGCAGCACTTACCTCCTCCCGATTTATATCTCTGCAGCAAATACTGTAAATTCAGTGGATCGCCTTAACCTTTGGTGTTGTCTCTCCCCTGCAACTCTAATCTTTTATTCATCTCAAATACGAGCAGACTTTCTAGGTAGCAAAGTGACAATGAGACTGGCAGGTGTGTCACCTTTTGGTCACACATGGGGACTGTGGATGCTCTGGGTGCCACCTGCAGCCCCCACCTGTGCAGGACCCTGGCGCTGGACTTGGGCTGGCCTCAGTGAGGATGCAGGAGCTCCAGCTCCTGTGATAGCCCAGTCTCCCCCCGGGACAGCCAGCGGAGAGGAGCACACAGCCTGCCTGAGACAGGGCTGCATCTGCCTGGGGATGGAAATTTCCACCATCCCTTGCACGCACCCGTTTGCTCTCTGCCGGGTTTCTCTGCCTGCCATTAGCCCTCAGAGCTCTGATTTGTCGGCCTGTCATTTGGACAAATGTTGACGGGCAGAAACAAGCAGGGCTTTCTTTTCCCCCCCTCCCCTTTTCTCTCTTTTTCCACCTTCCACCCTCTCCACTGCCAGTGAGAACATCAAGGGAAAAGGATGAACAACTGACCCATAAAATAAATACAGGGCTTACAGTTTCTGATAGAGATTAAATATTGTAGGAGTCATGACTAGATAAAAGCCAGTGGAAGGAAAAGCCTCAGACCTCAATAGAGCATTAAATAACAAGAAAGCAGCACATATACACACACCTAGACACAAGAAGATGTGCTGCAAGATTTATGGGGAGTTTGATAATCTGAACTGGTTTTGCTCCAAGCAGACTCACCTCAGGAGTGCAGCTCACACACAGCCCTGAGGAGACGAGCAGAGGCAGAACGTGGCTCTGCCTCACCCTGTCCTGGGCTGGCAGCCTCTGTCCCCAGTCCCAGAGAGCCCCCAGCAGCACCCCCAGTGCTGGACACGGTGACCAGGCCACAGGGACCAAACAGGCAGGGCCAGACTGTGGGAGCTCATTAGTGCTGGTAGGTGATGGCAGCTCCTCCAGAGCTCGAGGCTTTGATGGGGACATTTGGTAAGATCTGCTTGTGACCCTGCCAGTCTCAACAGGAGAAGCTGATGCTCCAAGGATTTCCTCTGAACACACAAAGGGTCTAAGAACCTCAGCAAACCCTGCTCCCTGCTCCTCATTCCCCTTTGCCTCACTGAAAACTGTCTGCTAAACCCTCCCATGACCCAGCTCCCGAACCTGGAGCTTGCCAGGCCACCTCAGATTTAATTTCCCCTCCCTCAGCTTGCACACCCGTGAAGTTTGGGGTTTGCTCTAAAGCAGCCTGCTAACCGTGGCACGAGCACTGCTCAGGCTGCTGCCCCTGTGCCTGCAGCAGGTCCCCTCCCCAGGGCCAGGAGCACCCCGGTGCTCCAGCCGAGCAATCAGGCACACACCAGGCAGTAAAAGCGGCAGCACAGTGAGAATTGGAGCCGCTCTTGGCAGCAAATTAGACATTTAAAAACTGAGGAGAGTGAGTGGCAAAGATTAAATGCGTTATAGATTTGCTGGAGGAGAGGCGAGCGAAGCAAAGGTGGATCATTGACACCCCTCAGGCAACTGGGTGAAGATTTGTTTATGTACTGGTGTGTAATCAAGTAGGAATGAATGCGAGACACGGGGCCTTAATTTTTCATTTGCAATCAAGGCCACGTACACACCTTTTCTTAGTCGCAGAAAAACACTGCCACCCTCCCTGTCCCTGCTCAGCAGCATTACCCAGAGAACGGACAATTACCAGGGATAATCGGGCTGATTGCGGACAGGAGCAGTGGGGGAAGGAATGCTCGGGGCTGCAGGGAAGGGCTGCCTGGCTGGTGGACGTGGGAAGAAGCCTGGTTCCCTGCAGGTCCCTGTCACCACTGGAGGATGCTCTGGGCTCTCTCCGCTGGCTTGGAGCAGGTTATGTGGAAGAAACATGAATGCCCAGAGCAGAGCATGGGCAAGGGGCATGGCTGAGGAAGGACAACGTCTCAGCAAGCTGTGCTCCAGTGGGGGACACGGGGCAGCACCTCCCATCCTGGGAACAGACACGGGGATCAGGTGGAGAGAACAGAAAGCTGACCTTGGGCACGGAAAACAGCGGAGAGGAGCTGGAACAGAGAAGGGAACAAAGGTGCAGGGTGCAGAAAAGAACATGGAGAGTCACAGGCTGAAGATTACCTTCTCCATCTCATTGAGATTCCCGTGCAGGCCCCATTTTGAGGAGCTGCTGCCAACCTGTCGCAGCTGTGGTGCTTGGAGGCAGCGAGGTGCCATCCCCGAGGGAGGCTGAGAGCCGAGAACAGAGGAGAGAGGAGGGCGTCTGATCAAATATTCCCTTTCCTCCTGGCAGCCTTCACATCTCCCGCTCGCTCGCTCCGTGCGTGCCTGCTCCGGGTGTGCTCGGGCAGGCCAGGTGGTGCCAGCGCCGCTCACCCCGCTTGTTGCAGCCAGGAGGGAGCCTCGGGGATCCCGGGAGGAACGCTGCTGCTGTGCCAGATGCTTAACGTGGGGCATTGAGCCAAAGGCTCAGCAGCCCAGGTATGACACGGCACCAAGCACCCCCCACTGCACAGGTGCCACTGCAGCGAGGGATTCCCACTTTTGGGCAGTTTGTTGAGGAAGAGGAGGGGATCCCACTCACCCCAAAGGATGCTGAGACCGAGCACCTGAGGACTTGGGTCAGCACTGGTACTGTTGGGACACAAAGCAGGAAAATAGGATTTCCAGGATTTCTCTGGGGAAAGGGCATAGAACAGCTTAGAGCAACTCTGCCAGCTACCACAGGGAGTGAACTCCAGAGGCAGACATGGGTCTGGCTCACAGCTGTGTCCTAAGACAGAAATGAGACATCCCAGGGCTGCTGGATCCCTTCACTCTTCCAAAGGGCTCACTTTCCCCACCTTCTGGGGTGCAGGGTGTCCCCCAAACCACACCAGGCTGCCCAGTGCCCGAACCCTGCTCACCTTGGATTGCAGAGCAGAGGGACTGTTGAATGCATCTCTCCCTACCCTTTCCTATCTACATTCTGCATCCCTGCTCCATCTGTAGGCTTTATTCCTATGCTGCCCACATCACTCCAGGTCTGTGACTTACAGGGCTGCTGCAGTCCTGCAGAACAGGATAAGGAACTGGCGCGGGAGAGCACGGCTGCGGCAGACAGGCAGAGGCACACAGGTTAGAGCTGATACTAATGCAGCTCGGCCCGGGCTGACAGGGAAAACAGATGGAGAGCTCTGCAGCCAGCACCAGAGCAGAGCAGGGCCCGTCAGTCCATCACCCTGGGCACCGGGTGAGGGGACAGGATGAGCCTGGAGGGGTGAGCGAGGAACTGACACGGGACAGGGAGACATCCTGCGGGGCACTGATGGTGTCCCCAGTCACAGCAGCTCCCAGGGGTGTCTCTCCAGGAGAGCCTGTGCTGGGCAGGATTGCTGAGCTCTTATTCTTCTCCTTGCTGCACAGCTGGACCTGAACAGAGTTTGCTTATTTAACTCAAGCTCTTTACTGCACTGAAGTTTGCTAATTCAACTGAAGTTTATTTTTTTTCACATAGTGTTTGTTAGTTTGGCTAAAGCTTATTTTTCTTCCTGAAACCTGTTTGTTTACACAAAGCCTGTTTATTTAACTGAAACCGAAGGAGCTCCTCAGTTTGCAGCCCAGCTGCAGGGTGTGCAGAACTCTGCAGAATCCCCTTCCCTGCCTTCCCTGCCAAGCGCCTGCCCTGCTCAGGTGCACAGGTTTCCAGAGAGACCCTGAAGTGCTGCAGGGAACCTCCACGGCTGACTCTGGAAGCAGGACAAGCCCAGTCTGAACCCTTAGTGGTCAGTAGACTGAAATTCTTTTCCTGGTTACACTAATTCAGATGTAAATTTTTACATCTGAACAGGTGTTGGGGTTTAGATGGAATTTGGGTTTTCCCTTCACTGAAATGACACAACCAGATAAAGCTGCTGGCACACAGTGCTGGGGTGTCACACGTGTCCCTGCCCGATCGATGCCACCTGCAGCAGGTGTTATCCCAGGTGGCACAGCACCAGCCGCTGCCTAGAAAATGGGATTGGATCTTCAGAAAAAGCTATTAGCCCCTTGTCAGGACCCTCTGATGAGAACTGACTGGCCAGCACAGATCGATGCTGCCAGCTCAAGCCTTGTCCCTGCTCCCGTGTATTTCAATCACCCAGCCCAGGATCCAGGTACACCTTACCTGATGTGAGATTAAGTGTCATTTATTGCTAATTACTTTACGTGGCATAAGACTTTTGGCAACTTCAGGCTGGCAGAACAGGCTGTAATTACACAAGTCAGACTCAGATACCCAGTTAAAACAATTCCTCCCTGTATTTGGTTAAAATAGGAAGAAAATTAATAACTGTATTACTGACCTAATAGAATAATTTTGCAATTAGGACCAAATGACTTCTGCAACTTGTGAAAATGTGAAATTCAGGGCAAAGACTACATTCTTATTTGAAGTAATGATGATTTTCTTCATTTTCATAAAATCCTGGCAGTGTCCTCAGCTCTGTGTAATGGACCAGGCTCAGCAGCTGTGGGGTCATGTATGGAGAGCATCTTTCTGCAGTTGGACACAAGATATAGGGGTCACTAAATCTTGTTGCTCAATTGTTACTCTCTCCAGCTTTTCCCTTCCAAGTTCTTTGTATCTCAGTAGCTGAGAAGTTAATGAAAAGGGTTTCATCAGGTACCTGATCCTGCATGCTGCAGGTACAGTTTCCTGCCACCTACTTGTAATGCCTGTGTAGGGCCAGAAAAGCAAAGGACCAGTGTTTAGGTTCAATGGGAAGAAAAGCACCACTAAATAACCTTAAAACCCTGAAAGACATGGACCCCTGAGAGGATAAATTACAGACACCACAAGTGTGAGACACAATTAGTGCTGGCTTGAGGAGAAAACCATCGTGAGCTGGCATCAGCCACAAACCTCTTCTGCACTGAAATAATTGCAATAGCCATGGAAACCATCAAAGCTGCTCTGCTCATTTCAGGTAAGAAAAGAGCGAGCTGCTTTTTTGTCTCTGCTCTATGGTTTTTCCCTCAGTGCCATGATTTCACTCAGAAAAATGTTATTTGTGACATAAGCACGAGATGCCCCGAGTGCTCAAGAGCTGGACGGTGGCCTTGGTCTAGCACACACCCCCGGGTCCACGCGGCCCCTCCAGGGCCAAGCACGCTGCTTCTGCACGGTTGTTCTCGGTGTGATCTCCTCCAAAAGCAATTGTCTTTCTCCTCATCCTTTGTGCAAAACATAAAAGATTAATGATTCTAATTTCAGTGCTGCAGCTGCCTCGCAGCCTGATTTGGGGGGCTGTGGTGGAGGGAAGGCAGGAGGAGGAGCGCGCTGCCGCCGTCGACGGCTGCCCGAGGCTGAGCGGAGCCGAACGGATCCTTCAGGATCCTTCCAGCAGCACCGGCGGCTGGAGCTGCGTGTCTGGAGGCAAACAGACACCGGGTGTCACACCTCGGAAATGCCAAGTGCTCTGCAGACAGACGCCAGGAAATCTGGCAGCACCAGGACTGAACGGGAGACAAGAATGGGGTGAAGGAGATCACGTATTTCAACACTTACCTTCCAAGGGAGGATTTAAGTATTTGTCTGCTATTAAGAACTTGTGTACTGACTTACCCCAGCTTGGGAAGGTTGGAATATGAGTGTCAGATCAATTTTCTCCAAGGCATTACTCCTCAAAGAAAATAATTTAGCAATTATAAACAAGAAACTTATGAAATCTGCTCTGTATTATATGCAGGTTCAATACATCAGGTTTAACTCCTTTTGTCCTAGTGCTGAGTGTGACTTGCTCGGTCCCAGCTCCTCCTGCCCATGTTGCTGGTGGACTCTGTAACAGCTGGGATAAAGAGTGCAAAACAAGATCTAGTTTTGTAACATTAACTTTTTTTTATTAAGAAGACAGATATTTTATAGTACTTCTTTTCCTTTGTAAAAATGGGATACATGAACCAATACAAAATGTGAATGGGAACAGATGGATATGTATTTTCTTACACTGTAACATCTTCCATGGACACCTTTAAACAGAACTGGCCTAAGGGGAAAAAATAAAAAGGCCGGGTAAATAAAGAACAAGGTTGTTTATCATCAGTTCTGCGTTCTTCATTTGTGATCCTCCTTTAAACAAGGTTGTTCTTTCTTCACGCTTCGAAGTCCTAATGATCTAAAGCTGTACAAAGTAATACTCAACAATACATTTCAACAGTGCACTGTATACTGAAGAAAAAATACATAAACCGATATACAACTAAAATTAATAATTTCCTGTTTTTTCTCCTGTTTTTATGTGTGGTTTTTTTTTTTTTTTTTTATTTTTCCAATGCGTGGGGCCGAAATTTTGCAATCTACCTGAGACGGAAAACACCAATCAAACACATGAACCTGAGACATGTCAACATTGTAAGTCAAAGTTACATTGGTAACACTGCACTACGGTACACTTCCAAACAAATATGGGCTGCTCAAGGCCAGGATGCCCGTCCCGTGCCGCCGCCGCCGGGCCGCGGAGCCCCCGGCTCCTGCCTGGCTGCTTCTCACCGCGATGGGGTTTGGCAATGGTGCTGAGGGCTCAGAAAAGAGCTGCGCTCGACAAAAGCTGCTCGGGAAAAAAAGGGTGTTTCGCGAGGTTCTGCTCGTGAAGAGGGGAGAGACGGAACGCTGCTGGGGAACGGGCCCCGCTTGCTGCGCCGGGCCGCCCCGTTCCCAAAGGAATCCCACATTGTAATGGTTCTGCCAAAAAACAGCAATTAAAAAACAAACGCACGGAAATGGCCCCCCGCCCCAACCCCGTAAAAAAATCCCCAAACCTGACGCTAAGATTAATGCTTTCCTTAAATAAATCAGATACATTTGCCACATAAACACAATAAAAAAGTATCGCTCGAAATCCATGATTACTCACCAAAAAAAAGTCAGCATATATAACTTTATACCGTCTTCCCACTGCAGTTTGCTACCTGTCGCTTACAATTCCAATTGAGCCAGAGTCTCCCGTGCACCTATGGCTTTAGTGGTCATTAGCACGCTCATTTCAACACGAATTCCCGCGTTTTACTCAGCAGGCAGAAAAAAAAGGCAGTTTTGTTCATCCAGCTGCTCTCCAGGTCTGGGTACCTGCTGCCCGCATGGCAGAGGATGAGGAGAAGCCCCGGCATCCGGGAGGGCTCTGCCTGCCCAGCAAGGACCCTGCTCCTGCATCCCCACGGCCGAGCAGCGCCTCTGCCGAGCTCCAGCCCATTTCCCAGCCGCCACCATCGAAAGCACCTGAAACAGCCACAAAAGGGGGCTTGGGGGGTGTTATCCGAGCCCTGACGGCAACAGGGGAACGGGACATGGGCACACTGAACTGCAAACTACGCATCTAAAATGTGCTGGTTCTCCTCCGATGAGCTCGAGTTCTGAACGGAAACCGGTGAAGAGAAAAAAGGGGAAACACCTTCAGAGAAACGCACCTACTCCACGGGGTCCCAGCTGGCAACTCCAGAAACAGGAAAGGGGAAACGAAGAGCCACAGAAACCCGAAGGGAACTAACGCACAGAAGCCCCTCTTCTTCCCAGCCTCCCCCCGACCCGAACGAACAGAAATTAAACAAGGCACAGAATCTTCTGCAAATGACTTCACTAAACTAAATCCAAGCTGGACTTGGCCAAAAAAAGAAAACCCAAACGAACTGAGGTGTCGAACAGCAGAGTGTACTTTACGAGGAATATTTTTACACAGCAAATCCCAGACCTTCCCGGCCTCACCGCTCTCCACCCATTTGCTTTTTTTTTTTTTTCCTTAAAAAAAAAAAGACACAAGCTGGTTGCAACTTCCAAGATCACTTTGTCTTTGTAGCGTTTAAATAGGGCCAGTAGTAACCGTCCACAGTTGGACACCTCATGGGAACCAAGGCTGCTCTAGATGAAGTACTCTTTCTTTTCCTCGGAGTTGTTTTGTCCCCCCTCTGCGTTGATGATGGCTGTGTCTGCGTCGGCCGCATCATCTGCTCCTTTGGCTTCGTGAGTGAAGTATGTACCTGCAAGGGAAGTGGAGGCTGCGTGACTCCTGGGGGGTCTTGGTGTGGTGCTAAGGGAGCGATCGACAAAGGAAACGAAAGTGCCGCTGGAGAGAAACTGGGGGGTGTGTCCCGTCAGACAACCCCGCAGCTGAGGGGACACACGAGCCTGGCCTTTCATCCTCCAGCTCTGGTCTCTGTCTTACCTTTATGCCTGGCAAAATATCGCCCTAAAATGATGAGCAGGCAAAGCATCGCAAAGACGACGACGGCCACGACGCCACCAACCACGGCATGGTCCACGCTCCGTATGGCCCCCTCCTCACCTGCGCGGGAATCTGTTGAGATCAGAAGAGGAATAAGAATTGGGGACTTACTACGATGCTCTTGGCAGGCTGCAGCTGCTCTCAGGATGGGAAGAGCTGCCCTCAGGCTCTCCAGAGGAGTAGGGGTGAAGCACGGAGCTAACTAGGCAGATGAGTTCGGGCAGAGGAGCTTTGTCCGGAGCCGAACTGATCTGGCGGCTCGACTCGCGAGGTGTTTTCCGCTAAAAGCAGCAGCACTATGACTACGCACGTGGGAGACAGCTGGGAGAGGGGAGGAAGGGCACATGGAGCTGTTGGTGGGAATCTATTTTGGGAAATTCCTCTATAGTGCTCCCCAAAAATCAGTCTTCCTGGTGGATGGGGCACGGAGAAGAGCAGTACAATACGGGAATATTAATCATTAGCTCTGAGAAATGTCATTAACGAGTGCCCTGTTGAAAACATTTCAACTTCCCAAAACACTCCTTGCCCAAAACCCAACCCACCCAGCATGGAAAATGTGTTTGTAAACATCCTCTGCCCCGACTGAACTGGGTTCCACCATGAACCCCCACCTTCGCTGTTCAATGCAACCCACAAGGACACAGCACTGCTGACCCAAAAGCTGACACCCAGTCCGAGGCTGACAGTAAGCAGTAACTGTACAGTGCCTCCGACTGCTTTACTGCGTTTATTTAACTCCTCACCACACAATTAGTTTCCTTTCAGAAGCGCCTCTCCCAGGGATGCCGTCACCTGGGAGAGGGATGACTGATGTGGCGGAGGAACAGCTCCGGAATGAACCCTGGATGAGCTATGGCCATGTAAAATGAATGTATAGCAGTGTAAACAATTTTAATTTAAGAACGCAGCTACATCAACCCTCGCTGCAATCCTAATGGCAACTGAGATTTATAACGCAGTAAAAAACAATTATTCTCCCGCTGATTAATACATTAACATTTTGGAATAGAAGCTAAAGCATTGTCTCTTTTTTTTAGCGAGTCAAGCGCGACACCTCTATTAAAATGATTTACTGGCCATACCTTACAATTTAAGCACAGCAGCAACAGAAACGGTAAAAATCTTTTAACTTTACATGATTTGTGAAGTCATATGTGAAGGATTTACCATTTAAATCTTTCACTACAAGAAGCACATGGCCCATAAATCTGCCCTGCCTGCGCCTGCCTGGACACCTCGGAGAAATGCGTTTTGCCAGGACGACTGAGAGAGCAAATGCAAGTCAATTTTTAAGAAAGATTTATCTCCGTCTCCCTCCAAAGAACAGAGCAAATCTCTGAAGCCTCCACCTCTAATAATATTTGAAGTTTATCGATCAAGCGTACAGATCCGTGACAGCTAAAGGTAATGGGGCTCTTTTGAGCTGAGACCTGATACAAAGCTTTTGAGCAGCAGCTGGGATTTACACTTTCTATCGATATTTCCAATTCTGCTCCAAGATTAAGGACTGAGGGACCCAAGTAAATAACTGGGGACCAAGAGCACCATAAAGCGCCTTTTAATTAAAACAATTTAAGGAAAAAAGGCCCTTTCGAGTGACCTCTGAGAGCAGGAGCCCCAGTGCAGGCAGGGAGATGCTGGGATGAGCTGGGGTGTGGTGAGGGACACTGTGGAGACCCTTCCAGCAGCTTGGCTGACAAGGTAAAAACGGCAGTCAAAAAAGATTATTCCCCTGCAGACCAAAAGCACAGCAAGGGGGACCTTCTGTCTCATCTCCAGTGGGAACAGATCATGCTGTGATCACTTCCCAGCATCTGCTCTGTGGCGAGCAGCTGAACATCCCTGCACACTGAGGGAAAGGTGCCCGTGGACACTCCTGGAGTGCTGAGCTGATTCTGAGCCCAGGCACAGGATCTGCTGCTTGCCCAGGGTGGCAGCTGGGGTAAACCAGTCACACCGGGCATCCTGGGAGCTACCATTCCAACACAGCCTTCCCACTGCCACTCCAGCTCGGGTGATCTGTCCTCCGTGAACCTGCTCTCTGCAAAGCAACTCAACTGACTCATCTGCTGGAGCAGCTGCTTTTAGGCACGCTTCACTCCATTTTTTTCTTATTTTTTTTAGAAACTTTGCGCCCAGTTCCGCCCGGTTGCATTCGGAGCAGCCAGCAGCAGCCCAGCCTGGGTGGATGAGTGCCTTGTTGACATCTGGAACAGCTGAGGGGCATAAACATGCTGAGTTACGGCTCTGTAATGTGCTTCCAGCAGGATTTTACATCAAGAGGTATTTTTTCTTCATCATCATAAATTAAGGTTCTGGAAAGACGAAGCCGCGTGTTCGTGCTGGCGGCAGCAGCCTCCACACCGTCCCACCGCCACGGAGACGGGGCTGTGTCAGAGCCTCGTGCCTGATGCATCCCTCTTGTCTTCCCTCTGCCTGGCATCCTGCCACCAGCAGGGAGTAAGGGTTCCCCTGAGAAGGAACTTTGGCCTAAAGCCTTGCCAGGTTTGCTCAGCAGAGTTTGTTAAGTGTGAGCTCCTCTGCTGAGGCGTGCAGGGCCATTTTTCTCAATTGCTTCTCTTAAGGAAGACCCCTGCAAGGTGGCAGCCCCAAATTCACGCTGTTATACACGTGGCTAAATACATCTTCAAGCTTACACACGGCCTAAAACATTCCTCCTGCAGCATCTTCTCTCCTTGCCTCCAGCACCTCATCAAACCCCATATTCTCTGGCAGCATGACCCAGCACCACGAGCTCTGCCTGCAGGCGTGGCAAAGCCCAAATCCAGCGCCAGCGACTCCAACACTGCTCCCAGCAAACCTGTCTGTGTGCCACCAGCACAGGAACAGCCCCTCCACATCCTGTCCCTTGCTATTTCTTCGGTAATTAACAAAGTTGTCAGGTCTATGGAACAAGGACTAATTCCCCAAAGCCAAGGAGAGACTTGACCTTAACAACCGGAACCTGCTTTAAATGCTGTCTCCAATTCACCCATGCTATTCCTGCCTCCTATCTCTGATTAAACCAGAAATCACAACTTTATTGCTGAAGAGGGAACAGTTGAGATGGCAGGAACTGACAAAATGCCACATTATTTGCTAATCCTAATATGTTATTCTTCCTCAAGATTTGCTTTTCTCAGCACCAATTCAATTACAGATGCTACAAATCCTTCTGACATTTAATTCCCTCTTGTCAGGGCGCAGTAAATGTATACATGCAGAGCTTTCCCATTAGGATGTTAATATATATTGGAGCAAGCTGGATCCTGGCCTCTCCAGCGAATCCTCAGGAATTTTCCTATTAGGGTTTTGTTTTGGATTTGCTTGTGAATTTTGGTGGGTGGGGCAGAAGGAAGGAGGGAAGGGCAGGGAAGGAACAGACATCACAACATGTTGTCACCAACATGCCCCCTCAGGGCTACTCTGCAGCTACAGTGCACCTTGGCTGAACCATTTTTGGGTCGATGCTTTGCTTGGCACCAAAGCACCTTAAAGGAAAACTGCAGCGGTAATGGTACAATTCACTTGCCAGAGCTGAACTCAAGCAGGAAAAAAAATCAATTTGTCTTTCCAAGTGCTGTGCTGCTCCCCCAAGGGATTGGCATGGCTGTGCCCCACAACAGGGGAAGCCAGGCTTTCATGGGATGCAGCACTGGGCCTGTCTGCCTGCGGTGCAGATCACTGTACAGCAGCAGGAGTGCTCCAGAGCCTCTTCTAGGGTGGCCAGGAAGAGACTTGGGTAGCTTGAAATTGATTTTTGCTGATTATTTTTGCCAACTGCTCGTGTAATCATCAAAACAGTGATTACCCTGCCGGAATGGCAACCTTGAAGTTTTCCTTTAAACAAAAAGTGTGGCTCAGCAAACAGCACATAGACAGGAGAGAAAGGGGTTTGGGACTGGTTCCTACTCATCACACAACTAAGGAACTAATTCCAGAGGTTAGGAGCAGTACGGAGCAGATGCTGAGCTGGGAATTGTCCATCTAAGTATTGATAATCATCATCTGCAATTCACACCTGCAGGTTCTCAGCTATGGGGGCTTTGGGGGACTCTCTTAAAAAGTGAACGTACTAATGATCTCCAGGTTTCTAACATTTCTGCCAATGTAAGTGCTAAAACCAGCTTTCCGTGGGCTCTCAAGAAAAACGTTGGTGATGGTAAGAGCAGCACTCTGACAGTCTGGGTCAGTGCTTACACTGAGGTTTAACAGAGGGAACACTTCTCTGCTCCCAACTTCTCAATGAAAAGGTTCCACTCAATTCCATTTTAATGAGGCTTTAAATATAGATGTGTCTCTGAATATTCCACTCTTTTCGTCAGCAGCAGCATCTCAAGAGTAAAAGCAAGACTGGGTTGGACCGGGCTGCCTGTATTTTAAATCTCCTTTCTACCCACACTAACAGCTTCAGCCCTATTTGGGTCAAACCACGTTTACCTTCAGTGCTCCCCACGCTCTCAGCAGCGGCTCCCGCGAGGCTCAAGCGGCGGCTTTGGGCTCACCTTGGTGACGGGAGCCCTCTGCACACACGAGCATCCTCGAGCGCCCGGAGGCAGCGGCTCCTTCCAGGGACCTCCTGCAGCCGGGACGAGCCGGCGCCGCCTCTCCCCCGCCGCTGGCACCGCTCCTGACACTGCTGCTGCTGCGAACAGCTCCTTCCCTGCCTGCTCCAGCACCCACCCAGCCCATTACGGCTCTCCCTCGGCTCAGCGCCACAGGTGAGGAGCAAAGGCAGCGCTGGGAGATGCAGTCTGTCCTGCTGTGATGTGGGAAAGCCCAGGTTTTGTGGAACCCCTGCTGTGTGGTGCTCCTGACTCCTGTCCTTCCTGCTCACCTCCCTCCAGCTTCACATTAGACCAACTGCAACATTTTGGGGCATCTCTGGACAGCCCTGACCTTCCTCTACCTGCATTTCTGCTGTAAAAGCAGAGAACAGAGGGAGATTTTTATGAAAATGTAGTTAAGACATTATTTTTGGCACATGGGGATTTATTGCTGCAATTGCACAAAAATTTACCTTCTATTTCTGGGTGAAAATTAATGTCAAGCTCCTGACACTGGACAGCATGGGCTGAACTCGTGGGCAGGAGCAAGCTTATACACACCGACCCCACTGAAGCTCCTAAGCTTCCCAGATGTGCAGGTAACATCTGCATCGCGGCAGGGGAAAGGAAACCTACACCAATGGCTTTGAAGAATTCCTAAACAAGTGATCTCTTCTAAATCTGGTTACAGTTTAGATTATTAAATGATTATCACATCAGTATGCCTGAAGACCCCACAGGTCACGATTTGGATGCTTAATGGCTTTAAATCACTTGAGCACTCCTGAAAACCTGGTAAGCCAATTATTCCTTTTCCCTGGAGGTAGGAAACATCAGGATTGCACTGACACCTCCCACATGAATCTGGGGTCAATCCTTTTGTGGAATAAAGTTTTTGAAATGATGGAGCAGCACTGGAGGTTGGACTTGGCAGGGGGTGCTGGTGGAAGAACAGGCTGCCGTTACTCTGTGAACACTATAAAGCACTTAGCCATGACATGGGAGGACAGAAATCACTGCCTGTCCATGTCAGGATGAGCAATAATGTTATTCATTCCCACAGCGTGGCATGGAGCAGGCTACCCCTCCTCGAATTTATTGAGGGGCCGTTAAAGAGCAGTGTTAACCTGCCTGTCGTATCGTAATTGAATTTGGTCTAATTTAAACCAGAGAAATTTGAGGAGTTCATCCTTCTTCAATCAATAAGCTCCCCTTCAGCGACCCATTTCAAGATCGCTTCATAAAAAATAACGCACTTTGTTTGAATAAATGTGCTCACCCTGGCAGAGCTCAGAGCTGCACGGCTGCTCCCACAGACTCCCCTGGGGAAGGGAGCCCCGCTCGCAGCCGACGGCCATCGACCACCAGCACCCCCTCTGCAAAGGCACTGATCGTTTTTGGTCAGGGAACCATTCCCTGTTTCACAGCAGGTGCCAATGTTCTGGAGCAGAGCCAGGAGAGCTCGGGGAGTGTCGGGGCAGGTCCCTGGAGCGCTGTGCCCGGAGCCCACGGCAGTATCTGTGTGTGTGTGCACCTGCACGCACAGGTGAGCACAACACACACACACACACACACAGGTGTGCACAACACACACACAGGTGTGCACAGCACACGCGCACGCCCAGGTTTGCCCTCGCGGTGCCCGGTGCTGCAGGAACCCTGCCTGCCGGTCTGTGCCAGGCTGGAATGAGGAACTGAGAGGCGCCAGGCCAGCTCCCTCCGTACCCTACGGGCTCAGGACGTGAGGAACAAGAGGAGGATTGCGAGAGGCAGGGACACACAGAGCTCGGCCGGGAAGAGCGAGGACGGCTCTGCACTCAGGCTACCTGGGCGGGAGGCAAGGGATGCATTACTTAATTGCACAGTCGGCAGAGCCTCGGTTGGAGCTGTGGGCGGGACAGATGTACCTGGAAGGAACAGCACACTGAGCAAACACGGCAGCAGCCCCCACGCCCGCCACGCCAGGTCCCCCGTGGGGGTGGGCCCGTGCCCTGCATCCCTCAGCGTGGTGCCGAGGGCTCCCGGTGCCCGCTCCTGCTGGAGTGAAGGGCGGCGTTCCCGACCGAGAGCTCAACTCCAGCACTCACCTGGACCACCCATCTGAGAGCCCCCGTGTGCTGACCCCGGGCCAAAAACGTGACCTGGGCTCAGTGTGCCACCATTCCGAACAGGAGCTCTGGGGCAGAGGCCACTGTGTCTGTAGCAGAGCAGGGCCTGGGGCTCTCTCTAGTGCTTCCCCCATACCTGGCCCAGTGTGTTTCTGACCACACCTGACCAGGAATGATCACCCTTTGGGCAGGCAGGAGAAACCTAAAGAGCAACAAGGAAAATTTTGGAATTCTTAGGGGAAAAGATCAGTAGCCAAACCAGAAGCTCCAAAAAGGCTGCTTGGCAGCATATGACAGGTGCTCGCTGCGGCCAGCAGCTCTGCCCCAGCTGTGTTCTGTAAAGGTGGGGGAAATTCTGGCTTCCATTCCAGACTCAGAAAAAGGACTACACTGAGCTGTGTGCTCCAAGAAAGGTGTGAGCCCCTCTGGGCAACAAAGGCTGGGGAGCAAACACCAATTCTGGGCAATTCCTTTGAGGAATTTTTTCAGGTTCTTCTCTTCATTCACCAAAAAAAAAAAAAAAAAAAAAATCCTTAAAAAATAGAATTTTAAAAAGCAAAAGAACTTACTCGAGCAAAACAATTTTCCCCATCCACTCAGGGATGTTCACCAGAGCCCTGGTGCATCTTACCTATGGGATCTGTCCCGAGCCTGCAATAATAATTGTTAGTATTGCTCAATGTTAGAAAACATCCAGAATGAATCCATCATTTCTGACCTCTTGGCCACTGCACACCTGTAGTGGCTTATGGGATGAGATGCTCCCCATTTGGTTGGGTGAGGGAACCATTTGATTGAATGAGGACTCAGGGGGTTTTTGGGGTATTTTTTTGCTCCATGGTGAAGCCCTGAGAGGAACAGCACTGGGCTCCAACCCCCTGGGCTGGGCTCTTCCCAGGGGGACAAATGGCTGCTCCTGCCCTGTGGCCAGGACTTGCACCCTGTGTTGGAGCAGCTGCACACAGCCACAGAGCCCAGCAGGTACCAGGGGTCTGCAGGGATGATCTGCAAGGGGGGGCAAAAAAATATAGGTGCATTTCTATAAGAAAATGTGAAGAACAAAGATTTAGGTTTGTACCACTGGTACAGGCTGTGCTCTGAATGCACCCAACTGCATCCACTGAAGATGCTGTTATGCTTTAATCTCAATCAGCACTAATTGGCAAGGACCAGCCACGAGGATGCATTTATGCCCCTTTCAGTCCAGTGTGGATAAAAAGAGGCTTGAACCATTTACTTGGTTTGGCCTCACTGATGAAACAACCACCTCCTTTTTACTGCCAATCTGATGTTGGTATGATGAGGAATTCCCGAGCAGCCAAGGGTTAGTGCTGGCCACCTGTTTAAAGGGGGGTTTCACACAACGTGGCAGAGTCAAGTGTTTTACAAACAAAGGTTCAACTCAACTGGTCTCCAATTCAGCGTTCAAAAAATCCCAGCTAGGAGGGAACCACAATGGTTGGCCTTGGTGCCCTGCACCTCCTGCCCCGAGGATGCCACACAGAAATGGGTGCCAAAAACCAAAAGAAAAAAAAAAAAAAAAACCACCAGGGAGGAGAACCCCAACAGAAAGGAGCGCGCTTCCAAGCTGCAAGAGCGTGGGGGGAATGGCTGTGCCACAGCGACTGCACAATGCAACATGGCCAAGATGCAGAAATCAGAGTGGAACCAGTGTCTAGCGAAGGAGAGCAGCGGGTTACCTACGGACTAGCCCTTACCTGAGAGATCCCCATAGTCCAGCTCCTCGGCCGAATTGGGCAACTGAGTAAAGCCTTACAAGTAAAAACAGACTCGTTTTTCTCTGCGTTTCTCAAGCGACAAAAAACAACACACTTAAGAACTGAGGATGAATTTCTTGAGGGGGGAAAAAGAGAATGCGTCAGTCACTTGCCACCGTCTGCTGGTGTGGGCAGAGCCATCGTGTGACACCAGTGCAATCGTGGCCTTTGGTACAGACAGAAACGCTCCTCGCTCTACACTGTTGGCACATGAAACACGGTATTGAGACCACTCATAACAGCATGCAGAGCCCCCAGGCTCTGCCTTTTGGCCGTCACGGGGACAATTCCCAATTTGGTCCAGGCTGATTTCAGTCCTGCATACAGAGAGCAATGGAAAACTTGCCTCCGATTTTGCACCCAATCCAATTAGTTTTGGTCATGGTGACAAGTCAGGACATTTACCAATGACAGAATATGAATATTGTGCAGTGCATGTCATGGCCTGTTTGCAGGCTGCGGGCTGTGTCCTCTGCCAAACTATTGGACAAACTGGTTTTTTTTTCATTTGCCCAAATGTGATGGATTTATGGGAAAAGCATCTGTCCTCAAAGCTATGAAGCAATCAGGGAGGCACGTGGTCATGGCCTCCACAGGCAGCCAGCACTGTCTGTGAGGGCATTAGTGCTGCTTGGTTTGGGAGTCTGAGGAAGTGCTGGGGTCTGCAGGCAGAGCATCCCCGGGGTGGACATCTCAGCACCAGTGCCAGGGCAAACCAGTGCCAGGAGGCCACCCAGACTTACTGAAATGTGGGGTGGGGCAATGTTACCCTGTGGGCTGTGACTTCCAGGACTCACTCTTGCTGTTGGCCACTAAAAGCAAATGAATAAGCAAAGAAGAAAAATTCCCGTGAAGAGATCCCGCATCCCTGGGCACTGGGGAACCAGGGATCATCAGCTCACAGACTGCTACCAGAGCTGACTGTTAAACAGCCAAGCTGTGAGTGCAGTATGGTCAATGTGCAGACTTGGCCCCACTGCACAGCAGCAATATGTGTATTTTTATATATACACTGCTCTTTAAAAATGAAACTCATTTTCAGTGGCTGGTTTTTAAATACATCAAATCACCAGGAAGCTACGTTGGTATTACCTCCTGAAGTGGGAAGCCATTTAGATTAATAGCAGGAAATATGCCTGTGTGCCACTCTTGGGTTTCAGGGAGTCCTTTTCAGATTTTCAGGAGCCTTTTTCCTATAAATGATCTATAAATACAACAGTTGACTCACAGAACCATTGGCCATGCAAAGCTGCACTTGGCAGAGGAGCCCTTCAACTTTTCTCTCTCCAAAATTGCTTCTGTAGAGAGTTCCCTTTCAAGGAACTACATTTTCTCACTGATGAAAAAGGGCAATGTTGCATTTTTTATGAGGCAAAAAAAAAAATTCCTTTTCAGAATAAAATTTGCAACAATTCCACAATTCCATTTCTCCCTGCACCTGGGACACTCACAAATGCCACTGGCCAGTGTTAAAACCTGTTGTGAGGCATTTAAATAGGTGGTAAATTATTTCTTTATTTTTCTCATTAAACTTTCATACTGGCTAGTAAAGCCCATTCTTTTCACTTCTGAGGGGATGAACTCAAAGTCTGCCACTACTCCTGCCAGAGAAATGAAAAGAGAACTTTTCACTCTGCTCCATTTCCCTGGAAATGATAAATGCAGGCAGAGCCGGCACAGTGAGTGCATCCTGCAGCTCAACAAGGTGCTCAGACGAGGACCAGGCACCCCGGGTACATTTAGGTTTCTGTGGGCTCCCACGCCACATCCAGTTTTTAAGGAAAAGCCAATTTCTCTCCCATCTCAGCTCTAAATAAGCAATTAGGGATTCCGTTTCATGCCGCGCGCGGCGGCGCTGTGATGTTTTATTCAACCGCCCCAAGGATGGGAGCTGTAAAATAAACTGAGGAATGGATTCACTATTAGCTGCACTTTAAAGTAGGGCATTTCCAAGAGGGAAGGAGGCAGCTGGACTGGCAGAGCTGCTTGGTGATGGCAGTGCAGAAAGCGCTTTTCTGTGGCACCTGGCAGGATGTACGAGTGGCCGGTGCTCTGGTGCAGCCGGGCTTTGGCTTCAGCCAAGCAAAACTCATTTTCAGGGACTGAGCACTATCAGAAAAAGGAACAAGAGCATAACAAAATAGTGTTACCTATTCTTGTACCAAACCTGCTAAGGCCACAATTAAAAACGCACACAGGCCTTCAGGGAAGGATTTCCAGCCTGTAAAATAATTTACCTGCTGCATTATGGGCCAAGTACTTTCTTATCACTCTTCATTTGTGACTGGGGTGTTTCCCTTATTTTAACCTTCACTCCAGGCTTCTGCTTTGCCAGCTTCAGAGGAGGCTTTTCCAAATGGCTCAAAACCCTACCTTTTCCATGGGAATGAGCAGAAATTCTGCCTGTGCTGAGGCAGCATTGCCTGGTTCTTGCCTTGGCAGGGGAGTGGGGAGCAGCCCTGAGCCCCCCATTGCTGAGCAGACAGAATGAAGGACAGGGCCTCAAGCACGATGCCCTGTGTGGGCAGCACCCACACCCTGGGGAATCACTCTGAGCATTTAAAGTCCTCTGCTTACAACAGGGTCAGGGCAGAATTTGAAAAAAAATGGACACAAAGTCAGTGTGCCCAAGGTCGTGGCTGCTTAGAGATGTCCTGCTTGTGTAGGGGGCAAACATGAGCTGGGCGTCTCACCTGAGGGGCTCCACAAAGACCAGCACCTTGTGAGGGCTGAGCTCTCTGGCCACTGAGGGGCAACAGGGGCCAGGACATTAAAAACTGGCCCGTTGATTGTGGTGGGGAGAGGGGCAGGGAGGAAAAGAGAAAGGGCACGGCAGAAAAAGCGCTTTCTCCCCAGACTGAG